>NC_069382.1:126633785-127833785 GCF_027475565.1 Acinonyx jubatus | reverse complement strand
GCCTGTTTTTGTGGTCTCATTCCATACTTGTTGTCTTCTTTCTTCCTGTTTAACCACACTTTCCTTCCTATACTTTCTTCCTCTAGAAGACCTTTGCACATGCTGCTCTTTCTGTATGGAATGCTCATAATGAGGTTAAAAAACAATCCAAAGAACAAACACCACTTGGACCAATCATGATAGAATGTTATATAAAGAATGCTTTGTAAAATTTATAGAAATGTTATGCCTTAACAGAGGAATTTAATGCATAAATATAAGTAAGCACAATGTGATCATAAAGTATATTTGAAACTATATGCATGTAGTTTGCAGGTTAAAACAAACAATATGCATGTGCATAAAATTTAATCCAGATTTTATACAGTTTAGTCAATTATACATTTCATATCACCATGCAGATGTCTCCTCTTTATCCACAATGATAAAATTATGAAAATTTATATTCATTTTGTTTTGAGGCATTTCCTATAATTATGTGATATATCAATAGTAGGTTAAGTGTCAGTGAAAGCTTAGATTACACTCAACATAATTCCACTGAAAATCAAGATTTAATTTGAATACTAAACCTGAAAGCTTTTTAACACCAAATGCTAGCCATTATCAAGTAATATTTCATTTTTAATTTGTCTAATTTGAAAAGGGCTTTGAAGTGCTTCATGAAATTTTATTTGAAAGCATCAGTGTGGTCATGATTTAGTGTTACTCAAAAATGTGTGTGTGTGTGTGTGTGTGTGTGTCTGTTTGTGGCCTGCCTCAGAAATAATGCATTATCTTGGCTTGTGTGCATGTAAATACAAATTATGCTAGAAAACATATTGATCTTTCTAGCTTGACCTGGTAATGAAAATAAATACAATTATTGTAATTTTCATATTTATTATTTATAGCATTGCATCTTATTAATAAAAAGCAATAATGTAAATAATGAGCAACTCCAAAAATAACTGCATAATTTTTTCCCAAGTAGCTTTTAACTCAGGCTATAGTATGCAATATAATTACTTAAAAAAACAGAAAGAGGAAAAGTTTTAACATTGATCAGATTTCATAAGTATGTTTGTATGTCTTATAAAAGTAAATATTAAGCTGTTTTGATCTCTATGTATTTGAAAACAAATTTTTTTTCTTCCCATAATAGTATAGCTTGGATCTTTTGGAAAAATTTTGATAAGGTAAAGGATAGATTTAGTTTTGTTAGTATGTTTATCACTTAACTTTTTATTGTTTAGGTTTTTTTTTTTTAACTTAATGGTTAAGTGCATTATAGAAGCAGTATAAAAGATACTGGAATAAGAAAAATCAATAATAGAACAGACTTACCTAGAACTTTTTCTTGTTTATTGGGTTACAAACTTGAGAGAATTAATTTCTTTTTGAGAGACTGAATACTATACAATTTAAAAAATATTCAGTAATAAGTATTAATATCTTTTTCTAAATATATCTTGATGGGTAGGATAGAGTGAATTTTTCAGTGTCCCTTATGGGAACATTAAGATTATTGCATTAATTTCCTAGGTTGTGCTTTTGTTCAAGTCTTTTTCTCTACAACCTACTGTGCATATCACTGCCATACCAGTCTTCCTAAACCACTGTATTCATCATAGCACTCAACTACATTTTCATTATCTGGCATGTGACTTTATACATATTTTTTTAAATCTCTCTTTTTTTCCCCTAACAATCTCTAAGCTTACAGAAAGTAAAAACCATTTTTCATTTATCAACATGGCCAGTACTGTATCTGAAGTTTAGTACATGTGAGGTAATGGCTTTTAAAGAATTCGCTGCAGCTTGCATAAAATCCTAATGGTTTTCCCCTAACATAAAATTGAGGACAAGCTGTGAGGAGTTCCCTCTTATATGCCTAAGAGAAAATCAGTCTACATGAATTAGGGGGAGGGAGTGGAAGGTGAAATTTAAAATATGCAAATATATAGACTTTCTAGTTTTAGATGATCACTTATCTAGTAGGCAAAAATTATTCTTTTAAATTGTATACTGTGTGTTCATTTATTAATTCAATAGATGTTAATATATGCAAAGCTCTAAGGTAAATATTTGACAAAGTAAATGTAAATTACAGAAAATTGAATTTTTAAACTTCTAATCATATAATCTTAGTTATTAAAAGGTGTTGGAAATAATGAAATAGGTAAGTAATTTTACAAAAGCATATGTGAGTAATTGCTTAAGAAATAGAATGAAACCTATAGTATATGATTCCAGAGATCCCCTTCCCAGCGTGTCTCCTGGTGCTGGCTTCTAATTTTACTGAAACACCTTTTGTTTCTCAGCATACCATCCTCTTTTTTATCCCCAGCCATCGTGTATATACTTTTCCTTCCTCTATAATACTTTCTTTAAAACTCTACCCTTTTCTGTCAGATAATCTTATTTTCTTCTTTTTAGACCATTTCTTGTGGTTTCTGTAAGACTTGTTATCTCATGTGACACATTGTGTGAACCTCTAATAGCTTTTGACTCTGTTAATTGTGACAATGATTATAGTTATAACAGTAACTAACATTCATTGAGCTCTATGTTCTGGCCCTGTGCTCAGAACTGTTCAAGCATCATCATGTATAACCATAAAAACCTTTATGAGGCACATCTGACTTTTATATGAGGTAAAAGAGGCTTAGTGAGATTAAGTAATTTGTCAAGGTTCCATAGATGGTAAGTATTAAAGGCCCTAAACTGTCTCAATCTAAAGTCCATTATAATAAACACTACTCCATATTGTCTCCAAAGTTACAGAAATAACAAGCAAGCAGTTCTGCTCTCTCATTGTACTTTTAGCTCCTCAAAGACAGAGACTATGCTCTTTCAAGTTTTAAAACAAAACTACCTTGTTCAGCGCCCTTCATAAACTAGATGATCAATCAATATTGGGGATACATGCTAGAGGGATCACTACACAGTGAACTTGAAGGATGGAGGGACTGAAGAAGGTCTTATAGGGAAGATGAGAGTAAATTGAGTATTGAAATATGTGCATGGATAAGGAAGGAACTAAACCCAGCAGATTATCTGGGATGGTAATAATAAATTGGGGGCAAATTTTTAGACTCCTTGAGAAAAATTTCCCATTACAAAGAGGAACAGGCAAGTATGATTTTGATCATGACTATTATGTGACATTGTTCTAAAGCTATGTGCCAATGTAATTAGATGATACAAAGAAAAGTTTCAAAGGAAAAGGTAAAATTATTATTTGCTAATGATAAAGTTGTTTACATAGAAAACTGAAGATATATTTGGAAAACAAAATTAACAACAAGAGAATTCAGTTTATATAGCAATATAAAATATTAATATGTGGAAATAATTTAATTGCCTAATCTTATATTCCAATAAAAATTATTTGGAAGGTATAGTGGAAGTAAATATTCCATTTAAAATAGCAACAAGGATAATAAAATACTTAAATTGTAGATGAAGTATACAAGATGATTTGAAATAAATGTTTGCAAACTTTGTGCTATGCAAAAAAAAAATTGGGGGGCACCTGGGTGGCTCAGTTGGTTAAGTGACTGACTCTTGATTTTGGCTCAGGTCATGATCTCAGGGGTCATGATCTCCTGCCCCGTGTTGGGCTCCACGCTTACAGAAGTTAAAAATGGAGACTGTTTGGGATTCTGTCTCTCCCTCTCTCTCTGCCCCTTCCTTGCTCATGCATACGTGCACTCTCTCTCCTCAAAATAAATAAATAAACTTTAAAAAAAATCTTGAAGAAATGGAATAGTAGTCTGTAGTCCTGAATAAGAAGAATCAGTTTTATAAATGTTGTTTTCTCAAGTTAACATATAAATTCACTAAATTTTAATAAATATCAATAGATTTTAAAAAGATTATAATAGATGATATGTAGCACTTAGGAAAAAATGAAGAAATAAGGTAAGTTGGGTAACTTTTGTAAAAAGAAAGAATCAGGTGATTAGTCTATCAGATATTAAAACATATAAAGCTATAGTAATTAAAAGGGATGCTACTATAACTGAATAAAATATATTGTAAAGCTACAGAAGTAAAACTTCACTACTAGTGCAAGTACTCGTGTGTAGAACAAAATAAAAAGTAAAAGATCCACATATAGAAATTCAATATATAATAAAGGTTAACTCTGGAGGAAAAAATGGGTTGTTTAGAGAAAGAGTAGGAATGAAACAATTTTTCTGTCTTTAAATACATATATGTGTACACCTATATATCCATATACATATATCCTTTTGCACATTCTGAGTTGGGTGCTGTGTCTGTATTTTACCTTTGTGTAAGAAATAATGCATAGAAACTACTTAGTTGTAATACATGAAAATGTTACCAATGTGTATCCTTGTGACCGATCTGGTTGATAGATAGTTTTAATTTATACTTTGTGCTTTTTTTGTCTTTTTCAATAGAAAGAGTTCATTTACTTTATTCTTGAAGAATAGTTTCAAAAGATCTTGTCTCCCCAATATCTTAGATAGTAAGCAGTGACTCATATTTCTAAATCTAGTTTAATTACATAATATGGGGATAATAGCATGATTTAGTGCAAGGACCATTGAATCGGTTTCTTCATCTGTAAAGTGAGGTAATAATGTATACCTTGAGAACGAAGGAAAACAATATTGGTAAGGCACTTAGTAAAGTATACAATTTTGGGCATCTATGCATTTCTTTAATAATGTTTAATTTCTGTTTAGTTTACCATTCCCACAGAGCTGTTTTTGATCCTTAACTCACCCATCTGTGATTTTTCAACAGTTATTGATAGTCTACAATATGCAGACCTATTCTAGGAACTGAGGAAATACTAACTGTCAGCACACATCCTGGTAGGTGATACCAGGGAGGGTGTTGAGAAAGTAAAGATGGGGCACATAGAAGAGGATGCCTGATTTAGTTATGGGGAGTCAGGAGATACTTTACTGAGGAGTGGACAGCTGAAGCTGCATCGTAAAGCTTGAGTCAAAGTTAAAGAAAATGAGGAATGGAGCTTGCATGAATCTGAGATTTCAAGTAGCACATTAGCTGGAGTGATACATGCATACAGAAATGTGGTGAGAACTGAGGATTTAAAATTAGAGGACAACACATACTTTTTTTTTTTCAACGTTTATTTATTTTTGGGACAGAGAGAGACAGAGCATGAACGGGGGAGGGGCAGAGAGAGAGGGAGACACAGAATCGGAAACAGGCTCCAGGCTCCAAGCCATCAGCCCAGAGCCTGACGCGGGGCTCGAACTCACGGACCGCGAGATCGTGACCTGGCTGAAGTCGGACGCTTAACCGACTGCGCCACCCAGGCGCCCCGAACACATACTCTTGTATCTCATGATTGAGCTTACATGCTAAAGGCTTGTGGCTCAGTCCATTAACCTTCCGACTCCTGATTGTTGCTTAGGTCATGGCCTTAAGGTTCATGAGATTGAGCCCCACATTGGGCTCTGTGGTGACAGTGTGGAGCCTGCTTGAGATTCTCTCTCTCTCTGCCCCTCCCTTGCTTGTGCTCTCTCTCTCTCAAAATAAATAAATAAACTTAAAAAAAATTCTGAAATTCTGTTTTCTGTAGCACTTGAGACTCTCCTAATAGATGGGTGCAGGGAAGCCAGATGGCACCCACCAGAAAGACTCCACCACATCAAGTAGCCCAACTCTGGAAGCTTCTCTGCCCCCTCAGATTTAAGACTTCCTTCTCCCACTAGGAGATACTGGGACAGCAGGTGTTACCAGCAAGAGAGACCCCATCAAAATAATTGTCTCCATGGGCCGAAGACCTCCCGCCCCCATTCAGACATGTTATGAATACCTCAGGCACCTTTATCAGGGGTTCTGAGAATCACTTTTTGCCCTAAACAGTCAGGGAGCTTCTACTACAAGCGTGTGACTAAGGAAGCCTCTTCATGCCTGCTGGCCTGAAGTGTGTCACCAACAAGAGGCACCCAGTGACTGGGCCTGGGAAGCATTGTTTGCCTTCTCAGGTACCAACAACAAAGATCAGCACCAAATAAACCAAGAAGACAAAAAGAACACTCTTAAGGCTCAGAAAATTAAAGTTTCACTTGTACTACAACCCCAAACACAGGCAAGGGCCTGCATGGTAAACCTAGAGAGGGCAAATTCCTGCTGAAGTAAAAGATCTGTACAGATCACAGAGGCCTATGGCCATGTAACACAAAATATAAAACTAGAAATTAAAAAAAAAAAAAAACTTTATTCACTTTTTGAAGGACAGAGTGCAAGCTGGGGTGGGGCAGAGAGAGAGGGAGACACAGAATTCAAAGCAGGCTCCAGGCTCTGAGTTGTCAGCACAGATTCCGACACGGGGTTTGCGCTCAGGAACGGTGAGATCATGACCTGAGCCAAAGTAGTATGCTTAACTGACTGAGCCACCCAGACGCCCAAACCTAGAAATTTATATGTATATTTTTTCAATGTTTATTTTTGAGAGACGGAGACAGAGCATGAGTGGGAGAGGGGCCGAGAGAGTAGGACACAGAATCTGAAGCAGGCTCTAGGCTCTGAGATGTCAGCACAGAGCCCAACGTGGGGCTAGAACCCATGAACCGTGAGATCATGACCTGAAGTGACGTTGGACGCTTAACTGACTGAGCCACCAGGTGCCCCGCCGAAATTTTTATATTTAAAAAAATGGGCCAAAACCTGAACAGACACTGCCTCAAATAAAATTTACAATGGCAAGTAAGCACATCATCTTCATCATCAAAACATCAGAGAAATACCACCATAAATCTGTTAGGTTAGTTAAAATCCACAACACTGACAGCATTAAATGTGGATAAGATGTGGAGCAGCAGGGGGTCTCAGTTATTGTTGGTGTAATACAAAATGGGAAACCACTTTGGCAGATATTTTTGCCGCTTTTTTTTTTTTTTAGAAAAGTAAACATACTCTTACCAAAAGATCCAGCGTTCATGCTCTTAGGTATTTATTCAAAGGAATTGAAAACATGTCCACATAAAAACCTGTGCATAGATGTTTACAGTAGCCTTATTCATAACTGCCAAAACTTGAAAGTGGACAATAAGTCTTTAAGTAGGGAATGAATGAACACATTGTGGTACATCCAGACAATGGACTATTATATTCAATGCTAAAAAGAAATGAGCTATCAAGCCATGAAAAGACATGAAGGAAACTTAAATTTATACTTCTAAGTGAAAGGCAAATCTGAAAGGGCTACATACTGTGATTCCAACTATATGATATTCTAGAAGACAAAACTATGGAGACAGTAAAAAGATCAATGGTTGCCAGGGTTGGTTGGAGAGAGGGATGAGTAGACAAGGCCCCAGGTATATTTAGAGGAGTAGTAACATTACTATGGATGATACTATATGATGGATTCGTTATACATTTGTCAAAACCCATAAAATGTACTGCAGCAACACCAAACCCTAATGTAAGGTATGGACTTTGATTGGTAACGATGTGTCCATGTAGGTTCATCAGTTGCAATAAGGGTACTGCTTTCATAGGGGAAATTGATAATTAGGAAGGCTGCATGTGTAGTGGTTGGCAGGATATGGGAAATATCTATCTTCCTCTCAATTTTACTGTGAACTTAAATCTGCTTTAAAAATAAAGCCTAAAAATGTAACAATGGACATAAAAGTATCAATAGATTAATAGTTAATTTGCTAAAAGTCTCAGCTTTTTGCCATTTGCTTATTTAAGGCTTTGACTTTTTTTTTATTATATAGAAAATATAATTCAACAAATGTGGAAAGTATATACATATAAGATAAAAGGGATAGATGAAGGTAGGACATTAACATGAATAAAAATTATTTTATGGGGAAATCAGGGCAATGAGTTTACAATTACAGTTGTTAATTGAAAAAAAATTCACCATTGTTGGATTTAATAACAGAATGTACCACTATAGTACATATTTTGGATGTATATAGAAAATTAAATCAGAAATTTAGTATATAGTTTAACGGGACTTGGGTAGAATTCCTCTTCAGTTATTTACTGAAAGATAATATTTCAGATGTATCGCAGTACATTCTATTGATCATAATGATTACAGAAAATAATTTTATCAGGTAAATTTTCAGAGCCAATGTTTCTTAGTGATTTTCTTGCCTACTTTGCATTTCTGAATGACTTTAGTCATATACCAACTTATCTTTTATATGTCTTCAAATTCATATCCAATTAAAAGTATTAATGCCTTCCATTTGACAGTTCTTGTGTTGGGCATTTTTATAGACTCCTTCCCATCCTTTTAAATACTGTAACAACCAGGTGGTAACTCCAGAATTTTTCAAATAAAATTTGGATCACTTCGGATCTTCTTCACAGTTCATTTTGTTGTTGCTCTTGCTTAATCTGTTTCTATACATTTCTCTCTAAATATAAAGCATCTTCCCACCTCAAGCAGCCTATATTACTTTCCTTGGTTTCACCATTTCACTCTTTCTGGTCAATCTCATTACCCTCTGGTAAAAGAAGAATACTGAGCCTCAAAAAATGATTTTTCAAGATTACACACCCAATTAAGGAACATATAGCCTGAATACTTTGGGACAAGAACCAATTTTCTAACTATTAAGCTGTGTCTATTAAATAAATACTCCTTAAAAAGAATCCACATCCCATAAATGGTTTCTTTGGAACAGTGGAACACATCATTTCCATTTATTAAATAGATGCATTTCCTTGAAAGAGGAAGGTGATGATGAATTATAGAGAAAGAGATCAGCAGGTAATGATCTACTTTAACTTTATTTATTTTGTTACCATATAGCTGGCACAGATTTTTAACTTATTTTGTATTAAATCTCCTACTTTACATGCAATTGATAATAATTTTTTATTTAATTTTCATTCCTATAAGTAAGGGATATTAATATCTACATGGTAATCATTATATATAATGAAATATAAGTTATCTTTCATATTTTCAGATGCAGAAAGCCAGGTTTCAGAGAAGACAAATAATTTGTTGAATTTCTCACACACTTTACTAAATGGGGAAGCTGATATAGGGAGGTATAATGTTAGGACTCTAAATTCTGCGTTTTTCCCACTACTCCATGATAGAGTAGTAGAAAATATGCTCAGATATTCTTTTTACCCTGTAATTATGCATTTTGCAACATTATTGAAAGAAAATAGTTCTTAGCATCTCTGTGCAGTGCTGGTTTAATGGCACTTGTAGAATTTACTAACTTCTGTACTTGTTGAACCAACTGGAAAGAAAATAGCTATTGTGAATTATTTTATTTTTATTTTTTATTGTGAATTATTTTAAATATAAATTATCCCTTTATACAGAGATTATTTTCATGTTAGAGATAGTCAAATGTAAATTCGGCTGTTTGGTAAACATTGGTGACAAGTCCATTGTTTATTATTTTTATTCTTTTTTTTTAATGTTTTAAGTATATGACTTTGGAACATTAAGTTACAATGTCTGAGCTTCCATTTCTTTGTCTACAAAATGAGAATGATAATACCAACCTCATGGATCTGAAGTCAGGACTGAATGAGATAACAAATTTAAAACACATAGGGAGACAATAAATTTTAGTGATTATCTTTGGTTTTGTTGCATTTGAATATTGTTAACTCTTGTATTTATCAAATATGTATACCATATAAACTCATGTATTAAATATGTGTTTTTTCATGTATTTAATAATTTTTGGTACAATTTTAGAAGAGAAATTAAATAGTGTCTAATATGCCAGACAAAAAGTAAATCTATGATATTTTCACTGTAACTTTCAGAGCTTTTTTATATTACAAGGGTATGAAAATTCAGGAAATTTAATACAGAAGTAGTGAGCTTGTCTAAATAAGTTCATACAGAAATAGACCTGCAGAATACATTTTGATCAATCAGTTCTATTTGTAGATTCAGGGAAATTATAAAATTACTTTTTAAGAGTCTAGTAAAAATGGTGAGGTCTGTCCTTTTTAAGTCAGTAATGAATGATTGGAGGATTCTTTTTTTTTTTTTTTTTATCATCCAGCCTTCATTTGCAGAATCCATTTATTCAGTTGCAGAATTTCAGCAGGCATAGGGCACCTGTTGAAGAAATGTGGCTTCAGTGTTCTGTACGGTTAATCTTATTATGATCCACTTGATGGCAGTATTACACTTGGTAAAGTCATAATCTTGTTTTTTATGTTTGGTTTCCAGTGTAATTGTGTAAATTAAGCCTTTAAATTAAAACATAAAATACGAGAGACTTATTTTCTGCTAATACCTACCTGGTTACAATTAAGAAATGTTTTGTGGAGGAACCAAACTGGAACCTAGTAAACTGTTGCATGTCAGAGAAGAAGTACTCCTGAGAAAAGAGGAAACTGAGCTTTACCAGAATTTAAAATCCATGGCTCTTAAAGATTGTTAATGTTCATCACTCGTAATCGTATTTTCACTTGTATAAAAAGGTAACCAGGGACTGCATTCAAAAAAGAATGTATATTATTGGTTAAGAGGTCTACAGACAAGCTTAAAACTTGAGGAATCATGACATGTTTCACCAAAAGAACTGACCACTAATAGCAGGATAAGATGTTTCTGCTTTTGTCTTAGTGATATGATTTAGTAGGTCAACCAAAGGTATCAGGTCAGCTCCTTCACTAGAATTAAATAGTAAAGGGACATTTCCTGCTTCCCAATTTTTAGAATTTGTTGAAAGTCCTATATAATGATGCTTATCAGAAATAGAAAAATTACCCCATCCTTACCATTAAAAAAATGTTATCCCAGGGTACCTGGGTGACTTAATCATCCAACTCTTGGTTTTTGCTCAGGTCATGATTTCATGGTTCATGGGATAGAGCTTGGCATCAGGCTCCACTTTGCGCAGAGCCTGCTTGGGATTCTGTCTCTCTTCCTCTCTGCCGCTCCCTGACTCGTGTGTGTGTGTGTGTGTGTGTGTGTGTGTGTGTGTGTGCGCGTGTGCGTGTGTGTTAGCATGCATGCACAAGTAAACAAATAAACTGAAAAACAAAAGATTAAAAAATGTTATCCCAATAATTAAATAATCTTCTATAAAGTGATTCAAAGAAATGTGGAGTCCTTTGGAATCATCTGGTTTAAAACCCAATCAGTAGAACCTTTGTAAGGTATCTCCATTCTTAGCTGAAACTTAATTGTAAGAAATTTTGTTTTTGTAAAATGATAACATTTTGAAAACATGTTTTGAAAATTAGCATAAATAATGTCAAATAGTCACCTGAATATGATGATATTTTCTTCAGTAGACATTTTTTATTCAGTAGACATATTACCTCAACTGGGGTTTTAGTCCTTCCTTCCTTCCTTCCTTCCTTCCTTCCTTCCTTCCTTCCTTCCTTCCTTCCTTTCTTCCTTCCTTTTTGTTTTTCTTTCTTTCTTTCTTTCGAGAGCTTGTGCCTACACATGTGGAGGGCAGGGGCAGATGGAGAGGGAGAGAGAGAATCTTAAGCTAGGTGTGGAGCCCACGATCTCATGACTGTGAGATCATGACGTGAGCCTAAGTTGGAAGTTTGACTGAGTCATCCAGGTGCTCCTTAGTACTGTAGATTAAAAAAAAAAAAAGGAGGTACCTATTCCATGTAGTCAAAGTGTTTCTGTCTGGAGCCAGGCCACTCTCCACCACCACTAACTAGCTGTGCGACTTTGGCCAGATCATTTAAGCACATTTCATCCCCTGAAATTGAAATTTTTGGAGTTATTTGATATGTGGAAAGTTCTCATATAACAGTACATGGTACCGAATAGCTTTTAATAAATGCCAGTTATTTTTTCTTTGCTAATAATAATTTGAACAGAACTAACAGTATCCAATACTTGAGAATTATTTATGGACTAGTGCATTTAAAAATATATCCTAGGGGCACCTGGGTGTCTCAGTCCATTAGGCATCCAACTGTGGCTCAGGTCATGATCTCAAGGTTCATGAGATAGAGCCTGTGTCAGGCTCTGCTGACAGCTCGGATACTGTGTCTCCCTCTCTCTGTGCCTTCCCGGCTTGCGCTCTGTCGCTCTCTGAAAAGTAAACATTAAAATATGAACAAATAAGTAAAAATAAAAATATACCCTTAATTCCAGCAGAAAAAAAGATTAACTTGATATTTCATATTGATGTTTTTTGCCTCTTTCATCATATTTATATTATATGAATTACATTATTAAAATATAGAATATTTTACAAAGAAGATTATTTTGGGGGAGAAACTAATGGAAGGTTTTATAACAGCAAAAATAAATTTTCAGGAAAACATGTATAATTTCAGTTAATTGAAAACTGGTGACAAGAGGCATTATCATGCCATCCCATGGGTGGGATGCAGGTTATGAGTACTTAAATATGATAAATCAACAAATATTTATTGATTATAAAGCACTTAGATCACCATAGCACATGCCAGGAATTATAAATGATCACTTCATCCATAAGATATTTAAAAAAGAATTGGAAGATATATTCTCTAAGATTCATGAAAAGAAAAATAAAATGTGATGACAGTAATTTGATATCATATGGCATCATGTGTTCACTTGCCAAATGAGCATCATAAGGCAAGATGTATTATGAATTGAGAGGACAGATAGCATTCCTGAATACTGCTGAAAATGATTATTTGAAGAGATTATATTTTAATTCAGCCTGAATAGTGAGTAAGATTTGAATAGGAGTAACATAAAGAAAAGACCATCTGTGGTGAGGAAATGGTATAAGAAATCATTAGTTTACATTGCTCAAAAGGGGGAGTAATGCTAATAAAGCAATGTTGATTAGAAATATAATGTCTGAAAATCCTTTAGAAATTGTAAAACACTCTAAAATTAGTTATCACTATGTACTTTCAAAAACCATTAATTTGTGCAGAAGGTATTATTTACTAGAACCAGTAGTTTGCAGTTTGTATTTATTGAGCACATAACGTCTAGAGAACATCAGAGTATGTTGGTTTGTAGGATAGGATTAACCTCCAACTATAGTTTTGTGGTAGATAAATTATATAAACAATAATCTACACTTACATGAATCGAAAAGCATCTACATATGCAGCATGCGTTTGTTCTGTAAGTCAGGGATCTTGGAAATGTATAAGGTTCATCAGTCTTTTCTGGGCTTTAGTCTAGTGTGGTCCATGAGTTCATTTGATAGAAAGGAGCTCTTCCTGGTTGTGTTTCTGTCAGTATCCACTTACCTACCTGACAATGGTCAACTCAATGCAGGTGCATTGCCATGCAGGAAATATTGTATTCCTTTAGATATAAATTTTGTGCATTTTCAATGCAGTACTCAACATTAAGAGTTGATTAAGTTTGTTGACAGTGCTCTACTTTCATCATAATATTTTCATTACTCTAAGACCATAATCAAGAGAAACAAAATAGAATGATTTTCACTATATTAATTTACATAACTTTACATGTTGGTATACCCATACTTCATTTTATATGGGTGAAGTCTTTAAACAACATACAGATGACTTTTATCTCAACATATTCGGAATATAAGTTTCTCAAAATGAGTCAAATGAAGTTTTCTTAAAACATGAAAATCTCTGTTTTTCATTTCCAGAGACAGTCACTCTACAAATATATACAATTCTTTCTTTAGTAGTAGGGAACTATTTTTATAATAGTAATTAAAAAGTAAAGTATTAAAATTTTGGTTTTAAATTCTGATTTTGCCATTTTGTGACATATCACACAGTCTCAGTGTCTTTATCCACAAAGCAGAAATAACATATATGTGTATGTGAAAAAAAATGTGTGTGTATACTTGTAAGGATTAAATAAGATAATAATTGTTAATACATTTCATATTACTTCAGGTCCCAGCAGACAGTATGTATAATGCTCTGTGATTATTAACAATCGTAGTGAGTGGAATGTGTTCTATTCTCCATTGTTTCTTTCTGCTTTATCTCTCTCTCCTTTTCCATCTGGTCTACAGTATCTACCTTAAATAAATGTACAACTTTTTCTTCTATTTGTCTTCTTTGGTTGTTTATCTGGGAATTTTAGATTACCTCCAAATGGGAAAAGACAGCCTATACCTCATGATAAATTTGGAGTAAATTCTTAATCAGTATCATGATAAGCCCAGAGGATGTTGCGGGGCATTTTTCCATGGATCGCTCATGTTTCTTCTTTCAGACTTCTTTTCAAGGATGCTGTATAGTGAACAATCTGTCTTGGAAAAAAATATATATATATATACATATACATATATATATAAATATAATTTATTGTCAAATTGGCTAACATACAGTGTGTAAAGTATGCTCTTGGTTTTGGGGATAGATTCCTGTGGTTCATCACTTACATACAACACCCAGTGCTCATTCCAGCAAGTGCCCTCCTCAATGCCCATCACTCATTTTCCCCTCTCCCCCACCCCCTTATCAACCCTTAGTTTGTTTTCTGTATTTAAGAGTCTCTTATGGTTTGCCTGCCTGCCTCTCTGTTTGTAATTATTTTTTATCCCCTTCCCTTCCCCCATGGTCTTCTGCTAAGTTTCTCAAGATCCACATATGAGTGAAAACATGTATCTGTCTTTCTCTGACTTATTTCACTTACCATAATACTGTTGGAAGATGTATTTAGCATCTCTCTCTTGAATAAAACAGATTTCTTTACACAATAATAATGTCTCCCTCTGAGCAAAATTTAGGCAGGATGACTTTTTAAAGAATCAGGTTCTTGGGGCTCCTAGGTGGCTCAGTTGGTTAAGCATCTGACTCTTGGTTTCATCTCAGGTCATGATCTCACAGTTTTGTGGGTTCAACCTCTGCTTTGGTCTCTGCACTGTCAGTTTGGAACCTGTTTGGGATTCTCTGTCTCCCTGTCTCTCTTTGCCCATCCTCCCTCAAAAATATCTCTCTCAAAATAAATAAATAAACTTAAATAAAGGATTCAGGTTCTCTAAGCTCAGTGTTTCTTTCTGGTGGTACACCCTATTGCAAGTCTCTTGTTTGTGATACAGGCATTTTGTGTCATGTCAGCATTAATGAAATTAAGTTTTGGCCAGATAATACCAGGACATACAGTATTCTCAGACCTTTTACTGTTCTTGACAGGGGTTGGGGAAATGGAGTGAGTTTTGATGAAAAACAACTCAGAATGCCAAAATGGCATGCAAAAGTTATTTAACATAAACTCATCTGGCCAAAATTATATCCACAGCATAAGAAAATCTTTAGTATTTTTCAGATATCACAAAAGTGAAAATGATGATAAAAATGGTTTACAAGCATCAATCAATACATGAATTGTTTGATTTGCAGAGATCAAAAGCTGTTAGTTACTGAAAATGAACACAAATTGGGACACCTGGGTGGCTCAGTAGGTTGAGCGTCCGACTTCGGCTCAGGTCATGATCTTGCGGTCTGTGAGTTGGAGCCTGGTGTCGGGCTGTGTGCTGACAGCTCACAGCCTGGAGCCTGCTTCAGATTCTGTGTCTCCCTCTCTCTCTGCCCCTCCCCTGCTCATGCTCACTCTCTCTCTGTCTCTCTCTGTCTCTCTCTCTCTCTCTCTCTCTGTCAAAAATAAATAAACATTAAAAAAAAAGAAAGAAAATGAACACAAATTACTCTGTAGTTTTTAAATAGAATTTCTTTCTTCGGAATATTAGAATGTACCAAGTTAGTTAGAAAAGAGTCCCAGTTACATGCTGTCCTGCCCTGCCTCTGCAAGGAGGTCACCATAGCCACAGACATCCCTCTTTTGTTTTTGGTTCTCTATCAACTCATCTTTGACTTGCCAGGGCTTTCATAAAGCAAAGAATATCACTCTATGGGCTTTAGTCTGGTTGCGATGAACCAGGTTTTCTTCCTTTGCAATAACGACAATGTGTCATCAATAGTGTTTTATAGGAAATTCCTTCTAAGTTGTGTAAGTTAATTTTGTCAATTTGGATTTGTAGATTTCCCCTAGCAAAATTACAAATTTGGTAAATATACATTGTCATTCAAAGGGAATATGGATCTCATTTATTTATTTATTTAGCATTTAATAGTGCATTGACTCTTGCACTGAGTTTACAAGTATTGATTCATTAATCCACATGTTAATTCTGTTATCCTTTTTTTTACATATGAGACAACAGAGGCAGTAAGAGTCTACATAACTTGCCTCAAGTTGCACAGCTAATATATGGCAAATCTTGGACTCAGTATGAGTAAAGGAACAAACTTGAAAGGGCCTCTGTCATTGTATTTGTTTAGATTGATAAATCTTAGATGACTTCTGTCCTTGCCAGTTTCTGATAAAGCATTGCCATAGTACTTTCTAATAATTTGATTGTATTATTTCTCTAACTGGACACTAAGCACCTGGAGAGTGGAAATGTATTTTATTTGTATATTAAATTGTGTGTGTGTTTTGTTTTTATGTTTCAAGTCCTGAAGGGATACTGATAGACTTTTTGACATATAATAGGTGCTCCATAAATGTTGTTAGTCAGTTTCATTTTGGTCCCTAAAGTATGCCAGATTTTTAGAGGACTTCTCCTTGCTTTACCTTTCTTGATTTGCAGTGTACTCATGTGTTTGAGTTTTACTCAAAAAGTAAAACCAAACAAGACAAAAAACTGCTTACCCAAATGCAGCTTGGCCTGCCTATTGTGATTTGGCAAGTATAACTTTTAAGTAAAGGAAAAAAAAAATCAAGATTATTAAATCCAGAATGTGCCTTCCAAAGAAACTAAAGAAAATTGTCAAATTGAAAAAAAATGAAATCATTATATGATTATATAACCTCCAATTTTAAACTTCTATATTATTATTATTATTATTATTATTATTATTATTAGCAATTACCTCTAGTGTGTTTTCCCAACAACCATTGTAGTAGAGCTTTTCTGTGCAGGACTAATGTTACTGGTTATAATGTGGAAGACTTCTCTTTTAAAAACATATTTTATTCTGTGGTGCTTGGGTGGCTCAGTCAGTTCAGTGTCTGACTTCAGCTCAGGTCATGATCTTGTGGTCTGTGAGTTCGAGCCCTGTGTCAGGCTCTGTGCTGACATTTTGGAGCTTGGAGCCTGCTTCAGATTTTGTGTCTCCCTCTCTCTCTCTCTGCTCCTCCCCACTCATGCTCTATCTCTCTCTATCTGTCAAAAATAAGTAAATGTTAAAAAAAAATGTTTTATTCTATAATAGGATGAGATAATATTTTGTAGTAATTTCCATGTTACATCATATTTTTACTGTTGTAGTATCCTCAAAATAAACATTTAAAACAAAGAAAATGGTGTGAGGATGTAAGGGAGAAGGATGTAAAGGAGAAGATCTCCAACTTGGAGTTATTGAGAAAAATTGAAGAAAACCCTTTTTAAAGGTCAAATGAAATTTTGAAAATATGAAAAAGTAAAAAAAAATAAAGGAAAACATTAAGGTATTTACAAACACACAAATAAAAATATACATACAAGTTTTGCTCCATGAGTTCTCTTTCTTTTCTTTTTCATGGGAACTACAGCAAAGAATCACGTGAGTATTAAAATAGGTTTAAAAAGGGGAAATTGGGGGCGCCTGGGTGGCTCAGTTGGTTAAGCGTCCGACTTCAGCTCAGGTCACGATCTCGCGGTCCGTGAGTTCAAGCCCCGCGTCGGGCTCTGGGCTGATGGCTCGGAGCCTGGAGCCTGCTTCCAATTGTGTGTCTCCCTCTCTCTCTGCCCCTCCCCCGTTCATGCTCTGTCTCTCTCTGTCCCAAAAATAAATAAACGTTAAAAAAAATTAAAAAAAATAAAAACAAAAAAAGGGGGAAATTGGAAAGCAGACTGGAGGAAGAAGAAGAAAAAGTGAGAATATAAAACAAGAAAATTAAGAAAAGATTGGTGTTAATATGATGGTGAAGTTGGAACACAATTCAAAATAATAGAGGCTCCTGGGTGGCTCAGTCAGTTGAGCATCTGACTCTTGATTTTGGCTCCTGTCATGATCACAGGGACATGGGATTGAGTTCTGTGTCCATGCTTAGCATCCATGCTTAGCATCCATGCTTAGTGTGCAGCCTTTTTAAGATTCCCTCTCTCTCCCTCTCTGCTCCTTTCTCCCACTTGTCTGTGTGTGCTCACTCTGTCTCTCTCAAAAAAAACACAAAAAAAACCACAAAACACACACAAAAAAACCACTATCAGCCGATGGATTGCTTTTCCCTTTTGTCCCAATGTTTAGTTTGCTATAGCTACATCTGAAATTTCTTAGAAAGCCAGGACAGGAGAAAGCCTTCTCTGAAGACTTCTGCTCACAAGAGACAACCTTAAATTTTCAGATCACATATGAGGCCAGTAGCCTGGTTGTAATCAAAGGAGTGTGTGTGCGTGTGTGTGTGTACCCATCCTATGTATGTATGCATGTATGTATGTGTATGTATGTGTATATGTACATGTATACATTTCTGATTACCTGTTTTCTATTTCTCTTTCACTTCCTACTTGAATTAGTGAAAAATGTACAGACTTAAAGATCACAGTTTAAAGAATTTCTGATTATTTTTAATTGTTTAAATACATATCGAAATATTCCTGCTAGGTAATCAAAATTGATAAGTGAGCACTTTCCTGCCATGTACAAGAGCCTTGGTATCATGAATTATACCTTTGAGATTATCTTTGCATTAGTTCTGTTTAGCATATTATTATGACATTAATAGTATGTACATAATAGTTTCTTGAATGCTATAAAATGTTTATTTCATTCTTTTCTTAGTAATCTAGGCTAAAAATTAAATTTCAAAGCCAAAAATCATAAAGCTCAATTTTTCTACAAAAGGCATAATCAAAGAATGACTTAAACCTTGATAACCAGTAAAGCTGTTCAGTATTCATAGCCATGGTAACAGTAAGATTTAAAATAATGGCAATAGCATATCTATCATGACATTATATTCACAGTGTTATTGTTATATGTCATTGGTGTTTTCTTTTATAAAATTGCAATTCTATTTCCAAATTAAAAAAAAAACTATATTCAGATTCCTTTGTACAACTGAAGATAAAGATGCCAGTATTTTAATCACTTTCAAATCTATTGTGTATTTTAAACTATGCATTTAAGGTAAGGGTTTAATTAGTCAGGTTTTCATCATGCTCAGAGCAAAGTAAATTTGAGTGACATGACCCAGGTTTTGTACATTTTATGTGTAAAAATTTTAGTAACTGAACAACAGCAACAACAACAACAACAAAAACAGATATTCCTGGGGCACCTGGGTGGCACAGTCGGTTAAGCATCCGACTTGATTTCATCTCAGGTCATGATCTCACGGTTTGCTGCCAGTGCAGAGCCTGCTGGGGATTCTCTGTCTCTGTCTCTATCTCTGTCTCTGTCTTTCTCCCCTCTGTCCCTCCTCTGCTCTTGCTCTCTCTCTCTCAAAACAAATAAACTTTAAAACAAATGGGTATTCATAGAAACCACATATAGACAACTAGGAATCTTCTGTGGTAAGATGACAGAATGAAGAGAGATCACAGAATTTCCTCAATGCACAATTTTGAAAAAAGTGTGTACAAGTCAGCAAAATCAAAACAAAACATTTTATTAACCCATAATCATACAAAACAAAGCCGTGTCTTTAAAATGAATCTCTTAAGGAAGGGCAAGTAATCGTAGGGAAAGTCAGTGAAAAACTCATGTACACTATAACAATTACATAATATTGATAAAATTGTCAGCATTAAAAAAAAGAATAAGATAAAAAAAATAAGTGAGAATGATGGTAATTATCTACTATTGCCAAAGCAAAAGAGGAAGGAAAGGAACAGAAGAGCGGAATAAACAAACATTTTTTTTAATTTTTTTTTCAACGTTTTTTATTTATTTTTGGGACAGAGAGAGACAGAGCATGAATGGGGGAGGGGCAGAGAGAGACAGAGACACAGAATCGGAAACAGGCTCCAGGCTCCGAGCCATCAGCCCAGAGCCTGACGCGGGGCTCGAACTCACGGACCGCGAGATCGTGACCTGGCTGAAGTCAGACGCTTAACTGACTGCGCCACCCAGGCGCCCCTAAACAAATAAACATTTTAAAATGCATTCTGGAAATGGTAAGTTTTTCACTCTGGAAAATAACAGCAACAGTAATGAATGGAAGAAAATTACACCTAGGAAGTACCATGCACTTATGTGTAGTGAATAAGTATGCAGGCTTCATAAATCACTGATTGGGGTTGAATGCCAACTCCAGTGTGATCTGGGGCAAGTAACTTAATACATCTGTTTTATAGTTTTCTCATATCTTATATGAGGATAATAACATTTTCCTCTAGGATTTTTGTGGGAAAATTAAACATGTTTTATTATAAAAAGTGCCTGGAAGATAGTCAGTGATTATTAAGTTTTAGCTAATCATATTTTGTTTTTAGAAAAGCTTAGGGAAGAAAGAACTAAAAGAGAAATGCGGTGGATAAATAAATTTAAAAATAAGGCATCAAAGACAAATAATATATCAACAGAATAAAATAGATTTTGTGGAGCTAAGAATATAAAATGAGCAAAAAAAAAAGAAAAAAAAAACAAAAAAAAAAAACGCCCAAAACAAAACAAAACAGCAAGACCTTTTGCAGGATTAAACATAACAACGAATATAGAAGTTATGGCTGAAAACTCAGTTGGTGACAGAGATGAAAGCTTCCAGAAAATAGTCCAAGTGAACACAGAGGGAAATAACAGCAATTAAAACACTTGGTAAGGACAAACTCAACGGACAACAACATTTAAAATGATCATGATGGGGTATGTGAAGTAAAGAATTTAACAGAAATGAACAGAAAAAAAAAGTCCTGAAATCCTAAGATAGAAAATTACTGAAATGAAAGAAAACAAATACAATAGCATGGATTAAAAGGCTTACATAGTATCTCAGGAATAAATTAAACAAATTAAATCCAGACTACCTCGATATGAATGAATAAGACTTTTTTAAAAAAGGGAATGAATTAGATTAAATATACATGGTGTGTGGTGTACTGTGTGTGTGTGTGTGTAGCTCATCCATTATTTTAAGCAAAACCTTATCCCTTCATATTTGGTTGATAAGACTATCAGAAGATAAAACAGAGGGCAAATGTTATAAGCCTGATCAAGGTAATAACAACAACAGCAGCAGCAATAATAATAACAATATAAAATAACAATACAAAATTATGAGTTAGGGAAAAACCAAAAGGAATATACATATACTATTTGTTTTTTCATCTTTCCATAGTTGAAGGTCATTACCTACTATTTAAATGTGATAAAATTTCTTTTTTTTAAAAATTTTTTTTTAATGTTTGTTTATTTTTGAGAGAGACAGAAACAGAATGCAAGTGGGTTAGGGGCAGAGAAAGGGAGACACAGAATCCGAAGCAGGCTCCAGGCTCTGAGCCGTCAGCACAGAGCCCGATGTGGGGCTTGAACCCACAGAGCTGTGAGATCATGACTTGAGCCAAAGTCAGGCGCTCAACCGACTGAGCCACCCACGTGCCCCGATGTGAAAAATTTCAAAAATAACAGCATGTCTTATGTAATTTTTAAAGACCAGAAAAATTAAAAAAATACATTATCAAAATTTGATATATGTATCTGTTACTATGCCAGTGCCATAATGTTTTGATTACTATTGCTTTGTAACATAGTTTGGAATCAGGAAGTATGATGCCTCCAGCATTGGTCTTCTTAAGATTATTTAGCTATTAAGGGACTTTTGTTGTTCTGCAAATTTTAGGATTGGCTTTTCTTTTTGTGTGAAAAATGTCATTGGAATTTTGATAGAGGTTGCATTGAATCCATAGGTCACTTTGGGAAGTATGGACATTTTAAGAATATTATTTCTTCCAATCCATAAACACACTTTATCATTTATTTGTGTTGTCTTCAATTTCTTTCATTAATATCTTACAGTTTTCAGTGTAGAGGTCTTTCACCTCCTTGGTTAAATTCATTCGTAAGTATTTTTGTTTTTAATGCTGTTGTAAATGGGATTATCTTCTTTATGTTTTCAGATAGTTTGCTGCTAATTAGAAGTGCAACCAATTTTCGTGTATTGATTTTGTATATTGCAACTTGACTGCATTCATTTATTAGCTTTAACAGGTAGTGTTGTTGGGAGTTTTCTGTGTATAAGCTCATGTCTTAGCAAACAGAGAAAATTTTACTTGGTTTCCAGTTTTGACACTTTTTATTTCTTTTTCTTATTCAATCACTCTATCTAGGACTTCCAGTATTATGTTAAACGGAAATGTGAGAATGGGCAACCTTGTTTTGTTCCTGATCTTAAGATAATGTTAGCTGCGGACCTGTTATATATAGCCTTTAGTAGGTTGAGATACATTTCCTAATTACATGACCATTTTAAGGAACAAGACTGAGGATCCAGTGAGCTAACTTTATTGCTATTTGTGTCTTTTAACTGTGTTCTGTAATCCCCTCAACTAAATATTGAATTATAAAATACCCTTCATAATTGTCTCTTCCAAGACAAAGATTTAAAAGACTTGAAGTTGATTTTAGGTAATAATACTGTATTGTAAATCTGAAATTTGCTATGAGAGTAGATTTTAAGCATTCTTATCACACACACAAAAGATAACTGCATGAGATGATATGTTAATTAGGCAACCATTTCACAATGTATATGTTTTAAAAAACATTGTGTGCCTTAAATATGTACAATTTTTATTTTCAATTATACCTCAATAAGCCTGGAAAATAATAAAAAATTTAAAAACACATTGAGGAATTACATTTTAATGAACAAGAAGCTGCTAAAGGATTTCTCTATGTTTAAGAGTCAGTACTATCTTTACATTGATAGGCAAAAAAATACCAGTTATAAATAGAACTCTAAGGTTGGCAAAGTCTATCTCCACTTTTTTATTTAGCCTTGCCTTTCTCAAAACTGATAACATTGAAAGTCTTAGCTTGCCCCTTGCCGTAACAGGAAAATGAGTCTCCGATTTTGTAATTTCAGGCTCTTTGTGCTTATGGAAGGGTTATTTTTTGGGGGGAAGGAACAGTATATATAGATTATATATATAGATTATATATATATATATATTTATATATTATCTTCTATTATATATATAAGATTTATATATGTATATATCTTATATCTTCTATTTTCTATATATATCTTCTATTTATATTTCTATATATGTGTATCTATATCTATCTATCTATCTATCTATCTATCTATCTATCTATCTATACATAAAATCTGTATATCTCATTGGCTATCACCTGCTTGGCCTTCAGATGTTGTTCCAAAGCTGCCATTTTCAAACTCTAAATATATGATAGATGAATTTAATCCATAATTTATTAGGATGAATTATTTTACTACATAACCATAAATTTTCCTCTTAATACCTTGGTGATACATTTGAATAATGTGTGCATTCATTATTCAGTTAAAAGTAAGATTTGTTTTGGAATATGGGGATTTCAGTGAAGGCTAGACTCCTGAGTGTCTTTGAAAGCACTCAGTCTGGGATCATGGGGGAAACGGAACCATTTAAAATGTTTTATAAGGTTACAACAAAGTAATGGTTGGACAGATAATATATTTTAGAATTCTTCTCTCACTGTAGTTACTAACCTCTTATGTTACAGGAAAAAAAAAACGTGTATTTGTAAATTCATTACTACAAAAAATATTTAGTTGTTACTTCTTTAAGACATTGGGAAGAGATAAATATGTGTTTATTTTCTTAGCAGCATGTTTAAACTTAATATGACCTTAGTGTTTTAAAAACTTGAAAATGAGCTGGTATAATAGAACCTTTGCCAGTTATTTGATACAAATTAAAGAAATACTGCCACGTCATATAATTTTTTGGTCAATTTTTTAGCTTAGTTTTGGGAGTTTTACCTCACAGGATTATTTATAAAACCTCAATCAAATAAATACAAGTGCTTGTGTTCTTCTTTAGTTTTTGTTTATTTTATCAAAAAAAGAAATTTAAACAGTATGGCAGGAAACATGTTGGTTATCAGAGTCACCTGGGGGTAGGCAGTGGCCACCACAAGCTCTGCACTGTGTTGGCTGCTGTGTCTGACATGGCTGGTGCCTGCGTCTTTCTTCACAACTTCAAGTTGATCTTTCCACATCTGCGGTTTCTGTGAAGATGTCACTCTTTCCACACTGAGGGGGATGTTTTTAAATTGAGGTTATGGGAATAAGAGGGTACCTTTTTAGAGCTTCAAAGCCAGATCTCAAAGCCCCAAAGAGTATGTTGATTTTCATTTATTTCTAGAAAATTACCATTGATGGTAGGTTGCTTTCACATCATATAACCAAAGCATCAAGAAGAGCGTATAATGATCTTGGATTAAAAATAAATGCATTCACGTATTTCATATGCTTTTGGCCATCTACATTTCTCAGCTATAAGGGTAAATTTGAACATTATTCAAAATTTAATATGTTTTGTATGTCTTCTGTGGGAAATTTGCTTATAAAAATCACAGTTTGCATTTTATTTTCTAGCTTATTACACATTCCTTTAAGAAAACCCATTTTAAACAATCCTTTTCAATGGATAAAAGCTTTTCAGATATTTTTCCTGTGTGAAAGACATTTAAAAGCTTTACCTTATGCTCATAGCATTTTAATCATCGTAGCAAAGGATTCTGCAAATTTCAAACTCCTGCTGTTTTTTTTATTGTTATTTTTATTATATATTTTCTCTTCCCTTTGAAGCATGTGAAATTGCAGGAGGTGGAATATTTAATTTTGATCATGAATTATTCAGATTTGTTTTTTAAAATTAACATTAGTTTAAATGGTTTAACATTTTCCTTTAGTGCTTCTTAGATTTTCTAATGCAACTCTTAAAGCTGTATTTCTTAGCTGGTACAAAGCTTGATGAATTAGCAGCTACAAGCGATTGCAGGAAATAAACCCAGACCTTGCCTATAAATAAGTGTCTAATTTTATTCTGATTTTCTAGCATCATGTAAGGTACAGCTGCATATAGCTTTATAGGGTATGTGATCATCTCATCTATATTTTGGGGAGATGGTAGGAGCAAATGAATTCATTAATCTCTTTAAAATATCCCTGCTCCAAGAAATGCATTATTCTTCCAGAAAATAATCCCTATATTGTCTTTTTTTAATCACAAAATTGTGGAGTATAGAGATAATATGCCCTTCCATAATTAACCCTTTTGAGATTATATTTTTCCATTATATTAATATCTATAATTGAATATGTAAATAAAATTTGTTTATAAATCATTGATATGCCTTACCAACACATGATGTGTTGCACATTTCACTTTAAATAGTGAGTTAACTTTATTATTCAAAATATGAATGGGAGTTTATACATATAAAAACAAGTAATGAGTAGGAATTAACTGAAGAAGAAAATATTTATAAAAGAAGCTAATGTAAAAGCATCATAGCAGCAAAAAATGCTGTTGTCTTTATTATCATTATTATGTTTGGGAATAATTTGGAGTTACAAGAGGTATTGGATATCATCTAGTTCAAGCTGTTTTTATTATGGATGAACAGGCCAAGTTAATAGTACTATAAACTGAGTCCAGTGTTAGGATCAGGGTTATATCACAGGTCATATGATACCAAGACTTTTCTTGCTGTTATAATTTGGTGACAACCATGTGAAAAACCATCTTTATATCATTACATGTGTTAATTTACTATAAACTAATGTGGATAACCTAGGGAACAATGAACATGATTTGAATTAATTTAGAACACTAATGAATGAGGGGCACCTCGTTGGCTCAGTGGGTTAAATGTCCGACTCTTGATTTTGGCTCAGGTCATGATCTCATGGTTGTGAGATCGAGTCCCACGTCGGGCTCCAGGCTGGGCTTGGAGCCTGCTTGGAATTCTCTGTCTCTTCCTCTTCCCCTCTCCCCAACTTGAACTGTCTCTCTCAAAAAATAAATAAAATTAAATAAAATAATATTAAATTAAATTAAAAATTAAAAAATAAAATACACTAATGAGTGAACTACTCACGCTAACACATATATGCAAAAGAGAAAATACAAAAATAAACTACAGAAGCCAATCTAAGAATGCTTTTACATATAAACCCATACATATGGGTCTCTGAGAGCTGACATCTTGTTCAGATACTAGTCAACAATAAGTTTTGAGCTGTTTG
This sequence comes from Acinonyx jubatus, assembly GCF_027475565.1. Classification (NCBI taxonomy): domain Eukaryota; kingdom Metazoa; phylum Chordata; class Mammalia; order Carnivora; family Felidae; genus Acinonyx; species Acinonyx jubatus. Next base: position 127,807,672 of record NC_069382.1, on the reverse strand, counting down.
AATACACCTGTCCTGTTTAATTGCCATTTGCTTTCTTGGGGTACAAAGGTCTAGAGGATGTAGTTTCTGCCATCAGGGAGCCAAAAGATGTTTAAATCTAAAATAAAAAAACTCACAACCTAAGGCTTATATGACCACGTAATGCTATGTCCTAGTCTATGTAATTTGTTCAATGAAAATTTGAAAATAGTGTAATTTGCTTTGAATGGAACAATAAGAAATGGTTTAAACTTTGAATAGTGATGAAATAGTCGGTAATGGGAGAAGAAAGCTATCTTGTGAAAAGGATGATATGAGTAGAGATACAAAAGGGGAATGTGTAAGTGATATTAGAGCATGGTGTCGTGTGTTTAATAGGTATTTAAAAGAAGCTATTTCAAGATTAAATTGTATAGCATTCTGAATATTGTATCAATAATCATAGAATAAATTCTTCATCTTATTAAAAGGTATTACAGTTTTTTGAATTGACAAGTGATATGATGATCCTGATGTTCAAAAGATATTAATCTAAAAACAAATAGAAGACATTAATCTGATGTTTAAAATGCTTCACCTGATCACAGTATGTGGAGCTCACTAAAGAAATGGAAGAATATTTCCTATCTCTATGAATTTGACTACTCTAAGTACCTCATATGATTGTAATGATACAGTATTTGGGTTTTTGTGTGTGTGTGTGTGTGTGTGTGTGTGTGTGTGTGTGTGTGTGTTTGTGACCGGGTTATTTTAGTTAGCATGCCTTCAATGTTCATTTTGTCAGAATTATTTCTAAGGCTGAATAATATTACCTTGTATGTATGCATATATATATATATATATATATATATATATATATATATATTTCACATTTTGTTTATCCATTCATCTGGGGATGGGCACTGACTTGTTTCTACTTTTGGCTTTTATGAATAATCTAATATGAACATAGGCTAAAGGGAGGGGTAAGTGAGGAGTTGTTGTTTAATGGGTATAGACTTTTAGCTGCAAGGTGAAAAGGGTTTTGGAAATGGATGATGGTGAAGGCTGCACAACAATATGAATATACTTAATACCACTGAACTGTACACTTAAAAATGGTTAAGGTGGTAAATTTTATGCTACGTGTATTTTACCACAATTAAAAGTAAATAAAAAAAGCAAGTAAATATTTTTTTAAAAAAATCAAACAAGAAAGATACGAAAAAAAAATAGAGGTGATAACAAACTATTTCATTAGCTAAGATGTAGAATAATAAGGACTCAAACTTTATCAAAACACATTGCTATTCATCTATTTTGTCAATACATTCTCTGTGGAGAATCTGTTGATTTCTAAGTAGTATACCATAAACAGTAATCATTGGTGTAGTGTGTGTGCGTGCGTGTGTGTGTGTGTGTGTGTGTGTGTGTGTGATAGGCTGTGTGTGGTGAAGGGAAGACTGACATTTAAAGTGAAGATTATCATATATTTCTCTAGTTATATCATAGAGTTATGTTTAGGCATAAAGATACAACTCACTGCCATTAGGAAGGATCTCTAGAAATGATGTTTTATAGACAAACAAATCACTCTGGTTGACAGAAATATTGGAAGCAGCAGGATTACTATGTACAAAATATAGTAGTGAAGAATATTGCACATTTGGAGAACTAAATATGCTACAATGTGGTTGGAATAAAGTGTAGAGTCAGTGAAGTAGTGAGTCATGACATTGGAAACAGGTGTATTCCTTAAAAGTATTATCAACCAATATATTGCTCTGCACTGTTCTGTCAGAAATATAACTCTTGTTTTTTTTTTCTGTTTAATTAGGTCATTTATTTTGTGATTAATGGTTTTAAGAAATGTAATCAGGTCTATATTTTAAAAAGTGTGAAAAAATAGTACAAATGAAAGTATACTATTGAGAACGTTCATTTTGTCACTTTGATGGGAGATATTTCTCCATGGGTCTCTAGTGTTTTTCCATGTTCTGTGAGCAAAGTCACTGTCTTTGTTACAGAACTGTCTTTTTTTTTTTTTTTTTTTTTCAACGTTTTTTATTTATTTTTGGGACAGAGAGAGACAGAGCATGAATGGGGGAGGGGCAGATAGAGAGGGAGACACAGAATCGGAAACAGGCTCCAGGCTCTGAGCCATCAGCCCAGAGCCTGACGTGGGGCTCGAACCCACGGACCGCGAGATCGTGACCTGGCTGAAGTTGGACGCTTAACTGACTGAGCCACCCAGGAGCCCCCAGAACTGTCTTTTCAAGGATATTTGTATAGAGAATAGCCTTAGAAGAGACAGTGTCTTTCCTTTGGAAGTAAGGAAAGGCATAATTACTATCCATTGTAAAATATCTGAGTTTTTAAGTTTATAGCTCCTCTCCTATAATGCAACCCACTCCATGTACAGATGTTACTTGTCTCCCTTTGTATTTCTTTGTGGGAATTTAGGCTCAGAATTGGCATTAGAGAAGGCTGATACTCTAGACATGGTGATAGCTGTGAATAATAAAGTCCTTTTTCTCTTACTGAGGAGTCTTACTGCTTCTGTGAGTATCCATGAAAGTGTGACCAGTAACTTGAAAGCTTATAAGGTAAAATCTTAGACCCTGAATAGTTACTGACAGTTTTGGCTCTGAGGATGAGATGCTGACAGAGATTTTATTTCTGGAAAGGGATGGAGGAGTGTTTATTAACAGGATTTGAGGAAAGTCTACAGGACTTGGTAGCAAACCTGTTGACTATATTATATGGTCAACCAGGCAATAAATGGTTCTCATTTCAATTGCCTTTTAATAAGGAGGTATTGGAAAGGTGGTTGCAGCTGGATACTAGGGAGTAGGTCTTCTTGACAGTGCAGGAGTTGTTGCAAGCCCTACTCTTCACAAGTTGGGAAGGAGAATTTCCTTGCCTTTCTGGTTGTCAGTCTAAAGTATGCCTGGTTGAAACACATAGAACCAAGATTTTTCCTGGATGGACAGAGTTCCACCCCCTTTGAAAAAACAGTTACAGAATCTTGCACAGTTACTGAAGATGAAGGTAGAGGAATTTTTGCCTGAGATAGACAGACAGGTAAATCATTGCAACTCGGGCTGGCTTACTTGGGAAATGAGAGCCCTGAGAATATAATAATGGCAGCACTTGGTTGTTTTATGGTTCAGTCCCTCTTTGCAGTCTACCCAACCTTATATATATTCGGACATGACAGTAAAATGTCTTGGAGTGATTTTTAGTGGGTTCTAGAGGCTTATAGGGTGTTTGACTCAGTGAGATTTCTGAGAGAGACTCCCGTGGTAAACTGTAGATGAAGTAGTGACTAGTATTCAGGCTTATACTGCCATGGATCGGATTTGCAGTGCTAATGAAGTTGACCCACTGGGAGAATGAGACACCGACCCAGATTTTTTTAGATGAATTCTGGCTCAGAGTCCTGCTACCCAGGATAATTCCCCTAGCCTTTATGATGAAACCAGGTGAGAACTTCAGAGATGTTATGGCAGTGAGGCAGCAAGTGATATGGATTAATGTGGACTCCTTAAAAGATTTGCTGCTGTAAGGGTCAAGCCCAAGTCAGCCAAAGAAGGTGCCATGTTGGAGGCATTGTCAATTTGTGTTCCCCATTTGGAAAGGGTAAAAATGGTTAAAAACACTTTCATTCCTAGGGCACCATATGTGGCTCTGGTATTACATTATTTGTGTAGAAGCCAGGAATTAACTTGCCTCTTGACATGCATTATAGGTATGGTCATAATTGAGCTTATGGTATTTAAGGAAATATTACCAGTAGATCATGTAGCTGTCAGATGACTGTAGAGATCTCTCTCCAAATTTAGGCTGTCTGTGGTTACTGGGGGGTTTTCACAGAGGAATAAGTGACTCAGTATTAATGTGCACTTTTTGTGCAGTTATCCCTACAATGGAAACCACCAGTTCAAAACGGTGGTACAATATTTCTCCTTGCTTTCAGCTGCAGTGATCAGTGTTATGACTTTGGCTCTTGACGGATTCAGGTTAGCCTCAACTCACTGACCAGGGTAATTATTAGGTGATAGATTTGCCCTAGACTTTCTCCTTGCCAGCCAAATGAGTCTGTGCAATCTTTAAGACTTCCTTGTTTACCTGAGTTAATGTCTTGGGTCAAATGGAAAGGTCAATGCACAAAGCCACTAGGTTTTTTAAAGACAGTTCTTGAAGAGTTGTAGGATTTGTTCAGCCTTCTGGGTCTGGGACCCAGGGGGTCATGGTTGAATTCAGCTCTGCAACACAGCCTCATGTCATTACTCAGAGACTTGTTGTTAGTAGCCTTAATTAAATGGTGTATAGGATGAATTGGATGGATTTTGTCACAGCTCTGCCAGTCAAATTAATCAGAGAAGCCAACAGGGTGTTATAGTGATGGGAAATTTCTTCAAAAATTAAGCTATTCTAGAAAAGAGTTGGATATTGTTAAAAAAAAAAAACGCAACAGTATTCTCCATGGATCTCTCATACTTTGGTATCTCTTGCAAGCAGAGGCACTCACTACTTTATGCCAGAATATTTTTCAAGAATGTTTAATTTTGGACAGACTTGGAAGATATAGTGTCTTATTCTGAAACAAATTGCAGGTATGCTTACTGTCCATTATCAAAGATTTGCATATTACCTGTACCCCTCAAGCCGGGCTTGTCTTCTGTAATACAACCAAGTGCATTGCACATATCACATGGCTCTCTTTGTGTTGACTTGTGGGAATTGGTACTTAGGAAATTAGCACACATACACAAAAGTTATTTGTGTCTGACCCAAAGTCTTGTGTCTTCCTAGCAGATATAAAACTGTGGTAGGCTAAAGGTTAGCTTGCAGATAGGGTAAAATAGATACTTCATACACACTTCCTTATAGACTTGTTATATTTGAAGTTATAAAATAATATTAATGTGTTATTGAAGATAATTTTCAGAGAGGGGATATCCCACTAACATTTATCACTAGGTAATAAAATCTCACTTTTAGTGAAATTTAGCTCCATAAAATCTTTGCTATCCAAAATCTGAACATGTGCCAAACTATCAGTCAATACTGCACATAGTATAATTAGGTGAAAGTGGTAGATAAATTATGTGTAGTATGGGTAGCAGAATCCTAAATCATTCTAATGAAAAATGGATTGTATCAGTGATATATAAATAGAAAAGAGCCATGGTCTCCAAGGAAAATACCAGTAGCACATCAAAAGCTGTCAATTTGTTGGAAAAAATAACATCTGAGAGATGGAATTAAACCAAATAACGAGACAATACATAGAAGTAAATATTGCCAAAAATTTAATAATAGGACTTACATTAAGCATGTTGTGAATATCATGTTCAACATAGGTGTAGGAAACCTAGTGGAACTCAGTGTAACATTTTCTTAGAGATTAAAGTAACTGAGATGAGTGGTTTTACTGATTAAACAAATATGATTTGAAATAGACAATAATTAGGGAAATTAACTGTGAATGGTGAATTTCCATAGAAAAATATTTGTAGTTAAATTTTTAAAAACTGTAATTTTTAATGGAAATAGGGTAAATAATAGAAATAACATCATTATCATTTTTCTTTGTCACAATTTTGTGTTTCATCTCTAATTTCTCCTTGCCATTTAGCTGTTTGTTCTTCCCTATCAATATACTTTGCCATTCATTCATTCACTCATTCCTTCATTTGGCAAGTATTTATTAAAAATCTATTATTCATTGAGCATCACTTTTCAGGTATTTGTGGCATTACTTAGAATTTAATAATTTTAGATTTCTGGAAATTCCTAGATCTGCTGGCACTGAGCTGACCTCTGCCTAACAATAGAGAGTGTTTGTGAATGGGCCAGTTATTTTTAGGTCTAGCAGAACTAAAGTGCATACTTGATAGCAAGAATTAAGAAGTAATATTTACAAAGCATTGTACAATTTTCTTTCAGAATTTTATCCTAACAACCAATGTGAGCTAGTTGAGGAGGTCTGATTGTTTCCATTTTACAGTCAAAGAACTTAAGTCTTTAAGAGGAAGTGATCCAAAGCTAGGTTGCATGGTCAAAATTCGAATTTCACAAAAAAATCGTGTGTCCTCTATGTTCTTTTGGCAGATGACAGAATGGGTTAAAATAATTCTAATTGCAATATGGAATCAATTTTTATGTACCTACTGGCAAAGTATATTGCCAATATGAGAGTCAGTAATGCCAATGATAAAAAGAAATAGAGACCTGCTAAAAGATAGAAACACAAGACTATTTAAAGTCTATACTAGAGGGACAATTAGGAAATTGCAGAATTTAAAGACAAAATCAGAAGAATAAGGAGCATATGAAGTAAGAGTAAACACAGAATGAGAATTTATTAGGATAAACTGGGCTTATGTGGTGCTAAAAAGTAAAGCAAGAAAACTCCATTGCTTAAACACAACACAAATGTATTTCTTGCCCACACAAAATCCAGCATGGATCTGGCAAGTCAGTAGGGCATTGCTGCTTTGTGTTGTGACTCAGAAGCTTTCTTTATTTTGGATTGTCATCTTTATGGATTTCTGGATTATCTGGACAGGGGGAGATAATTTTGGAGATTTATATGGGGTGGTTTGAAGGTCAGAACCCGGTCACATGGCTCTAAAATAACTCCAGGGCACTCTGGATTATGTGGGTTAATGTCCATCTATAAGAAAAGTGAACAAAATTGTGGGGTTATGAAACAAAAAGAATATTTCCTCAATGTGAGATAACCATGTGAAGCACCCTCTGAAGACTTAGTCACGTCTCTTGGGCACCAATGACTAAACTGTTTTCCCACATGATTAGTGGTCATGAAGGAGATAAAATACTTTGAATATAAGGGAGGAGGGACAATGGTATATCAGAGGAGCTGTTTGCTTCATACGGTGAGGGCGACTGGTGATAACAGAGTTAAGACGGGGTTATGGAAACTTTTGAAATAAACAAATGGCAATGTAACTTTCTATTTTTTTTAATGTTTGTTTATTTTTGAGACAGAGAGAGACAGAGCATGAGCAGGGGAGGGGCAGAAAGAGAGAGGGAGACACAGAATCCGAAACAGGCTCCAGGCTCTGAGCTGTCAGCACAGAGCTTGATGCGGGGCTTGAACTCATGAACCATGAGATCATGACCTGAGCCGAAGTCAGTGCTTAACTGACTGAGCCACCGGGACGCCCCTGGCAATTTAACTTTCTATATTGGTATGCATATGACATCGTTAAGAATGAGAGATATTCTCAGAATTATATAAAAGCACCAGTAGTTGTGATAAACATTCTGTATGTCTCAGAAAGTGGTTAACTAAAAGGAAGTGGTATTTCATAGGGTGAGTGGGTGAAGAAGCTGAAATGAGAAAATGATAAAAATGGATTCCTCTCTTCTTATAAAAATAAATACAGATTCAGTGTATCTTCTGGTACTAATTTTGATAAATTTTAAACAGTAGTATTGCATTAAATACAATAGTATGAAGCCATTAATGATCTTTACGTTCAAGACATTTGATATATTATTACTTTATTATTTGTGTCTTCACATAGATTTCTATTAATTTTTATATATTTGCCTGTTAATTATATGTGGAAAGATGAGACATTTAACCTCAATTGAAATTGTTTTGCCACCCAAAGTACATTTAAATTATTTGATTTTCATAGCTGTTCAAAACATTATTCCACTGTTTTGTTTTTAAAATGTCTGTTGAAATGTGTTCTTATATTTTCTGCAAAGTTTTGAACTAATTCCAAGTGTCTATTACCTAGGTCTAGCCATGTGAGGAGAAGTTGTCATCCCTCTCTTTAAAACATTTAATTGACAACGATTTTCCGTCTCCATGTCCTAGGGGAGAATTAAAGTTTCATTTATGATGGCGTGACTTTCTTAGGGACAGACATCTAATGAATAGCCAATTCATTTAAGAAGTGTGAGATACTGTGCTCTCTCTCCATGTTCCCCAAAGGTTTAAAGTCCGTTAGGGACAATAAATAATTCAAGAACTGATTGCAATGAAGTAAAAAGTGCTAAAACGGAAATAAGCCTAAATGATGTGAGGACATAAAGAAGATGTTTAGCCCAGCCCAGACAGTTGGACATGGGTGGTACCTAGGACTGTTGGCCAAGCCAATGTCAAAGTCTTCAAAAAATGCGGCAGGAGCAGAGAACTAACAATGACAAAACATATGCCTCCTGTGGTCAAGGAATATTATATGAGGACTGAGTAGCTGTAGCTGGAATGTAAGTCTGGGAGACAGGTCTTACCCAGCTACCACTACACACCCATGTGGTAATTAGGATTCTGGATAATTCGGGCAGAAGGGAACAACCAGGTAGAACTTCGTTTTAACATTCCAAATTACTTTGGAATGTTCATTTTAAGACACAAAAGATTTTTTATTTCATCCTTCTCCAAGACCTTCCTCAAATTTATGAAGCACATTTGAAAGGTCTGAGTCTTTTAGAAATAGTAGTACATTTTATAGAAAAATGATTAAAGCAATAGCTTCATAAAAACACAAAGGCTGATTTCATGTTTACTTTGTGTGATATATATGTGGATATTATATATAAAATGCAAACAAATTAAGATGTAACTGTATCAAATCTTCTGTTTGTTTGCTTTTTAATTCTTTCACCCCAAAGAATATCATGGTGGATGCAGAATTAATAATGGCCATTTTTTTCCCACAAATGTAATGATATGCTATGAAGCAAAAAAAAGAAAGAAGGGGAAAATTGCTTAATGAATGCATTTTGGGGTAACGATCATAAAATTAAATTTTAATCTGTAATCATAAGAATGAAAGAAAAATGAGTTGCTAGAGGTTAAAAAAGTCTATAGTAATATTGTAAAGCAACTATAATTACATTTAAAAATTTAATTTGTTTAATTGATGTTTCTCTAAACCTACATTTTTAAAAATCTTCATCATTTATATACCCCCAATCATTATAATATAAATTCCATTAATGTACATATTAGTAAGTTGAATTGTTTGGTTTGTATTGATGGGGTTTGAATATTCAACTACATTTCTGTTAGGGGTGCTTGGGTGGCTCAGTTGGCTGAGCATCTGACTTTGGCTCAGGTCATGATCTCATGGCTTGTGAGTTTGAGCCCCGCATCAGGCTCTGTGCTGACAGCTCAGAACCTGGAGCTTGCTTCAGATTCTGTGTCTTCCTCTCTCTCTGACTCCTCCCCTACTTGTGGTCTCTCTCTCTCAAAAATAATAAACATTAAAAAAATTAAAAAAAAATCATGCAGCTCTTTATTTACTTAGAATTCTTTGTAGTCTAGGTGTATATAGTAAAAACTGATGCCAGTAGTTGGATAAGGTATTCCAATTTTGTCTTTAATTTTGCAAGTGATTAGATACAATAAAAATATTTATTTAAATTTTATATTGATCTAAGCAGAGGGATAAGTTCATTTGAAAATCCTTATATCCAGTCCATAATTTAGCAAACAAGACAAACTAAAGAAATGAACCAATTCTATTATGTCTGAATTCTCATGGCAATTATTTTCCTAATTTGTACCCTAATGATATTTACTTGTTCTCTACATTTTAGATGCAGTTAATATTGACATGTGTTTGATAATTATGAATATATTTATTGTATGACTATATGTTTTTATAAGAGCATATATCAATATTATATGTTTTAAACTAATCCTTCAAGTAGGATATAGGACTATGTATATCTTTATAGATCACAATAGATATTGAAGCACTAAAGATAATTGCTCTGATGATAAACCACTTCTAAACTTGTTATGTCCATATCTTAATGTTGGTGAAATGTTTGTTCTTCTTTGAATGATGTAATACTATTTTTATTTTAATCATTAAAATACAATTCTTTCCATCATATAAAGCAATATAAATTTAATGTTTCAAATAGATAGGAAGTTATCATTTTATGAAGAAGAAAAAGGTACCCTGCACTTGCTTCTCGTGTGCGACTTATGAGGTTTTATTTCTTTGTATTTAAATACAAAGTACATTAATATGGAAATGATTCAGGAAGTGAAATTATTTTGCTTCCCAACCAGCTCCAATATGATACTTTCAACACATTGAAATATAAAAATTATTTAACTTAACTATAGATTTCTCATGAAGTCGGAAAATTCTCTAACTTATATACTATACTGTTCTACTCAACAAGTTCAGAGTTCGAGACAGTGTGTTACTTGCCTAGTACCTGACATACAGAAGTTTTTCAATAAATATTAATTGAATTAAATTATTAATGTATGTGCTAAGTGCTATGGGAGCTTCAAAGGGAGAATAATACACCATGTTTACTTTCAAAATGATGTAAATGAGACTAATATTATAAGCTACATGGGAAAAATTAATGTTAGTAATTTTTTAAAGTTTTTATTTAAATTCTATTTAGTTGGGGTCCAGTAGGTTAAGTGTCAGACTCTTGATTTTGGCTCAGGTCATGATCTCTCCACTTGTGAGATCACGTCCTGTGTGAAATTCTCTCCCTCTCTCTGTCTCTGACCCCCCCCTCCATTCTTTCCCTCAAAATAAATAAATATTAAAAATGCCAGTTAACATACAGTGTAATATTAATTTCAAGTGAACAATATAGTTATTTAGCACTTCTATACAACACCCAGTGCTCATCACAAGTGCACTCCTTAATCCCCATCCTAATGTTAGTAATTTTTTAGCTTACAGAAATTGTTAAGCACATGAAGATGAATCTTCAAAGGAATGGAACATTAATTGGACCTTGGTGGAAATGTAAATAGGAAACACATGTGGTTCAATTTGCAACTGTGGGAAAGAAAGGAAATGTCAAGCAACATTTGAAAGGTTACATTTTATTTTACCATATTCAAAGGGCATAGGGGAGGGTCATTTGTGTGTGAAAGGAATTATGGATAGGGAAAGTAGTTTATCAGGGATGAATAGTCCTCATTTTAAAGGAAAGTGAATTATCGCCCAAAGAGATCAGTTAACTAGTTTGAGATTCCATAGAACTTAGAAAAAATGGGAGTGTAACTGGGAAGTTTTAGGGAAGCCAGTCTAGACTTCTTTTTCAAAACTATAAATATGTCCAAACATCATCTAGTAAAATGCTAGTAGCCTTAAGCAAACAAACAACAGTTCTTGGTATTTGAGAGGATTTCCTTTAATAGCTACCAAGAACCCCTTCCCATTGTGCACACACTCAGTAGCTCACTCACATCACTTGAAGGGAAGCTTGGAGAAACTTTTATTCTTCAGGCAAGCATATTTAAATCTTGGTTCTGCAACTTTTTGTATCATGGTTTTAGGCCAGTTATTTAATTCTTCTAACCCTCAGGCTTTTCATGTGTAAGACAATGCATGCCATTATGACTGTTAGGATCCATTAGAAAATGTTTTCTCACAATGAATTCATGGCAGAGTGGTCAGAATGATTTTCCTAAAATGTATATTTAAGCATGTCAGTCTCCAATGACGTAAACGTTCCTCACTTGCCTGAAAGGTATTAACAGATGACCCAGACTGCTAATCTTTTGTGATGCCCTCACCTGTCTCCCCCGCTCAAACCATTCTAGCCTTCTGTCTGCCCTAACATACTAGCTCACACCCACCTTCGATGATTTGCATATATTATTTCTTCTGTTAGGAATGCTTTCCCTCTGGGGTTTTCATATGGCTGCTTATTATTCATGACTCAGCCCTAATGACACCTTTAGAAGGGCCTTCCCTGCCTACCTTAGGTAAAGTAGCTGCCTCCCATAACAAGTGAATATTATATTAGTATTTTTTTTAAATAGCATTTATCAGTAGCTCAAATTATCTTATGTATTTGCTAATATATTTACTGTCTAGATTAGGAAACTTTCTCTCCTGTTGTTCAAGATTTAGTGCACCTGGTAAACCTTCAATAAATATTGTTAAATAAGGAAATAAATACATTTTTGTTACCAGAATGATGAGTCCAATATGGAAAATTTGGGGATAAGTAGAAGAAGATAACCAATAAGTCTTTATCTCAGACAACACATACAGTATTTCCATATATATTGTATTTGTGAATAACTAGTTTGTTATTAAAAAGTAAACATTGATATAAAAAAAAAACAAAACTCAGGGGTGCCTGGGTGGCTCAGTCAGTTAAGCATCCGACTTTGGCTCAGGTCATGATCTCAGGGCTCATGGGTTCGAGCCCTACGTTGGGCTGGGTGCTGACAGCTCAGAGCCTGGAACCTGCTTCTGATTCTGTGTCTCCCTCTCTCTCTACCCCTCCCCCACTCCTAGTCTGTCTCTGCCTCTCTTTCTCAAATAAATGAACAGTAAAAAAAGAATAAAAACAACTCACTTTGATATTTTTCCATCTTCAGATATGGCTCTAGAATCTAAGAAAACATTATATGACATGTTTCTTTTTTTTATTTAGGCTTAGCCGTTTAAGACAAAATTAGTTCACTAGCCACGCTCTGTCTATGGAAACATAGTATATGTGTGATGAAGAATTGAGCCTTTCCCAAAAAAGAAGTGTGGCTTTTGCCCTTAGCTTATTAGGGACAGCCTATATCATACTTCATTGTATTATATTTACTTAGAGTGGGGAGCTGGCCACACCAGATCTTAAATGGGACTGAACATATCTGGCATATCATATGAGGCTGGCCATGCTAGAAAGACTTATCAAATAATTTAGAAATTTCAGGTCATTTGATACCAGATAACCTGGGGGATAGATCAACCATGTAGTCAGTCAATTAATTATACCTATATAATGAAGTCCAGTTAACTCTGGACACTGAAGCTTGAGTGAGTTTCTCTTGTTGGCAATACTTGCTGTGCATTGTGACGTATCGATACTGGGGGAGTAATACTTCATGTGTATGAGGGAAGCTTTGCATTTGGAACCCTCCCAGACTCTACACACCTCTTCCTTTGCCTGATTTTAGGCCTGGACTCTTTCCCTGTTACAAATCCTAATTGTGAACGTAGCTTTCAGTGAATTATGTGAGGCTTTCCAGTGAATTATTGTACTTGAGGGTGTTTTGGAAACATTCTAAACTTTCTGTTGCTGTCAGAAGTAAGAGCAGCTTTGGGGAATGTGCCCACAGACTTTGCAGTGTGTTTGATTCTCTATAGTGTATGATCGTGGGAAAGAAGCTCACAGTTGTCTTATAGATTTTAACATTTGAAATTGTGTGGAATTACAGAGAATAACTATTCTAATCATCTCATGGAAGGGCATCAAAGAGGTTATGATTTGCTTCGGTTCACAGAGCTAGTTTGGTGCCTGGATCAGGGTTCAGAATCAGGTTTATTGACCCCAGTAATTTGGATTTCCCACTGTACTGTGTTATTTGGCACAAGTTTGATACAAGTATCATTGGATATCTTTGATTCCTGTTTCATAAATAAAATTATTATAACTCTTAATTTATGAGTCAGTAATAGATTTATCAATTTTATAGTATCTTACATACATATAAAGGTAAACCTAGAATAAAACCTAAGACTTAAATTATAGAAAAACTATCTATATCTAAAATTACCTAATATTTCTCTGGAACAGTTATCCTCATCTGGAATGTATTGATTTTGTTCTGTGGTTAACATTGTGGTCAGTGGTTTAACAAATTTATGTATTAGATTTTCTTTGGCAAATTCTAATTCAGCATATTGGAATAGTGGAGTGATGGGAATCTCCTACAATTTTCAGAACCACTGATAATGGTAAAAAATATGTATTTTCAGTGAGACTAAAATGACAGCTTAAAAAAAAAGCTCACACCTTAAAAATTCTAAAACAACTAAACTAGTGTAGGCCTAGTAATTAAGAGTCCTTAAGCATTCCTCTGTATTATACATGAATGCTTTTTCTGTATAACATATTTTCCTTAAAACAACTAATGGTTTTGTTTTTTTTAAAACTATGTAGCACAAAGAATGAGGCAGTACTGTATGTTTTTCTCCAGCAGGAAGTACAATGAGTACTCCATATTATTTCCTTGGGAAAAGCACTCTGCTTAGTGTGGGTACAGTTTGTGAGTTTGTGTTTCACGAGAACCAGTACATATTGCACATAAAGGGAGTTTTTTTAGAGAAAGGTTTTTAAACTTTCCTATCAGTAAATATTCCTGTCAAGAAACATTTTTAGTACATATTAAAAGTAGTGTTGTAAAAAATGCCTGTGATATAATAAAGTATAAATATGTTACCTTGTATTTGTTCTTCAGGCATTTGGGGCAAGAGGATATATTCCGTGCAATGAAAGAAATGCAAATGGCATTTTCATAAAAGAACAAATGTGATTGGTTGTAGTAAGTTTGCAGGAAGCAATTTTGGAGAGGTAGATAGAGATCATATTATGGGGTTTCGAATGATAATAATTAGTATTTATTCTATAGACACATACCATTGATATCTTTTTCTGTGTTAGATAAGGAGAGAATATATAAAAATGAATACTTTCATAAGGATAATCTCAGAGAAGTGTGTAGTGAAAATTGAAGAATTGTAATGGTCCTTGGCAAAAAGTTGACAGGGACACCAATTACAAGATAATATGGTATACTTCATGACTTTGAAATGCTCAATTCCCCTATTACACAAATAAGAATGAAGGCTAGAAATAATTATCTCTGTCTATAATATATTTTTATAAATATTAGCATTTCAGGGGCACCTGGGTGGCTCAGTTGGTTAAGCGTCTAAATTTGGGTTTCAGCTGGGGTCATGATCTCGTGGCTCGTCAGTTCGAGCCCGCATGAGGCTCCATGATAACAGTGCGGAGCCTACTGGGGATTCTCTCTCTCCCTCTGTCTCTGCCCCTCACCATGCTCACTCTGTCTCTCAAAATAAATAAACTCAAAAAATTATTTTTAGATATTAGGATTTCAAGCATTCTAATTATTAGAGCATTCTCTTTCACGTTACCATGTTCATCTCTAGTCAGTTACACATGGTATAATTGGAGTATTTTATACTACATTTATACTACAAGCATACAAATGTTACTTTCGTTGGAGATAAGACTACTTGATAAACACTATTTGTGTTACTTTATTGATAATGGAACAAACTGATATAGTCAGGTTTAGAATCTAGGAGATGGCATCTGTGACATTGGGTCTAATTTGTCATGAAAACAGAACCCCAAAAGATACTCTTTTTCCCTTCTTATTTTAAATGATGCTAAGGAAAAATATGCACCTTAACTTATAAATTTTAATTTTTAAATTTTTAAATTGAATACAGTTGAGATACAATGTTACATTCATTTCAGGTGTAAAATATAGTGATTCAATTTATCTATATATTATGCTGTTCTTTCCACAAGTGTAGCTACTCTCTGTCACAGTGCAACACTATCAAAGTACTACTGCTTATGTTCCCTATGCTGTGCCTTTTATTCCTGTGACTTACTCATTCCACAACTGGAAGCCTGTGTCTCTCACTCCTTTTCACTCATTTTGCCCATCACCTCACCCCCCCTTCCCTCTGGTGACCATTAGTTTGTTATTTGTAAAAACACCCATTTTAAAACTTAACAGCAATTATTATGTTTTAATTTTGAATTATGAAGTTTGATAATTATGTAATATATCTACACTTTCTAGTTTCCTATTTTATTCCTTAATGATGAAATTAACTTTATTTCCTTGCATAGATTAAAATTTTGTGTGAATTCAGATATTGGGTTAAGATTCATAAAATCTATGGTTACATGAATCTGTATAAATGTTAAATTTCCTAAAAATATTGAAATATGAAATATTTTAGCATATTTGTTTTATTTTAGTACTTATATCATTGTTATATTAATATAAAGGGAAAAATTAGCAACTCTGGGCAGAACTTTAAGAATCTCATTTTGCTGGGGCACCTGGGTAGCTCAGTCAGTTGAGCATCAGACTCTTGATTTCAGCTCAGGTCATGATTGCAGGGTGGTGCAAGCCCCGAGTTGGGCTCTGCACTGAGCGTGAAGCCTGCCTGAGATTCTTTCTCTCTCTCTCTCTCTCTCCCCCTCCCTCCTTCCCTCCCTCCCTCCCTCTCCCCCTTTGCCCCTTCTCTGAAAAATAAAAGAATCTCATTTTGTTAAATATTTCATATTTAAATACAAAAAACATGTTAATCAAAATACAATATTATTCTTTGCACATATGTATAATGACAATATATATTTTAATGAATTCATAAGATCACTATTCGTATTTGCAAAATGTATGTCTTTGGACTTATGGGAAGTCTTATGAATAAGTGTTGATAGAATTAAGACATTTTTGAAAATATTTATTAAAAATATATTTTGAACTACATAAATTCATACAGTAAATCTATACCTAACAAAGAGCAAGCTGTGTTTAGAAATATTTCACAGCTGCTATGTTGAAAGGTGAAGGTAATTCTATCATAATGATTGAGTGTGCTTTCTTTACCCAATCAGAAAAATCAAAATCAAATAACTATCCTCAGAGCAGTAGTTATAAAATATTATTGTGTTAATTTCTCTTTTGAAAAAAATAGTGGAATCATATTGTTGAAAACATATGCATGTATTAGTGTATTTTCTTTTCATTTTCATTGCATATATAGATGTGCATATATAAGTGCTTAACTCATAAAAGTATGAGTACCCATCCTATTCTGATGACTGTTTTTGATGATATGTGTACCTCACCACTTTTACACTTCTCATTTTTTTATAGTTTGTGTGATTTATCTTTTGGGGATAATATGAATTATTTAAAGACACTTGCCAAGTTAGTGGCTCTAATCATTTTTGCTGAATAAATGCAAATATAATTAATTGTAAGGCAAATCTCAAAATGTATTATTAGGTTCACACAGAGAAGTTTGACTGAGGCCTTCTACAATTGTTACATCGTACATTTTTGATAATAAAATAATATTTTCCTTTTGGTTAATATTGGGAAACTTCTATGATTAGAATATTGGAGAATTATATGTATATTCTAGACACGCTGCTTATAATGGAAGATGATTAAAAGAAGAATGCAGACCAGATTAACAATGCCTTTTTAATTTGCATAGTTATCTCTTCACTTTTAGATCAAGTAATGACCAGAGCAGTTCTATGTCAATTACATATTTTGTAAACAGCTATGAAAGTCCAGTCCAGGGTGCCATATCTTGCATCTTGCAACTTTAGAGAAGTTAAGCCTATTTGGATAATCCTTTGACTAAAATACAGCAGTATAAACATGCAATTAATGACATCTTCATAATGCCACAATTAAAGAATGTGTTAATAATTTAATAATCTCCTTTGATGGAATTCTTTCTTTTTAAAGCAGTGCTTCCTTGTGTAGTGACATGTCTCAGCTTTATTTTTAGCAGGATCATAATTATTATCTTTATTGCAATAAAGAAATGCTAAAGGGTTATTTTGGAGTGTGTTTAATGGATTGGTTTCATGTTAACGTATGATCACAGCTTGTTTTTTCAACTTAGTAACTTTGAAAATTCAATTTTAGTATTTCAGCCAATAGCAACAAGGCTCTAGAGAATTGCTTCACACTAACCAAACACAGGAGATTGATGTATTAAAAAAAAACCTACTTTATTTATTTAAAAAAATGGTATTCTTTACTAGAAGACAGTTATCTGTAAGGTCTATGAGGAAAGAAACTATGCTCTGTTCGGTTCGTTGTTATATCCCTAGAGTTTAGAAGATTAATTTTTGAATTACTTCCTTAAAAATTTTTTAGTTTACTTTTAATGGGTCAAAGTCATTTGGCAGATTACCCGAGTAATCAGTGCTATTGATCGATTTTTAAATGTCTATTTAGAGAATACCTAGTAGTAATTGTGCTTGATTTAATATCCAGTTTATTAATATTGTGAATTTAATAAATAATTAGTATTTTATTGCAATTAAACAATCAATTCTTTTCAAACTACCCACATGAATGTTACATACCAATAAAATAGAATATGGATTAAATTACATTTTCCATGGCCTTTTAACACTGGTTTAAATTTTATATAATTCTTTCTGATGAGTTATTAAAATACCAAATCTAACATGACAATTTATCTTTTTTAAAAAAAGCCCCGACGCGGGGCTTGAACTCACACACAGACTGTGAGATCATGACCTGAGCTAAAGTTGGACGCTTAACCAACTGAGCCACCCAGGGGCCCCAAACATGACAATTTATCTTAAATGCTTTAGCCACTTTAAAAAAAAGAAAATATACACACACACACACACACACACACACACACACACACACATACACACATATTACAATAATCCCAAAGCCTGTCATATGCTTATCTTTAAACTGGTTACTAGTGTGCTAATACTAGGGATATCTTTTTTTCTTCTTTTACGTTGCTGATGTGGAAATTTTCCTATTTTCCTAGGATTTCAAAGATATTTGAGACTATTTCAAAGATATTGGAAGCTTTCCTAAGATTCAGTAACCATGCTAGAATTAGAAGAAAAAGAAAGTTATCTCTTAGATTTACAAATTCTGGGTTTTTTATTAGAAAATTTTTTGTCTAGTCATTGCATTGGAATTTGCTGTATATTCAGAGATGGTTCACATAAGGATATTAGCCATCAGGTTGGACTTTCTTTTTACAATTAAAATCTACTTGCTATATGCCCTTATGCCTTTATTTAGAGTTCAAGCCTAGTTTTTAATTTTGTGCAATATTGGTGTTTCCTCACGAAATGATTTGTTTTTTAAGTCCAAACTGCTTGTGCTACAAAACAATTTCCCTGTTATTATGATATATAGGTCTGGTGTATGAATGTTATTAAAAACTCATGCACTTTCATTAGTATATCTTCATTATGTAGAGCTACCTGACTTTTTATCTTTTAGGAGATGCGAGACTATTTCTGCTTAGTTACCACTTCTATTTATTCCACTAATTTATCGCATGTTTCAAACACACAGTTCTGCTCTGTTAGATGTGGGGTATGATCACTAGTGTTAATTAACTGCTGGACTTTTCCACTTGGTTATTATGTGTGACCATAAGTGGTGATCAACCTTTTCTGTTTCTGGTACAGAATTTTGATGTTACTACTTTGATGTTTGCAGGTCTTTCCTTTCACTAATGGAAAGAAATACATGTCTTATTATAAACATACATATAATCAGAAAAACAAAATACCTGCATATTAACTATTAAAGACAATAGAAATTAAATAGACTTTTCTCTGTATTTACTTTTTGTGTATATTATGAGCAACTTTTTAAAAAAAATGTTTCAAGTGTCTCTCTCTCTATATATAATTTTTAGATTTTATAAAAAATTTATATTTATATTATATATGTATATAAATATTGTATATATATTTAATTTAACTTCAAGTTAGTTAATATACAGTGTAGTCTTGAATTCAGGAGTAGAACCCAGTGGTTTATCTCTTACATATGACACCCAGTGCTCATCCTAAACGTGCCCTCCTTAATGCTCATCACCCATTTAACCCATCCCCCCACCCACCTCCCTGTAGCATTCTGCAGTTTGTTCTCTGTATTTAAGAGTCTCATATGGTTTGCCTCCCTCTCCGTTTTTATCTTTTATTTATTTATTTATTTATTTATTTATTTATTTATTTATTTATTTCTGGTCAGGTTTTAATTTAAATTCCAGTTAGTTAACATATAGTGTAATACTAGTTTCAGTAGTGGAATTTAGTGATTCATCACTTACTTAAAATTTAACCCAGTATGAGTGCCTCTTTTTGCCCCTCATATCAACATTTCTGTTTAAGTATTATGAACTCTTAACCTTCAACAGACTCAAGCTGTTTAATTGAGCCACATATATATATTTTCATGCTTTCCTTAGCCTTTCAAAACTGCCTCTGACTTTTTTTTTTTAGATGAAACTTGTTTTCTGGCAACAAAAGAATGAAACAGAATTATTCTATATTTTTCTTTCCTTTTTTCCCCTTTCCTTAATACCTAAGGAGCCCTGGTTCTTTGTTGGTGGATACTGAGCAGTGAGTATCTGGTTTGCCTGAAAGTGCTGGCTGGGGCCAAAAGTATTGCTGCTGTGGTTGGTCTCTTTTAAGGAGAAATCAGGAAAACATATTTTTAGGATTATGAATTCACATTGATTTTCTTCTCAAACATATCATGTTGCTGCATTTTCTCTTCTTTGATTATGAGAGTTTACCAGCTTCAAAGACTCCACTACATTAACAGGAGTGCTTTGTAAGCAAGATATCAATGCAAGGCTATTTAGAATTAGGAGATTTAAGAGCAATTCATCTAGATCGGTGGCAAATAGACCCATCCTAGTCCAAAGGTCAAGGGTCACTTACAAAATGTGAATAAAATTGGAACAATGCAGTTAAGTTTTCCAAATTTTATTTGTTCACTTTCTTGGTGTTATATTCTTAAATTAAATGTAGGACAGGGTTTTTAAATATTTCCTTGTGGGGGTGCCTGTGTGGCTCAGTTTGTTAAGCGTCCGACTTTGGCTCAGGTCATGATCTCACGGTTCCTGAGTTCGAGCCCAGAATCAGGCTCTGTACTGACAGCTCAGAGTCTGGAACCTGCTTCAGATTCTGTGTGTGTCTCTCTCTCTGCCCCTACCCTGCTCGCACTGTCTCTCTCTCTTTCTCTCAAAAATAAAACATTTAAAAATTTTAAAAAATATTTTCTTGTTAAAAAAAAAAACAAAACCAGAAACAAAAAAACACTTCTTCAAAAAATTTATTTGTCAAACTTTTGATGGATGTATTAACTTTCAAAGTTTAATTTTTTTAATGTTTATTTTTGAGAGAGAGATTGAGAGAGAGAGAGAGGGAGAGGGAGAGACAAAGCACAAGTGGAGGAGGGGCAGAGAGGGAGACACAGAATCTGAAGCAGACTCCAGGCTCCAAGCTGGCAGCACAGAGCCTGACATGGGGATCAAACTCACAGACAGTGAGATCATAACCTGAGCTGAAGACAGACACTTAACTGACTGAGCCATCCAGGCACTCCTCAAAATTCAAAATTTAAAATTCAACCTTGAAAAGATCACGTATGCCTTTGGACCTCTGGAATTCCTAGAACCAGGAGCCAGAATACCTGCTACTATGACATTTTTAAAAATTTTCAAGTAGACTTAGAGTGGTCATAGCTATACAATGAAACCCAAAGCCTCTGTGATGACATTATCTTGCTACTTGCGATATCTATCACCAAACAGAAACTTTTCTCATTTGTACAGTAAAATTGTCAGTAAGTTTGGTTATGATGTCCCATCTTCGATCATCCACCAAAGACAGGAGTTTGACTCATGTAAACACCTGGTACCTTCTTCTGGTACCCTAGCTATGTGGGTTGGGCAGTGCAGTTCCAAGTAGAAGAGGGAAATGCTATGCAAACCATAGAACCCTACTGTTACGCCAGTCCTTACTGGGTGTAACAACAACAAAATGGTGACAGTCATCTATAAGGCACTCATTTCTTTCTTTTCTTTCTTTGTTCCAACTTTCATTGTTTTCTAAATGTTGTTGGCAGTATTAGTTTGCTGGGGCTGCCATAGCAAAATACCACAGAGGTGGTGTTTTTAGGTGGCTTAAACAATAGAAAATTACTTTCTTACCATTTCTGTAAGATGAAAATCCAAGATTACAGTGTAGGCAGATTTGTTTTCTCCTGAATTCTCTCTCCTTGGCCTACAGATGGTTCCCTCTTGTGTCCTCACATGATTGTTCTTCTGTTTGTGTTGCCTGAGTCCTAATATTCTCTTCTTATAAGAGCACTAGTCATATTGAATTAGGGCCCGTCCATGCAACCTGATTTAACTATAATTTTTTCTTTAAGGGTTCTGTGTCCAAACACGTCACATTGTAAGATACTGGGTCTTAGTACTTCAGCATATGAATTTTGGATAGAAACAAGACTATAATATTATTCAATGAAATTCAAAATATAAGACTAAAATTATTTAGACTAATTTGAAGCTAGTAAAGCACTACATTTTCACTATGAAACAATTTTTTTTACAAAATTACTCTGGACTCTCACATTAAGATTCCTTCATTTAGATAGTGCTTAATAGACATTAATACTAGTGTCTTTACCAAATCTCCCTTTCTTATCCCCATTCAACTTGAATTATGCTTCTTTTGTTGTTTTAATACTCTTTTGTATTTTTTGAGGAAGACAGCTTATCTTTTGTTGCCTGTATCTTATATCATCTTTTGATGCTATATAAATAAGTAACTTATTCTCAGTAGACTATTCCTGCCACAGTATATCATAAAACTACCAGTAAACAGTTGATTATCTTATAGTTTAAATTACTAGTTACCTTGTAATTAATACAGATAAAATAGAATTCAACATAATGCAATGAATAATGAGTTTTTATAACTTTTATTTGTCGAGAGAAGCAGTTGTATTTGGGGATATTTATCACTTTTGAAACTTTATTGTGCTCTATTCACAGATAACACATGATTCTAAAGTTTAATGATGTTTAATTCTTTTTTTTTTTTTTTTACAGTGAGAGTAATTTATTTAAAAGCCAGAGTGTCCTTACTTTCAATCCCCAGAACTAAGGTGTTCAGTGTTCATTTGACAATATCACTGGGATTTCTTAATGTGTATTTAGTTCTTTAAACTTAAATTATGGTATCATTCAAATTAGTAGAAAAAGTTGTTTAAGATGTGGTGTCATTTACTACATGTAGCATCGTGTACATTTGTACAAAAGTATAAAACATACTTTTTAAAAATTTCAATCTAATTTTTAATACTGCTTTTTCTTAATATAGTCACTACTCATCTGTATACGTACCTCCCTCAAGAATTCCTACCTCTACACATCACTGTTTCCCCTCAAAACTTCTCTATATACCCTTCTGTTTTCCCTCTGAGTGAGAGGAGAAAAGAAAAGACACATGTAATCTAGCTCTAATGTTTATAGCATTATGAAAGTCAATAATTAATTTTTAATCTTATTGACATTTATTTCTTTTGTTCATCTCTCCCAATCTTAAGCAAATGATTAGGAAATGGTAACTGGATCTTCACTTCCAAGTATGGTCTAAATTAATATCTCACGGTTGGCACTGTATACAAATTTGTTTGAGAAACAGTTCATTAAATGTATCAGAAGAATGCCATTCAGATTTGAAAGATAAATATAAAAAAATAATCTTAAGTTTCAGTTTACAAACTTCTATACATTTGAAAAGCCTTTATATTCTCTTTAGGAGTTTTAGTGAGAGTTAAGATTTTTATAATAATGTTTGGAATTTTTTATTGGGCTGATAATGTTAAAGCCTATGGGATAGTCAAATGACTTCTGGGATTCAGCTAAAACTTTTCATTTCTATTTTTTTTTCTTCATGGTATCTGTATGTGGGTATTTCCTCAATTTTTCAGTGTTTTGGTCTCTAACTATTGATTTTGCTCTTTCTTCAGGATGTTTTGAATAATTTGGGATCTTGTGAACTGGATGAAGATGATCTAATGCTTGATCTGGAATTTTTAGAGGAACAGAATCTTCATCCTTCAGGTGAGTGCTAAATGCACCATAACATACAATTTTGATCCTACTCACTTAGCTTTCATTGATAAACTTCATATTATTTAGGATGCACTCAGTCTTTTCCATCTCCAGTTTTGTATATTATATGTGCAAGGCACATGCTAGGTACCATAGACACATGATTCTGGTGATCTTAAAATCTGTTATGAAATATAAATCCAGTGGGAAGATAATTATAAAATAAGAAAAAACCTATTAAGACATTTCAAAGAAGGAAATTATAATTTAACACATAATGGAAAAGTTAGTATTTTCTCTTTCTAAAGGAAAAAAAAAATCATAATCCCATTTTTCATTTATTTTATATAATCAAATGGAAGTTTTGCAGATCAAGGTTTACTCTTCAAAATCTTAGCCACTCCAGTAATAATTGCATAGGTTAATGTTTTTTTTTTTAATTTTTTTAATGTTTATTTATTTTTGAGACAGAGAGAGACAGAGCATGAATGGGGGAGGGTCAGAGAGAGAGGGAGACACAGAATCCGAAACACGCTCCAGGCTCTGAGCGGTCAGCACAGAGCCTGATGCGGGGCTCGAACTCACGGACCCCGAGATCATGACCTGAGCTGAAGTCGGACGCCCAACCGACTGAGCCACCCAGGCGCCCCTGCATAGGTTAATGTTGATACAATAAAGTTGACCTCAAAATTAATAACTGCCAATAGCAGCCACAAACATACACTCATAAACACATAAATACACAGAATTGTAGTATGAGATAAATTCATGTTGAATGAATTAAGAAGGGAGCCCATTATATTTGTCATACTTGAAGTTTATATCAAAGCATAAATTGCCATGTCTTCAAATACAAAAATTAATTCTGTTGAAGTAAGTTATAAGAATCAATTGTAGGGGCGCCTGGGTGGCTCAGTCGGTTAAGCGTCCAACTTCAGCTCAGGTTACGATCTCGCGGGGTTCGATACCCCGCGTCGGGCTCTGGGCTGATGGCCCAGAGCCTGGAGCCTGCTTCCGATTCTATGTCTCCCTCTCTCTCTGCCCCTCCCCCGTTCATGCTCTATCTCGCTCTGTCCCAAAAATAAATAAACGTTAAAAAAATTAAAAAAAAATTAATTGTATATTCAAATTTAGATATTTGAGTACAAAGACCAGCTCTTACTTACTTTTGTAATATTGCTTTTAACACCTTTAATGTAGTCATTTTCAAATTAAAGTAGAAATAACATTAAACTGAAACTTTAAAATCTTATCTTACTGCATACATTTGAGAAAATCAACAGATTGGATGTCAGTGTCCTTATTTTTAACTTTTTGGAATTAGACATAATGTCTAAGATTATAATTTTTTTTGTTTATGCACTATTTTTATATTATAGATAATACATTAAAAATTATCAAAAGGAGGCAATTCTTATATTTTAAATTTTACAATGTTTATATTTCATTACTCTGTTTTATAGGCTAATATCAAAAGAAGCTACTTAAAAATTTTTTCTGTTTGAATATGAATTTAGAATAATCATTTTTTAAAACAGTCTTCCAGCAGTTGATTTGACAGATACTCTTTTTAAAAAATGCAGATTTTTCTCACTTTTATAGAGATACAATACACAATTTTGTCATTTATGTGTATGTATCTTAAAAGAATTACATACAGTGGAAATGTACACCCTCTTGGAGGGAAATTTGTCAGCATTTAGCAAAACTATATATGCATTTGCTTTTAGATTCAACTATCCAACTTCTAGAAATTTAATCCTAAAACACTGAAACATATAGAGTAATGTATGCAAACAACTCTTCATTACAAAATATTTGTAATAACAAATATTCTTCAATAGGACATTTGTTAAATATACAGTGGTATACTAAGCAGTCATTTAAAGAATAATGTAAATGTCTGTATGTGCATGGCATGGCTGTCAGGATATGTTGTTAATGAGAATTTTGTAGTGTTAGATTAGACTGGTAATACCTAAATTCACTGATTACTAACATCCCTAAAAGTGAACAACTAGACATTTTGTCTCTCTTAATGCAATGCCTGGAGAAGTACATAGTAACACCACTCCTGCCCACAAGTACTTCATTCTACTCAATTCTTTCTAATAAATTGTGATTTTATAGGAAATATTGGGATGGGGGTGGGGGACAGTGAATGTTAAATAGCATGATGAAATTGCCAGCAACCAAATATGAGAAGTGAGGAATTCTACAGGATAATGGTCTGGTTCTTTAAACAAATAAAGTGCATGATAAAAATGGGAGAGGTGTTGTAGCTTTAAAGAGGCAAATGCAGGGGCGCCTGGGTGGCTCAATCTGTTAAGTGTCTGACTCTTGATTTCTGCTCAGATCATGGTCTTGCAGTTTGTGAGTTTGTCCCCAAATGCAGCTCTGTGCTGATAGTGTGGAGCTTGCTTAGGATTCTCTCTCTCCTTCCTTCCTTCTCTCCTTCTCTCTGCCCCTTTCCTGCTTGTGCTCACTCTTTCTCAAAATAGATAAATAAACTTAAAAAAAAAAAAACAAAAACAGGCAAATGCCATGTGACATCTTTGTTGGCACATTTCTTGAAAAACTTAAAACACTATAAAAGTATATTTCTTGGTCAATCAGAGAAATTTGAGAAACGAATAAATTATTACAGAAATATTTTTTTTTTATTTTGTTGGGTATTGAACATTTTTGTTTTGTTTTATTTTTTAAAGAAAACTTTAGAGAGATGCATGTGGTTGAGACAACATGATATCTGGGATATACTTTGCCAACATGCATGGATGGAAGAGGGAATAGATAAAACAAAGTTGAAAAGTTGTTGAAAATTACCAAAGCAGAGCAGTAGGTGTTTGAGGTGAAAGGTTCGTGTATTAATTATAATATTTTCTCTGTGTTTTGCATTTTTAAAGATTTTCAAAATAAAAAATAAAACTAATAATTAAAAAGAATAATAGATAATGTAGTGATCTTAGTTATGTTTGGTAGGCAATTGTGATAAAGAGCAAAGTGTGACTTAGCTCAATTTATTTGCTTGGGAACAAAAACAAACGTTATTTTTGTAATTAATTAATAAGTTTTTTAATGTTTTTGTTTATTTTTGAGAGAGAGAGAGAGCATGTAGCAGTAAGGGGCAGAGAGAGGGGAAGGAGAGAGAGAATCCCAAGCAAGCTCTGCACTGTCAGCACAGAGCCTGATACGGGCTGGAACCCATGAACCATGAAATCATGACCTAAGCTGAAATCAAGAGCCAGACTCTTAACCGAATGAGCCACCCAGCATCCCAAAAGTTTAGTTTTTTTTTTTATTTTCAGAGAAAGGGAGGTGAGGAAGGGTAGAGAGAGAGGGAGAGAGAAAGAATCTCGAGCAGGCTCCACATTGACAGTGTGGTGCTCAAACTGAAGAAACCGTGAGATCATGACTTGAGATGAAATCAGGGGTTGGGCACTTAACCGACAGAGCCATCTAGGCGCTCCTAAAAACAAATATTTTTAAATCTAAATTTCTTGTTTTATAAAGTAATGTGTGTTATGTACTTTATTGTAAATAAGAGAATGATATGTTAAAAACCGTAAATGTCCTGAGTCTACTTCAGGATGTAGATAACTTGGTTAAAGCCAATACTAGAGTACCCTTTGAATCAATGGAGTCAACCACCTTTTTATAAAGTAAATGATGTCATTTTGCATACTTGAAGTACAATTCTGATAAATGAAATACTCCTTAGAGTAACTTGGGTGTGTTGAATGTTATTTACTAAAATATTTTTTGAAAATCTATTTCACTTTGGATGTCATATTGTAGGGTTTGAAAAAAGTCACAACTATCTGTTTATGCACATTAGCTCAGAATGAATTTCTGCTTGAATAGGTGATACAATTTATTTTTTTAAGCAACATAATTAAAGGTCTTCTCAGCATATAAGAAGCTCATTGATAACTGATATTGATAAAAAGCTCATTAATGCTAATCATTTTTAAATGATTTAAATAAAAGTTATTTTTAAAAGTCTGGAAACTAAAATAATGATACCTTTAAATTCTGTTGTTTACATTAGTGAAGATCATTGGAGGGTTTAAAAAAATTTGTTAGTGTAAAACATTTCAATTTTTGGCTCTAGAGTCCTATTAAAGCAAAGATTTATAGCAATTTAAAGTACAGGTTAATATAATGGCCAAGATGATTTTTGTAAAACCCCAGAGAAATATTTTTATTTTGAAAATATTCAGTCAAATATTTTTAGTAATTTTCATGTGTGACATTTATAAATTTTATTCAACTTAACATATAATTATTAATGGTTAAATTTGCAAAGACTAGAGAAATCCTCATAAATAGAAAGTGCAGAATTTCTGCTGTCCCTTTTACTACAGTAATTTGTATATAGTAGATGCTCAATTGCTATCTATTAATGTGATTTTATTTAATACAGCCAGAAATCTTTGGCCATGTATATAGTGAGTAAAAAAGGATTAAAAAATACAAACAAAAATTAGTAAAGCTCAATCATTTTATTTTTTTCTACAGAAAATCAAACACTTTAATTAGGAAATCTATTTACCACACAGAGTTTGAAACTCTGAAATAAAAAAAATTCCTTGCACTTTTTTTTTCAACATGTATATATTGGACAGTGCTCACATTAAGTGATTTAACATGCAAAGAGACATTCTAATGTCAGTAGAATGCATAATGAGTGTACACAGTTAATATTCATATAATATTAATCATTGTTAGTTGATGTACTACTTGTAGTATTAGGGATATGAACTAAAGTATATCAACCAGGCAATTAAAATAATCAGAACAGCACAAACAAACCAGAAAAAAAAAAAAACAATTTTAGTTGTGTGGTTCAAAGTTTTGTTATAGAAACGTCCATGTACTTGCATGGTTAGATGTGTCTGTACATTTCATCATGTTGTTATTGAATTTTGTGCTTATGACTGTACCTGCCTTGATAAAGATGGCTATTTATTAGTAGTCATAATAATTTTGGAGATCTTTTCATATGCTTTTTATTTCATTCTTTGCTATCTGTATTTTCATCTAAAAGTGAGTTGTAAATTTACACTTAGGTTTTAAAAAGTGTGTTTTGACCAGTGCAGTGGACAATTTGGAAAAGTTCCACAAATTCTTTAAATGTATTAATGTATATATGGAGTCCTAAATTAACACACTCCCTTCCTAAAGGGAGAGGTAGTATAGATAATAGTACACATGAAGTATGTGTTTTATAGTGCAGTAAGTGGATATTATTAATGAAAGTAAGAAAGGACAGTTTCAATGAAGGAAAGGTATATGAATTCAAAGTGAATTCTCAAAAGGAGACTTGCCTTGAGGAAAAAAAATCAACTGTTCTGAATAATTTACTTTGATCTTGGCATTATCTAATTTTATCTTTCTAAATTCTAATATAAAAGCTAAACTTTCAGATTAAAAAGCCTATGGATAAGCCTTCCAGATGTTTTTAATCATATTTTCTTGATTTAATGCTTAAATTACTTTTCTGGAAAATATTTTTAATAAATAATTAATATGTTTCATGTTTCAAATACAGGATTATCAATTTGTTTAATGCTAGGCATTCATTTCCCCGTGGTAAAATATTATATTTATTGTTTTTTTACTTAATAAATTATTTATAGTGCAAACATGACCAGACACAGTTTTGATTAAAAAATATGCTGACATTTATATCTTAATTAAAAGATAATTTTGTGACCGTTTTCACTTTTTATATTTCTTCTCACTCTCTTATTCATTGGTATGGTGGTGGTTTTGCCTCAAATCAAATCATGAAAGATTTTAGCAGTGATATTGATTAGATATACCTCAACAGTCTTTTGGGGGGAAAAAAAGTACCAACAAAATTTACTAGCATTTAATGTCTCTAAGACTCAAATTAATGACCTTAAAACTTTCCTTACAGTGAAACATGTTATGAACTGTACAGTCTGTCAAAGGAAAAATACCAGCAATATATTTTTGCCTAATATTTCTTTATATGGTTTTACCTGTTTGTGTGGAGGATTTTTTTTCTACACATGGAAGCATCTTGCAAAGTAATCATTTGAGGAAAATAGAATAATGATAAAAGATGATATGAACAATTAGATGAAGCTACAGGTGAGGGTGGCACACAAAATGTATACTAGTATCACCATAGTGAATAGAAAATGTTACTTAGAATGCTTTACTAGCATATGTGAAGAAAGAAATACAACCAGTTGCATAATTAAAACTTTGTACCATCATTTATTCAGTCAACCAGTCAATGCATTTTATTAACTGAAGGAATTTTTGTTACTAAAGAACTGAAAGACATTTTGCTCACGTGTCTTCGTAAGATATAAATGATCGATATCAGAACAATTTCCTCAGCAACTCCTTTTAGTACAAGCTAGTGGCATCACCCTGCCAATTCAGTAGGAGCAGTTCTAAATGGTGACACATCAGTGTAACAAAAACTAGGAATTTTATGAGGATCTTGCCTAACCCAGAGACAAAAGTCAGTTCCTTGTACATAGTTAACATTCCTCGGGCAGTTTTAACATTGGAAATAGTTGAGGTAAACGTTGTCAAGCATTTTTCCTCATCTTACTTTAAAGTAATTATGATAAGCCCAATAGAATATCTATTGTGAAGCAGTGTTACTTCCCGGTGAGTCCTCCAAAATGAACAGCTTGCCAAGTGTTACCCTTATGTGACTAAATAAAGTAACTTTTCTACAAATAGTTATCACAAAGCCAGTTAAATACTGGATAGCACATAGTGTTCGATAAAGAAGTAAGAGTAAGAGTTTGAGTTTTGTTTTCAGAATATTTAATCTGTAGCTGTTCTTTTCCACAGTAAACTAGAATAAGGTCGCATTTCTATTTAGACTATTAGTAGTATTATCTTCAAATAATAATGGGGAAAATGCACCTGATTAATTTGACAGTGAAGCATCATAAGTAAGTAAGTAAGTTAAAGTTAAAACACATTTTGGTGTTACCTGTTGGGCACGTACTCATGAAAATGCTGTTTTCCAATTCATTTCTTGGCTACTATGAGTTGTCTGTATGTCAGTTTTAGCAAGTAGTAGCTGGAAATCTAAGTTAATGGAAAGGAAAACTGAATGTCTATAATGAGCTATGCTTTTTTTTTTTCCCTAAGCTGTCTCAAGTTAATGTTCACAATAACTCTCTGAGAGGAAATTGCATCTTAAAGTCCCATTTGAATTAAAGAAATGACAAATTAATATCAAAAGAGAGCAGGCACTTTGGAGACAAGACATATCCAAGTTAGCATAACAGCTGTACCATAGTGACCTTGGGCAAGTGGCTGAATTTTCCTAAGCAAAGTTTTTTTCATTGGTAAAATGACAATAAAGCTATCTCAAAATATCATCCTACCTAAATGGGAGACATATTTATATGTAAAGTGTCCTTCCAGTCATCTGGAATAAAATAGAAGCCCAGTTCGTTCTCTTGACTTCTTAAATTCCTTATCATAGAGTTTATTGAATCATTGGTTATTTTTTATAGTCCTTAGTTTCTTAATGCTTCATCATGATTATATGTTGATTTAAAATTTGCTTTCTGATTTTAATTTTTTATCTAAATTCTGTGTAACATTTTAAGTGATGTTTTGTTAGTATTATTAAAATAATTAAGGTACCTTGCTTATGACAGGTGGTACATTTCTTTGTGTTAAAACCAATGCATTTAAATGCATGGAAACATTTTTCCCCCCAGGTATTAGTCATGTGTCCAAAATACCACAACATATTTAAAATAGTAATTCTAGAGAAATAATAAATTTACTGTATTAAATAATTTAAAACTTACTAATCAAAATCATTAATGTTCAGAGAGGAAGTCCTTAGGTTCTACTTTGTCTTAAGTTTGATCTTTATAATTTGCAGATGATTTACCCAATTGAAAATATATTTTACTTATTTATCACTGTTTGATAAAACAATGCAATAGTCATTTGGATAATTGAATGAAAAAAAATTATGTTGTTTTGTTAGTTATTTTGGACCTTATACATAAAAACACCTAGGGCAGTATCTCTTGGTATATGTCCAGATGTAAGTGGAGAAGTAATGGCCCAATGATATCAATTAGGAATTAATTAGGTAGTCGCTAAATAATTTTGAGTTTGATGAACAAGCAATATAAAATTCTGCTGTGAGTTAGGAACTCCTCCTGTGCCTATTAATTAAGGAGGTAATTTTTGTTATTAATTTTTAATGGATAATAGCACAGCAGAGCTGAGATGAAACCCTAGTGGCTTTGCTCATATGAATAGTAATGTACAAATTGCAACAACATCCACATAGGGAAAACTATAAAAATTAACTATAAGTTTTTACAAGCTTTGATATGTCTGGGTCAGGAAAAGTGTGCGTGAATTATCTTCAATATGATTATATAAAGCTGAGAAACATGTGATACTTAATTTTGGAAGTATTACACAGTAGCTACAAATCTGGATTAATAGGAACCCAATCTTGCCAATTTTGGTGATTTTTTTTTCCAGTCTCTATTAGCGAAAGATCTCAACCACATTTTTAAGTATAGTATTTCTCGCATTTTATGTATAGAATGCCACAACACATGCAATTAATTTTGTGGCTACCATACTTCAAACTTATGCAATTACAGCATTAAATAAAATAATAAAGGAATAATAAATACCAGTTATGGAGTCTTTGTGCCAATTCAGTGAGGAAAATAATTCTTTCACATTTAAGAAAATTGCAGCTTTGAGTAATAAAATACCACAGACAGTAGATGTCTCAACTGGATCCAAAGTTTTTCTGGCTCTGCAGCTCCATGTTAATAATTATGATTCTTTTGACTAATAGAAATTCATATACAATTTTAAAATCACAAATATACAGAAGCTTTTGTTTTAAACTGGCTCACTTTTTCCTTTTTTCTTGTTTGAACATTCCAAAAAAATAATTTGATTTGAGATTTTTTTTTCATTTCCTTACCATTGTACAGTTTATCACTCTTTATTGAGAAGAGAAAAAAATATTGAGATATAATTCATGTACCCTTCAGTTAACCCATTTAAGTTATACAATTCAGTGGTTTTCAATATATTTGCAGAGTTGTGCCTATATCATCACAATATAAGTTTAGAACATTTTTGTCATGCCAAAAAGAAGCTGTATCAATTAGCAGGGACTCATCATTCACCACACTTCCAACTCCAGGCCTTCACTAAGCCACTTTCTGTCTTTAAAGATTTGCCTCTTCTGGACATATCAATAGAATCATACAATATTGCTGTTTTGTGATGGGCTTTCTTTCCTAAGCATAATGTTTTCAAGGTTTATTCATGTTGTAGCATATATATAAGTACTCCATTCCTTCTTTATGATCAATTAACATTCCGTGATATGGATAGATCACATTTTTCTACAATGTAAATATTTAATATGTAAATATTAACGCACTACTGCACAAGCAATGGGCCAAATAAATCAAATGAAAAATCAAAATATGTCTCAAAACACAAGTAAAAGTAAACATAAAATTCCAAAACTTATGGGATGTAGCAAAGCAGATGTTAGAGTGAAATTTATGCTGTAAATGCTTGTAGTAAGAAAAAAAAATTAAATAAACAACTTAACATTATACCACAAGGAACTAGAAAAGAAGAAACTTATCTGAAATTTAGAAAAAGAATGAAATAAAGAAAAATCAGAAATAAATAAAATAGACACTAGAGTAAGCAATAACATAACATTGACAGTAATGTCCAGTTTTGAAAAAGAAAAAAATAACAAAATTGACAATGCTTTAACTAGATTAACTATGGGGGAAAAAAGACTCATAAACCAAAATGAGAAGTGGAAGAAAAAAAAGTACAACAGATAACCACAGAAATACATAGTGAGATAACAGATTACTATAAACAATTATATACCAACAAATCAGATGAGTTAGAAAAGACCCCAGATAATTCCTAAAAACACACTAGTTACCAAGATTCAATCATGAATCTTGAATCCAAGAAATAGGAAATCTTCTTAGACCAATAACAAGAATGAAAGTTAAATTAGGAATGAAAAATCTCCCAGCACAGAAAATCCCAAGACCAAATGGTTTCATTGGTGAATCCTACCAAATACTAAACAAATAATAATTACTGAGAATCTTTATCAAAATTGTATAAATATTGGAATAGAGGGAACCCATTCAAAATCATTCCATGAGGCCAGTATTACCCTGATACCAAAGCAGAATAAAAACAATATAAGAACAAAAAGTTTGGTTTCTCCAATATTATTGCTGCTCTATCTTTTGACATCCATTTTGTGAGAAAGGTTTCTCCACCCTCTCTCTTTCAATCTGCAGGTATCTTTATGTCTGAAGTGAGCCCTTGTAGGTAGTATATAGATGTGTCTTGTTTTTATTTTATTTTTTAATTCATTCTGACACCCTGTCTTTTTTGATTGGAGTGTTTAGTCCATTTACATTCAAAGTAATTATTGATAGATATGTATTTATTGCCATTTAATTGCTTATTTTGTCATTGTTTCTGAAGATTATCTTCAATCCTTTTCTTTGTCACTTTTGGTCTCCCTTGCACTCAGAGTCCCCTTTAATTATTTCTTGTAAGGCTGGATTAGTGGTCATAAACTCCTTTAATTTTTTGTTTGTATGGGAAACTTTATCTTGCCTTCTATTCTGAATGATAGTCTTGCTGGATAGAGTATTCTTGGCTGTCGATTTTTCATTTTAAGCACTTTGAATATATCATGTCACTCCCTATTGGCTTACCAAGTTTCTGTTGAGAAATCTACAGCTAGCCTGTGGGTTTTTCCCTGTAAGTTAAGGACTTCTTTTGTCTTTCCTGCTTTTAATATTTTTTCTTTATCACTATATTTTGCAAATATAATTACAATATGTCTTGGTGTTGGCCTGCTGTTGTTGATTTTGATGGTAGTTCTCCATGCCTCCTGGATCTGGATATCTGTTTCCTTCCTCAGATTAAGGATATTTTCAGCTATTATTTCTCCAAATAATTTTTCTGCTTCCTTTCTTCTCTTCATCTTCTTCTGGGACTCACATTTGATGGAGTTACTGAGTTCCCTAAGTCTGTTCTCCTATTGCATAATTTTTAATTCTCTCTTTTGTTCAGTTTCATTATTTTCCATTATTTTGTCTTCCAGGTCACAAATTTATTCCTCTGCTTCTTCCAGCCTGTTGTTCATTGCATCAGGCATGTTTCTAATCTCATTTATTGTACTTTTCACCTCTGATTATTTTTTAATTCTTTTATCTCTGTTGTAAGGGTCTCAGTGCTGTGTTCTAGTATTTTCTCAAGTCCAGTGAGTATCCTTATGATTGTTGCTTTAAATTCTCCATCAGGCATATCACTTTTATCTGTTTTGCTTAGATCTCTGGCTGTGGCCTTCTTCTCTCATTTGAGATAAATTCCTCTGTCTTGGCATTTTTTTTCCAAGTCTCTGCCGCCTTTTCTGTGTTAGAAAAGCCTGTTATGTTTCCCACTCCTGAGAATAAGGACTTTATGAAGAAGCAGTCATATAGTGCCCAGGGCCTGGGCTTCAGGGAGTATCTCTGGTGTGTGCTGCCTGTGCTCTCCTGTTGTGTTTTGGCTGCTCTATCCTTCAGGCTAGTTGCCTTCAGGCTCTCCTTGCCTGCTATGGGCAGTTTGTGGTTCCTGGCCTGAATGTGTCTAGTTTAACTAGGTGTGCCCTGGTCTGCTTATAAAGTGAGACCTGACACCAACTCCACCAGAACTCAGGCCTTACAGTACTCTATGATCAGGAGACATGATGTACACAGAGGTTTCTGTTGGTCTTCTGGGGGAGGAGGCTGCTGCACTGGAACTGAAGCAAGCTTGACTGAGAAGGACAGCCCCACCAGAGCACAGGGAGGGTGGAACTTGGTGTAAGCAAGTTAGTTAGTCAGTGTTGGTGTTGCACAGCATTGCTCACATGGCTCTGTGTTTATGCTGAAGGGCAGGGAAGGAGAATGGTACCTGCCTGCTCCTTGGTTCCATGAGTGACATGGACATTGCCTCTCAGGAATACACTCTGAGAAGAATTAAAAATCTCCCCACTGTGTGCCCCAGGTACTCTTCATGTTGCTCTTTCCACACTGACCCCAGGTTGATTGTCTGCCTTCTCTCTGGGAGCAAGGCAATGCCCTCTGGGCTCTATCCCAGTCAAGCCCACTAACCTTTAAACTCCAGATTTTAATAATCCCTGCTGGTTAAAAGAACTCATGAAATTCAGCCCCTCACATTTTCCAGGCCAATGGCTTTGGAGAAATGTTCTCCATGTTCATTCCCTGTGGGTTCTTCTTTCTCTTGCTCTTCTCTGTGACAATGGCTCCCTCCCCTCTGTAGCACCCACAGTCCCTTTCTTCCCAAGACCATGTCTCTGCTTTTCCTACCTTCTTCATTGTGGTCTCTTTTCTGTCTTTAGTTGTGGAGTTTGTTCTGTCAGTCTTCAGGTAAACTTCTGGAGTGATGATTTCATAGTTATCTAGTTGTGTTTGTGGGTCTAGACTAGCCTAGGGTCCTCCTCTTCTGCCGCCATCTTGTAAAAACAAACAAACAAACAAACAAACTTGACTCTCTTTCTATTAGCTTTTCTTGTTATGGCCATCACTTATATACATTTGTCTTTGATTTCATGTAAGAAGCTGAAATTAACTTATATTGGTTTACTGAAGAATCTGTGTTGTGTCAAATATTGGTCTAAGTGTTTCGTTGTTTCTTGCTTTGCTCTTTTTTAACCTTTAATTTTTTATAAACTCTGGATTATCACTTTTAATCCTAAGAACTCTCTAGAAAGTATTACTATTTTCACTTCATAGATGAAGCAATGGAGACCCAGAAGAGCACTGTTTTTGATCCAAGGTCACAGAACTAGTAAGTGACAGAACTAGGGTTTAAATGATACTGTTGTGACTTGATGTCCACCCTCTCTTTTCACTTTACAAAGGTCTCAATGATGTTTAGTTTTTAGAAACAGAAGTTATAATGGAGGTGTGAAATGTTCTCTCAAAACACACTGTTGGGTAACACTGTAGTGAGGGTACAATTTTGACATTAGTTGTCATTTAATGGATTTCATCTGCTGGTGCTATTTGTCTTTTTATTTCTGCGTTAGAGATTGGAGTACCTGTTTTCTGCTTGGTGACCATTAGATGGCAATCTTGTTCTGATAATGATGATAGTAATCTTATCATACATTTGTATTCAGCTTTACAGTTTACACGGTATTTCAAATATGTTATCTCATCAAATTATCACAATAACACTCTGAAATAGGTGTTAATATATCCTGAGTACAGTGAAAGAAGCAAATACTCTGTGGTTAAAAACTTATTGAAGTTCACACAGCCAATATTAATCCAGATCTTAATGTTAAATGACAAGTTCTTTTCACTATCTTTCTAGACATAGCTGCTTCTAATTTTACATACAATTTTAATACATTCAGTTACATATTTTTCATAAGCCACTGAAAATCATAGTAATGTCTTAGAAAGGAGAAGAGTGTTGCTTCAACCAGGCATGCTGAAAATGGTGAAAAATAAGGACCAGTAAGCAGACAAAAAGCAAGGGAAAAGGCAAAGAGCTTTGAAAAGTAGACAAAGTCATGAAGTGTAACAGCGTGTGTTCATTTAATGTAGGAACAGACATCTCCATCTGTTTCAGTAGGTCATAGGCATTACTGTATTGCAATATATTACTTCACTGCATTTTAAAAAATTAACATCATAGCCCTGATTCATAAAGAAAAAAATATATATATTCTATATACTGTGATAAGATGGACAACTATGTAATTCACTTTGGAAACATATCTATCTGAATTGTGTCTTTTTAACCTTTAAAATGTTAAGAGGAAGAATTCCTCAGTTCTTCATAAACTTTTTACTGTCCTGAAAGTATCATTTCATAGGGATTCTATATTCTAAAAAATTTGAATGTATTTTAAAATACTTTTTATGTAATTTATGTATTTTCCCCCATATTCTTTCCCTAAGTTCTTGCAAATGAGTGGCTATAAAGAGAGCTGTGTATAAAGGTTTGTTAATTGTCATCCTTGAAAAAGTAATAAATTATTTATGATCTATTGATAGCATATAGGGATCATGCTATTACATAAACACAAAACTATAGAATTAATAGTTATGCTCATTTTCCGGATAGATATTTCAAAATTTTAATAGTTTTTATTTATTGTTTCTGGCTGACCAGTTCATTAATTGACCAATTGATTAATTCATTAACTGGACAGTTTTCAATTCCCATTTTTAAAATATCAACTTACTGTTCAAAATATGACATTCACCTGGGTGAATTATTTTCCATATTCAGTTCACTGTGTTAAATGGGGTACTTAATGGACCCAACTGGAAGAGAATATCAGATATTATGAAGTAAAGCCCCTACTGCTTCTGCTCCCCATGAATATTCAGGAATTTAAAGGCCTTGTTCAAGGTCATTAAGTCAGTTTGTAGTAGAAACAGGCCTGTTAATAGGAAGTTGACTAGCTACGTTTAGTACACACAACTGCAATAAATTATTTTATTTTTTATTATAGCTGCCAACAGAGTGAATCATTTGTATTTGTGGATTTAAAAATGCCTCTGGTTTTTTTGCCTGTCACACTGTCCTATGCTTCAGGAGGATTGCTTTAGCTATAAAGAAGCTTTTAGATGGAACAGTTTTCAAAATCTAATCAATTGTAGCTGAGAAATGTTTATGCATTCTGACCTAATTTAATATTAAGTGACAACAATTTTGATGAAGTCATAGAATTTACTTGTAACCTGCTATTGTAGCATTTCATACTGTTATAAACTGTCTTGTGCAGTGCAAAAGGGCACTCAATGGCCCAAGTTCATTAGAGGATACAGTCAAAGGAAAATATTTCTTTCGCTCAGCATGGTTTTTCTAGAGCAATTAGAAAGGAAATATGTGTCTCAATATAAAATTTCATGGCCTCTTACAATTATGTGGTGACATCTCTGTACAATTGCTTGAATAATGCCAACAACATCAGCTGTCACTGTCAAAACGAACAAGTAATTAAGAAAGCAAATGCTGTTTTTTCTTCTGAAGAAGTAGAATACTTAAGTATTTAAAACTATTCACCAATAAGAAAAATAAGCACTGACATGAAACATAATTTTCTACAATGCCTGAGGCAGAAAACAGAGAAATAATAATGAACATTCACACTATTATAACAAATTAAATTTTGACTATACACACTAAAAACAACTACAGAGTTTCTATTCGTTGGAGTGTAAATTTTTAATAGCATCATTTTATCAGGTGTTCTATAGCATCATGCCTCTTGTATTTATGCTCTGATTCCTATCTTATTAATCAAAATTTCCAAAAGTTTATAGTGGAATTGTGGATTTCTTATTATTAGGAGGACTATCTTTTCTATAGCCAGACCTTTTAGTATGCTTGGGTAACTTATGTAAGACCAAGATTTGTGTCAATAATTAGTAGATTTGAGTGGTACTATGATATGTCACATGCTGGCTCCCCAATCTTTTTTTTTTGTTTTGTTTTTTTAATGTTTATTTTTGAGAGAGAGGCAGAGCATGAATGGGGGGGAGAGGCAGAGATAGAGGGAGACAAAGAATCTGAAGCAGGCTCCAGGCTCTGAGCTGTCAGCACAGAGCCAGACACAGGGCTCGAACTCACAACCCATGAAATCATGATGAGCTGAAGTCAGACGCTTAACTGACTGAGCCACACAGGTGCCCTGGCTCCCCAATATTTTGACAAGACATTGCTCAATTTATTCCTTTTCAAGGTGAGGGGAAAATGCCACCTTTACTGAACTTTGGTTGTTTTGGGAAGGGGAAGAAGAATAAGTTAGGATTTATTGAGATTTTGAATTTGGTTTAAGGCAAATCTTTCAATTTAGGAGTTTGATTGAATTGGACAAAAATCATGATGTGATAGCTTAGGAGTGTAGCATGGATTTTAAGGTGAGAGTTTTAATGATTCTTAGGGCATACTCTGTCTGTTGATGCTTTCTATTGAAGAAGTGATAGGCTTTTGAGAAATCTCTGTAATTGGCAATAAAGAATGTAATTATTTTAAATAAGGACAATAAAATAATATAATAATGTTCCTATATAGGCATTAACCTCTTTGGGGTTGGTGGTTTTAGCCTCAGTCTCCCCAATAAGGGAAACAGTAGGATAGACCATTTTTAACTGGAGGCATGATCAATCCAGATTTTCACAAGTGTTTTGAGGTGTCACAATCACATATCAAGTCATTGTCTCATCATCCACAAAAGTCAGATGTTCCTGTTGTGTTTTGTTTTGTTTTTTTGATGGATGACCTTTCCATTGTTGGATCATTTGATGGAGCAGCAGATTCTAGAAATGACACATCTGAACTCTGCAACACAAACTGTAAAAGAAAGATTCTGATAAGGGATTGTTGTCCACTTTCAGCGGTAGTCAAGAGTGCCCAGATTAAACAAGAAAATAGATTCCATCCCCAGTCTGAAGAGCCTGCTGAGCCAGATATGGGTTTTTAACCAAACTACCTAATTTTCTGATATCTTTGTTTTTAGGCAGGATATTTTGGTTAAGAGGACAAAAGTGCCTTCAACCTAAGCCTCAAATGGATACTCTGAACAAATTTTAGATAGAAAGGAACAATCTTTCCCAAACTAAAACATTTTAAAATTTTTTTACAATTATGGTCTACTCTCAACCTCCTAAAAGTGATAGGATATAGAAGAACATTATCTGAGTGATGGGTAAACCAGCTTATCATTGTGAATTTGTCCATATTTGAAGATGTTTGAGAGACCTGAACAGTCTCCTTCATGGTCTTCTATAAGATTTTATATGTTAATTAAACATTGCTCATAGAAACAGAAATATCTGGCCTTTTTTTTTTTTTGAGAAATTGGCATTGATAGTAACTCAGGTCTGCGCCCTCAATTAAAATATTCATAGGCCATTAAATTATTAAAATACATATTATTGGGGGAAAATATGGTAAAAATGTAAGGAAAATGGAAATGGAGGTTATCACCAATCTTACTGAGTGGTTCTTTTTAATAACATATTTCATTTATTTGAAGATTTACATTATTTCATATTAATATGTTCATAATGAAGATATTTTTACCATTATGTCTTAAATTTTTTTTTTCAAAACAATTTTTTTTTAACATTTATTTTTTTTTGAGACAGAGAGAGACAGAGCATGAATGGGGGAGGGGCAGAGAGAGAGGGAGACACAGAATCGGAAGCAGGCTCCAGGCTCTGAGCCATCGGCCCAGAGCCTGACGCGGGGCTCAAACTCATGGACCGCGAGATTGTGACCTGAGCTGAAGTCGGATGCTCAACTGACTGAGCCACCCAGGCACCCCTTAAATTTTTTTTTAATGTTTACTTATTTTTGATACAGAGAGAGACAGAGCAGGAGCAGAGGAAGGTAGAGAGAGAGAGAGAGGGAGACACAGAATCCAAAGCAGGCCGCAGGCTCTGAGCTGTCAATGCAGAGCCCCACGCGGGGCTCGAACCCACGAGCCATGATATCATGACCTGAGCCGAAGTCGATGCTCAACTGACTGAGCCACCCAGGCACCCCTACCATTATGTCTTAGATTGACAGAAACTTTGCTTGTTTTTATCGTGCTACCTACAGAACTCACATTTATCTACTTGTGTACATGGAATTTATAACATTTTATGCATTTATATGTTCATATTTTTTCTTATTCCTACTTACTATGATCTCCATTATCCTTACATGTAAAATATACCATCTGTGAAGAAGAGATTTTTACTATTAAGAATTACATTTTTTATCTATATTCTACATTTTTATCACACTGTGAAACTTTAAGAGAGGTCAACTACAACCATCGCTTGGAAATATTGACTCCAAAGTCTCTTTCTGCAGCTAAAGCCTCTCTCATGATGTACAGATATGTGTATTTAACAGTCTGCCAGAAATTTCATCCAATGTCAGTTATATGCTTTACATATAATAGGTTCAAGATTAAAAGATTAACCTTATTCTTCCTGCCTCTTGATTTGTTCTTGTCCTCTTTATTTTTTTCTTGGTGAATGACACCAATTGTGCAGACTACAAAATTTGAAACCAGGTGTCACTAGCTTTAATTGCTTCTACTTATCAGCTATTTTAAGTTCTATACCCTTCTTTCCACAGTTCCTGTTTCAGCCTTTATTTGGGCCAGCATTATTTTCCCCGAACTCTGTGTAACACAGTTGGTTTTTGAGTTCCTTTCTCTGTCTCCAATGTACATTAGTGCCATGTTTTTTTTTTTGTTTGTTTGTTTGTTTTTTGTTTTTTTTTTTCCCAGTGCCAACTTTGATTCAGAACTCAAGGTCTCTTTCAGTTTTGCATTTCTTATCTCCACAAAACGTTTCCATCAAATAAAACCTTTCCTGATTAATGGTGATTTCACTTCTGATTTTGAGTCACAGGAAGTAATTATTGCAAGTGAGAGCACAGCAGTTGAAAACGTGTGTAGGTGAGAGAGAGTGTCGAGTATTCAGCAGTTTCATTTGCTCTGTTTTCTGGACTTTCCTCCATTTTTTTTTTTCCCCTACAGCCACATTCTTCTCCATATTCTGGCCCATTTGTTCCCTTCCTTTCTTTAATTCACACAAAGCAGGTCATCAGGTTACTTTCTGGGCTAGGTGTCAGTTGGTTCACAGGCCCAAAGGCCCTCAAATATGGTTTAGCAGAGCATATTCCCAAATAAAGCAGGGCTTTCCCAACTTGATTCTCAGAACTGCTGCTAGAGGATAATCTAGTCTGTGCCTCCTTACATATGCTTGCCTCTTGTTTTATCACTAATTTTGACCTCTTCTCGTACACTCTCCATATTGCCCACAAGGTGTGCTAGCACATCAGCCTAATCTTGGTCACTGACATATTTAAAAATCTTTCAATATTCTCTACTACCTTCATTATAAATTCCAATTTCATTAGTATGCGTTACAGATTCCTGAGCTTCAGCATGCATCTTTTTCTTTTTTCTTTTTTCTTTTCCTTTTTTTTTTTTTAACATACTAAGGTTGACTTCTAGCAAATATTTATTGAAGGTGTACTTTTGACTGTAGGATTGTGGTAGTAAACAGGGGCCCTGTAGCATGTGGTCTAGTGGAAAATTCTATTTTCAGACAATTGTTAAGAGAAGAGCAATATGTA
The DNA here is from genome assembly GCF_027475565.1 of Acinonyx jubatus. Lineage (NCBI taxonomy): Eukaryota > Metazoa > Chordata > Mammalia > Carnivora > Felidae > Acinonyx > Acinonyx jubatus. The sequence continues at coordinate 127,764,995 of NC_069382.1, read as the reverse complement.
GTGGAAGGATATAACAATTTTAATGTTGAGTAAAGATTTCCTGAAGTGATTATATTTAAGCTCTCACATAAAGGATAAGTAAGTGTTGGATGCAGTAGCAGGGCAAAATGGCTTAGCATATTAGAATTCCTAGGGGAAAGTGTGACACATTGGAGAACTTCAGGGAAGCTCATCATGCACTGGTGGGGTAGGAAATAATGGTACCAAATTAGTGACTTGAATGCACTACAATCTCTCTTACCTATGCAATGTTTCCGTGCTGTTTTCTAATCTTGAAATATTCTTTCTTATTAACTGTCAAAGTTCAACTGCTAAAACAAAATCTGAAAACCCCTGATTTATTTTAAGAGTCAATATATGCTCATGATTCAAAAAAAAGGTAATACTAGGCAATGATGATAAGGCTAAATAAATATAAGATATTATATTCAAGGGGTAGAGATATTTATGTGGACTGCAGTAGTTGGGTTCAGCTTTAGGATAGGTTGTACTTGAACTGTACTCAAATAAAATTTAATAAAGGCTGGAGTGGAGAGGCATTCCATAAGTAGGAATCAATATAAAGAGATTAAAGAAATAAATATTTAAGTATATTAAAAAATAAGGTTAAGCCAGCCTTTCAAGAGCAAAGATTACTTAGGAATTATACATACAACTTTAAATCCTGTTAGTATTTTCTCTTCATGTGTTTTTAAGTAGTCTAAAACAGCATAAGGCTTTGTTTTTGACATATCAAATGTATAAATATTTGAATAAAAAGATAACTTGTTTTTTTTAATATATGATAGTGCTGATATATATATCAATAAAAATTTTCATGAAGTTTTAATCAGGAATGATAGTTCTGTGAATTGGGACTTGGCAATATGCCTTTCTAAATAACTCTACTTCTGTTTCTAGCAGAATTGCTTTCAAGTTGTTCTGAACAACCTTCTCCATGAAAATGTCTAAACAAATACTAGACAATTCTTTCAAGAAATCTTTTAAAATGTGTTTTATGGGACAAAAGTAATATATTTATAGGAAACAAAGATAATCTTCAAGTAGAAATCTTTAAAAGTAATTATCAAAGGTAGCTTTCTTTCTAACCAGACAGTGGCTGGTTTGTAAGTGTTAAAGACCATTTTATGGGTCTGGTAGCCAAATATGTATTCATTTTTTTTACTGTGGTTGGAACTGATATAGACACTTTTTTCTAGTTCAGTCACTTAGTTCTTTGAGAATTCTTTTTCTAACTACCACTGAGGAATCAGGACAAAAATTATGAAAGGTTTTTTTTTTTTTTTTAATGATCATATCATTTTAGAAAAGGAAGAGAACTGAGACATGTTCTAAGCCAACAGTCTTTGTAAATGAGGAAATATAAATCTATGAATAGCATGAATTCATATTATCAACTTGCAAAAAGGTATATAGAATGGAAGGATTTGAATTAATTTTTTGGATATATGTTTTAATACAATTAATGAGTATATTATATTGAAATATAAGTGAAAGCATTGTTAAGTTACTGTGAGTTTAGATGGTGTACTACAAGGCGCTTTTATGACACATTTAAAATATTGTGGTTGACTTTAACCAACAGCTACAGTTCAAATATACAGTGATTTTTTTTAAGTTTTTTTTTTTTTTAGAGAGAGAGAGAGAGAGTGCATGAGTGGGGGAGAGGAGCTGAGAGAGAGAGAGAGAGAGAGAGAGAGAGAGAGAGAGAGAGAATCTTAAATAGGTTCCATGCTCAGTGTGGAGCTCAAAGTGGGGCTAGGTCCCATGACCATGAAATCACAACCTGAGCCAACATCAAGAGTCAGACACTTAACCGACTGAGCCACCCAGGGGCCCTAAAAGTGATTATTTTTATGAATCCTCATCATACACCCAAGTGAAAAGAAGGCTATAATTTAAACAATAACTAGGGACATTACTTTAGCAACTGTATATACACATAACAATGCAGATCTGAAATTCCAAGTGTATTTTAAATTTGATTTTAATATATTCAGTAATATATATTTATATGTGCTAATTTTGAGCTTAGAGGCATGATGAGATTTTTGTTATTCTGGAATAAAGCAAACTATACTCTTAACGATTAGAATGCAATGTTAATCAGTCCCATTTTGTAATCTAGCTTTTATTATAGCCACCAGGAACAGAAACTCATTTATGTAAGAAGCATACCTGTGGTTGCGTTTTATTAGCTAGATCTTTTACTACTGACTCCTCCTGTCTGACACAGTTTGCAGATTTGATGCCCATAGGTTCTAAATCAAACAAGTGTTGCAGATGGATTTGCTAATCTAACTTTAATTTTTCCTTTTCTGTCTTTATATTTACAATACTCCTCAGGAGATGACTATACTTGCCAAGAATACAAAAGCTGTAGACTGTAATGCAAAATGCAGCATTTTTATTAGGCAGAATTTTACAGTTGATCTCTCCTTTTTTCCCCCCCTCTGTCTATATTACCATCTTTCTTCAACCCATATCTTTCTCTTTCCAACAACTACAACAAAATTCTTAGATACATTTAGTAACAGAATTTTAGAGAAAAATATCTTATTATTGAGGTAGTAAAAAATTTAAAAAAGTATGAAAATCAGAGTGGCAAAATGATGTCTTAGATGAAGCACACTGGTAATGGTGAACCAAGCTTTTAGCCAAAGAATGCATTCTCCTGAGAGAAATACTTTATGACACATATCTCACATGTATTTACTTTAGGAGATGCTTCTTGTTTACCTTGTTTATTTATTAAATAATTAGCTGGTCTTACCTTAGGCCTTTGAACTTATTCTCACACATATGATTGTTTATTAATTATAAGGGTAGGCTTGAATGTCTTCATGGGAATGCTGTTCATTCTGTGGTAGGTATTGTTTAGCTTAGTATTTGCAATGTTAGATGTTAAATATGATATAAAGTATTCTCCTAATACTAAAGCTGTCAGAAAACTGCTTATTAATGAAAAATTGAGAGTTAGTAACAAAAATTATACATTTAAAATTCTGTGGTAATGGAAGAATTTTTTAGAAGTGTGGGTAAATATTTTTAGAAATATTTACATAGAAGTTAATTTGTGTGTAACTGAAACATATCAAACTGAACTCTGTTTGGTTTCTATTATAAGTCGGTGTTTTATTTTGTACATTGAGTTCAATGAATAGTTTTAAAAATCTGCTTATAGGCAGTATAGTAAAGTATAGTAAAGAAAGGCCTATGCCCTATTCCCATAGACATGCTCTGTGCTTGTTTGTTTACAATAGAAAGAGGTGAGTGAGAGGGACTCCATCTTGGAGTATGAGGGAGAAACAGAGAGAGGGAGAAGAGGAGGGGAGAGAGAAAGAGAGGATTGAACAATAAATGAATCTGTAAATTCATTATGAGAATATGATGATAAAAATATTTATACTTAAAAATATTATCCTTATAAAAAATGAAGATATAATCCAGTTAACCATAAGAATGTGAATGTTTCATAGGAAATCTATGAGAATAGTTACAGCATTTCAAATAAATTTTATGAAGAAAATAAATTTTCTATTACTATATATGCTTCTCTTCAACCATACATGTTTGTTAAAAAGCAAGTTTCATTAATTAGAGATTTGCTAGAGAATTATCATTTTGTAAGAAAAATAATGCATTCATTTTCATTTACTCAGTTGCTTTAGAGAAATAAAAGTCACACTGAAAATATAGTAAGTAGTATAGTATAAATCAACCTTCATGATTAAGTTGACAGTAAATTCTTATTTTCTTTTATTGGAAGTAAATATCTTTATTTATAATACAGTTCGCTCCAAATAAATTATATACTCTACCCTAAAGAACAGAAGCATAACTTTTCTCCCCGTTAAGTGTGGGCTATGAATAATGACTTCATTCCAAAATTATAAGTATGATGAGGGTGGATAAAAAAGCATACTGCTACAGTAGAGAAATCTGACAGATACTGTACAGTTGATATGATGTCATGAAAATGGTACTTTACCCCATAATCTTCCTCTGGAAAGTCATAACTGCAGGCTAATCATGAGAAAACTTTCAGAGAAATTTCAGTGGAGGAGAAATTTACAATACTCCTGACTGGTAATCTTCAATATCGGCAAGGCCATCAAAATAAGGAGTTCTGGGGGCGTTTGGGTGGCTCAGTCGGTTAAGCGCCCCACTTCAGCTCAGGTCATGATCTCACAGTTTATAGGTTTGAGCACCGTGTAGGGCTCTGTGCTGACAGCTCAGAGCCTGGAGCCTGCTTCGGATTCTGTGTCTTCCTCTCTCTTTTTGCCCCTGCTCATGCTCTATCTCTCTCAAAAATAAGTAAACATTAAAAATATTGAAAACAAAAGAAAACAAAAAACAAGGGGTTCTGAGATATTGTTACAGCTCAGAGAAGACAAATGAAACATGACAACTACACGTGATGTGGTATCTTAGAACAGGAAAAGGACATTAGGTAAAAACTAAAAAAAAAAGTCTGCATAAACTGTATGATTTAGTTGATAATGTAACATATAATTTTATTAATTGTAAGAAATTTACTATACTATTATTGAATGTTAATAATAGGATAAATTTTGTATGGGGGATGTAGGAACTCTGCATTATCTGCTTATGTTTCTGTAAATTTAAAGTATTCTAAAAATAAAGTCTATTAACAAAAAGAAAATAATATTGCTTTAAAATTATTTGTTTAGGGGTGCCTGGGTGACTCAGTTGGTTGAGGCTCGACTCCTGATTTTGCTCGGGTCATGATCCCAGAGTTGTGGGATCAAGCTGAGCATGGAGCCTGCTTAAAATTCTCTCTCTCTCTCTCTCTCTCTCTCTCTCTCTCTCTCTCTCTCTGTCTCTCTCCCCCCCCCCCCATATTCTGCCCCTTTTGCCTTGTCATGTAGTGTCAACTTCAGAGGAATTATGGTTAGAAGTAAAGTATAAATGAAAGAAGATGTAACCACATCACCATTGTGGAATACTTACATTATTGTAAAGGCATAAGATCATAGGTTTATATGAAGAGCTGTTTTGATGTCACAAGTCTGTTGACAGTCTTTCGGAAGATAAGCATGTCAATTAGTAAACTATCTGTAAGCATAAAATATGAGTTTTGCCATGTAATCTTTATAATTATATATAATATGGGATAAAGAGATACATATATTTACAATTCAGAAAAATATTATAGCTTATTTATTTCATTCCCAAGAATTGTAAAACACTGTGAACAGAGTTTGAAATAACATCTGGGATTTGGAAAACATTGTCAGCAAACTATGTATAAATTGTGTCAAACTGTTCTTGGTGAGTTGATATTAGAGAAAGGAATTATGTCAGACTATATTTTAAGTGACATAAGCAGATAATGACTCATAGCTCAGAAAACTGTAGGCTGACAATTATTCCTCCAATGAAAAAAAAAACATTTCGCATATCTATGTTCGTAGAGATTATGTGGCTTGTCAACATTTAAGTAACATGATTAGCCTTATGTTTGAAAAATGTGTGATTTGAACGGCTTGTGAATCAGTTTTCAATGTTTAATTCTTTAGTTGCAATGAAGGTAGTAGGAGTCAGAGAAAATAAACTTTGTCATGTTAGAATTATCACTTTATATCACATATCATTTCTACAGATATTATGTGTTTAGCAAATATTTGCACTAAGTCTCAGATATAATTCTTAAAATGACCCAATAGGTAACACAGGAGGATGAATCATTCATTAAATGAAAGCCAAACAGCAGTCTCTGAAAGCATAAAGAAGGAATGAGCAGGGTCATCTGGGTGGCTCAGTCGGTTAAGCATCTGACTTCAGCTCAGGTCATTATCTTCATGGTTCGTGAGTTCGAGACCCATGTCGGGCTCTGTGCTGATAGTTAAGAGCCTGAAGCCTGCTTCAGATTCTGTGTCTCCCTCTCTGTCTGCCCTTGCCCTGCTCACTCGCGCGCTCTCTCTCTCTCTCTCTCTCTCTCTCTCTCAAAAATAAAATAAAATCGTTAAAAATAAAGAAGGAATGATCAATTCTAAAGTTCAGGGATGGGATTTATTAGGGAAATCTCAAGTCTTTATAGACCAAGTCTTGAAAATCAGATGAGACATCCATGAAATAGAAGGTGGATGGAGTAGTTGTGCCAGATGCCTTCCACACACTATAGGTCCTCAACAAATTTTAGGAAAATATAAATACTGGTAGTAGTTATCATTTACTTATACTTCCTACCTGGTGTACTTCTAAAAGAGGGTTTCAGTTCATACTTTCTTTGCAAAAATTAATGAGATTGCAGTTATAGGGTGGACTCATTCTATACATTGAATGAATTTCTGATAAATTGTGAAAATGAGTGTTTAGCTATTAAGTTATACCTAACATTTGAATTTCTATTTCTGATGTATTCTCACTAGGGAAAAAAATGATCTCAACCATACAAAAAGATGAAAAATGTAAGAAAGAGCTAAAAAATCACTTGTGACAATGTCAAAATTCATTTTAAAGGAGATTTCTGCCTTTGTGAGTGCAGTCTGTGTGCATTCAAACCTGCGGTACAAACTCTGGGTGAAATTCATCAAAAAGGAAATCAATCTACATTATCTCAGTACTCTTAAAAGCATATGTAAATTAAAATACATCACATAGCTAATTCCAATTTTATTGACAGTTCTTACTGCTTCATAGGGATTTGAATATTTAAATATTTTAGCAGCTCTATCAGGTAGTGTTTCGGGAATGTCATTGCTTTAGAAGTATAGCAAAATTCACCAGATGTGAAAGCCATACAGCAAATTTTGTTTTAAGATTTTTTTTTGCAATATATCTATGGTTCCTGTGTTTATGTATTCACACCCCATCTTTTTCCCCTCAGAGGATTTAATTATCCCTATAATAAAATGTGTGTGTGTGTGTGTGTGTGTGTGTGTAATTATTGACTAATGAATAACAAGGTGATCTTTTGTAACTGACACATTGGTTTTAGAGAACTTTATTAGAACTTTATTAGGAAAACAATTGTGGTATTGCTTGAGCTAGTAAAGGATTGAAGATATTTTCCATACTCCTGTGAGAATGAAAACAAGTTTCCCCAATAGCGGAAGTGCAAGTGAGCATTATAAAACATTAGAAATGGAAATAATATTTTTCATGCATTATTACATGCATAAATCTAAATTTATGTTAATTAAAATCGTTCAAGGAGAAGATCTCTTGTAGAAGAAAAGGGAGAGGAAGAATTTGAGAGCAGAATATAAGTAGAAATAATATAAAACTTATGGAATTGGTTTTAATTTTAAGGAATTATGTTTATGGACTTTTAACTTTATCTCTGCAGACGTTAGCTTAAAAAAAGGTGGATTTCCTAAATGCTCACATCTTAATAGCTTAAATTTTGTAGGAGGCAGTAATGGATGGAGGATTGGCATAAAAAAATTTGAAATTGAAAGAAAGAACGCTTGGAGCTGATTTTTCTCAGGTTAAACACTGAATTTTTTAAAAGGTAAAACTGATAGCTTTTTTTAAATTTCAGAGGAATTTCAGTTTACAGAGATGAATGATTTGTTTTTCTTTAGATCTTTTCTTAGCCCAAAGAAAGTAATGATTTCCTAGAATGTGCATACTTTATTATCTGAATTCATTCAAATATCTAAGTCTACTCTCCAGTGAAGTAAATATACAAACATAGGAAAAAATAGAATGCAATCATAAGAATCTGAGAGATGTCTAAATAAGCCGTTAAAATTATTTAGAGAGCTAAGAGTGTCATGAGCAAACATTTTGTGCCAAAAAAGAGTAAGACAGCAAGTCTCTATACTGTAACCCTCAAGTAAATGTTGTATAAATTGATGTGAGTGACTCATTTGATGAAGTTATACTAATAAACAAATAAACAACAACAAACTAAAAAGCCCTTCCTTTCAGGAATCAAATTAACTTACCTCTGCATTCACATAGATAAATCTAATGACAGAACCTTAAACTGAGTGGCGACAAAGAGCACTGTCACTATTACATAAAAACAGATGTCGACTAACAGCTCAGTTTGGGAAGAAAAGTAGTCTTTTACCTGAAATTTCAGCTGTTAATGAAGTTAACATAATTATACTGTAATTATAATGGCTAAAAAGGATGCATGAAACAAAGCCTCAAGACCCATCCTTAGAATGCATTCTATCCACCTCTAGGGAAACTCCACAAATGACTGGCTTTTGTAGGAATGGCTATACTGGGGAGTCTTAGTGTGGGGGAAGGTCTCTTACTGATAGCTCAAGAAATAATAGAGTTATGAAAGTGAGTTTCCTACTCATTGTATTTGAGGTGTTTGAGGTTTTTAAATGCCCCACCAAGTTAGTGGTAATTAGATGAAGGTGGAAATTTAGAAATCCTTCTTTCTGTACCAAGAGAGCTTGCTGGAAATAAAATGGTAGTGGTTGTTGCGTATTATTAGCATGCACTTATGTTTGCTCAGTCTATTCCATATTCCAAATTAGTTTATATAATGTTGGGGTAGTGGGTGCCTTATCCCAGCCCTTATGATCTAATTGAAATAAAGAGCATTTGCGTTTTCTTCAAAAAACGTTTTAATAAATCCCTTCCCTTCCCCTCTAAAATCTGAATTTGTTGTGAATCCTTCCAACACAACAAGCTGCTTCAGGCCACTTGGATGTAGGTGTCTTCCTATTGGCCCTCTCCCACCTGAAACATGCCTGTGGACACTAATGATGGAAACCCTGGCATCCTTGGGATGTGTTACTGGCTATTGATGATTCTGCTGCATCAATTGATGATTCTGCTGCATCTGTTTACCTTTCTCCCTTTCTCATTATGAAACCCCCAGACCTCCCCGTGAGTCTGGCAGTTGTGGATATTACTAGAGAATAAATGTGTTCTGGCACATAATATGTCCTTAAAATGGCATTTTAAAGAAATGAATGAATATGATTTGAATTTATTACATGATGCAGTAATTATTTAAAGTTTGTGGCATTAAACTTACAAAATAATGACATAATATTCATGGTAGGAATCTTCTTATTAAATACAATAAGATCTTCATCAGAGACAGTTACAAAGAAAATTTGCATTTTTTTCTTTTAAAAAAATGAGAGAAAGGCTTAGGTTTTTTCCTGCACAGTCTCCTATAGTGTTTTCTGTCTAGGATTGATTGCTCAGATATTAAAATCAGCCACCTCTTTTTGAAACCCACTTCTGACACAAACTCAATGAACTTAACTAGTTCCTTAACCACATTGTAATTTTCTATTACCAGTAAAATGAGCATAATATATGTCTAAGTCATAAGACATTTTTAATGGTTATATTAAACAATTAATATTAAAGTATGAAGAATTCAGTAAATATGAGTTAGTACTTCTTTGTCCTTGAATTTTTCATTTGCTTTCCAGGAAACTACCTTTATCAGTTCTTCTGTCCGCCTTGAAGTCTTCTCTGCTAAGTACTTCTCATTTCCGTATTATTTAAATATTTGGCATGTCCTTGGGCTCAATTCCCAGACTTGTAAAAATTTCTTCTTGTACCTCCACCTTTGATTATTTCATCCAATCACCTAGCTTTATAGAAACACCAAGTTTTTACCTCAAGCCCATAATTCTGTCCTGTTCGCCAGACACATGTGTCAACTATCTACTTGAGATCTTTACTTGAATGTCTGTTAGGCGGTTGAAACATGTCCTAAATCAGTCTCCTGACTTTTTAAAATCCTTAGCCCTTGAAAATTCGTTTTATTTTTATTCATCTCAGCAACTACTAAGACTATTCTTTCAGTTGCCAAGGTTAATAACGTGGGTGCTCTTTTCTCCTCTCTCTTTAAACATGTAATCCCTTGATAAATTCTATGAACTCTAGTAGTGGGGATGAAATTGCTCATCATTGGCTCATGTACCAAGGAGATGGCATGACCATTATTACCTTCTTATACATACAGTTCTTAAAGTCAGTGGACTCTTGAATACGCCCCAAAAACTTTTCTGGTGATCCATGATTTTAAAACAATGTTCATAGAAATACCAAGACATTAAAAATTTTCTTATCTATATAATGTTACCTATATAACATTTTCTTATCTATATAATGATAATAACAATAGTACCAAAACTTAGCATAGTGTCTTACACACAGTATACACAATAAATGTTGTTGAATAATGTATTAAAATATTATTAAATGTGTTAAAGCTAATGAAAGAAGTTAGTGGATTACACAGAAAGTTAGATATCATTACATCCAGAACCAGGTTCTTCATAGTAATGCTGATAGTCTCAAAAATAAAACACAGTAGATGCTTAATGGACTGAGCCACCCTGGTGCCCCTATTCCTTTTCCTTGTGAGTATAGAAGGAATACATTTCTGCCCTTCGAGGGTGGGCATGCTAATGTGTTTTGCTTTGTTCTCTGAAATTCGAAAAGGATTTTAAGAGTCTATGTGAGGTTCTCCATGCTCTTCTGGTGCAGCAATTACAGACACACACACTGGGAGGCTTCTGTCATGAGACAGAAGCAGCCAGAGCACGGAGCCTTCACAGGGAGGACAGCAGATGTCATATGCAAGAAATAAATGTTTGCAGCATTTAAACAAAAATAATAAATAAAACGGTAATTTTCTGGAAAATTTGCTTAATGTTGAACTTTTGACAGTTTTATATCTTTTTATAATGTCTTAATTTGTATAGTTTTGCATAAAATCGTGCTCTAATTTCATGGGAGAGGACAGATACTGGAATTTGAGAATGGAAGAGTGTTCATAGTTTTGATTCTTTGCAGATATGCAAGCAAATTATATGTCAAGAGAATTAGGTAAAATTATAAGCCAGTGGCCATGTTTAAGAAACTATTTTACCATATCCTCTTTAGGATTGTAACTATTATCAAGTTTTTGGTATTTTGATAATCACAGAGGTTTATTATTTGAATTTACAACTTTTCACTCACAGCTATGCTTTAATCGGTTTCTTAGTTTCCATTCGTCTCATTGTTTTCTCTTTTGAGTTTTATTTATCTTTTATATCTGCCAGGTATTCTTACTAGAATCTTACTTGATCTCTAACAATGTCAGATCATGCATGATCTTTCTCATGCCTTTCTCCTCTTCATTTTAATTTTGTTCTTAGAAATTAACCAAAAGTAAGTTTGACGTTGGATTTTATGTGAAAACAATACTGTTGATGGTTAAATAAGACAATGGTAAAACAATTTACTACTAGCTACAGTTGTTGAATAATTCTACCCTTCTCTATTTTTACTTGCAGCTAGATTTGTAACCTTTCCTGTGTCTAGGTATTCTTAGACAATGGGAAATGGGGACACAATATTTACCAGGCTCCTAGCCTCACTACCGTGTAAAATCCCCAAGTCTTTAGAATGTGCTGTGACTGCATTAGGAACCATGACAACTACCAAAACCCAACAAAATAGAAGAACTTCAAGATAATATTTGACTTCAATTTTAATGGATAGGGAGGAGTTTGTTGGGGTGAAAAGGAAGGAAAAGAAACACCACATTAAGGTCAAGAGAATAGTTTGGGAGAAGGAGCAGATACGTGGAAGAGAAGGTATTTGTGGTGCAGCTAGTAATCTGCTGTGATGGGAAAGGAGGATCGGAGATCAACCAGTGGCACCTGACTTAAGGAAGCTTATATTCCAGACTAGGGAGGTTAGGCTTCATTCTGTGTGAGGCTGGGGATTTGGTAAAGATTTTTCTGTACAATTAAAGTTGTGGTTTGAAGGAGCCCGTGCAGTTTTAGCAGCCCACTAGGTAATCTTATCCACTAAATCTTCCCAACTCCTGCCTCTCTCTTTTGTTCTTATTTTCTTGTTAGGCACCTATGTGGTCAATGTTGGCCTCTGTGTGATTGTGAATGGTACTTTGGTAGTCTCACATGAGGATCATGAGCATTCTCATTTCTTCCGCTTCTTTGTTTTCATTTTGTTCTTTCAACATGAACAAAAGTAATCTTTGACATTTGAATCTACTATGAAAACAACATTAAAAATGTCTAAACAAGCAAGTAATACTATAGCTTAATTAGCTTCCCTGAGGTTGATTATTATAAAGAGACAAGGAAATAGCAAACTTATATTTGTGAAGAACAGGAAGAAATCCAAGTTTACTAAAATTTTTGTCAGATAATTTTCTGCCAACTTTTGTAAGCCTTTGCTCATTTAATAATAACTTCAGTGGATATTTTAAAAATATATTAATATTTAACATTAACATTGAGCTATTCAATTCTAAATTAGTTTACTTCTTAGAGAAATGAAAATATAAGGTAAAGGAACCAGAAGTCATGTTTCTCCTAGAAAAGCATAATTTCTGGAGGGATCTCACCTCTTAAAATTTATATCTGTGATTGTTTATTCATTGAGGAAGAAACGACACAAATAAACACCAATATAGTGCTCCTCCTGCTGACAAATTGTGTGGAATGTTTATCTCTTGAATAAAAGCATAATGGAACAATAGGATTGCAGGATTCTTCTAATTTACCAAGTCAGTAAAAATTAGTGCTTTGGCTTGTAATTGTGCCTGTATCTTTGTGAAAAGGTGGGGAACATTAAGCAATGACAAGTTAACTATTTTACTTGTATTGATTTATATATATCATTGATATGACAATATTTTAGTTTTTCACCTAAACTGTGTAAAAAGTCTAAACCATCCATTATTTTATAGCTTCATTTTTGTTCTTATGCTGCCAAAACATTGGGCAATTTATTTAATTCTACAAATTGATATTGTAAAGGTAATTCACACAAAAAACTGATTAGTATTATAATAGAGCAATAATGAAAGAGGTAATTGTGGGACACCTGGGTGGCTCAGTCGGTTGAGCATCCAACGTTTGATTTCAGTTCAGGTCATGATCTCATGGTTTGTGGGTTCAAACCCTGTGTAGAGGAGGGACAGAGAGAGAGAGAGAATTCCAAGCAGACTCTGCACGGACACAGGGCTGCCTCAGATAATTCTACTTAAAATTTCAGTCAACATTAAATATTATTCCTGGACAGTAAATGATAGAGACTCGTTGTATATTTGAAGTATTCCTTCTTGATGCCTTCTTTAAAAAAGCATAGATTTTCACTTTTTATCTATACATATTATGTAATATATTAAGTTGTTTACAAGCTTTAAGACTGGTCAAATACAAGAGCTATGTTAATTTTTAAAAATTTATTTAGTTTTAAGTACTTTATTCATTTTAAGTGGATTATAATGTTCCCAACTTAAGTCAAAATACAAAGCCAAAAAATTCCCTTTATTATCTGTGATCACACAGATTAATACAAAATTATTTTCACTTACATTTAAGATACACTTGACAGAGATTAAGACTGCATCCAGATGAAACTCATAACAAAAAATGCATAACAGTCCTTACAAACAGTATTATGTTTTTACTTACGTATACTAGCACAATCAGTTATATAAATGGAGATGCCATGCCTTGATTTAATGGCATTATTGATTGTAAATAAATAATAGTGTCCTTTTCTAAAACTTAATTTGAGTTTCCTTTTAAGACAATTCTAACAGACAACATTATGAATAAAATATAGATACTAATAAATTTGTTGGTATGAATCTTCAGCAGAAAATGAAGTATGGATCAAGCTAGAAAATACAATCACACTTAGCTTAGCAGTGATGTGACTACTGTGAATACAAGGCACTTTTTTGAATACCACTTATATTTCAACACAGAAGTAAACAAAGGGGCCAGAATAAGAACTTACAGCTAGAAGGAAGTTTGATATCATCTTTTAGTCTTCAGTGCATGAGATGGAGAAATTGAGGCCTAAAGTCATACAAACAGTTAAAATCAAATCTATTTATAATAATCAAATTCCCTGACTCTAACCTAGTATGTTTATACCATAAAAAATTGATTCATCTAACACAGTGCCATACATTCCTATAAAATTATGTAACAGTAAATATATATTATGCATAATGATGCATATAGGCAAATCTTATATATATATATTTGTGTATTAGCAATATACATACTAGCATATAGAATACAGTAGCTTTTATAATTAAGGAAAAGCCTCAAGATTGGAAACAAGAAGAGAAGTCCTTATTTTTATATTGTTAGATTTGGAAATATAATTTATATTTAACACACATAATGTGAAGATGTATATATGTGTATTTGTATTTAAGTACACACACATATACATATATATATATATTTATATTTATATATACATACACATCTCTTGAATGATCATCATCATTCATCATCATGGACAGAGATAGTATGATGAGATAGGAAGACAGAGATGGGAAACAAAGCACTTAAAGTAAAATTCTTTTTACGTATTGGGTGGCTGTCTTTGGAAAATTGGTTAATATCCCTGAATCCATTTTGCTTTCTTTTCTGTAAAATGGGGATAATGAAACCAAATTTGCTGGTTGTAGGGAAGGTTAGAGATAATGCATATAATGTGGTCAGCAGTATCATTTCATGTTGTTCAATTTGTACTGTGACACACATCAGAACATTGAGGCCAGTGAACTCTTTGTTTATCTCTCAGTATAGTATTTCTGATGTGCTAACATGATTTAAATCTGGCAGAGATGATAATGCTGATTACTTGGATATATAGTTACCAGGAGTGGAATTATTATGTTAGTATAAATGAAATGATCCTTGGGAATCAAATCATTAGTTGTGATTTAATGTCCACTAATCTTTGTTCTATGTGGCTAATTGTGATCTGAATTGTTATCAGAAAAGGTAAAACATGCATTTTGCAATGAGAGAGACTTGGTTTAAAGCCCTGAATTAGCCTCTTAATAGCTATATAAACAACCTATTTACATCTCCACATTTATGTCCAAAAAGTATAATTATAATAAAACTTTACCAGAAAAGTTACTGTGAGAATTAAATGAAAGAGTACATTTAAAAAGCTTATTACAATGCTTGTTATAGAAAACTCAATAAATGTTAACATATTATAGTCATTACCATTGTTACTACTGATGTTGTGGCACTTTTTATCTCTTTTAAGAAACCAAACAATCTTTGCACAATTATAGAAGTGTAAAAGTTATGGTGACAGGGAAGACAACAATGCTTTTGGAGAAAGATATATATAACCAGTGATCCATTGGTATTAGAATGGGAAGACAATACATGGAATCACTTATTTTAAGGGTCATCACATTTTGATTAGTTAGGATACTTTCAAAGTCTAAGCCATCCATTATTTTATAGCTTCATTTTTTTCTCATGCTGCCAAAACATTGGGCAATTTATTTATTCTACAAATTGACATTGTAAAGATAATTCACACACAAAAAACTGATAAGTATTACAGAGCAATAATGAAAGAGATAATTGTGGGACACCTGGGTGGCTCAGTCGGTTGAGCATCCAACTCTTGATTTCAGCTCAGGTCATGACCTTGTGGTTCGTGGGTTCGAGCCCTGTGTTGGTGCAGAGCCTGTTTGGGATTCTTTCTCTCTCTCACTCTGTCTCTTTCTCTGCTCCTCCCCTACTTATGCTCTCTCTCTCTCTCTCTCAAGAAAAATACATAATCTTTTTAAAGAGGTGATTGTAATAAAAGAAAAGGAAGGGTTAATTCATGCACTTGGAAAACATACTTGTGAAACTATTTTCCTAAGTCATAAAGTCTAAAAAAATTATGAAAATAACTCAATAAATAGATGTACAAGATTTATTGAAGGAAAACATGATATCTCATGATAGATCAGCATCCTTGACATTAATGAAGATTGATATTATCATTAATGACAACAGTTACAGATTTCTACTCTCCGTTAATCTTTGTATACCTATCTATCATCAATGTGTCCTTCTGTCTATATGTCTATCATGTATCTACTTTACTGTCAAAGAACATGGTGAATGCACTCTGTTCCTAAATCATTATGAAAATTACATATCTTTATATGACACAGTATAGATAATGATCAATGAATTGATCAATATAAGCATATTTGAAATATGAAAAATATATTGTGATTTCTTAACCTTATAATAGTATGTTAAAAAATTTAAAAAGACATGAGTGGTAAAATATGCAGTTCTAATTTCATTTTCATATCATCTCAGCTGTCATCATTATAACAGAACTTCAAATAAGGATATACTTGAAAAGACTTTCTTGAATAATTGAAACATATTGTCATTGTCTTTTAACTTATTGCAGAAGTATATACTTCTAATACATTACTCTCCTGATACTTATTGATTGGAATAGAGTGAGACATCTGTTGATTTTGAGTCTTATTCTGCTCAGTTCCAAGGCTCTTTAAAAATGTCCCTTAGTGTTTATTCTTCTGTGTCTTGTGATTTTGGCTTATGGCCATTTACTAAAAAAGGTAGGGAGAGCTGTGATAACTTCAGCTTCAGGATCTCCTTCTGAATATTGTCTAAAAGAGGGTCCATCTCTAAAGTCTTGAACTTATCCTTTCTTTACTTTGCTAGACTGGGTTTGAGTGCAGTCTATTTGGAAGAATGATTGAGGGTAGTTTTCAAAAGATCTTGTTTCACAGTACAGATGTTCTATCTTTCTTGCTTCCTCCCTTTATTCCTCCCGCCTCCTTCCTTCCTTCCTTCCTTCCTTCCTTCCTTCCTTCCTTCCTTCCTTCCTTCCTTCCTTCCTTCCTTCTCCTTTTCTCCTCTCTTCTTTTCTTTCTCTTTCTCCTTCCTTCCTTCCTTCCTTCCTTCCTTCCTTCCTTCCTTCCTTCCTTCCTTCCTTCCTCCCTTCCAATTTGAGATGTTTTATGTCACTCTCAATCTTTTCTATTTGTTATTCCAATTCTTTATTTTCCCAAGATTGTATTACTAACCTATGCACCTGTTGATATGGACCAGGAGTACTCAGTTATATGCTGTTAGAACTATTTTAAATTTCTCTGTATTTTTCTCTTCTGACTAGCCTTTGAAAAGTCTTAGATATTTATGGACATACCTCTGAGATATTGTGGGTTCGATTACACACCATTGCAATAAAACAAATATTGCAATAAAGCAAGTCAAATTAATTTTTTGGTTTCCCAGTGCACATAAAAGTTTAAAATATACTGTAGTCTATTAACTGTGCAATAGTATTAAGTCCAAGAGAATGTACATACCTTTTTTTAAAAAATACTTTATTGCTTAAAAAAATGCTAACCACCAGCTGAACTTTCAGTGAGTTGTAATCTTTTTGCTGGTGGAGGGTCTTGCCTTGATGTTGTTGGTTGCTGACTGATCAGGGTGGTGTTTGCTGAAGGTTGAGATGACTGTGGCAATTCCTTAAAATAAGACAAAATGAAATTTGTCACACTGATTGACTCTTGCTTTCATGAACAGTTTCTCTATAGCATGTGATGCTGTTTGATAGTAGAGCTTCACAAAACTTTTCAAAATTGGAGTCTCTCAAACTCTGCTGCTACTTTATCAATCAAGTTTATGCAATATTCTAAATCCTTTGTTGTCATTTAACAATCTTCATAGCATCTTCATTTGGAGTAAATTCCATCTTAAGAACTTCCTATCCATGTTGATATTTTTACATTGTCCCGTGAATTATGAATGATCTTAACGGCATCTACAATCATGGGTCCTTTCCAGAAGGTTTTCAATTTTCTTTGCCCAGAGCCATTAGGGGAATCTTTATCTATGGCAGCTATAGCCTTACAAAATGTACTTGTTAAATAATATTTGAAAGTTCAAATGACTCTTTGATCCATAGGCTAAGGAATGGATGTTATGTTAGCAGACATGAAAAAAGCATGAATCTCATTGTACATCTCCATCAGAGCTCTTGGGTGACCAGGTGCATTGTCAAAGAGCAGTCATATTTTGAAAGGAATCTTTTTTTTTTTTTTTTTCCTGGGCATTAGTTCTCAACAGTGAACTTAAAATATTTAGTAAACCATGTTGTATACAGATATGCTGTCATCTTTGTTGTTCCTTTTATAGAGTACAGGCAGAGTAGATTTTGCATAACTATTAAGGGTCCTGGGATTTTGAGAATGATAAATAAACATTGGTTTTCACCTTTGAGTCACCAGCTTCATTAGCCCCTGATGGGAGTGTTGCCTGTCATTTGGAACTTTGAAGCCAGACAGTGACTTCTCTCTGGCTATGAAGGTTCTAAATGGTATCTTCTTCCAGTAGAAGGTTATTTAATGTACATTGAAAATTTGTTGTTTAGTAGCCAGCTTCATTAATTATCTTAGTTAAATCTTCTGGATAACTTGACGCAGCCTCTACATGAACACTTGCTGGTTCACCTTGCATTTTCCTATATGGTGATAGCTTCTTTCCTTAAATTTCATGAACCAACCTCTGCTAGCTTCCAACTTTTCTTCCACAGCTTCCTTACTTCTCTCTGTCTTCATAAAATTGGAAGAGTTAGAACCCTGTTCTGGATTAGGCTTTGTCCTAAGGGAATGTTGTGGCTGATTTGATTGTCTCTCCAGCCTGCTAAAACTTTTTCCGTAGTAGTAATAAAACTGTTTTGCTTTGTTATCATTTGTCTTTTCACTAGAGTGGCACTTCATATTTCTTCAAGAACTTTTAGTTTGCATGCACAAGTTGGCTAACTGTTTGGCACACGATGCCTAACTTTTGGCCTATCGTGGCTTCCAACATGTCTTTCTCACTAAGCTTGATTGTTTGTAGCTTTTTATTTAAAATGAGATATGTGCCATTCTTCCTTTCACTTGAACTTTCACAGGCCAGAGTAGGTTATTAATTGGCCTAATTTCACTAATTTTGTGTCTCAAGGAATAGGAAGGCCGGAGGAGAGGGAGAGAGATGGGGGAGTGACCAGTTGGTGGAGCAGCCAGATCACACATGTTTATTAAGTTCACTTTCTTGTACGGATGTGGTTTGTGGGGCCCCAAAATTATTACAATTATAACATCCAAGATCACTGAGCACAGAGCACCATAATGTAGTAATAATGAAAAAACTTAAAATATTGTGAGAATTACCAAAACGTAACATAGAGATGCAAAGTGCACAAATGCCGTTGACAAATGGTGCCAATAGACTTGCATGACCCAGGGTTGCTGCAAACCTTCAATTTGTAAAAGTCACAGTTTCTGTGAAGCACAATAAAATGAGGTATGCCTGTACTCTTCGTTTGTACTGAGAACAGGGCTTAAAGTTTAAGTCCCTTAAAACAAGGGACTTGACCTATTCTCAAGGAGCTTTAACTTTAAGAGGCAATTTAGCTTTGAGGGTTTTCTTCTGGCTAGAGGAAAAGGGCAGTAAGTCAGGAAAAATAACAACAAAAGATAGTAATGCAGCATAGGAGGAAGGAAGAATAGGATAAAGGCTGTCAGGTTCAAGTTATGGTTTGAAGGATCTAAAAATCTAAAAAAGTTTCAAAATTTTCACTTTAGCCAAGGAGTCCTTTAAGAGGGTAATTTTGGAATCTGAGTTTCTTTTGGAGACTTCCTCAAACCAGAAAAACAAAACACAAACAAACCCCCAAATGGTTGAATATTTAGGACTTTGCTCTTTTTTTGTTATAAGGCCTTTTTTATAAAGGCAATTTTATTTATACTACAAATTGTTCAAATTCACCTATATTATTACCTAAGCTCTGGCTACGATAACAAACTACCACATATTGGGTAGTTTAAACAACAGAAATTTATTTTCTCACTGTTCTGGGGGCTAGTATTCCAAGATCAAGGTGGCAGTGTGGCAGTTTTTGGTGAGAACCCTCTTCCTGGCTTGTAGACAATTATGTTCAGTGAGAAAGGGAGTGAGGGAGAAAGAAGGGAGAGCGACAGGGAGAAAGACAGGGAGAGGGAGAGAGGGAGAAAGGGAGAGAGAGACCTGGTGTCTCTTCTTATAAGAGCGCTAATGACATCTATAAGGCACTCATCCCACACTCATGACCTCATCTGAACTTAATTATCTCTCAGAGGCTCCATCTCCAAATGCAATCACAAAGAGGGCTAGAGCTTTAACATATGAATTGGGGAGTGGGGCACAATTATTCAGTCCATAGCAATGATCTATGTCAATATTATTCCATTTAGAAAGGTAGCACTCAAGTTAGACTTATTGTGTGACTACATTTAAGAGACCTGTGAGAATCTGGCAATAGTTGCTCCAGGGACTTTTTTGTACCTTGTAGCTATACTCTGGAACATAATATTTGGCTGTCTAAAAGCAGACACAAGAAATCTTTAATCTCTGATGGATGAATGTTGGGAAATTAGACATTTTGGGAACTAAACTGTCATGGACAAAACAAGACGAGCCAAGGAAAGTTCTCGTATGTTTCTGATAGGTGCCACAGCAAAGTCTGCCCTATTCAGCTGTTGATTAAACAAGATATTTTATTTGTTAGTTCTTTGGGCTGACTCAAATGTCAGTCCTGTTGAACTTACGTCTGTCCTCTGCCTTATGTATTAACCTTTATATACTCACAAAAGAAAAAGATGAGAGCAGTCAGGAAGACTAGCCATATTTTTAGTAACAAGACAGATTTCCACCAAGTGTAAATTTTTAAATCTGATCAGATAATCAAAAGATCCCTAAAAGCCAAGATCAGTCTCTGACAAAATTTAGTACTACGGTCAGAGAGAGCATTCTTCATGCTTTAATAATGTCTAGCTGCCATTTGTTCTTTTTCAGCATGACAAAGAAAGGAGAAGATAAGTGAGGGTGAAGCCAAAGTGTAGCCATTTGAAACATTGACCCTGGGCTACTTCTATAAGAATTTTACAAAGATGGCATTTTTTCTCATAGCTATTTTAGGGTTTTGCCAACTTATCAAAAAAGTCACATCTATCAAATTCCTTTAACATCTTTATCATCCATTATTTAATAAGGACTCTAATTTTTGCTTCTGTTTGCTAATATTTGTACTCCCAATAGTTAATGACAAAGCTGCTCTTACTGTGATGTCATATTCTATGGTAGCATATTGGGTCAGTATTATTAATGACATTTTCTGATAGTGTATTCATGTTTTATTTTATGCTATCACAAATATAGCATTGATAGTCTAAGAAAGAAATATATCAGAATATATATTTGAATACTGAAAACTTATATTTTATATAAACATACTATTTGAAAAATACCCTTATCAAAAGGATGAAAAATTACTCACGTATCTGTACAAATTGTTTCTCATGCCAAAAGATTTGACTATTAACCAGTTATACTAAAGAGCTTTAAAAAAAGTGACACTTCCTTTAGGCAGAGATCAATAGCCTTTCAGAAATGATGTCCCAATGAATACCTAAAAGAAAGTTTGTGATGGCAGTGATTATCCCAAGATCTTGTGGACTGAGAATTTTCAATTCACCCTGGAATATGCTTGTGTCTTATTTAGATGTACATAATTTATGGATACTCCAGTGATGTCAAATGTAGACATGACTTCCATTCGTCCAAAAAGGCTAATGGGACTTGAGGTTAATGTTGTTACAAAGAAAATGATTCTTCAGAACTAAGTGATTTGTTAGTAAACTAGGAAAAGTTAGATCCTTTCATGTAGCTAACCCTTTAGGGAGAGACTTGGAGGAAATTAAGAGAAGTTTCATATTGCTGTGGTTGTTTCCCTCCTCTTCCATCTTAAAAGGCCTGGGGCTCTTTACGGGAATTTTGGGCTGTTACATTAACTTGTCATATTTGGTTGAAAGAACAGAATGTTGCTCTTTATCTTGACTTATTTGACTATGTGTTTCTAGAACCTTTTATTTTACTCATTGGACTAGCAGAATATAGTTGATCCTTGAAAACACAAGGGTTAGGGGCACTGAAGTTGAAAATCTGAATATAACTTTTAACTACCCCAAAACTTAAATACTAATAGCATCTCTTGACTGGAAGTGTTAGCAATAACATAATTATACAGTCAATTAACACATATTTTGTATATGTGTTATACATTGTATTTTTACAATAAAGTAAGCTAGAGCAAACAAAATATTATTATGCAAATCATAAGAGAAAATACATTTCCAGTATTATATTGTATTTATTGGAAAAATCTACATATAGGTGGGCCTGTTCATTTTAACCTGTATGATTCAAGGGTCAACTGTATATTATTCAAGATTTGTTCCTATGAAAATTTAGCATTTGTTTATGAATTAAGAACTTTGATCCTACTGGATGAAATACCAATAATTTCACTTGATATTCATGGCTTTGTGTAATTGGCCCCTATGCAGTTTTTACTTACGTGGTTTTCACCAGCCCAATAGACTGTAACTATGCTAATTTCTTCAAAGGCCATCTTTATTCTGATTTCTATATTTTTACTAAGTTGGACTGTCTACCTCCTTTTCATCTAACTAAACCATACTCAAATTAGTTGATAGTGTTGCTTTTTCTTCTAAGTGGAAATTTAGATGTAGAACAAACAAATTCCTAAAATTAAACAATTAGCTCATATGAAGAAGACTAGAAGAAGGCAAAGGGAAGACTTTTTCAGATTCAGAATCTGTCCTAATGATAGCAAGAGGTGAGCAACCTAAAACCGTCAACTTCAATATATTTGAGTTATTTGGCTTGAATCATTCGTTGAAATTATATACCTTACACTTTTCTTTGTGATTTGTAATTCATATGTAAAATTCTGAAGAGTGGATTTTTTTCTAAGGAGGTAATTGAATAATTTATTTAACTTCTTAAAAGTGAGGATGAACATTATGTAGATTATATTATCCTCATACTTTTGCAAAGTGAAGCCCGTTAAATAGCCGTCAGTACCACAGAACTAAAGACTAATCAATTATGTCTCATAACCTGGGAGAGATTCTTCATATATCTAATGTATTTTTTTTCAACAAAGATTAGTAATTCATATGATACTTGTTCTTTTATTCTGAGCAGCCAAAAAGGTGTTATAAAAGAGGAACAGAGAAAAGGGAGAGGGAGAGAAGAAGGGGAGAGGGGGAGGAAAAGGGAGAAGGAGCAATAAGTCTGTGGATGAAGAGAGAGGGAGATATGATAATATTGACTATATTATGTTTGAAGTAGAAAGAGATATATAAGGAAAGAATAGAAAGATATAGCTATTAGAAAAAAAAAATTCCACTGGGGCACTTGGGTGGCCAGTTGGTTAAGCATCCGATTTCAGCTCAGGTCATGATCTTGCATTTTGTGAGTTTTAGAGCTACATCGGGCTCTCTGCTGACAGTACAGAGCCTGCTTCAGATCTTCTGTCACCCTTTCTCTCTGCCCTCCCACTCTCTCTTAAACAAAATAAAGTTTAAGAGAAAAAAAAAGCCCGTTTATTCAATAACTCGTTGATGAGATTATATGTGTAATAGTTGATGCTCCTCAACCTTGTCAGAAATTAAGGACCAAAAGATCTTGAGATCTTTCGAAGATCTCTTCTTGAGATCTTTCTGAAGGGGGAATGGAAGGGAAAAGGAAAGTGAAGGGAAAGGAGAAGGGAGGGAAAGAAAAGGGAGGGGAAAAAGAAGGAAAGATAAAAAGAAAAGAAAAAGAAATTACCTAGAATATTTCTTCTCAGTAGAACCTGAGTAGTCCAACCACTACCTTTCTGTCAGTGTTGAAATCAAATAGCAATAATACCCCGAAGGGCAGGGATTTTTATCTGTTTTGATCTCTATTACATATTCAGAGCCTAGAATATGGCTGGCCCAAGTATAGACTTAATAATTTTTTTTAAATAAATTGTTTATTTAGGTAAATTACATGGGATAAATATATGAAATTGCAAGTCACTCAGTAACTATGCTAATTTGTATTAGACTATAATTCCATGCAGATTAAAAGTAAAACTTGCATTATTGCATTTGATTCATATTGTGTTGTATGTAATAATCATCACTGTTAAAAACAAGCAAACAAACACCTGACAACGTACCCAAAGCAAAATACCTTTGATTGGGCTAATAGGAGAAGAAATGTGAGGTGATCATAAAAGCTGACACACATGTAAATTAGATAATATTTTGTGTAATAAATGGCAATACTTATAGGAAAATTATATTCAACATAGTTTTATTTATATATAATTAATAGAATATTTCCTGTGGTATAGGTTTTAAAATATTTCTTTTAAAAGAAGATAATGTTAATTTATTAGTGGTGTTATTCATGGCATTAATAAATCCAAGTAGAATATGTTTCTTGACAGTGTATAATGTTATCCAGAAAGAATGACAGTAAAATGCATTTTGGTTTAACTACCCTTCCCCTGAGGATATTGTCTATGGCCTAAATGGAATGCTTTGCAAATTCTTTGTATTCCACTGTATCAAGCACATTCTTTCTCCCCCTTTAAGATTTTTTTTCTGGGTTTTAGAGTCTCGGATATCAGATTACATAAATTTTAGGTTAGGCATAATTTAAGTGATACAGGCCTTGTTGTGCACATTTTCTTAGAAGGGATAACAACTATGATTTCATCTTCTTCTTGGAAAATTCATAAAGTGTTGTTTTGAGTGGTAGAGCAGATACTTATTTGTCTGTACTTGCTGCAGCAAGCTTGCTCCAAGGATAGCTCCAGGGCTCTTTCTAAGTTTGAAATGAGAACCATAAATGGGAAAGTCAGCATATTCACCAGACTGTTTTTTTTCTCTAGGTGAATTGATTGTGTGTGTGTGTGTGTGTGTGTGTGTGTGTGTACACACATATACATACACACATACATACACACTTTGCTGTTTACATTGCTTCTTATTTCCATAGTATTGATCTCTAAACAATTGCTGAATGAGAATTTTAATATCAGACTCTTGCAGTTGTCATTCATAAATTACCCACACACACAGAATGTAGGTAAAGCTTTGTGGCACTAACGTCAATATTTTTTTTCTTGTATCATTTTCATAACAATTTTAATGAAACCCTGTCCTAGAGGCATCAAAATCTATTTTTGCCATTGGTTATAAGTGTTCTTTAGGAGTGTTTTGTTTGTCTATTGCTGTGTCACAAATTTTCCTAAAACTTAGTGGATAAAAACAACAAATGTCATTCATCTTGCATGATTTTTGTGGGTCAGAAATTCAGACAGGGTGTATCAGGGAGAGTTTTCTTTAGCTCTGTGGAGCTTAAGTCCTCTGCTAGAATACAGAATCCTTTCATGTACATTAAGTGGTTGTTGATGGCTGATGACTGAGGGACTTCATGGGATTGTCAGCCAGGATATCTGTGTGGGCTTTGCTTCCTCACAGCACAGTGGCTGGGTTCCAACAGCCAGTGTCCCAAGAGAGAGCCAAACAGAAGGCATATTGCCTGTTATGACCTAGCCTTGAAAATTACATGGCATCACTTCTATCACATTCTTTTAGACAAGGCAGTCACAAAAGTCATAAACAAAAAGTTTCAGAGGAAGGGAACTAAAATCCCACCACACAAGTAGAATATCAAAGATAAGCAGGATAGGATATGTATTGGTGTGACTATCTTTGGACAGTACAGTCTGCCACAATGGGTATTAACAGTCCTGCAAAATTTAAAATTGAAAAGTTAATGAACAAAATATGTACCTTCCACTTGAATTGCTCAGAATCAGTAGGCTGCAATGATGTCATTCTAATATTATGTGTGGAATCTGTGATAGTGATGATAGACTTTACAGACCTATAGTGCTGCTATTTTTCCTACATAAAACCTTCTACGGATGCCTAGAAAACACCTAACCTAGGGTCTTATACGCTAGATGGTGGCTGTGCACATGAAGAAATGCTAATAAAGTTTTTAATACCTAAGTTAGCAGAAAGCAATAATCGTTGATGACTCTATTCCTCCTGATGTTCTCTCTATATTATCTGTATCTGTGTATAAAATGTGCATACATCTACAGTATTTGTTTTATATATATTATGTGTATATGTAATATATAATATATATGCATATAATATATGTGTTATATTATGCATTCTAGACCACATTTGAAAGAAGGCAACCAGAATGGTAAAGTATAATAAACTAACCATGATTAGAATTATTGAAGCATGAGCTGAATAGCGACATCTGTCAGATTTCAAAATGGAAGAAGACAGTAGTAGGAGCAATATAGATTCAGTCGTTAGGTTGGAATTCTGAGACTCTATGTGTTCCTTTTATTTAATTATTTATATTTCACTTAATTATTAATATTCATGAAAGTAGTTCTTTTGTCCTTATCCTAAACTAGCCATTGTATTATTTTGCTCAGGCTGTCATAACAAAGTGTCACAAACTGAGTGGCTTAAACAACAGAAATTTATTTTTGCATAGTCTGGAAGCTAGATGTTTAAGTTCAAGGTGTCTGCAGGGTTGATTTCTTCTACGTTCTCTCCTTAGTGTGTACATGGCTGTCTTCTCTCTGTGTCTACATAAGATCTCTCCTTGGTTTTTGTCTGTGTCCTATTATTTTCTTCCTATAAGGACACCAGTCATGTTGGATTAGGGTCCACTATGATGACCTGATTTGAACTTTATTACCTCTTTAAAGACCTTATCTCCAAATACAGTCACATTGAATACAGTCACATTGTAAGTACTAGGGTTAGGACTTGTGGGGCGAGGCTCACTTCAGCCAATAATAGCCACTAGATAATATTTTCATATTTATTAAAATAAATAAATACTTTATCCATAAATGTCTTACTCTGCAGTCAGGAGGGGTTTATGAATGCATGTTTCCTGTTCAACAGTCAAGAAAAC
Organism: Acinonyx jubatus; assembly: GCF_027475565.1. Taxonomy (NCBI): domain Eukaryota; kingdom Metazoa; phylum Chordata; class Mammalia; order Carnivora; family Felidae; genus Acinonyx; species Acinonyx jubatus. Next base: position 127,738,368 of record NC_069382.1, on the reverse strand, counting down.
CGTTGGCTGTTCCAGTTTGCATTTGATGTTCCAAGGATACATTTTTGCTTGCCACAAACATTCCAGTGGTTCGACTATAGTAATAAAATAGGTAACCTTGCAAACTGAATTTACATTGTTCTGTTTTTCCCTATCATAGGTCAGGTTTCAATTTAATTCTAGAAAATATTTGTTTAATATAAGAAATTGTGAAAAGAACTGTTCAAAGGCTGAGGCAAGAAATAAATTAAGATTAAATTAGTTAAAAATATACAAATTCAAAGAACAGAATTTTATAATAAACTTGATAACGGTCCAAACATGTGTCACAAGATGAAAGGTTCCTATTGGTACACAAAAGTACCAGAATTTGGATAATGTGAGATAAGCCTGACTCAATATAGTGTTGTTTTTTACATTTTATAGTTTTGTCCAAAATTTCTAGGATATGGTTATTTTCATATTTATTTCTGTATTTTTTTCTCTAATTAGTTTTACTTAAGGGCATTAACTATTTCTATGCAGTTCCTTCATATCTTTAAAAAAGATGCCTGAGATGATACTATCCTTGCATAATATGTTTGCACAAGTTATTTTTAATTTAAATTATTTTAAATTGCTTCTAATTAACTTGAAAGTCTTGGCTTGGTGCTTTTGCCAGTTCTTTCTCATCCATACACACTTTTACTCTATTTGCTGTTATTTTGATCTACTGAGAATTGTGTTTCATTTTGACAAAGAGAGTAAGTAAATACAGACTGTTGAATGCTCTTCTGAATGCTCTGCCTGCAGTATTACTTTGTTTTTGCTTTCCCTAGCCTTCCACTCCCAGTGACAAGGGGCACTCACCATTTCTCACTTCATTTATTTCAGTAGTATTGCCAGGGATTTGGCCTGCTTTCGTTCCTGTACTTAGATGTTGCCAGGCCACTTGCAGAACATATAAAGCTGATCATGTTGCTTGCTTCTTTGTAAAATGATTGATAGAGTATCCTCACTAACTTCAAAATTACATACTAATGTTTTAGAGTTACTTAGAAGGTACTTCAGGTGTTGAGAAAAGATGTATCTCCATTCTTCAACTCCTTACGTCTTTTCTAGACCCAGCCACACTGAAATATTTGAATTTCTGAAGATATATGACATTTTCTTATATCTCATTGCCTTTTAGCACACTCTTTTCTATGCTTTGCTAGTGTCTTTTCTTTTCCCCAGTGCCTCCATTTTTCTTCAATCTCTATCATTCATCAGACAGACATTTATGGAGTTCCTCCATTGTGTCTGGAACTATGCTAAGAAACAGGGAGTGGACAAGATAGCAGTTGTCCTGCTCTTCCAGTCACAGTGATTACTTTACCTGGCTGGCTTCTTTGGTAGTACTTTTTATATGGTGTTCATTCCTTACTACACTAAATTATATTCATGGCAAATATTTTATCTTTTATTTTCATCAGTCTCATACCTACTACAGTGCCTGGAAATGATACAGTTCAGTGAATGCTACTAATGGAATCAATATGTATCCTGCTTTTGTTCAGTGTGTGTTTATTTATACTCATGATGCAATGACTTGTGTTTTATCTGCTTATTTTTGATTCTGGACTAATATTTCATCAGAAGAGCCTTTTATAAGCACTGGATTAAGGATGTTAATTCGTAAAAAGTATTGAGAGATTGACTAAAACTAGTATGTGATACCTAAATGTATGTATTGTTGGCTGGTATATTTATCAACCAGAGAAACAGAACCTTATGTGCTTCTTGGGGGTGGGGGTGGGGGTTGGTGGGCGCTGACTGGGCCAGGAAGGGAAGGCTGGAAATTTTGACATGGGTAGAATTTTGCCTTCATTAAGAAGCCTCAACTACTTTTAAGGCTTTTCAGTGATTGAATCATGCCTACCCAGATTACCTATGACAGTCTCCCTTACTTGAAGTCAGCTGTAGTGGGTTGTAATCATATCTACAGAATATCTTCACAACACGTATACATTCCACAGAAACATGCATTTTTGTCATTTATATTCACTGATCTACTCAAGCACCTATAAACAGTGCTGGGCAAGAAGAATCAACAGCAATTGATTACAAATAAATATGAAAAAATAATATTTTTTCTAAATTATATATTTTCATTTGCCGTAGATAAATGTATGTAATAGTGGGTTCATCCTGACACTCAACACACATTCTGTGGAGCAAGAGGGAAATAGTTGTTGTAAATCATTTTGAAATACAGAGCTTGGAACTCAAAACATTTTTGTGAGTCACAGCTGTGCTGTGTTGTGAGGTAAATTGCTTAAAGCTTACACAGTTTTCCTAGGGTAAAGAATTCAGATATAAGAATACTATTGAATAGAAACACAATTGGAAAAGATAAACTATTAAACTTACTCTTCAGAACACATGATAGGTATTTAAATAAAGAGCAACAGGAAGCATTGTCAGTAGCATGGTGGGGTTAGGCAAATTGATTGAATTCTGGTTTTGCTACTCCCAATCTGTCTGACCTTGAACACTGTAAAATCAGGATAATAATATTACCCCATACAATTTTTCTGAGTGGTCAGGATGATACTGTGACTTTAATGCATATTTAGTAGTAATGCATTAATGCATAGTATGTATTATATGTAACTAATGTGTAGTTAGAAGGATGCCTACTACATAATGATATTTAAGCATTTATTAAATAAATGTTACCCTTTTGCTGGGTTAAGCTTCACCAGTGGGTTGTTCTGTGGTAAATACATAGACCCTGGATATTTGGACAGGAAAGGGGAAGGTGAACACTTTTTCAAGTCAAAAACAAATGCTTTTCTTTTACACCTGTAATTTGTTCATTGATAGTAAACAGTTCTGGTGAATTGGCGTGGTGATTTCAAATGTAGTTACGTTATGAGTTAGTTATGATGGTTATGAGTTAATTATGATCTAGCCATATTCACTAATTTTAATGTTCTAATTTTGCATTGAAGAGAAAAATGTCTCTCCTAGAAATCTTTGGCACTTGTGTGAACATTTAAAAAATATGTTGCTTTTCCATATTTAAAATTTGGGAAATTGATTTTAAAATTGATTTTATAAATTAAAGACCAAACAAAGATAGAAGTTCAGTAATTAAATGAAATAGTTTTGATTTATCAAACTGGAGAAAAGAGTAAAACAATTTCAGTATTTAGGTCTTGCATCTCAGTTTATTATGGGTCTTAAAGAAATGTTTTGTACAATACAGTTGATATTAGAGAGTCATTTCATATAATAGCATATTTTTTGTGGTGTAATAAAAAGTTACGTGCAAAGTCAGACTACTCAATTTTAAACCTAGAAATGATTTCTACTTTGACATAAGATTTTTATATTTCTGATGCAGAGGTTCCAGTAGTTTTTATCATTTTTGGTGTTCAGATACTTATAACTACCCAGGAGTAAATGGGAGTAGTGCTTAGGAGCAAATCCTAGCATAAGTAATTCTTGTCACTCTCAAACATTTTCTCTCATTTTAAAACTCCTATTTGTGGGGCCACTGTTTGTGGGATCAAGCCTGGTGTCGAGCTCTGTGCTGACCACGTGAAGCCTGCTTGGGATTCTCTATCTCCCTCTTTCTCTGCCCCTCCCCTGCTTGTGCTCATGTTCTCTCTCTCCATATTTCAAAATAAATGAGTAAACTAAACAAACAAAAACCTTCCTATTTGTATAACTCATATTCAAATGTTAGTTTCTTACGTCCAAGTCATTGTTTTTGTAGTTGTGGGTGGTTGTGACAATGGACTTCCTCCAGATGCAGTTCAAGCATTTCTCCATGAGACCCTCTCAGAATGGCCTGATTAGTGACCCTAATATTGTTAAGAAAACCTCCATCTGTGTAGAAAGAAATGGGACTTTAATTTTTCAGTCAGGCGTACTCTGACAATTCCAAGTAACAGAAGCCTGTGATGGAATTTTCTATGGTTCATGCAGTATAGTTAAACAAAGATTCTTTTCACAGAAGAACAAATTTAGCATGTAAATTTATAGGTTGGTGCCTCAAATTATTATCTGCATCTTTGGTTGGAAGTAACAGTGGAAAATTATCGATTTCTCAACTCATGGATGCTGGAAACTTACTTGAATATGCAATGCCTTGGCATGTCTTACGGTTTTTAAGTTGTATTATGAAATAATTATCTGCTGTTGCCTAAATTTAACTTTTAAAAAATTTATAAGTGAATAATATTTGGTATACATGATTGAAACTATATAAGTACAATTAAATAATGCGAATAATCAAAAGTTGGGAGTTCCTGTTTGTTTCACTCTCTACTTTTTTATAAAGCCACAGTTTTTCCCATCATGAGAGTTCAGTCTGAATAGTGAAACATTTGCTTTTGTTTTTTAATTTTAGTGAGAGAGAGCATGAGTGGGGGAGAGGGGCAGAAGGAGGGAGGGAGGGAGGGAGGGAGGGAGGAAGAAGAGAGAGAGAATGAGAAAGAATTTCAGGCAGGCTCCATGCCCAGTAGTGAGCCCGACATGAATCTAGAACCCCTGATCCTGGGATCATGACTTGAGCCAAAATCAAGAGTCAGATGTTTAACTGACTGAGCCACCCAAGCACCCATGGAGGTCTTTTTTAAACTTGAAATTTCCTTTTAATCTGTATCATCAAGTTTATTTTAATGGCAAATATAATGTTTTCCCCTTTAGTCCTATTTATATAATTCTTCAAAAATAATTTATGTGTTTGTGTCATGGTAAAAATGAACATAATTAAATTATTATACAGAGTAGTTCAAATTGTGACCATTGTTATATGAGTTTCTGATTTCCTTTTTGTATGGACCATAATTTTGAAGAATATATCTTGCTTTGTCAGAATATAATGATCACATAAATATCCATTACTCTATAGGTTCTCAGAAATTGTTTCTCTTCTCAGTGACATACTGCTAAGGTTTCCTTTATTTATTTTTTTCTTTCTACCTCAGAATGATAGAGCCTAGGCATATTCATTGTTTTGAAAAATCTGTACTTCCCTTTTATTATTCCATTCACTTTTTTTAGGCCTTAACTGATTTAAAAAATATATTGGAATATAATTGACATATAATATTGTATTAGTTTGAGGCATATAACATAATGATTCAATAATTCTGTACATTACTCATTGCTCATCACACATTATCCATACAACATCCTTCATCATATGACTTGGTCACAATACTATTAAGTATATTCCCTCTGCTATACGTTTATCTCCATGACTTATTTATTTTATTATTGCAAGTTTGTACCTCTTAATCCCCTTTATCTATTTTGCCCAACCTCCTACTGACCTCCCCTCTGGCAACCACCAGTTTGTTCTCTGTATTTATGAGTCTGTTTTGCTTTTTTGTTTGCTCTTTTTGTTTTTATTTGTTTGGTTATTTATTTTGTTTTCTAGATTCCACATATAAGTGAAATCATGGTATTTATCTTTCTCTTTTGACTTCATTTAGTATAATACCTCTAGGTCCATTTATGTTGTTGTGCCTGGCAAAAACTCATTCTTTTTTATGGGTGTGTAATATACCAGCATGTTTGTGTGTTTGTGTGTGTATTTCACACCTTTTTTTTTTTTTGTCTGTTGATAGGCACTTGAATTGGCTGTCATAAAAATGATACTTTTTTTGGTTATCATAAATAATGCTGAAATAAGTGTGAATATATCTTTTTGAATTATTGCTTTTTCTTTCTTTGTATAAATACCCAGTAGTAGAATTATTGGATCATAGTATTTCAATTTTTATTTTTTTCAGGAACCTCCATACTGTTTTCTCCAGTGGTTGCAACAATTTATATTCCAAAAACGGTGTATGATGGTTCCCTTTTTTCCACCTCCTCACCAGCACTTGTTATTTCTTGTCTTTTTGATAGTAGTCATTCTGACTGGTGTGAGGTGATATCTCTAATTAGTGATGTTGAGTATCTTTTCATGTGTCTGTTGCCATCTGTATGTCTTCTTTGGAAAACTGTCCGTTCAGTTCCTCTGCCCATCTTCTTCTTTTCTTCTTCTTCTTTTTTTTTTTGTGTTTATTCTTGAGAGAGAGAGAGAGAGAGAGAGGGTGTGAGTGGGGGAGGGTCAGAGAGAGAGAGAGAGGGAGACACAGAATCTGAAGCAGGCTCCAGGCCCTGAGCTGTCAGCACAGAGCCCGATGGAGGGGTTGAACCCACGAACTGTGAGATTGTGACCTTAGCCGAAGTCAGACGCTTAACTGACCCTGGTGCCCCTCCTCTGCCCGTTTCCTAATTGGATTGTTTGGGTTTTTGGGTGTTGCGTTGTGTAAGTATATATCATGTATACTAACCCCTTATTGGATATATCATTTACAAATATCTTCTCCACTAACTTTTTTGAAGTTATGATTTCTCTATTCTTTAATGGCTTAATTGCCATTTATTACACTAATTCTTGTATTTAGTGTGAATGAAATATAAAGGTATTAAAAACTTGAATGTAATTTAATTTCTGCTAAATATAAGAGCTTTGCCATTTACATTGATTTCCTAACCATGTATCTTTAGACCAGTGTAGTGTCACTTTTATTATATAATAATTAATGGAGCTTATTTTTCATCGACTTAGTTATTCATTATTTTTTAATCTCAATATCTATGAGAGTGCTATAACTTGTTCCAGCCTCTAGATAATAAAAACTAAGTATTGATACTAATAATTACCTTGTGTAAACAAATGCTCCCTATTTTTAAAAATTTTTCTTGTTCACCTACAGTCTTTTCCCTGCTCACTTGTCTCTTTTCATTTTTAAAGATAATTTAGCTCTATTTTCCCTCATAGAGATCTAGATAAATCCTTTTACTTAATCTGGTAAGCAGCTTACTGTTCTAACACTTGAAATATTTCTAAAAGAATTCAAAGATTTATTAAAATTATTTCTTTCTTGCCCACAGTAGAATCCTACCATTAAGCATATTTCTTGGAACATACAAGTTAGTTCAGTAAATATTTATTGAATAACTGAGGGGCATACCAGAGGAATTAATTAGTTATATATATATATATATATATATATATATATATATACACACATACATACACACACACACGTATATGTATATATATGTATATGTACACACACACATATATATATACATACATATATTTTACTAGCAGTATTTAAGACAACAGGGAAAATTTTATTTTTTTATTCATTTATTTTTTTAATATATGAAATTTATTGTCAAATTGGTTTCCATACAACACCCAGTGCTCATCCCAACAGGTGCCCTCCTCAATACCCATCACCCCCTCCCTCCCACCCCCCATCAGCCTTCAGTTTGTTCTCAGTTTTTAAGAGTCTCTTATGCTTTGGCTCTCTCCCACTCTAACCTCTTTTTTTCCCTTCCCCTCCCCCATGGGTTCCTGTTAAGTTTCTCAGGATCCACATAAGAGTGAAAATATATGGTATCTGTCTTTCTCTGTATGGCTTATTTCACTTAGCGTAACACTCTCCAGTTCCATCCACATTGCTACAACGGGCCATATATCATTCTTGCTCATTGCCACTTAGTACTCCATTGTGTGTATAAACCACAATTTCTTTATCCATTCATCAGTTGATGGACATTTAGGCTCTTTCCATAATTTGGCTATTGTTGAGAGTGCTGCTATAAACATTGGGGTACAAGTGCCCCTATGCATCAGTATCCTGTATCCCTTGGGTAAATTCCTAGCAGTGCTACTGCTGGGTCATAGGGTAGATCTATTTTTAATTTTTTGAGGAACCTCCACACTGTTTTCCAGAGTGGCTGCACCAGTTTGCATTCCCACCAACAGTGCAAGAGGGTTCCTGTTTCTCCACATCCTGTCCAGCATCTATAGTCTCCTGATTTGTTCATTTTGGCCACTCTGACTGGCGTGAGGTGCTATCTGAATGTGGTTTTGATTTGTATTTCCCTGATGCAACAGGGAAAATTTTAAATGTAGTAGATTTTTCTTCTCCCAACTATGTTGGAATTGTTTGATGTAGACTCAAAACACATGCTAAGAGTAAATTAAATTAAAAAAAAGAGAGAGAGAGAGAAGAGTAGATGGCATTAGAGAGACAAAGAAAGCAGCTCCTCCCACACATACTTTGACACATACTCGATACTAATGTTTGTATCTTGAGTGCCACATAATTGCTTGAGATTCAGTTCTGCTTTCGGCGGTCATCTAGTTTATATCTCAGACTCCACCCCTGAGTGGATTAGTAATTCAGCAAATATTTTTAGCGGAAGGTGAAGAACATTAAGATCTGTTCTTATACTTCTTTCTCTTTGAGATCATAGTCCCACACTTCTTGGCAGACTTGTATGACCTTAATTGTATTGTTGCCTTCTCTTTCATTAATGTGGCTATCATCTTTAGTATTTGCCTCTCTCTGTATTGGGGAGAGGGTTTAATTTATTGTTTGCCACTTATTGAAGTGAGTACTTAGATCAGAAATTATTGATCTTTCATTTATAATCAATTCAAATACCACTTACATCACTAGAAGATTTCATTTCTTTGCTACACTTCTCATTTCCCCATCAAATTCCTTCCTTAGATTATCCATTTTTGTAAAGTGTCACATGAGTTCATCACTGGGAGAAAAGGAAGCAATGGGACTACATACTTTGAGACTTGGGCTTAAATTGAGTAGCAGATGCATCATGACCAGTTATTGATAGACTTTGAAAAAAGTGATGTGTGTGTCTAATCATGATGCACATTTCTTATTTGTACTCAAAGTACATGCTCAGAGTACGTAGAGACTATTTGTGTAGTGATTTGTGGATCAAAGGGCTGCTAGAGAAGTTCATAGTTTGTACAATTATACACAGTATCGATATATCATGCGAACTGAAATGTGAGCCATTTTTGAGAGTTCTGGTGTTACTTAACTAAACCATGTAACTGAAATTTGTGCTTATCAGAATCATGTAAAGCAAGAATTTACAGCTTTATTGCATTAATTATCAGTAAAATTAAAATTAAAGCGACAATGTGATACCACTATATACACTTATAGGAATAGCTGTGGTAGGCAGAATTCTAAGATGACACGTGACTCTAACCCTTGCATGATTCCTTCCACTGGGAAGATGGGACATCACTACTGCAATTATATTATATTCCATGGCAAGAGAGACTTTGTAGATGTACTTATGATTACTAACCAGTTGACTTTGAGTTAATCAAAAAGGCGATAATCTGTATGCGCCTAACCTAACGAGCTTTTGAAAAGCAGAGTATATTTTCCCCAGTTGTTAGCAGCAGAAGAGATCAGAGCATGAGAGAAATTTGATGCATGAGAGGGTTTTAACGTGAAGGATATTCTTCATTGCTGAGATAGACAAGCCACTGACCACTGACCTATCAGAAGCTTCTAGGAGTTCAGACTGATCCCTGGCCAATAGCCAGCTAGGTAAAGGAGACATGAGTCCAACTACCTCAATAAAGTAAATTTTGCTAACAATGTCATTAATCTCAAAAATGGATTCTTCCCCAGAAACCTAAGAGCACAGCCTGGCTGTGAACCTGAAATTGGCCTTGTGGGAACTTAACTCTTGAGTGGGAATTATGTAACAAAGTTTAGGTCTTTCTTCGTAATCTGTATACCTAATCAGAGAACTCAACTGAGTTCACTGGACTTCTTACTTACAGAATTATGAGATAATAAATGGGTGCTGTTTTAAGCTGCTAAATTTGTGCTAATTTTTCATGCAGCAATAAAAAATTCGTACAGTAGTAAAATTTTAAAAAACTGGCAAAAGTTAAGTGTTGATACAGATGTGGAACAACTGAAACTCTTCTGTTTTGGGGAATGCAAATTAGTCCAATCAGTTCAGAAAAACGTTTGGCAATATCTACTAGAGGTGAAGGTGGGACATATGAACATATCCCAAGAGCAGTTGCCAGATATTTTTCAACACAATTTTATTTTTGCAATAAAATAAAAAAAAGAAAAAAAGAAAAAAAAAACATAGAGGTATGTTTATAGACATTTCAAAATAGCCTCAGAGCAGAGCAGTTCTAAATGTCCATCACCAATAAAATGCATAAATATATTTTGTAAATTCATTCAGTGCAATGCTACACAGCTATGAGAATGAACAAATACTGCTACACATGAATGGATCTTATAGATGTATATTGAGTGAAATAAGCCACATGTAAAATAGTACACACACAGAAGAGGATGATTTCCTTCATGCTAAGGTCAGAAATAGACCAACCTAATATATGGTTATTTAAGTAATAATAATGGTTAAGTTTGGGGGCTGCAATAGTGATTGGGAAGAGGTACCACAGGGAGTTTTAGGGTTCTGGTAATGCTTTACTTATTGATCATAATGCTGATTAAACAGTTGTGTTCATTTTGGAAAGATTCATTTAACTGTTTATGATTTATGCACTTTTTATTCTTCAATGAAAAGCTTTTTTTAAAAAAGGGCTATAAAGTATTGGCAGCACCTTTTCTCCTGTGTGGCTTAAAAAAAGAAAAATTACCTAAGGGCATTCAGCTAGTGAGTGGAAAGACTCAGAGTGGAAAATGATAATGAGAGATCATTTAATGGTAATTAATGTTTTAGTTAAATTATATCTTTCATTTGACTGAAAATTTAAAAAAAAAACAGAAAAAGGGAACGTGGAATAGTCAATAAATAATTTTGACATTTACAATTAATTTTTTTAATAAAACAGTTTGCCGGGAGGATTCATACCATTCTGTAGTCTCATGTGCTGCTGTGGTCCTTACTCCTATGGAACCAACCATAGAAATGAAGAAAAGAGAAGAACTAAAATTTCCTGAACCTTCCAAACAGTAAGTTATTTGTTTAATGCTTTAGAACTTTGTAAAACAAATTAGATGACTGATCAGAATTGGATTGCTCAGAAATTATGATTTATAATGAATGTGTTAATGCTAGTATATCGAAAGGACAGAAATAATTTTGTGTGATATTTAAAAAGTTAATCTATCCTTTATTGTGTCAGTGAATAACTTCTGCATCTTCTGCCTTCATCTGTTTGAGCTATATTCCATTCAAGTTTCATTTTGTTACCTTAGGGACATGAAGCATTTTATTTCTTTAACACAGGTGATGGTGGATACACTGTTCTTGGATGGCTTATTTTATAGTTGTAGGCTTTGGTTGTGTAAAATGTGATCAATTCTTAATATAAACTTACTAGCTTAAAGTTGGCTTGCATTTTTATAAGGAATGAAAGTTATTAAGTATTTTAAATAAATTACTCTAAATGAAAATTTGCACTAATGCTTGTACATTTTTACTATGTAAGGTTCACTTAAATTTAGATTTGGTCTTATATTGAATAAATGATACATTTTTTTTCTTACAGAGAGAATTAAATTCATGGTAAGAAATGTAAACTACATGCACTTGACATATCAAATAAGCTAGGATATTTCCAGGTATGCATTATATAAATGAAAAGGGAAAGCTGACTGATATTTTCCAATGAAACTAGTGCCATTCCCACTTTAAGGTCTCAGACTGGGGACTAGGTGATGGATGGTGTTGCCATGTAATCTGGCTGACCACCACATGAGCCAGGTAGTACCTTGAAGCACCTACTGTTTTCCCCATTGGTTTACACTGTATCACACTTGTTTTGTTTCTGATGCGTTTCTACTGGATGAGTTCCTGAGGACAGAGTTTCCCGGAACATGATAGTGCCTGATACTCTTTGTGAAATCAATTAGAAAATCCTTTAATGTTACATTCAATAATGTTGAATTCAAATGGAGCAATGTATATATTTGATAGCATGAAGATAGGCAGTATTAATATTCTCATTATAAAGAAATACTAACCAATTCAGGAAGTAATGATTGTAATTCAGTTTTAATACAATCTAAAAGTGAAAACAACTGCTCTTAATATCGTCTAATTTTTAGGTTCCAATTTTTTGTCTAATAGGAGGAAAATTACATCTCATGTATGCCAGTGGAATTATATTAGAAAACTCAAGTGCATTTTCTGCAATTTCTGAATGATTTTACATAAGTTACCTATATATTTATAAATAGGATCTTAAATTCTTTTAATTATGTTTTAGTGATTTTGCTTAAAGCTGGGAATAGTGTTATTTGCTTACATAAAATACCCTTTTTCCAGTCTTCAGCTACTTCATAAATATTCATTCTTCTTTATTCTGACATAAAGCAGACTATTAACTGGCTCTCTCTTTTTTTTTTTTTTTTTGTCCTTTTCTGTTACCCTGCATTCACTCTGATGCTCCTTTGTATTATCTGAATCTACTTTCTTATTAAACATTCTCACTTAACAATATCATTCATTCATTCATTCATTCATATAGCTTTGTTACTGTTTTTGTTTTCCTGAGTCAGAGAGTCCTTCGTTAAAATCTTAATTCTGCTACGATATATATTAGATGGAAATTGGGGACATTTTACTTAAACTCTCTGTGCTTTCCTTTCTTAATCTGTTAATTGGGGTGATATCACCATCCTTTTGCAGTCATTGTATTATGTGAAGTCATATTGGTAAAGGACTCAAAATCTAAAAATCCACAGAAGTATTAGTCATGTTATCCCTTCCATAGCTTCAATTGTCAACATTATCAATGACTTACAAATGCGTATTCTTCTGAAGGCTTTTCTGAATGCAGGTGTAATATTTAAAGTTGTTGACCCGAGTAGGTATTCTACTGAATCTTATAGTAAGTATACCTAAAACCAAATTAATTACATCTATAAGCCCTTAAACATTGATTCTTTCTGACTTCTATATTTATGTACAACCATTTTTTTCCTTTTCTGAAAAATCTCATTATGTTTTCTCTCTCACATCTCACATTCAATTACTTATTGGTTTCTTGATTAATGTCTACATTATATTAATACCCTTTTTGCTGACCAGGAAGGCAGATATACCACAAAATTTTTTCTAATATTGTATATTCAATTGTGATCCTAATGAAGACATTCAAATAGTGGCCATTGTATCAAACGGAGATTACATATGCCCTTCATACTTCAAACTGCTATTTTGAGAATTAATTGATACATATGAATATATGACAAAAAGACAACATAAATGCAGAGGCATAGTAATTAATTCAAAACTCTCATTTGCTAATGAGAGCAGCTGCATTGTAAATTGGTTTTAGAAAGATCAAGGGTAGTGATTCGTTTTGGCTCATGTAATTAAAAAAGTATAGAGGTAGAAACTTCCTCCAGTATGTTTGGGTCTGGTACTCAAATAGTGTCATAAAAATTCATTCTTTCCATCTGCATCTCTTTGCTTTGCTTTCCTCTGCAGTTTTCATTTTCAAGGAGGGTCCTCTAAAGGTGACATTACTGCCTTCAGCAGCTAGTGGGGCAGATTTTTATCTTTTCAGTAAATCCAGTGGAAAGAGCTTCTCCTTCCCTTTAATCAAAACAAAACAAAAACCAAGATTTGAATGTCACTGGCTTTGACTAGCTTAGCTTATTTGGCATGATTTTGCTGAAACAATTGCTGTGTCCCAGAGTATTTGATGATGTGATTGACTAGAACCAGGTTACATGACAGACTCTGAGGTAAAGTGTGAAGGTGAGAGGGGATGGGTGATTCCATCCTTGAAATATGGATGATGTTGATAAAACAAGGCAGGGATAGATGTGAGGAAGACAAAATAATGGATGTTCAGCATAACTAATATATTATCACCATTAGTTTTACAAGTCAGAATTCTTTATATTTTTCAAACCAAAGATGTTGAAAGACACTAAAATACAATTATGAATACCTTTGTTACTTGTTTTAGGTGTTTATCACATATTTTATTTCATATCAGCTAGCTGTGCTATTGAGGCCATTAGGAATTGAGGCCTTGGGCAGGTTTTTGGTAACTTTCTTAACCACAGTTTATTCCTTTTCAGTGTGGAAGTTACTTTATCTACCTTATAGTGAAAGTCCTGAAGCACAATAAAAAGGAAAGAATATTAAAAATTTGTATTTTTTTACAACAAATATGTTAGGGAAATAACCACATCACATTTTTATAAATGAAGTTACCAAAACCCTTTATGATATTACTTTTGTGTTTTGGGCCTTCTCATTAAGAAATATAATTCACTAATATAATACTGACATATTGGAATGTTGTAAGTTGAGGCATTGTGTTTAGATACCTAGTGTTTTCTTTACATTCAGGAAGAAATTATTTCTTGAAATAATTTTCCCCTCTATACAGACTTCATATGATAAATTCATAAACCACTGAGTCTTTGAAACATAGGACCCTTTAGAGTCATGTAATTCAGAACTCAGCAAATCTCTTGCTAAGAAGAACTTGCTGAGAACAATTGTTAAGAAGAACATATCCTCTCAGTGTATGGGCTTCAGAATACATAAGATTGTACAGGAGACAGAATATGTATGACAGTTTATTTTTGAGGATGTTATAGTCCAGGTGAAGAATGAAGTCTAGGTGAAAAACACAAACCTAAAAAAGATAAACCTCAGGCAACAGATGCTATTTATCAATGTAAGATACAGGTTTAGGTTAGGTGTATGATTACTTAAAGTTATGTAAGACATATTGATATATCAGTATAAACTTAGGAAATAAAGCCAGAATATTGGTCATAATTATGGCATTGTGTCGATACATCACTTTAGAATGTAAGAAAAATCTTATGACTGAAATATTTACATTTTAAAAATTTTCATGTGTTTATCAGTTTTTAGACACATTCAACTAGGAAAATATAAGAGTTAGGAATTCCTATAAGGGATAAAGTATAAATTTGTCAGCATAGCAAATAATAGGGAGAAAACATCCAGTCTTTTAGGAAAGAAAGCTATATTCTGAGCACTATAGCGGGAAAGAATTAGAGCTTTTCTCTTGTTGATGTATCTAAAGGTCATCTTAATTCTGAAAATAAAGGTGTTGATTTTACTTTATTTTTTATTTTAGTCTGATAGGTCACTAAATATCATGGAAAGAATACTCTGTAGAAAAATAGAAAAATATTTATGATCCAAAAAGAGGCTATACAATTTTCAAATAATTTGATCATCAATATCATAGTATTACAAATATGTTTACATAGAGGCACCTGGTGGCTCAGTCAGTTGAGTGTCCAACTTCGGCTCAGGTCATGATCTCACAGTTCATGAGGTCAAGCCCCGCTTTGGGCTCTGTGCTGACAGCTCAGAGCCTGGAGCCTGCTTCAGATTTAGAGATTCTCTCTTCCCTTCCCCTCCTCTCTGTCTCTCTCTCCCTCAAAAGTAAATAAACATTAAAAAATAATAAGAAAAAATATGTCCACATATCCAGAAACTCATAAATTTGTTACTCAAATTTATGCATTTCTTAAATCACAGTTATGTGCAAATGAGTGCTTCAAGAACTGTGTATAAAATTCAAACTCTGGGGGTGCCTGGGTGGCGCAGTCGGTTAAGCGTCCGACTTCAGCCAGGTCACGATCTCGCGGTCTGTGAGTTCGAGCCCCGAGTCAGGCTCTGGGCTGATGGCTTGGAGCCTGGAGCCTGTTTCGGATTCTGTGTCTCCCTCTCTCTCTGCCCCTCCCCCGTTCATGCTCTGTCTCTCTCTGCCCCTCCCCCGTTCATGCTCTGTCTCTCTCTGTCCCAAAAATAAATAAACGTTGAAAAAAAAAATTTAAAATTCAAACTCTGAAGAGTACTGCTTCCATGATAGATTATGGATTTTATGTTGCGCTTTCGTTAGAAATGTGTTTGTTGCAAATCGTGCACTTTGTATGTAACATGGCTTGATACCTGAAATGAAGGGATTTTATAGCCATTGTAAATTTAGAAATAAAGAGGTAAAGGAAGAGAGAAATAATTCTATTTTTTTGGTCATCTCCATGTTTTTATTTTATTTTATATAGACAAATCTAAACTTCCTAAGATACTTGATTTATTGTTTCAATTTGTGCAAATGAGGCATTATGTCAACATGCTGTCATTCACTCCAAGTTTCAAGGTCTTCCTGTAATAATGCTTCATGGCCTTGACATGAAGAAGGTTCTTTGAGCTACTTCTGAAGGGACACAGATGCTATCATTCTGTACAGAAGATCTTATTTTTTAAGAATGGCTAAAACTAACCTATTTTATTCTTAGAGGATACTTGACATAAGTTTAAAGTTCTGTCAGCTCTTTTTTATTTATTTTTATCTGAATGAATAATGTATGTATGTTAAATTTGGAAAAGTTTAAGTACTCTCTAATGTCAGAGTTGTTGCACAAACTCTGTAGTTGTACTGGAGATACATCAAAGAATCCTTTTAAAAGCTAATCTCCAGCTTTTTTTTTACAAATTTCAGGGGGATATTTTTATTTATGATTTCACATAGACATTTATTCATTAATCCATCAAAAATAGGTAATTCTTGAGTATTTGTTTTGATCTTTGCACTCTGTTCCAGACTTGGATCTTAATTAAAAGGCAGGTGCGGTCTGTTACGAAAATTTAGAGTGTAGTCAGGGAGACACATGCTAATTGATTAATTGCAACAAGAAATGCAAGATTATGGATATGACAATGGCTATAATGTAGAGGTATATCCTGTAATAAGGGCTTATAATAAGGAGCTTTAACTTAGCCAAGAAGGTGAAGAGAAAACTTCCCTGAGGAGGTGACACAAGCTAAGATCTGAAGGATATTAGTTAACTAAATGAAAAAGCAATGGAGGACTTTGCCATCAGAGAGAAAAGCTTGAGCAAATGCTCTGTGATGGCTGGGAGCAGGGGGGGATATTGAAAGAAGTTTGGTTGGGATAAAGGAAGCCAAAAACATGTTTTTTTAAGCAGAGCCCAGGTGACACATGGGGACAGTGGTGTCATAGAGCCCGCTTGGGAGAGCAGGTTTGTTATTATTTCTTCCCAGCTCCAGACTCAGGTATCTCACATTGGAAACCTGAAATCAGCTGGAATGTTTTTATTTATTGCCAAAGTCTACAAATAAGGGCTTTTCCCTTCCCCAAGAGAGCTGGCTAGCTATTTAGTAACACACTCCTGATGAAGGACAGGTTGAGTGTCTGTTAGTGAGACCAGTTAGGTGATGGCTGACAGTAGCTTGGACTAGGGTGCTGGCACTGGGATGGTGAAATGTGAAAAGAGAACTGAGTCAATTTATATTCCAGAACCTAGGCAAATTCACTAAGATTATTAAAGCTAAAATTTACAGTATATTATCAAGCACTCACAGCAAGGATAAAGAAGAAGTATCTATACTGCTAATTATAATTCTGATAAAAAAAGTAATGTAATAGTGTGACAATCTTACCATATTATTGTGAATTAGTAATAGTTTTTAGTCAAGGAAGAGTTTTTATATTCTTTTAATTTATATTGTTATTAATGAAACTATCTAAATGGGAAACATGTATATATACATAAACGTGCTTTGCACAAAATTCCTTTCTGAATCTTTTTCATTGATTCTCACTGGAAATTCATGTAAATATAAATAAATTCCACTTAGGTCCTTGTATAAATATTATGATTCCTTACTAGTAATTTCCCTCTTATATTTGGTCTCTACCTTTTATTACCCTCTTAGTGTCTTAAATCTCTCCCATTTAAAAAAGAAATCAGAGGGGTGCCTGTGTGGCTCAGTCAGTTAAGCGTCGACTTCAGCTCAAGTCATGATCTCACAACTACTCGGCTCGAGCCCTGCATCGGGCTCTGTGATGACAGCTCAGAGCCTGGAGCCTGCTTCAGATTCTGTGTCTCCCTCTCTCTCTGCCCCTCCCCCACTCGTGATCTGTTTCTCTCTCTCTCAAAAATAAATAAACATTAAAAAAATTTCTTTTAAAGACATCAGAAATTGAGGCATGGTGTAAATGGAATCACATAGTATGTGGTCTCTTGTGTAAGGCCTCTGTCACTCATCATGTTTTTGAGGTTCATCCACATTGTTATAGGTGCCATGGTCATGCCCTTTTATTAGTGAGCTGTGTTGCATGGGGTGAATGTGTCACAGTTTGATTATTCATTCTGCCCTGTTCTCCTTTGACCACACTTTCAAACCCACTAAATCACAAAACTACAGGACCTCTGGGTTTGCATGGAGAAGTCATAATGGCCATCCTTATCCAAACCCACCCTGATACTATTCATATCCAATGCTTGGTTCACTGCCCATGAAGAAGTTGCCCAACCCCTGCTTACACATCTCTAATGATAGGTAGCTCATTACTTTACAAGGCAGCTTTTTCTATCTTTGGCCATCCTGGCCTGTTAGAAAACTCTTCTTCATTTTCAAATCTACCTTCCTAATTATTCCCACAAAGGACCCAGTTCTCATTCTGAGGCCATTCAAGGTCCAGCTCCCTCCTCCCCACCACAAGCCTTAGGGATCCAGAAGTCGAAACCTCTACTCGGCAAAGTATTTATAATCTTTAACTTATAGGGATAGATTAGCTATTTTTTGGTAGTATATAATATTACATTATATAAATGTATCAAAATGTATCCAATCTTCTGTTAAAGGATGTGTACATGGCTTGCAATGTTTGCTTTATAAACAGTTCTGCTATGAACATTCATGGGCTCTTAGAGTTGTTGTGAAGTTTCTCTGCAAATATGATGGCAGAGTTGTAAGGCACACATATCTTTTACTTCAACAGACAGTGCCCACACTTAGATAGGCAAAAGTATAAAGCCTTACAAGGCTTATGAGTGTGAACTGGCATCTCATGTGGCTTTGATATACATTGGCTTATGTTTTGTGATGTTGAGCATCTTAGCAAGTTTTTATTGGGCATTTATGTTTCCTATTCCACAAATTGCACATTTTTTGTCGATTTCTCTATTGGGAGATTTGTATATTTTTTGTGTTTATGTAGAGAAGTTCTTTGTGTATTATGATTTCCAAAGTTGAATTGCCCTGTGCATTGCAAATCTTCCAGTTTGTGGGGTGTCTTTTTAAATTGTGACTTTTAATAAATAATTTTTATTTGGAAAAAGCCCTGAAACTGCAGCATGAACATGATAACTATCAAGTTACTACTCTGAATATAAGACAGCCCTTTTCCCATGTAGGTTTTCAAAACAAATGGCACCAATTTTGTGATTTTGACCGGTTCCAGGGTGGAAACATCTGTTAGAAGAGATGAGTAAAGAGATTTCTCATGGAGAGAGCCTAGGAGTCTCCCCCATAGCTTTTGGGGGATTTGGAGTTGGGAGGAGTAACCTTCTAACCACAAGCCTAATGAAGGGTCTTCAGGAGAATCATTCAGAGTGTTTCACATGTGTTCTTTGCAGTTGGAAACACAAAGGACAGTTGGCTGATTTATGCCTGAGAAAACTGAAACAGACTGTGAACTGGAATCTGACATCTGACCAGAAAAGCTAGAGGGTTAAGATGGGCTGGCCACCTGGGAAAGCAGTGCCTTCTTGAACTCCCAGAGCTGGTCATGGAGCTCAGGTTTTTGTTACTTATCTGGAGGGTCAGGAAACCTAGGAAATAGAGACAGAGGACACCCATGGATCCTTGGTAAGGGAACTGTGGGAGAGTGGCCCAGAATACCTCTGAAGAGACCACTTGTGTGCCCATTGCGAGGCTCTGGACCCAAGCAAAATCTCTTTAAAACTCTTCTGGCCAACTGAGTACCCTTCTCCTCCACCTCTCACTTGGTGGCAGGAGTACATTGACTGTGCAGCTGAGGAAGCTTAAGTTTTAGGGCCTTCACTTACACTGGAGCCTTCTACAAGGCCCTAGAAGGGATCCTCAAACTTTTCTTCTTCTTACTTATGTGTTTTTAAAAAAAAAAAAATTAATGTTTTATTTTTGAGACAGAGAGATACAGAACATCATCAGAGAAGGGACAGAGAGAGAGAAAGAGACACAGAATCCGAAGCAGGCTCCAGGCTCTGAGCTGTCATCACAAAGGGGCTTGAACTCACGAGCTCTGAGATCATGACCTGAGCCAAAGTTGGACACTCAGCCGACTGAGCCACCCAGGTGTCCCCTGTTATTTTTTAAATAGACTCCACCAGATTGTATAAACTCTAGGCCTCACAAAACCTGGATGTGTCCTTTAGTACCACTGCTCTTAGATCTAGGCAGGCAGAATATTTGCCTTGGGTTCTGCACTTGAGAGAATTGAGTTATGTCCCTTCTCTGACTCTGCCTCTTTCTGCAAGGCATGAGTTTCAAAGAGCCAAGGATTCCCACTCACTAGGGGCCTGTGTATCCACCAGCCACCATGCTAGGATTCCTTGTTCAAAGAGCCATGTGTCCTCCCCTGTAGGGTGTAATACCCATGGCCCACAAGGCTTCAGAGGAGCATCTGATCTCTGGCAGAGGTGGACAGAGCTTAGAAGAGTGGCTGGGGCATTCTCTCTCTGGCCTGTGAGACTGAATATGTGGGAAGAAGCCCAGGGTCAGAAGGAAAGAGGGGCAGGGTAGGTGTATGATGAATTAAGCTCTATCAATTGATATTACTTGTGAGAGGATCCTTCTATTTTTTATGGTCTCTATTCACCTTATTGGAAGATGTGGCCACATCAGTCACTAGTTTCACTGGTTTATTAAATAACAACAACAGCAAAAAATACTCAAGGAAGTTGATTCTTTTCAGACTTCATGTGTTAGTCAAGAACAGTGGATTTTACCAAATAAATAAATAAAAATCTCCAGAGAACCTATTCCCCTTGATTGAGTGTTGTTATTTCATTTTTCTGCAGTTTATTGCTCCTTAGTGAGTCATAATATCTGGTCTCTTGTGCAGACAATTTGTCAAGCCATGAAATTGTATTGTAACATTTGCATCTGGTTTGACAATCTATCTTTATACATTGAACACACAATTGCTATTATTCAGATAAATTGGGACAGCCTGATAAGATGACTGAGGTGTTTCAGTTCACCAGTGCAATACAGTACCATTGTACTCTTCATAGTGCAATGTAAATACAATTTATCAGATCGCTGAAAAAGACTACAGGGACATCACCATTGTTGTGAAAGTAGCTCTTATGCAGGGGTAAAAAGCAAGGTGCCAACTTCCAACTACCCCTGCTAACATCATCCCATGGAAAAATTTTGTTTTCAGATAAATGAAATATTTCATTTGAATTTATCCTATAATGTAGATATTAGCATAACTTATTTAATAACACTATAAACAAATGCTATATTATTCAATATTCATTTACTATTTTTCCCCTTCCAGGGAAGATAGACTAGTAGAAAAATGAAAAGCTTGGAAATCTAATGTATTTATATTCAATACTAATTTTATCGAATTCAAGGACCCTCATGGAAAACATAAGCACACTAGCACCTGCTTTGTAAGGTTGTGTTAATTATTCAGTATTTCAGTGTAATAATTCTGGGCACAAAGAAGAAAAACAATAAAAAGTAACTGATTTAATATATCTTGTGTGAAAAAGTTAGGGATGAGAGTAGAGGATGGGGACCTATAAAAATATATGATATTATATGGAATTTATGATTTTAGATATTTCCTAAAGTTCACTTAATCATTACATGTGATTATCTGCTTATTTTTAAAATAAGTGATATAGTTTTTCATCTGGATTTGATAATATCTTTTATAAAAATACTGCCTTTTAAAAATCTTCTGTAATATGTAGGATATTAATAATAGGTATTCAAAAATAGTGGAAAATTTGATTTTTTTATTCGTTTTTGAAATAAAATACATTGTCTTTGATTTAGAATGTAGAGCCAACCATTATAGTTGTCTGAAATTATCAAGTTGAAAATAGAGTTAAGTTTGATTAATGAATAACCATTGTTAATATTAACATAGTAAATATTTGAATGGGAGTAATTTTTGAACATGTCACATGGAATTCAAACAGTAATTTTATCATACATATTGAAAAGAAAGATCTCTGAACTATGAGTCTGGAAACTTGACTCCCATGTCTGGAACAGGGCAAGGTTGTGTTTCTAAACTATAGTTATCTTTAAAACAAACATTGGCGATAACAAATTTCACAGAGAATTTTGAGGAGTTAAACTATGAGAAAGCAGGTTGTAAAATGTGAAAGAGCCCACTTTTCTTCTTTGCTTTTTAGAGGAATCTATATTCACATTCATGAATATTCTCAAATCTCTCTGAATTATAGGATCAATGTGATAGGAAAATCAAGGTATTTGTGGAATAATGAACTCCCATGCACTTCTATAATATTTGCACACCTCTCATGTTACTTACTCCCCCAAAATATAATTGCCTATATTTTGTGTGCTCACCAGACATTGAAGACTGATATTCTTTGAAGATAGATATTTTCCATAAATCTTTTCTGGTTTTGTTTTTGTTCGTTAAATCCTGTACTTAGCAGGATTCAGCAAAGTTTTATACATTGTAGGCATTGAATTATCATTTGTTGAATCTGTAAATATATTGTTTAAAATAATGTATTTGTCAATTCAATAGTACTTAATACAGTTCATTTTAAGAGTCGTGTAGTGTTCTTAGCTTTACAAATATTAACTCATTGACTTCTCCCTTTATGTGCTATTATTATCTTCAGGTTACAACTGTCAAAACTAGGGCACACAAAGATAAAGTAACTTACCCAAGATGACCCTTTTAAAAAGAAATAAATTATACTTTCTTTTCAGTTACTTTCATTACTAAATGTTGAACCTGACACACTAGGCAGTCATTTTTTTAACCTCATATTCTTTGTATAGATAGACATTTACAACCTAAAAAATATGGATGCCATAATAAACCAATAATGGGAAAGATGATTAGCATTTGCAAATCAGAATAAACAGAACTAAAGTAACAAAATTTGTCACTGTTGATTATCACAATTAATCAGTGCCTCTTCGTCTGTGCATACATTTCTCCTCAAATGAACCAAGAAGGAAAGAAAACTTTTTAATGTTTTTGTCCTACTAAGTATACTTAACCTTACTAGCTACTTGTTAACACTTTTTTTGTTAGCTTCTTTCTTTTTTTCATTTCTTTGGAAAATAACTTTTATTAAGATCATATCAATAAAGTTAGGATTACACATTTTGTCAAAGAAGAAAGAGTAACATACAGATTTAGAGAGAGAATATAAGATGGTGAAATAAAACAAGGGGATTTCCCCCCAATGTCGCCAGTTAAAACATCACATACTTTAAGAGATATCATAATATAACACATCACAAGATTATTAAAAGAATTTACATACTTAGATACTCTTTTAAAAATTTAGTTACTGAATGATTTTTACTTTTTTACAGAAGTCAGCTTAGTATTTTCTCTGTAATTTGGACCAGAAATAAGGTCTTGTTAATAGTCCTGCCTGGATCTGAAAGGGATAATGAAGGGCCTACAAGGAAGATACGTATAAAGATGAATACAGTAAAAGGAAGATATGTATAAAGATGATTATGGTAAAAGGATGGGTTTTAGGGGTGCTTGGGTGGCTCAGTCGGTTCAGTGTCTGACTTCAGTTCAGGTCATGATGTCACAGCTTGTGAGTTAGAGCCCTGCATTGGGCTCTGTGCTGTCAGCTCAGAGCCTGAAGCCTGCTTTGGAGTCTGTGTCTCCCTCTCTCTCTGCCCACTCGCATTCTGTCTCTCTCAAAAATAAATAAACATAAAAGAAATTTTTTTAAAAAAGGATGAGTTTATAATAGTCAATGAATATAGGAGTCTTCCTATCACTGAAATTTTTATGTGACTAGTATGAATGATGTAGGTGGATTCAGGCATTATAGGTGTAATGGGACCCAGTGATCTTTCAAATTTCTTCTGGTCTAGAGAAACTGTTCCAAATATTATTATTTAATTTAATAATGATTATTATTAAAGTCAAAGTATTTTATAGTTATTTGGTTTAAATATGTTATACTAAGCTTAAGACAAGACATAACATAGCTTGGTCAATTACATGATTAATGTTTTTATTTTTATCTTTTTCTAACAAAACTAAGGTAGAAGAAAAGATTTTTAAAGTGTGCTGTGTTTGTCGTTTTGGTGACTTTTTTTTTTTTTCTGAGAGAGAGAGAGAGAGAGATTGAGTGAGCATGAGCAGGTGAGGGGCAGAGGGAGAGAGAGAATCTTAAGCAGGCTCCATGCCCAGTGCCAAGACTGATGCAGGGCTTGATCTCCTGACCATGAGATCATGACCTGAACTGAAATCTAGAGTGACACTTAAACAACTGAGCCATCTAGGTGCCCCAAAGTGTTCTGTGTTTTTATATTAATTCTTTTTATTTATATTTTCTATGTGTTTCATTAGTCCATACCAGTTATAATTTCACTGGAAGGAGTTTTTGCATTCATTTGGTTTCATTTTTAATCTGTATGAGATGATTGAAAATTCATGTTGCACTTTTGGGTTTTCTGCACAATTAGGATGGTGGCCAATTTTTATCTACATGCCCTAAAAAATTCTATGTTGTACTTTTTACTAGTAGTTCATTACTCTTTATTAAACTGAATGTAGTTGTAATCCTTTTTAAGTGAGATGTCAAGAAATTAGCAAAGTTCTAAAGTGTCGAGCATTGGCATCTTAAGTTTAAAGAAACAGCCACACCATATAGTAGAAAATAAACTAAAATACACAAAATGGGATCATGACCCCATCTCTTTCATAACCTAAATGTCTTACCTTAAGTAAATAAAGTGATTCCTGTGTTCCTATCTCCTTTTTAAAATGAACATTTTTTTTGAGGTCCCATAATCTCTACAGTCTAAGTTACCATTTTAACATTTCTTTGTGCTATGTAACTCCAAAAATTTGATAAAATAAGCAATAAAAACTAAATATCAGTGAATTTATAATAATTTCAATGTTAAACACTTTTGTCATTTAGAAACCAGTCTATTATGTTTACATTAAACTATAAACTCTAGTGTCTTCTAAGCTAAATTCTGTCACTTTCTAGATGGAAATTTAAACATTTTTCCTGTTTTAGTAAAACATCAATGTATATTCGAATTTTCTTGTTTTTTTTTTTTTTTTTTTTTTTTTTTTTTTTGCATCATAACCTGATTGACCGAATAATGTCAAGGACTAAGTTAAGAGTATAAATGCCAAAAATCAATATTAGACTAGTGAGATTCACAGAATTATATTTTTATACACTTTTTGTCCTAAGTGCATTATTTCTATGTCATTATAAATAACTATGAAAATAATCCCATGCTTGATCACCCACTCATAATGGGATAATATAGGAAAGCTAGAGAAGTAATCTCTTTTTTCTTCCTATTTTTCCATTTGAAATTCACATATTTCACGAGAAATATACTCATCATTAAAAAAACAACTTAAAATTACTGTATCACATTGAATTGAGCACACATGCTTTATCATTTAATTGGAATAAGAACAAATTAGAAAGCATTTTTAAAATGAATGAAAGTTTACTTTCAGAACATTGATAATGTCAGAGAATATGATGGGAAGCAGCTGGCTGATATTAAAGACAGAAATTTTGTGATTTTTGATTTAACATAGTTTCCATATCTTTCACATCATTAATTATTGGGGCAGTTTAAATTTTTTTTTTTTTTTTGCATGGTGAATGGCTACCCTTTAAATTTAAAACTAAATACTTGATTCAGTTTCATAGTTATAAGATTAATATGCCACAAAGAAATATTTTTCTCTTTATCTTAGAAAAAATAACACCAACATGAAATGACTTGTTAAATCTACTGTGGTATTATCCTAACTATTGATCACATTTTTTCCTATACCAATAGTTGACCTGGAGGGAAAATAAATTATTAGAAGCTACAAAAAGCCCTGAAAGAAATTGTAAACAATTTTATTTCACCCATCACCATGATGGGATTGGGAATGTTATAACAATATTACAATATCTTTTATAGTTTTTATCTTCTTAACAAGACTGACATGTTAAGCCTAAGGTTGTCCTTTGATGACCCAGAGGCCCTGGAAAGTAATCTGTAACTACATTTTGGTGTACCATACGAACTGAACTGAGAACAAAATGGAAGTTTAAAAGCATGTTAAATGAATTTTCAGGTGATATTGAACACACTGCTTTCTAACTTTGTCTTCAGGACAAAGTAACTCATTGTTTCAATTTAAATAAAGGTTCAGAGATTTTACTGGGTTTGTTAAATTTATAGATGTTAAACATTGATCATTTCTCCTGTCCCCCCAAAAAAATCACTAAAAATTTCAATTAAAATTTCATATTAAGGCCCCATAATTCTAGATCAATAATAATAAAAATAAATTTATAAATTATTAAAAATGTCAAAATATGAAAATTTACATAAATTTATAAAAAGTAAATTTATGAATGTTACTCTTCTTTATGTTACAAATAAATATTTCTATTTATGTGCAGCATTGTTACCTTATAGTAACAGCACACTTTTTCAAAAAACAGTATCAAAATGAACCAATGAGATATATGTTACTCTGAAACCAGGAATTTATTAAGTGTAAATATTACTTCTGAGCCATTGAATTGACAGAACGATAACAAATGTACACTATTCATGTGAAATCAAGTAACCAGGCTTACGTTTGGTAGATCAAAAATTTGTGGAATAAGTTATGGTTTTGCTGTCTTTAAAATAAGAGCTCATGTAAACCATGAGTAAAAAGGGAACACGCATGTGCTGTTTATATGTGCTGTTTTCTGCACTGCTCACACCCTTGCTCTAAAGGAGATTTGTTGGTAAGTTGCAAGATTGCCACTTCATGCCAGAATCCATCAACATTTTAATTATGTGTTCAATGACATCTGAAACCCTTTTTAAAAAGCGTGGGGAGGGGCGCCTGGGTGGCGCAGTCGGTTAAGCGTCCGACTTCAGCCAGGTCACTATCTTGCGGTCCGTGAGTTCGAGCCCCGCGTCAGGCTCTGGGCTGATGGCTCAGAGCCTGGAGCCTGTTTCCGATTCTGTGTCTCCCTCTCTCTCTGCCCCTCCCCGGTTCATACTCTGTCTCTCTCTGTCCCAAAAATAAAAAATAAAAACGTTGGAAAAAAAAAATTAAAAAAGCATGGGGAAGTACTGCAATTTGTGTAGAAAACACTACGGTGTTTCCTCAAAAAAGTAAATATAGAACAACCATATGAATTGGCAATTTCACTTGTGTACGTTTACCCAAAATAATTGAAAAAAAGGACTCCAACAGGTATTTGTACACCATGTTCACAGCAGCATTATTTACAATAGCCATAGGTATTGAAGTTGTATTTACAACAACTTCAATAGGCTGAAGCAACCCAGGTCTCTGTTGACAGATTAACAGATAAACAAAATGTGATATATACATACAGTGGAATATTATCCTTAAAAGGAAGGAAATACTGACACATGGTATAACATGGGTGGGCCTTAAAGTCATTATGTTAAATGATATAAGCCAGTCACCAAAGTACAAATGCTATATGGTTTTACTTATATAAGGTGCTTTGAATAGTCAGATTCACCGAGGCAGAGAGTAGAAAGGTGGTCTTTAGGGGCTGAGGAAGGCAGAATGGGGAATTATTTAATGGATGTGCAGTTTCAGTTTGGGAAGATGGAAGTTCTGGAGATGTTGGTGTATAACAGGTCCCAAATGCCATCTATCAAAGATTAGTGCCACATTGATAGCATTCACTAAATCAGTGGTTAAACACACAGATTCTAAGAGCCTTTCCTAGGAGATTTATATAAACATATTTTACATATATATATGTATATATGTAAAAGAATACTCTCTTATAACATATATTTGCTTGCTAAATATTTATGACAATTTTTAAAAATTATTTCCCAAAAATTATATTTAATAATCCTATTAAGGAACTAACCTCAAAATATTATAATAAAGGTGTCACTCTATAAAATCTGGCTTAACATTGGAAAATCAGCTTTTTTAAAAAAAAATGCGAGCTTCTATGTGCAAATAGATTCACTATTTAAACACAATCACTCACTACAGTATTCAAATTTAAGAGATTAAAACCTTATATGATAACAAAGAATCACCTCAGTTGCAACTCAATTTGCCTTTCAAGTTAGAACTCACACAATCATACCATCAATGTCCCAACTTTTATAATACCATCTCCTGACAGTGTTTTTTTGTTTTTGTTTTTGTTTTTTTAGAGAAAGGGATTTCATTTTTTTTCAATATATGAAATTTATTGTCAAATTGGTTTCCATACAACACCCAGTGCTCATCCCAAAATGTGCCCTCCTCGATACCCATCACCCACCCTCCCCTCTCTCCCACCCCTCATCAACCCTCAGTTCTCAGTTTTTAAGAGTCTCTTATGCATTGGCTCTCTCCCACTCTAACCTCTTTTTTTTTTTCCCTTCCCCTCCCCCATGGGTTTCTGTTAAGTTTCTCGGGATCCACATAAGAGTGAAAATATATGGTATCTGTCTTTCTCTGTATGGCTTATTTCACTTAGCATCACACTCTCCAGTTCCATCCACGTTGCTACAAAGGGCCATATTTCATTCTTTCTCATTGCCACGTAGTACTCCATTGTGTATATAAACCACAATTTCTTTACCCACTCATCAGTTGATGGACATTTAGGCTCTTTCTATAATTTGGCTATTGTTGAGAGTGCTGCTATAAACATTGGGGTACAAGTGCCCCTATGCATCAGTACTCCTGTATCCCTTGGGTAAATTCCTAGCAGTGCTACTGCTGGGTCATAGGGTAGGTCTATTTTTAATTTTTTGAGGAACCTCCACACTGTTTTCTAGAGTGGCTGCACCAATTTGCATTCCCACCAACAGTGCCAGAGGGTTCCTGTTTCTCCACATCCTGTCCAGCATCTGTAGTCTCCTGATTTGTTCATTTTGGCCACTCTGACTGGTGTGAGGTGATATCTGAGTGTGGTTTTGATTTGTATTTCCCTGATGAGGAGCGGCGTTGAGCATCTTTTCATGTGCCTGTTGACCATCCGGATGTCTTCTTTAGAGAAGTGTCTATTCATGTTTTCTGCCCATTTCTTCACTGGATTATTTGTTTTTCGGGTGTGGAGTTTGGTGAGCTCTTTATAGATTTTGGATACTAGCCCTTGTCTGATACGTCATTTGCAAGTATCTTTTCCCATTCTGTTGATTGCCTTTTAATTTTGTTGATTGTTGTCTTTGCTGTGCAGAAGCTTTTTATTCATGAGGTCCCAATAGTTTATTTTTTGCTTTTAATTCCCTTGCCTTTGGGGATGTGCCAAGTAAGAAATTGCTACGACTGAGGTCAGAGGTCTTTTCCTGCTTTCTCCTCTAAGGTTTTGATGGTTTCCTGTCTCACATTCAGGTCCTTTATCCATTTTGAGTTTATTTTTGTGAATGGTGTGAGAAAGTGGTCTAGTTTCAATCTTCTGCATGTTGCTGTCCAGTTCTCCCAGCACCATTTGTTAAAGAGACTGTCTTTTTTCCATTGGGTATTCTTTCCTGCTTTGTGAAAGATTAGTTGGCCATACGTTTGTGGGTCTAGCTCTGGGGTTTCTATTCTATTCCATTGGTTTCTGTGTCTGTTTTTATGCCAATACCATACTGTCTTGATGATTACAGCTTTGTAGTAGAGGCTAAAGTCTAGGATTGTGATGCCTCCTGCTTTGGTCTTCTTCTTGAAAATTACTTAGGCTATTCGGAGCCTTTTGTGGCTCCATATGAATTTTAGGATTGCTTGTTCTAGCTTTGAGAAGAATGCTGGTGCAATTTTGATTGGGATTGCATTGAATGTGTAGATAGCTTTGGGTAGTATTGATATTTTGACAATATTTATTCTTCCAATCCATGAGCACGGAATGTTTTCCCATTTCTTTATATTTTCTTCAATTTCCTTCCTGAGCTTCTGTAGTTTTCTGCATACAGATCTTTTACATCTTTGGTTAGATTTATTCCTAGGTATTTTATGGTTCTTGGTGCAATTGTGAATGGGATCAGTTTCTTTATTTGTCTTTCTGTTGCTTCATTGTGAGTGTATAAGAATGCAGCTGATTTCTGTACATTGATTTTGTATCCTGCAACTTTGCTAAATTCATGTATTCATGTATCATGTATCATGTATCATGTATCATGTATCATGTATCAGTTCTAGCAGACTTTTGGTTGAGTCTATTGGATTTTCCATGTATAATATCATGTCATCTGCAAAAAGTGAAAGCTTAACTTCATCTTTGCCAATTTTGATGCCTTTGATTTCCTTTTGTTGTCTGATTGCTGATGCTAGAACTTCCAACACTATGTTAAACAACAGTGATAGTTGTTTAAACAACGGTGAGAGTGGACATCCCTGTCATGTTCATGATCTCAGGGAAAAAGCTCTCAGTTTTTCCCCATTGAGGATGATGTTAGCTGTGGGCTTTTCATAAGTGGCTTTTGTGATGTTTAAGTATGTTCCTTCTGTCCCGACTTTCTCGAGGGTTTTTATTAAGAAAGGTTGCTGAATGTTGTCAAATGCCTTTTCTGCATCGATTGATAGGATCATATGGTTCTTATCTTTTCTTTTATTAACGTGATGTATCACGTTGATTGATTTGCGAATATTGAACCAGCCCTGCATCCCAGGAATGAATTCCACTTGATCACGGTGAATAATTCTTTTTATATGCTGTTGAATTCAATTTACTAGTATGTTATTGAGAATCTTTGCATCCATATTCATCAGGGATATTGGCCTGTAGTTCTCTTTTTTTGGGTCTCTGGTTTAGGAATCAAAGTAATACTGGCTTCATAGAATGAGTCTGGAAGTTTTCCTTCCCTTTCTATTTCTTGGAATAGCTTGAGAAGGATAGGTATTATCTCTGCTTTAAACGTCTGGTAGAACTCCCCTGGGAAGCCATCTGGTCCTGGACTCTTATTTGTTGGGAGATTTTTGATAACTGATTCAATTTCTTCGCTGGTTATGGGTCTGTTCAAGGTTTCTATTTTCTCCTGATTGAGTTTTGGAAGTGTGTGGGTGTTTAGGAATTTGTCCATTTCTTCCAGGTTGTCCAATTTGTTGGCATATAGTTTTTCATAGTATTCCCTGATAATTGTTTGTATTTCTGAGGGATTGGTTGTAATAATTCCATTTTCATTCATGATTTTATCTACTTGTGTCCTCTCCCTTTTCTTTTTGAGAAGCCTGGCCAGAGGTTTATCAATTTTGTTATTTTTTCAAAAAACCAACTCTTGGTTTCATTGATCTGCTCTACAGTTTTTTTAGATTCTATATTGTTGATTTCTGCTCCGATCTTTATTATTTCTCTTCTTCTGCTGGGTTTAGGATGCCTTTGCTGTTCTGCTTCTATTTCCTTTAGGTGTGCTGTTAGATTTTGTATTTGGGATTTTTCTTGTTTTTTGAGATAGGCCTGGATTGCAATGTATTTTCCTCTCAGGACTGCCTTCACTGCATCCCAAAGGGTTTGGATTGTTGCATTTTCATTTTCATTTGTTTCCATATATTTTAAGTTTCTTCTCTAATTGCCTGGTTGACCCATTCATTGTTTAGTAGGGTGTTCTTTAACCTCCATGCTTTTGGAGGTTTTCCAGACTTTTTCCTGTGGTTGATTTCAAGCTTCATAGCATTGTGGTCTGAAAGTGTGCATGGTATGATCTCAATTCTTGTATACTTATGAAGTGCTGTTTTGTGACCCAGTATTTGATCTATCTTGGAAAATGCTCCTTGTGCACTCGAGAAGAAAGCATATTCTGTTGCTTTGGGATGCAGAGTTTTAAATATATCTGTCAAGTCCATCTGATCCAATGTGTCATTCAGGGCCCTTGTTTCTGTATTGACCGTGTGTCTAGATGATCTATCCATTTCTGTAAGTGGAATGTTAAAGTCCCCTGCAATTACCACATTCTTATCAATAAGGTTGCTTATGTTTGTGAGTAATTGTTTTATATATTTGGGGGCTCCCGTATTCGGCGCATAGGCATTTATAATTATTAGCTCTTCCTGATGGATAGACCCTGTAATTATTATATAATGCCCTTTTTCATCTCTTGTGACAGCCTTTAACTTAAAGTCTAGTTTGTCTCATATCAGTATGGCTACTCCAGGTTTCTTTTGACTTCCAGTAGCATGATAAATAGTTCTCCATCCCCTCACTTTCAATCTGAAGGTGTCCTCAGATCTAAAATGACTCTCTTGTAGACAGGAAATAGATGGGTCTTTTTTTTTTTTATCCATTCTGATACCCTGTGTCTTTTTGTTGGCACATTTAGTCCATTTACGTTCGGTGTTATAGAAAGATATGGGTTTAGAGTCATTGTGATGTCTGTAGGTTTCATGCTTGTAGCGATGTCTCTGGTACTTTGTCTCACAGGATCCCCCTTAGAATCTCTTGTAGGGCTGGTTTAGTGGTGATGAATTCCTTCAGTTTTTGTTTGTTTGGGAAGACCTTTATCTCTCCTTCTATTCTGAAAGACAGACTTGCCGGATAAAGGATTCTTGGCTGCATATTTTTTCTGTTCATCACATTGAAGATTTCCTGTCATTCCTTTCTGACCTGCCAATTTTCAGTAGAGAGATCCGTCACTAGTCTTATTGTCTCCCTTTTTATGTTAGAGCATGTTTATCCCTAGCTGCTTTCAGAATTTTCTCTTTATCCTTGTATTTTTCCAGTTTCACTATGATATGTCGTGAAGAAGATCGATTCAAGTTACTTCTGAAGGGCGTTCTCTGCGCCTCTTGGATTTTAGTGCCTTTTTCCTTCCCCAGATCAGGGAAGTTCTCAGCTATTATTTCTTCAAGTACACCTTCAGCACCTTTCCCTCTCTCTTCCTCCTCTGGAATACCAATTATGCATAGATTATTTATCTTTACTGCATCACTTAGTTCTCTAATTTTCCCCTCATACTCCTGGATTTTTTTATCTCTCTTTTTCTCAGCTTCCTCTTTTTCACTAATTTTATCTTCTAGTTCACCTATTCTCTCCTCTGCCTCTTCAATCTGAGCTGTGGTTTTCTCCATTTTATTTTGCAGCTCATTTATAGCATGTTTTAGCTCCTCCTTGCTCTTCCTTAGTCCCTTGATCTCTGTAGCAAGAGATTCTCTGCTGTCCTCTATACTGTTTCTAAGCCCAGCAATTAATTTTATGACTATTATTCTAAATTCACTTTCTGTTATATTGTTTAAATCCTTTTTGATCAGTTCATTAGCTGTTGTTATTTCCTGGAGGTTCTTTTGAGGGGAATTCTTCCATTTTGTCACTTTGGATAGTCTCTGGAGTGGTGGGGAACTGCAGGGCACTTCTCCTGTGCTGTCTGGAATAACTTGCTTTGGTTGTCGGGGCCGCAGTCAGACTTGATGTCTGCCCCCAGCCCACAGCTGGGGCCACAGTCAGACTGATGTCTACCTTCTCATCCCTGCTCCTAGGGGCAGGATTCACTGTGGGGTGGTGTGGCCCGTCTGGGCTACTTGCACATTGCCAGGCTTGTGGTGCTGGGGATCTGGCATATTAGCTGGGGTGGATCAGCAAGATGCACAGGGGCGGGAGGGGTAGGCTCAGCTCGCCTCTCCTTTGGTGATCTGCTTCAGGAGGGGCCCTGTGGCAGCGGGAGGGAGTCAGACCCGCCACCGGAGAGATGGATCCGATGGATCCGCAGAAGCACAGCATTGGGTGTTTGCACGGTGCAAGCAAGTTCCCTGTTCCCTGGCAGGAACTGGTTCCCTTTGGGATTCTGGCTGGGGGATGGGCGAGGGAGATGGTGCTGGTGAGCGCCTTTGTTCCCCGCCAAGCTGAGCTCTGTCCTTCAGGACTCAACAACTCTCCCTCCGTTGTCCTCCAGCCCTCCCGGTCTCTGAGCAGAGCTGTTAGCTTATAACCTTCCAGATGGCAAGTCCCACTTGCTGTCAAAACACACTCCATCCGGCCCCTCCACTTTTGCAAGCCAGACTCGGGGGCTTTGCTTTGCTCTGGGCTGCCCCTCAGCCCCAGCTCTCTTCTGCCAGTCCGTGTAGTGCTCACTGCCTCTCCGCCCTTCCTACCCTCTTCTGTGGGCCTCTCTTCTGTGCTTGGCTCCAAAGAATCCATTCTGCTAGTCTTCTGGTGGTTTTCTGGGTTATTTAGGCAGGTGTAGTTGGATCTAAGTGATCAGCAGGACGCAGTGAGCCCAGCATCCTCCTACACCACCATCTTCCCCTCCATGACAACAATTTTTAATATAGTGAAAGCAAGGACCCTTTCTCTTACCCACCATTGCATTTGATGGCCTTAAGGATAGTACCAAATTTGGATTCTGAGCCCTGATAATAAATGTTAACATGAAATAAATGGTTGAAACAATGAATATTCATCTAGTGTTATATAGGTTGTAGTAGAGATATCAACACATTCTCTGTCCCTGAATCACCATTTGTGAGGAAATTTAAGATTAATGGTCAGACTACATGATCATTTAAGCCCTCTGTAGTCCAAGAGCTATACATAAAGCTGCACTATCTAAATATAATATGTAAGAAATAGTCTTCTAAATGTGAGACCTATAAACATAGAGACAAAAATTTTATAAGAAATAGCGAGAAAAGGTTTAAGTGGCTGAAAACAGAAGCCACGTGAAAATGATTTGCTAACCTTTTATTTTACATTTAGGTTGTAATTATAACTTCTGAGAAGGTGATGAATTTTGAATAAAATAGAATGATACCTCTCAAGATATGACATCACTTACTTCAATTGGATATAATTATGTTAAGAGTATCAAGAATACACCAAGATTTTACTGACCTTCCCAAAGACTGTTAAAATTTTCAATTAATGTAAAAATCATCATTCAAGCACATTGTATTGAAAATGGGGACAGGAAGGGAAAAGAGTATTTGAGAGAGGATTAATCTTATAAGTAGTTCACTTGTGAATATTTTATTGTATGGCAGATTTTACTTTTCTATACAGAATCATAAATATGAGGACTTGGAGAATAAATACTAGGATAATGAGAATGCTGTGTACTTTATTGAGTTCTGTGATTAATAATTAATGATGTGGGTAGATAATTTTCCAAATCCATGATTAAGTTTAATATGATAACTAAAACCATTTTTCAACTTTTATTTCTTTAAAGAACTACTTTCTTGATTCATGTTTCAGTATATTATACAGGGTCATTAACACCAGTGTACTGAGGAAAGATGAAGAGAAAATATTTCCACATGGGGATGGAATATGATCTCAGGTATTAAAAATGAATTTCAGTATCTTATATTTCAATCTTATAAGTGAAAATCCTCTTATTTTGACCTACAAGTGAGAGAGAACCAGTATGCTATTTCAAGATTTACACTTTTTAAGATATATTTAGGAAATACACAGGGCAGTGATAAAGAGCTCAGTCTTAGGGTCAACATCCTTGTGATACCAATTGAGATTTTGCTAATCTCAGGCAAAGTGAGAAATTGTGAATTTGGACTTTGCTTCTAAATTATTGTTTTGTATCTTGAAAATTTGGTGACCTTGAGCAAGCTACATAACCTCTGAATCTTACCTGCTTTTCTCAAATAACAATTAAAAAAAATCTGCCATTTAGTCAACTCTCTATACCTTAAAACTCATGGCCCCAACTCCACCATACTTTTAGAACAGTTCTTGTCATGGACAAGAAATAGGTCTCCGTGTTAGATAGCCATTGATTCAAAATAATATTATTTTCCAGCTCTTCGTACATCATGTTGCTGCCTGTATACCTTACATTGATTTCTGTCCCTGGTTCTCTTGTCTGGGCACCTGATTTCTGTAGATTCTTATTCTGATTTGACATTTTTTTCAAATGCTTTCATAATTTTTTGTTCCTGATGTTAATCTGGTTTCAACATTACCCTGCTTGCAAGTTTTCTAAATATTGAAATGATTTGATTCTTCTGTATTCTCACAATCTTGGTCTGATTGTAATCTGAAGTAACTATTTTTATGAACACTATTGTAGCATACAACCTCCTACTTCAATTTTGGATAATTGGATTCTACATTGGGAAAGTCACTTATTTTTGACCCTTTGTCACCTCTTGTTGAAATGCTTAATATTCAGTAATCTAACCAAAGATTGTATAATTTAAAAATTGTAAGGGACAATTCAAAGGTTTATTATTGTTATGAATTTGACTTGGACTAAGATGGCCACAGTTGATGCTGATCTCCTAAACTGGTTAGCGTATTAAGACTTGCTACTTTTGCCTACTAACTTTAGAAGTGGACATTTATCAATCTACTGGTAGCTGATTGACACCTACTTATTTCATTCTTATGGGCAACCAAATGCCTGACCTAACAGATGGTAATTTATTTCATGCCAGCAAATATATAAGTCATTTCCACCAATAAATAATACCCTATTATAGAATTAATTATATTTGAGCTAAAGGATGCCCACTAATTTTTACATGGGTACTTTAAAAACTAAGCAGAAATAAAATGTAATTATAATAACACAAATGAATAATGATTTATAGCTTGTACCATTATATCCTTTATTTAAAAAAAATTTTGTTTATTCATTTTTGACAGACAGAGACAGAGTGTGAGCAGGGAGGGCTGGAGGGAGAGGGAGACACAGAATCCAAAATAGGATCCAGGCTCTGACCTGTTAGAACAGAGCCTGATGTGGGGCTCGAACCACGAACTGTGAGATTGTGACCTCAGCTGAAGTCAGATGCTTAACCAACTGTGCCACCCAGGTGACCCTATATAATTTATCTTTAATGATAATGCTAAATAAAAGGGAGAGATCATCATTGTACAGATGTAGAGGTTGAGGATCCAAGACATTAAGTAAAAGAAGGGCTCACAGTTACACAATTTAGGTTTCTAGATTATAAATAGATATTTCTATAGTTATCAGGTCCCTGCAGCAGTGAAATAGAATGGGGGGAGGAACAATTTAAACTTCTTTTTTACTGCTTAAAGACAGTCTGACATTAAAGTTAATTAAGATCAATTTGTGTTTTTATTTTCCCCAGGAAAGGGGTTCATTCAAACAATATATTTTCTAAAAATGTTTTAATGTGGTTATCTGTTCAGAGTTTAAAAATAAACAGAAACCTTTCAAAGATTTAATGGGACCTACTTCATGATGTAAGTTTAACAATATTGCTGGAACATAATTTAGTTAACATAGGTCCAGAGTGACTCAATCAAAGCATGATAGATTCCACTTGAAGACACAACAGTTAAAGAAGCTTTATAGAATGGCCTTAGTTTCTATGGTGACAGTTATAGAGCTGTTGAGGGATAGTTTTAAAAGCATCAAATAATCATTATATTCTTTTCAGAAAATGATCTCTGACAGATTTATTAAAAAGTAGAAAATAGAAAAGTCATACTAGAAATTATTTTACTCAGTATTTGTATTGAGTTGGAACTTAAGTCAAATACATTCCATATGGAGCACTGGCCCACAGATTCAAATGGAATTGAAAGCAATAAATTTATCATACTTCCTATTTTACTATTTATAAAAGGAGAACAGATTGTATTTCTTGGAACTGATTTGTACTCATAAACTGAGGTGTGACTAGTTTTCATTTTTCCGAATTTTTATGTGATCCTCTGGTTAACCTTTGATTGAATGTACTGGTCATTTAGTCAAGCACCACTAAGTTTAATCAACTGTGATTAAGTCAACCAATATTTTCCTTGAAATAGATGGAAACTACAGAAATCCTGAAGAAAATGAAAGTCATCAAATACCCAGAATGGAAAAAAAGACCAATATGAATCATTATTTATTTATTATGATCCTTAAGGCAATAATATTGAAATGCTAAAAGTAAAAGTAACTTTGCAAAGTTTTTTACTAAATGAAAAATGTTCAACAACACCAGTAAGTCCTTATTCTGCATGGTACCATATTAACTGAAACCCAACGTATATTGGAACCCTGCCCTGGCTTTGATCAAGTTTCAGTTACCACAGAACCATGCAAAAGTGAGGCCATGATTCTGATACGTATGAATTTCTGTCAACATGGTGCCATGCAAAGAGAGGACTGTTTTTTTTTTTTTTTTTAAATTGTGAGATAATTCCTATGTATACTATAAAGACAAGGCAAGGAAGAATCATCAATCTAGTTCGATCTATCTATCTTTCAGGCACATGAAGAGTTGTTTCTCATTACATTCTTCTCATAACTAAGAATAAAAACATACTACTAATTTACTCTAGATACAAAATTTTTTTCTACTGTTGTCTTAAATAATTTTTTAAATATTTTGGAGAGGTTTTGAATAATTTTTGTGGCACTGGATTGTTTAATCATGAAAGTTACTCAATGCTTAATTAATTTAAAGTGTAGATTTTTTAAAACTTTATGGCATTCCACAACAGATTAAAAGTAATACAACCCAAACATGTGTAATGTTATATTAACTTAGAAATAGAATAAAGTCAGTATAAAGCTAGAGAAAAATAAAATTACTGTGTTAGGTTTGCTGCACTAATGTTGCAGAACAAACAACTGCATGGTGTATCTCAGAGCTCATTAGTTTTATGATTTACTGTGGTGCTGCTTTGTTTTCTGAAATCAGCTAAAGCAGCTTAACTTGGCTTTGACCAAGGGTTAGATTCAGGTGTGGTATACCCATCTCTACATTCTGTCATCAGCAGCTACTCAGGTCATTTTCTTCTTTTGGTGGAGTGCAGTAGTACAAGAAAATGAGTTGGAATCATGAAATGTCTCTTAAAGAATGAATTGATGGGGTGGCCGGGTAGCTCAGTCTGTTAAGTGTCTGATTTCAGCTCAGGTCATGATCTCGCACTCATGGGTTTGAGCCCCGTGTTGGGCTCTGTGCTGACACCTAGATGCCTGGAGTCTGCTTCGGATTCTGTGTCTCTAGCTCTCTCTGCCCCTCCCACTCTCAAAAATAAATAAAAATTAAAAAAAGAATGAATTGAAAATTAGCATTCTGGGGTTGCCTGGGTGGCTCAGTCAGTAAGCGTCTGACTTTTGGTTTTGGCTCAGGTCATGATCTCATGGTCATGGGATCTAGCCCCACGTCAGTTTCCATGCTGAGGTAGAGTCTGCGTGGGATCCTCTCTCTTCTGCCCCTCTCCTGCTCACACTTTTTCTTACTCTAAAATAAACATTAAAAAAAAAAAAAAGAAAAGAAAATTGGCATTCTGGTACTTCTGCCCCCATTCCACTGTTTACCTACTGCATGTCTCATGGATAAGTGCAAACTCAGTGGCGTCGGAAAATATACTACATTCACGGGAAAGCTATATACAAACAGAAAAGGGGAGGAAAGAAAAAAAGGAGATAATGTCTGTGAACAATAGATGCTATCTAGCACATATACCAGCCATGAATTTTAATATACTGCTATAATTTAACTTTAAGGTGTATTTTCTTTATATTAAAAGTAAAAACAAACAGAAGCCAAAACACCACCATTTACAAAGATTTCATATAGTCAGGTTATTCACATTTTGATAAGATTTAAGAAAATACTCATAAAATCTGATATATAACATAGGTATGAAATAAAGGTGATGAAGCCTACAACCTTAATTTGAAATCAATAGGTTGATGTGATTATTCCATAAAAATTGTCTGGTCTAATATTTCAGTATAAACAGTTTCAATAAATTTTAGATGATAAAAATCCTAAATATAATCTATTCTATTAACAAAGGATTGTTTTCCACAAAACAATGATGCCATACCTCATATTCCTAAAGCTTTCATATTCACATCATGAAAAGAATTATTTATATGTGTTTTAAATATTAGTCTTATTTTGTTTTACGGATCACATGTAATAAATAACTGTGTCCTTTAAGATCATTAAATAGAGGCAAAAATCGAGACAAGGGTTAAAAATTAGTCATTATTTTCTCCTGAAATTTTATTTTTAAAAATTTGTTTACATGTTCCATTTCATGTAACTAATGATAAGTTTCAAGAGTCTTTTAAAAAAAAGTCATCTTTCTGCAAGTTATGAGTTAATGATTCTATAAGCACTAATTAATTTTTAGGAAATGCTTTATCAATACAGAAGTTCTGTGTTTCTGAAAATAAAGTTAGATATGAAATAACATGTTAGTGTCACATTTTAAGACCTTATTACCCTGTGTGTGACCCAGTGTCCTCCTTCCAGAACATTAATTTGATACGTGTGCTATGTGCAAAGTACACATACTAAATGTATGTATGCCAAATTGCCTAGTGAAAAAGCACCAATGCTAATGTTAATTTACTTTGGAATAGTTTTAGAACATAGATACATGCAGATTTGAAAAAAAAAAGCAAACAACAAACCAAACAAGCAAGTAAACAAATCAATAAATAAATGTTTCTATCATAAAATATGAAAACATATTCTAAAGAGAATGTTATATTATACCTATAATCAGACTAATCATAGTAAATTAACAGCAAGCCTGCATTATTTCAGAGCTTTATGAATTTATAAATAAAATATGTATAATGACAATAATGGAGAAACAAAGATAAAAACATGAAATTCTTCCTAAAAGCAAACAAACAAAAGATAAAATTATGTCAGTAGTGGAATATGATAAATAGAAAGGAATGTATGTGGGGGCACCCAGATGGTTCAATCTGTTAAGCATCTGACTCTTGACTTCTGCACAGGTCATGATTTCATGATTAGTGAGTTGGAGCCCCGCATCATGCTCTGCGCTGACAGTGCGGAGCCTGCTTGGGATTCTGTCTCTCCCTTGCTTGCTCTCTATCTCTCTCTCAAAATAAATAAAAATAAACTTAAAAAATAATATATGTGTAACTATGTATGATGATGGCTGTTAACTAGACTTATACTGATTGTTTCATACTATCTATAAATACTAAATCATTATGTTGTACACCTGAAACTAATACAATGTTATATGTCACTTATGGCTCAATTTAAAAAGAATATATGGAGCAATCAGGTATAGTATATAACTTTATGAAGTGTTTTCACTTTAAAAAAATTTAATAGATAAAAGTTTTTTATTCATAGAGACTAATATAAAAGAGAAAAATTAAAATTGAGGCGAATTTTATTTTTTGTACCTTTTCTGACCTCATTAAAAGTTCAGTTTTAAAACATTTTGTTCTAGAATGTTGGCTAAGTAGCTAGTTATTGAATACTAAAATTTTGGGTCTTTAAAATGACATAAAAATCCTAGATCTTGATAATTAATTATATTAATTTCTGTTGATATAAAATGAGACTTTTAATTCAGGGGTCAATGTCACATTTAGAGGATGATGTTTTAGCATGCAAATTGCTTTGACTTAAAAATAACTGCTCATTGTCTCCACTCTTTCTTTTTGCTTTGGACTATTGATAAGCACCAGGTTGCCCTTTAGAGACATTTAAAAAATTTTTTTTAATGTTTATTTATTTTTGAAAGAGGGCAGGTGGAGTGGGGGAGAGAGAGAGGGAGACACAGAATCTCAAGCAGACTCTCAAGCTGTCAGCCCAGAGCCCGACATGGGGCTTGAACTCATGAGCTTTGAGATATGACCTAAGCTGAAGTGAGATGCTTAACCGACTGAGCCACCCAGGCGCCCCTAGAGACATTTTAATATTTTCTATGACAGCTGAACTACTAGTCTGTATGTTTATAAGAAGAATAGGCCAATGGAAAATGTTGCTCTAAATGACTTAGAGGATGCAAATATTTCAGAAATATAAGATATAACTATACACCTACTTGGCATAGGTTTCTAAGCTGCAGTATATTCTTTGGGAAAGCTCCAAATGTTATTGTTGCTGTTGTTTTGTTTTGTTTTGTTTTTTAATAACCTAGTGAATGGAGAAAACACAATTAAGAATGCTTTATCTTAAGGGTGTCTGGGTGGGTCAGTCCGTTAAACACAGGACTCTTGATGTTGGCTCAGACCATGATCTCATGGTTCGTGAGATCAAGCCCCCACTGTTAGTGCAGAGCCTGCTTGGGATTCTCTCTCTCCCTCTCACTCTGTCCCCTTTTTTTCTCTCTCTCTCTCTCAAAATAAATAAACATTTAAAAATTGACGTAAAAATGTTTTTTTCTAAATATATTATTGGTCTTTTTAAATGAGATATGGGTGGCTTCAGTTATATTTTTGTCTATGTTTACAAAATAATACTTTACTAATTTACCCAAACTTAAGAAATAGGCTGGTTTAAATATGTAAAGGTTTATTTATTTTAATTCTTTTTAAGTAATCTTTACACCCAATGTAGAGGTTGAACTCATGACCCTGAGATCAAGTCTCATGCTCTACTGTCTGAGCCAGCCAGGTGCACCCCAAACTGAAGAAAAAAAATTAAATATCTTTATAGAAATAAATGTAAACATTTACCATATTTAATCAACTTTCTATTGACTGATAAAATTGCTGGTACAAGGCAGTGAAAGAACTACCTTTTTTAAATGTGTTAAAAATATTTTTAAATATTTTGAATAATCTCAGATACAAGAATTTAGCATATATTTTAAGCAGAATACTTCACAGTATATAAAATTCTAAAACAAAATAGGCTATTTAAAAAGCCAAGAATTAATAATTGTAAAGTCTTTGAAAGTCTATATTCTCTAAGTAGCATGGCACTTTACACATAGGCACTTTACACAGTTACCTGGGTAACTCAGTTGGTTAAGCGACTGACTCTTGATTTCGGCTCAGGTCATGAGCTTGCAGTTCATGAGTTCAAGCCCCACATTGAGCTCTGTGCTGGTGGTGTGGAGCCAGCTGGGGGTTTTCTCTGTCTCTCTTTCTGCCCCTCCCCCGTTCGCATTTTCTCTCCCCCTCTCTCAAATAAATAAACAAAAATATTTTATTGCTTTATACAATTAATTATATTCCACTGTTGTGTGAATACACTAAAATTTTATAAGTCCTAACGTTTTTAGAAGAAATATTCACATGAAATGTTTTTTTGTGCTCAGACATTGCACAGCTGTATTTAAATGACTGTTCAACATGAGGTTAGTGTTGTGAAAGTATCAGTGTTGTTTCTGTTTTTCCTTTTTTTCTTTTTTCCTATGTCTTCTTTATCTTGGAACTTTGGTTGTAAGGGAAAAATTCTCATATGTGTCTTGACATTTGGATTTATGTCTTCCAAAATTTCACAAATTTATTTTATAAATTGTGCCAATTCTCAATTCAATAAACAAAATTAAAATAATACAATTTTTATACTTCACTATGAAAGGATTTTTTGGTCTTATAATCATATTCAAATGATATTTGTCCCTATTAATGCAAATGTATTTCAGTTCATTTTGAAGGAGACCTTCCATAAACTAAAACATTCTTGTAATAGCCATGGATCTCTTTGTGGATGGCTAGAAAACATTTCAAGACTCTTTTTGAAATTTTTCAAATTGGTACTGATGTCATAATTTAATAAGTGTCTGATTTTCTCTGGATTAAGATTGGCAATTTTAGCTCTGGGTATTCTGCTATATATCATGAGATTGTTAAGAGAGCTTTCTAGTTTAAAATAGGCTTCCTGGGGTGCTTGGGTGGCTCATTCAGTGAAGGGTCCAACTTTGGCTCAGGTCATGATCTTGCATTTCATTAGTTGGTGCCCCACATTGGGCTCTGTGCTGACAGCTGGGAGCCTGGAGCCTGCTTGGGATTCTGTGTCTCCCTCTCTCTCTCTGCCCCTCCCCCACTCATGTGTGTGGTGCACGTGGACTCTCAAGAATAAATAAACATTAAAAAAATGTTTAAGGCTTGCTAAATTTGCACCTGTTCCTTCTCGTACTCATTAACTTTTAAAATTGGTATTTTTATTTATCTATTGTGAAATTGTCATTTATATCAAATGAAGTGCCCCTGACTACTATTGTCATTATCTATCTCACTTGCTTCAAGCCTTTACTTAGAAAATTTTCAATTAAATTTTTAATGAGTGAACCCACTGGTGATTGAGGGTAATTCATATGTATATATCTTTATACAGAGAGGTTGTATATATGTATATGTGTGTGTATAAAGATGATAGTATAGAGAGATATAGATGTATAGCTCCTAAATATAGAGGTAGAAAAAGGACAAAAATATAAGATGCATTCCATAGTTTTTATAGTCTAGTATAGTTGACTTAAACTGTGCAGCAGACATCCAATTCAATTATATTGAATATAATGAACAGTTTGAGACACAGAGATGGTAACTAAGGTTTGCTGAATGTTGTTGTTTTTGTTTTGCATTAGGCACGATTATAGGCCTTTTATAAGTCTTATGGTAATACTACAAAGGTATATGCTGTTTTCATCACCATGAAATGATGAAGTGAATTGAGATCCTCACAAAATCTAACAAAATCTCTGAGTTTCAGTTTTCTAAAATGGTGGCTAAGAGTTTCATGCAAGTGCTGGACTTTCAAATTTTTGTTGTTGTTGAGAGACTCCAATTAGTGTTTTTTAGCTTTTTTTAATCCTCTCAGTACGATCACTTTCTTTCTGTGCTTTCATAGTACTTCGATCTTATCTCTATAATAACACTTAAAACTGTCTTGTAATTCTTTTTGCATGTCTCTTTAAGAACAAAGCACTGTTATATTCAACTTCTACCCTGTCTGCCTTGCTCA
Source organism: Acinonyx jubatus (assembly GCF_027475565.1). Taxonomy (NCBI): domain Eukaryota; kingdom Metazoa; phylum Chordata; class Mammalia; order Carnivora; family Felidae; genus Acinonyx; species Acinonyx jubatus. The sequence continues at coordinate 127,693,940 of NC_069382.1, read as the reverse complement.
TACCTAGGACATGCAATTGTTTAGTAAATGTTTATTTGAATTAGTGTAAGAGTACATAAAGCAAAGTCCTGAACTTTCTAGGGTTCTTCATGGGTGTGCAAGTTATCAGTATATAGAAAGTGATCATTTCTGAAAAAGCAGCACCAATGCAAAGCAAACCAGTGATCATTAGAAAACATCATTTATTAGAGTATTTTTCTAGTTAGTTGTTTCATGGTCAGAGGACAGCGAGTTTAGAAAATATTTCTTATATGTCATAAAATTCCAGTGAAAGAATGTAAGTAAAATAAAAATTACTTATAGTTTTATTATTTGTGTTTTTAGGCCTTTATTAAGCTATTGTGCTTGGCTTGCATATTAACCCCCAATGTTATTTTCTTTTCATGTGAATTAAATATTTCTCAGTATTTAAATTAGAACATTGAAAAATAACGAGCATTGTTAAATTCCCTTTATATTCTTTATTGTGTATTTCACTCACGTTGCCTCTCATTTAGGCATTAGATATTCTTTTATGGCTTGTATACCAATAATTTGATTTTGTTCCTAACAGGTAGATGGGTAGGTTTAGTTGATACACTTTTCAGTTCTCTTGTCTCCTAAATAAAATCTCTAAGTAGTTATTTCATGACTTAATGCCTATATTTTATGTACAATTTTGATATTTAACATGGAAAATTGAAGAATTAAATGAAACATGAAGGAATGTGGGTTTGTACATAGAAATAAAATCTAAGCATGAAAGGACACACTAGTTTTATTCTTACGCTGATTGCTGTTTGCTAAAACAGTAGTGATTATCTATTTCCTGTATACCAAAGCAATAAAAGCAAAATGGCATAGAACAAGGCTGGAAAAAAAAACAGATATATTATAAATTGTACTGTTATTCCTTAAGTCCTTCCTTTGACCCTTGAAAATGGAAAATAAAAGAAAGAATGAAAGACATAAAGGAAAAAAAGGGGCAATTAAGAATAATAGAGGGCTTTGTATTGCCCAAACATTATTTGAAGAAAAATGTTCATCTAATTTCAATCTATGATTGTTAATCTCTGAGAGCTTTAGTTTATTTTTTTCTGAATGCAGAATCACAACATATTTCTTTCCCCTAAAAACAGAAAAGAGAAAGAGATAAAAGACATACTTTTGTGTATGTCCATTGCCATGTTTTCTGTTAAAGTATGACTGCTCCCATACTTGGCCATTTGTTTCCAGGGCCTCTAACAGTGAAAGCCAGGAGGTAATGAAAAAGCTGTTTTAGTGATTAGTTAGGATTATCTTTGGTTGTGCAGGCTTTGCTTCCACAGAAAACCTACTTTATTTATTTATGTATTTATGTATGTATGTATGTATGTATGTATGTATGTACATATGTATGTATTTATTTATTTTCAAGTTAGTTAACATACAGTGTAGTATTGGTTTCCAGAATAAAATCCAGTGATTCATCACTTACGTATGACACCCAGTGCTCATCCCAATAAGAGCTCTCCTTAGTGCCCATCACCCATTTAGCCCATTCCTCAGCAATGCTCAGTTTTTTCTCTGTATTTAAGAGTCTCTTATGGTTTGCCTCCCTCTCTGTTTTTATCTTATTTTCCTTCCCTTCACCTACGTTCATCTGTTGTGTTTCTTGAATTCCACATATGAATGAAATCATATGATATTTGGCCTTTCTTTCACTGACTTATTTCACTTAGCATAATACCCTCCAGTTCATCTATGTTGTTGCAAATGGCAAGATTTTATTCTTTTTGATCATCGAGTAGTATTCCATTGTGCGCACGTGTGTGTGTGTGTGTGTGTGTGTGTGTGTGTGTTTTGTGTATATATATATACATACCATATCTTCTTTATCCACTCATCAGTCAGTGGACATTTGGGCTCTTTCCATAGTTAAAAACCTACTCATAAAATGTGCTTTCCCTTTTCTAAAACAAACATTTGACAACTCATTGAGGGAAAAAAAAATTATTGTATGTAGATATAAAGTAACTGTCTAACACATAAATAAAAGAACCCTGAAAATAAAAAAAAATTGGATAAATGGAGTAGATAATACAATGTGTCTGTATAGAAATAAATCAGGGCTTTTATGTTAATTCATGTATAAATTTGGTTTCATTTTGTGTTTTTTAGTGTTTAATACATTTAATGAATTATTTTTTTGATTGGGTAACTAAGTAATGGATGCAAAAGAATTTTTAAAATTTAAGGAAAATTGGGTGCCTGAGTGGCTCAGTCAGTTAAGCATACAACTTTTGACTTTGGCCCAGGTCATGATCTCACAGTTCATGAGTTTGAGCCCCACATCAGACTCTGTACTGACAGTGCGGAGCTTGCTTGGGATTGTCTCTCTCCCTCTCTCTCTGCCTCTTCCCTGCTTGTATGTTATCTTTCTCTCTCTCAAAATAAATAAGTAAACCTTAAAAAAAAGTTAAAGGAGATTTACTATAGTGGTGGACACTAAAATTGCCTCTCAAAAAGGCAGTCATACTGAGAAATGGAAAGAACAGCCATGAATAGAAGAATGAAGTTATCCAGGGAGTGACTGATAATATTTAATATAGGAAGGATAAGATTTGGTCTGTGTACTATGCCTTATAGATGTATACCTTATAAATGTTATTCAACAATCTTATTTATTAAAATGAAGTTATTCCTTTTCTAGATTTCTTTTCTTTAGATCTCATACACTTCTTTTTAATCCAGATGAAACTCACTGTACTATCTTGCTCATTTTAGCTCCCTTTCCCTTACTCAGAATCATTTAGATCCTTTTTCTACACAGGGAATCTAAACTTCCTTTGCAATGTATTCTTTTTGCCTGCCCTCCTTCAAGAAAAGAGCATATACTAAATGTTTTCTTACATCCTCGTATTGAAAATTATTTTCTGAGCTTCAGTATGTTGCAAAGACATCTAGGGGATGGTGTTTGGATATTGTTTTCAATTATTTCTTAATTGCTTCCCTGATGAATTAGTTCCACTATAATATCCGATGTAGTTGAAATAGTTTTGCGCTTTTGTTACTGATAGGTGGGTAATCTAGTTTAATTATAATTAATATTATATTTTTAAAACAGAGCTGATTTTAACATAATTAAACACTTATGCATATTGGCTATAGACATAACTTTTATCTCAACAGTTCATTGTTTTCCGTCAAATTCTGTAGCTAATTTTTAAATGTATGATTTCATGATATTTATTAAACAGTGTTGTTAAAATAATATTAGCATTTTTAATGCATTTTAAGAAAGTTTTATTTTAAAATATTTTTATGGATATATGTGTATGTATATGTATGTGCGTATATATACAAATATGTGTGTACATATATGTGTGTGTGTATATATGTGTTTAATAAATATAAAGTATTAAACTTCTGCTAGTAATCCCAATTGTAGATGAAATTGGACAGTTACATGGTTTCGCCATTGCATATTTGTATATATGTATGTGTATGAGTGTATGGGTGTGCATGTGTGTGAAAAGAGGTGTAATAATGATACACTTTTCTTGTAGCATAAAGCTGCTAATTGCTTCCTCTAACATCTAAACGAAAAGTCAACCTTTACTCCATAAGTCTTTCTGGTAGATTTAGATATATAAAGGGTAAAGATTCTTCTGCTAATTAATAACATTATAGCAGAATTTAAGTCTCTACAGTATCTGGGTGGAGGGATAAACATCAAATTACAACAAGAATAATGCATTATTATATATCCTTTAAAAGTAACTACCTGAAATTTGCCCATTCACCTACCTGTCAGATATTAAAAGAGGGCTCCACTGAGTAAAAAGAGGGATTAAATTATCTTTTCCCCTAACTACTACTGCAAGCTATTATTATTATTATTATTATTATTATTATGTGTAACTTGATTTGCCTCAAGCCAAATACCATCATTAACTAGAAAGAGTTAGCCTGTGATTAAAAACAATTTTAGAGATTAACATTTTTATTTTGCCTTCTTCCTGGCAACTGATTCCTTGATGATTGTACTTAATCATCATTACCACAGTTATCTCCTGATTGTTTTGTTTTGTGTTTTCATTTATTCTGTCTTGTTCTATCCTAAATTACAGCAAGATGCTGACTAGAGATGTAATGGGGGCGGTTATGATACCTGCATTAGTGATAGCTGGTGGGGTAACCTAACATTGATTGGCATACTTAAATACTTAAAGTACATGCTTTGTAGAAATAAGTATTAGTTTTATGACTGTTGATATGTACACTGAGTATAAAAACAATTTTATCTTAACAATTGTCTTACCATATCAAAAAGCGTAACTAAATTTTTATGAGACATGGAGATTCAATCTGTATCTAAAGGCAATTAATGCCCTGCATCTGTAGTAACTAAGATTTTCATGGTTTATTAATCTCACAGTATGCTAGAATTCAAACATTTCTCCTTTAGATGTGCTCGTTCACATTGGAACATGATATGTGATATTGAAGAGGTTCTTAAAGGACAAATGCAGGCAAATATAAATGAAATGCAATAAATATATCCGAGGATACACAACACAATATTCCATTACCAATAATGTCATACTTTATATCTTTATGCTTATTTCATTCTCTCAGGTGATTATTGCTATTTAGCCTTCCCTGAAATGACATTGAGATCAGTAAAAACATTACATGATCTTTAAATAAGCAAAAGAGAGGAAAGTAGGGTTTTTTTTTCTGTTTTTGTTTTGTTTTGTTTTTGGTACTTGAAGATGAATTGGTTTTAATTTATTTAAACTAAAAAACAAACCAACAAAATTCACCCATTTTCCCCATCCCCTTCCCCATCCCCTACCTCTGGCTACCAGGAATCTGTTCTATGAGCTTACTCTTTGTTTATGTTTTAGACTCTGCATGTAAGTGAGATAATATGGTATCTGTCTATCTCTGTATGACATATTTCATTCACCGAATACCCTTGGAGTCCATCCATATAACCTCAATTGGCAAGATTCCACACATATGTATATATGAATTTCTTTATCCATTCATCCGTCGATGGACACTTAGGCTGTTTCCATATCTTGGGTGCTGTAAATAATGTTAAATGACCATAGGGGTGCATATATCTTTTTGAGTTAGTGTTTTTGTTTTCTTTGGATAAAAACCCGGAAGTGAAATTGCTGGATTATATGGCAGCTCTATTTTCATTGTTTGAAGAACCTCAATACTATTTTCGATAGTGGCTGTACCGGTTACATTTCCATCAGTAGTGTACAAGGGCTCCCTTTTCCCCGCATCCTTGGCAACATTTGTTATTTCTTTTTTAAAGATTTTATTTTTAAGTAATCTCTATACCCAACATGGGGCTCGAACTCACAACCCCGAGATTAAGAGTTATATGCTCTACCAACTGAGCCAGCCAGGTGTTCCTCTTGCCTTTTTGACAATAGCCATTCTAACAGTTGGGAGGTAATTCTCATTTTGGTTTTCATTTACATTTCCTTGGTAATTGGTAACAGTGTGCATCTTTTCATGTGTTAGCTATCTATATGTCCTGGTGGTACTGTGGGAAAATAGACAATGAGTCATGGCCACCTAAGTAGCAGGATGCTGACCCAGACCAGCAATGATCCAGCAGACAAGGAGAATTGACAAGGGGGGTTGATGCAGAAAGGGGAAGTTGAGAGCCGCTGGGGTTGGACCAAACCCTAAAGCATTCTACCATGAAGAGGTCAAAGAGATGACAATAAAACTGCAAAGTGACTTGGGAAGGATAGCCAATGAGAAGCAAAAACAAGGGAGTTACATTCTGGAAGTGAAGCAGGAAGGTGTTTCTAGCATAAGGGAGTAATCAACTGTGTCAAATATTGCTGAAAATTATAGTAAGATTAAGATGAAGTCATTAGTAACTTTAGCAGTTTTGGTGATATGGTGATGATTGAAGAGCTATTTGAATGAGTTCACAGAGAATGGACCAGGAGGATCTGGAGTTTCTGAATATAGGAAGCTTTTTGAACCAATTTTTGTTTGTTTGGTTTTGGTAAAGTGAAACAGAAATAGGACAGTAGCTTGAGGGAGAATGGGATAAATGTTTTTTTTTAAGATGACCACAATAGCATCATGTTTGGATGCTGCTTTAAATAATAAAATGAAAATAGGAAAAGTGATATAATGAGAGAAAGAAAACAATTTTTGAGAGAAGAATTCCTTGAATAGGTGAGAGGGGAAGGAATTGGTTCACCATTAGAGGGGATGGTCTAACATGGAACAGCATACAGTTTATCATTAGGACAAAGACTAATACATATATAGGAATGTATGCTTCATAGCTGTAATTATGTGGTTTGGGGGTTTGCAGAAGTGTTTTGTTGTTGTTTGCTTGTCCTGGTTTTTCAGTGAAATAGGAAGCAAGATCATCAGCTGAAAGTGAAGATGAGCAAAGGAAGGTTGGAGAAGGAAGAAGAAATGAATGTAGCGATCTAGGACAGGGTCTGCAAACTGAGGAATATGTAAACTTTCCAGTGGGTATGTGGTCACAGATCATTTTTAAAACTTTACTTTCAAAATCCTCTTCTCTATGGCATTTTTTCCTAAAATTGATCTGCCCAAGAGTGTTCCTTCTCACCTCTCCTTTTGTTGCCTTTACCATATACCTCCGTCCTTCTTAGATTCACTATGCCGGATTGCTTTTGGGTGAAGAAGCCTTGGACATAAAAACAAACAAACAAACAAACAAAAAAAACAAAAAAAACCCGAAAAACAACACCAACCATTAAATTATCTTTAGGGTTAAGAAAGTGAATGACTCCAGCATTTAAGTAATAAGGCCTTTTGTGAATCAAATGGTTTCCAGTGTTATTGCTTTTATCAAAATTGAAGAAGGACCGAATCCATTTAACAGCTGTTAATTAGTAACTGCATTTGGTGATATATCATTATGTGATTTTTGGCATTCTTAGGGGTTCAATAAATGTAACAAATCTCTTTCCATTCCTATTTACTTATTTATTCTTAAAATTTATAAGAAGTTAGTGAGGAATAGGAATATTTAACGAGCTAATTTTAGCAGTGATATCAATCCATGCATATACATGCAAATCAGAAAACGAAATCAGAAAAAAAAAAAAACCCTTAACATTGCCAGGAAAAAAAAAAACTTATACTGTGATAGAGTCCAATAAAGTGATATGCTTGCTAATTACTAATTATGTATTATATATTTTGATAAATTAGAAAATACTAAGGTATACTAAGGCACTGTAGCAGAAAAAAAAAAACTAATTCTTAAAGCTTAGTGGTCACAGAACTAATGTGTATATGTAGGTCATGTTCTGTTTCAGACAAATGACAAATATTTATTGTTCACCAGAAATTATATCCCTTGCAACTGTTTTGATTTATGATAAATATTTTAAATTAGAAAAATGGTAGTTGCACAGAACTTTTTAGAAACTATTTTAGAAGGGTCACAAATAAAACAGCTTGTGGATAACTGGTGGAGAGTGGCAGAAAGCAGACACTAGAGAAATAAAGTTGCCAGGCAGGACAAAAAACTCATAGATTAGAGAGCATTAAAAAAAACAAAAACAAAAACAACAGCTCCTTCAGCATGGTTTTCTGTTTCCCCTGTCCCCCGTCATATTAAGTTGCATAGATAACCAACATGGAGTAGAAATAGCACTGTATTTTACCAGGGGTGTTTGGCCAAGGAATTGAGGATGTGTGCAATAAAATGATATGCTGACGGACTAGGGAATTTATGCAGAGTATGGAGGTGGGTGGGGGATACTGAAACAACAGATTTTGTCAAAAGACGGTAGCTCTCTTCAGGGTGGAAAAATTGTTGCAATCTGGTACTCACACATAATGTGCTTGAAAATTGGAATGTCTGAAGCTGCAGTTCTGGAAAGATTGCAGTTATTAACCATGATGATGTTATGATTTTGTATTATTTTTTTCCCACTAGAACTCAAGCTCCATTAGGACAGGGATTCTTTTTTTTGGGGGGGGGAGTGTCCTCTCCCTCCACCTGCTATACTCCTAGTACCTATTACCTGATGGATTCAGATAGGTTGAACAATAAATCTTTGTTGAATGGATGAATGTAAAGTGCATGACCACAGGAAAGAATGACAATGATTAGGAGGATGAAAAGATCATTCGAGGATACTGGGTTTAAGGACCAGAGAGGCATAGAAGAGAATTTGAATAAATCAGAAAACAAAACATTAAAAAAATCTTTAGAAAACACTTTTAACCTATGTAATGTATATGTGTGTGTATGTGTGTATGATTTTGTATATTGCAGTTAAGATATAATTCATAATTAAATTCTGAATTACGTAGTAAGGAAGACCTCCTTGTGAGGTGCAGTGATCTTCAGTCAAGAGATACAGCCAGCCAGAGAAACCCCAAAGAGAAGGAGACAGGAAAATAAATGTTGGATCACTCTTTACCACCTGCTTTCCAACATGCTAATGGGACTGACTCTCCACCCTATGAAAGGAAAGGATATGGGAGTCCATTGATTAGTCCATTTAGTTAAGCCTCAGGGGCAGAGAGCTTAGTGAAAAAGCAGGAGAGTGTGTATATCTACTAGAATTTTTGGCAACTACATGATCATGTCCTGTACTTAGGTCATGTTATGGAATTTGTCTCTTATTTCAGGAAAAATGGTGAAGCTTTGAAATAAGGACCTTTTGCTTTGAAATTGGGAGCCAGAAAGATTGTTGTTAAAGTTTCTGGCAAAAGTTTCCAATGTGGGGAATGGGGGATTTCTCCATACTAGTCAACAGGTCTGGCACCAGCTCGGTGTCCTACAACTCGATTAAATTCTGACACTATCTACTTGTAGATTGTATTAGATCCTACATGGTAAGGGCTCAATCCTACAAGATTACCCTCACTCCCACATCAGACACCTGTCACAAATCCAGGATATCACTTGTACTTCTGACCAATCAGCTGTAGATCAGAAGTTCCAATGAACCCCTCCTTGGGTTTGATTAATTTGCTAGAATGGCTCACAGAACTTAAGAGGAACATTTTACTTATTAGATCACCAGTTTGTCATTAGAATATACATCAGGAAGAGCCTGATGGAAGAGTTGCTTAGGGCAAAGTATGGGGAAAGGGGACAAAGCGTCTGTGCCCTCTCTGAACGCACCGCTTTCCCCAAATCTCTATGTTTTCACTGACCTGACAGCCCTCCCAACCCACTCCTTTTGGGTTTTTATGGAGACATATTACATAGGCACTGTTGAGTAAACCATTGGCCTTTGAACTCAATTTTTAGCCTCTCCCCTTCCATGGAGGTCCAGTAATAGGATTGAAAGTTTCAACGCTCTAACCACATACTTGGCTTCATTGGCAACTTTAGGTTACCAGTTCCCATTCTAGGTTACCTAAAGGCCTTCCAAAAGACACCTCAAAAGACACCTTTGCCACTCTTATCTCTTATAAAATTCCAAGGGTTTTAGGCGCTCTGTTCTAGAAATGGAGACAAAGACCAAATATATATAACTTACTATAAATCACAATATCACAGTTGTGATCGGATTTGTATTTGAAAAAAAAAGTCATTCTAGCTGTTTAAGTGGCTTGTTGGAGGACTGCTGATGGGAGAATATATATATAGGCAAGATGGGGACTTTGGAGGGGCAAGAGCAGAAATGGGGGTAGGAGAAACAAAGTTATTTGGTAATATATATGATACTTTCAGTTGGCATGGATGCAGATCATTTTTGAGGGTATAATTAACAGGACTTGGTAATAGTTTGGGTGAATAGGTTGAATTAAAGTGTCACAGTGTTCTTGTATTGTGTATCTGACTTGTGTAACTGGGTAGATGCTGGTGCCATGAACTACCATAAGAAAAAAAAATATTTTTTTGAAGTTTATTTATTTATTTATTGAGAGAGAGAGAGAGAGAGGGAGAAGAGAGAATGCAAGACAGGCAGAGAGAGGGAGAGTGAGAGAATCCCAAGCTGACTCCACACTGTCAGTGCAGAGTCCAGTGAGGGGCTTGAACTCATGAACTGTGAGATTATGCCCTGAGACATACCCAGGAGTTGGATGAGAGCCACCCAGGTGCCCCAGAAAAATTATTTTATTAACAGAATTGGATAGGGATAGTAACCAAGAATTCAGTTTTAGACATGAAATATTCATGATAAAGTGCCAACAAGTTGAATATATAAGATTAAACCAGTCTGGTCAAGAAGCATACATTTGGGAGTCCTCTACAAATAGACTTAAACCTATGTAATGATGATATAACTTAAAGGAAGATTATGTTAAGGGATCAGGAGGGAAATGGAACTTAGCCCTGTAAAACTTGAATATTTAGAGGAGGCATGCTAGAGAGGAATAGCAAAGGAATCCATATGCTAGCATTAAGCTAGGACTTTTATATAGGGTATCCCACTTAGATTACAATAATTTTATGAAGTAGGTGTTATAATATTATGAATATTATGAATATCATGAAGTAGTTATTACAATATAATTTTTTGAAGTAGGGATTTGAGAATCAGATTAGTCAATTTGACTGTATTTTTTCCCTCCAAAGCTAATGCTTTTTCTATGACAAGAGGTTTTGATCTTAAGTGATAAGTGTTCATTAGTATGAAGTCAACATCTCCATAGAAGTGATAGACCAAAAAAAAAAAAAAAGATATGAATGAGGGAAGTCATTTTAAGCACCTCTTAATTCATACATCACCTCTGTTGTAATTAACTAACCTTGTTTTTCCTGATGACACGGTTTTTGATCTTTTAAAGGGGGTTAGCCAATGCAACTAAAACATACTTTAAAATGCAGTTACCCCAAATTTGGCTTTACTACCTAATGGATAGAAAATTAGGGGCACCTGGGTGGCTCAGTCGGTTAAGTGTCTGACTTCAGCTCAGGTCATGATCTCACGGTCTGTGAGTTCTAGCCCTGTGTCGGGCTCTGTGCTGACAGCTCAGAGCCTGGAGCCTGCTTCGGATTCTGTGTCTCCCTCTCTCTGACCCTCCCCTGTTCATGCTCTATCTCTCTGTGTCTCAAAAATAAATAAACATTAAAAAAAATTTTAAAGAAAATTAATTTAATCCCCAAGCTACATTTATGAAGAGTTTTGATACTTATTTCCAACAACTCATTCCTAATAACTGAGCATGTAATTTATTAATAGACACAGGAGAGTGGGTGTTTGAAATGTACAGTTGAAAACAAGTCTTGGCATTTAAATCTCATCACATAAAAATGTGAAGTCCATTATTTTCTATTAGGAGATTAACAATAGCACTTTAAACATCTTTGGTGATGACTGCAGTTTCATAATCAGTCAATTAACCACAAGATAACTGTCATGAACTCAAATATGTGTCCATAATCTGTAAGTGCTTCCACTCAGGCATCCGTCTATACTTGGGAGGGGAAAGTACCTTTTAGTTTGTAATAACACAGTGACTTTAATAAGTTTTGAGTAGAAAATATTAATGAACACATAATGTTGTCCTGATTTGAGGTGTTAGAATAGAAAATTTCTGCATAATCTTAACAGTTCATGGTCTGCAAACATGTCTGGATACTGCATTTTTGCCATGTGAAAATCATTTTATACATTCTTAATATCATGCTTACCTTGTAAACTTATAATGGCTAAAATTTTATATTAGGATATATAAGTAGGATGTATTTCCCTTTGTACATTTTATGATATTAGGTCAAACACATTTACATAGCAGACAGTATTTGAACCACTTGTTGATATTAAACACCACATCTTTGTACTAAGGGAAGATAATCACTAGAATATTTTTTTAAATATTTGCTCACAGGCAAGGATAGAGTTTATGTTTTAAATTTGTGGTGAAAGCACTTTATCTACTCATTTTTAAGTTTATAGTAGATTTTCTTTTCTTCCTTGATTTTTCTTTTTTGATTGAAGTTACACTTTGGAAATAACTTTTACATTCTCTAACCTTTTATTCTACCTTCTATGTGCTAGACACTCTTCTAGCTCTTAATGATAATAGCTTTTTCAAAAACCAAACACCAAAGTCTTCAGCAAATCAAGGATGCTTACAGCAAATCAAGGGCGGAAAATAACAGAAGCATATAAGTACATTTTATGTATGTATGTATGTATGTATGTATGTATGTATGTTTATGTATTTACTTTGAGATGGAGGGAGGGAGGGAGAGAGGGAGAGAGAGAGCTAGTGGGGGAGAAGGGCAAAAGAAGAGAGAAAATCCCAAGCAGGGTCTGTGCTGTCAGCACAGAACCGTGAGATCATGACCTGAGCCGAATATGAGTCAGATGTCTAACTGACTGAGCCTCTCAGACTCCCCTATAAGTACATTTTAAAGTGATTTTTATTATTGTCGTGTTGTTATAATACTATTGTCTAGCCAGATATCCAAGATGGTATAGTTGATTAACAATGAATTATGTTAAACAGTCTAACAATTTAAAACTTCTTAGAATTTGATGTTGGCACAAGTTGAAACTTGACATTTATAATGTATAATCCCCAAAACAAGTATTACAGAGGAAAGGACAAAAACAATAAGATGTTTCCAAAGTGGTATCAATTAATTAATGAGATATTGTCAAAGTGTTAATACATTATACTATGAAGTTCATTACAAATTCTTTATTTCTAGGTAAAGTTGATTTTACCAAATAGCATTGAGAAAAATAATCTGACTCCACTAAATGATAACTGTTATGCTTAATGTTATATTTTGGCTTTTCCAGTCTTAATGTTACTTAGACTTAAAGTATTAGTTTTGATAGTGAGATGCTGTTGATAACACTTTTATCAAACCATAGCAGACATTGAGGAGTTATAACTCTTGGATTAATGGTTTGGGATTAGTGGTTTGTACATTTCATTAATGTCAAATTATCTCAGAACATCTCTGTTCTGTCAATAGCAGATGGATTCATGAAAAATTAAAAGCATCTTAACTCTCATGCTATTTAAAAACTAAATTTTGGGGGGCACCTGGGTGGCTAAGTCTGATAAGCGTCCAACTTTGGCTGAGGTCATGATCTCATGGTTAGGGGATCTGAGCCCTGCGTTGGGTTCTGTGTTGACAGCTCAGCCTGGAGCCTGCTTCAGTTTCTGTATCTCACTCGCTCTCTGCCCCTCCCCCACACATGCTCTGTCTGTGTCTCTCAAAAATAAGTAAATGTTTAAAAAAATTAAATAACCTAAATTTTTTTGAGGTGAAAACTGTACATTGATTTGTGTTAAAATGTGTAGTGCAGTGGTTATGGCATAAACTCTGAAATCATACCATCTTGGGTATGAATTTCTGTGTAAGTTTGAGCATCTCAAAATTCCATTTTCCTCTACTCAAATGAGATATTAATAGTACTTATGTCATAGGTTAAGCTAATATGAGATAACTGATGTTAACCTGTGATAACAGTGCTGGGTGCAAAATTAGCTTTTAATAAATGCTAGCTATTATTTTTAAGTTTTTATGGTCCTATAATATTAATATTTAGTTGTTTTAATAATATAATTACTATAATTATTTTTAAAAGATTAAGAAAATAGATGTACTTTTTCATATGAAATTTATGTAAATAAATCAGTTTCAGATTATATTACAAAGGTAGCATGGAATCTTCTGTTACCTAAAAGGGCTTATAGATATTAATGTCATCAGAACCTTACTTAGTCAGTTGGTTCTCAGTTAGTTTTATTGACATTTTGATTATGCATTATATTTCCAGCTCCTTGCTCACTTCCTCCCTAAACATCAAGGTCCTTCGGGACCATGTCTTGTGTATAGTAGAATTCCTAGCTTTTAGATATTTCCTCTTCTATGTGAATAAATGAGGAAGAAATTCCTCAAATTTATTTTCGCAACCTAAAAAGAAAGCCTTTCTCCTTAATGGTGGATTAAATGTATCATATTCTTTTATCCTTTTATGAAGCTACTGATATATGATATCTTAAAAGAATACTTGGGAACCAAAGAAATAAGACATAAATAGTCTAATGACAATATTTATTAAAATAAGTGAGTAAAAATGTATGATCTTTACCTTAAGGGAGGAGGAATATGAAACATTAAAGCTAGTTTTAGCATAATTACTTATAATTGTTGCCATCATTTAAAAAATCTGAAAACCACTCTAGAAATTGATTGCTTTCATTTAATAGGCTTAACTCAGGTGAAAAATAAAAGTTCAATTTCCTCTCTGATTCTCTTTGCTTTTAACAGAAAAAAAAAATTTTTTTTTGTTCTTCTGTAGTTCCTAGTCTATTGCTACCAACATCTAACATATATCAAATGTATATCTATATTAATAACCTACTTACAAAACATCCTTGATAAAAAAAATATGACTGAATACACTGCTAAGGAAAAAGACTGACAAAACGACCAGATGGGAAGAATATGGTTATGATAATGCTTGTCTTTGCTAGTAAGAGCATTGAGAAACATTAAGAGTTTACAAAACATGCATAGTGAAAAGGAGCATTTGGCACAATTCATGTGATGGAAAAGTACATATTTACCTTAATTTTCACCCTTGTTGTTCACCACCCATAAGCTTTTTGCCTGCAAGACCAGGATGAGCTCTGTAAAACATAATTGTGTACTGGAGAGCACAATGTATGAATGGCTTATTGCAGCAAGGGAAATGAAATGGTAACTATAAAACTAAATTGTAGTCGTGAAAAGCAAGTAGATGGAAACTCATTCCTCTCTGCAGGTTAGAGATAGAAGCACTGCAGGATTCATTTTTTTAGAGCAGTCTTTTCTTTCTTGGAGTACAGTGGGAAAAACAAAAAAACAAACAAAAAATTGACTTATTTGATGTTCTCTTTTGCAAGTATTATTTTTCTTTTCACATATGAGTTTTGGGCCTTTCTGAAATAGGAGTCATTAATTTTAGCCAAGAGAATGTTGACCAAGATCGTATTTGAAATTGAAATCACTCGCTATTTCTTGAAATTTTATTCTGTTTCTAACATCAGGCCAAGCTGATTGGTTAATACTTTTCAGTCTTCTTCACTGACCCCTTTTCCCATTCCCTTCCTTAAATTTTCATTGTCTGTAATGGAACTCTTTTGTTTGTTTTTTTTGTTTTGATCTACTTTCTAAATATTCTTCTGTTACTTAATAATTTTGATTTAGATTTTCTATTGAAAACCCCAAAGTCTGGGTCCATTATCTATCATTGAGTTCAGAACCTTATTTCCAGTTTTCTGCTTACACAAACCTAAATTGATTTTTGCTTACTTCCATGCACTTCCTCTTGCTTCTGTATTCCCAGTTGTGTTAAATAACATTATCATCTAAACAACCTCCCAAACTAAAAAATCTTGTCATAATATACGTCTCTTTCTTACTGCCTCATTTTAGCTTATAAGTTACTAACTCCTATAGATTCTAATATAGAATTTCTTTTCTAACCAGAGCTGTTATGAGTCACAGCTTTAGGTCATACATTCATCATTTTCCTTCCGTGTTATTGATCAATCTCCTGAGCTCCCTGCTGCTTTTATCAACCAGTACAGATGATGAGTCTGGTATCGGTTATCTGAAATCCAGTTTTGCTCTGTTATTACTTGCTAAACTATCTCCACATGCTTCTACTCACCATAGTCCCAAGTCCAAAACCCACTATACTTTTAAGTCTTAGACCTGAGCTTTCTCTCTGGCCTCATTTATGACTGTTCCCGTCCAAGGATGCTATAGCCTATGCTCCTATATAGGAATATCTCCCCATTTTCTGAGCCTGCCATCTCAGAATCGTTCCCATACTTTTTCTTCTATGAAATCCTTGTCTTTCTTAAATGCCTGGTAAACTGCTACATATTGTTGAAGACCTGCCATAAATATCACCCCTTTGTGAAGACTTTCCTCACCCCATTTCATGCTCCACTATAGAATGTAACACATAAATTATAATTTGCGTTTGTGAATATTCCCTTATAAGAAAATAGCTTTTCTGATTATGGGAATTATATTTTTATGTTTTCTATACATGATACAGTATAAAGTAATTTTAAAGTAGGTATCACTTAAATATAAATTTAATGATTATGTTTTGTTACAGCCTTAAATAAAGTCTGTTAATTGGAGTGGTTTACAATCTCTATTATATTAATGGCTGCCTGTTTTACATTCTAATTTTAAATCCTATAATCAGTTGGCCCTCACCTTTAGCTTTATTCCTACTCTGAGCTTGATAGCCAACCTATCATTAGATTAGGGACATTATAAGGATCTCTCAGTTGGTTTGGAGTTGAGAATGGCAGAATCTTATTATTATTTACAGCTATCATGATCCAAGTACTTTATTAAATATTATGAGCATTTATCTGGTAATTCTTACAGTAATACTATGAAATAACCAATAATTAAGAAAATCAGAATTTAGGAAATGGTTTAAGTTTTTATGTTAGTAACTGAAAGAGCTGGGAACCAGACTCATATCAGAGTGATAGCAAAAATACCAATATTGTAGACAATTCAGCATTAATTTAAGATTGTTTCTTCTTCTGTTGTGACTCAATGCATATTTAAATTAAGTGGACTCATGCTTCCCTTCTGTTAACCAGCTTTTATTATATTTTTAGTCAGCCTCTTAGAGTTGATTTTTTGGCAAATAAAGGAGAGTATTTCCACATATCTTACATGTAATAAATAGTAAAATATATGTATAGTTACTCGTTACACAAATGTGTTAATTTAACAGAAATAGCATAGGACTTGAGAATGTTTTTATGCTTTTATCTTTCCTGGTGGTATTTAGAGGTAAAATAGAAAGATTACCAAGTTCTGAGATTTAGGAACTTTAAGTTCCAGGTTTGGTTTTACTCCTACCAGCTCAACAGGATCTAGTTAGAAACAAACATTCATTTATGAGAATAAGGAAGAACATTTTAAACTGGACCAAAACTAGGAAAAAAATTCTGGGAATGAGTAAGCCAATTTTTATCCTTTTGCCTGAATTCTTTAAAAAGTGGGACTCTTTCTTTATAAAGTAAAGATATTTTATGAGCTTGATTAGAATTAAGTTTCATAGAGGGAAACAACATATCTTTCAACTGATAAGGAAAACTTCAGGGCTGTTTTCCAGGGAGATAAGGCATAATTCTCACCACAGCAAGCTGCCATGTTAGCGTCCAGTGGTTAGCCAAGGGGAAGACAGCTAGTGCAGGGCTAGCTGATAAACAGTGGGGGCTTGCAAAACACAGGCACCTTGTGTCTAATTCTTATGTGAAGTTTAAATTTTTCACTGCTACAATAATCAGACCAATGAAATTCAGCTTCCTTTTTTTTCTGTCCTAACATGCTCTTATTGTTCCTATAACTCCTTTATTTGTTTAATTTTGTTATTTTTTCAATCTACCAAATAATAACTGCCAATATCAGAGTATCTAGTTGTAGTGACAGAAAGGAGAGTTGAAGGCAAAAAAAGAAATGAAGTTGTGCAAATGACTGAGAAATTCTACAATAATATTCCTATTTGAAATGCTAAACAGTTAATAGAATACTGTGCTTTTAAAGTTTCAATTTAATTTAAAAGTTTTAAAATTTGAGTAGAGTTGACACACAGTTTAGTTTCAGGTGTACAACAAAGGGGTTCAACATCTGTATGTTATGCTGTGCTCACTACAGGTATAGCTACCATCTGGTACCATACAATGCTGTTACAGTATCGTTGCTTGTATTCCCTATGTTGTGCCTTTTATTTCTATGACTTATTCAAGTCAGACTAAGAAGGACCAATAGCATATGATTTCACTCATATGTGGAATCTAGAAAGCAAAATAAGTGAATCAACAAACAAACAAACAAAAAGCAGAATCAGATATACAAATACAGAGAACAAACTGATGGTTGCCAGAGGGAAAAGGACTAGGGAATGGGCAAAATAGGTGAATGGGGTGTGGGAGATCCAGGCCTCCAGTTATGGAATGCAGAAATCATGGAGATAAAAGGCAAAGCATAAGGAACACAGGCAATAATATTATAATAGTGACGTAATGGAACAGAGGGTAGCTACACTTGTGGTGGACATAATATAATGTATAAACTTGTCAAGTCACTAAGTTGTACATCTGAAACTAACGTAACATTGTAGCTGCACACACACACACACACACACACACACACACACACAACTGTAAAAAACAAAAATAAAGGTAAAGAGTGAATCTGGAAGAGGTCAAAGCATCATAAGCAGCATTTTCTCCTTATTATGTTAATGGAAATTATATTATGTATACTTTCTCAATATATAACGGAATGTCATGCTTTTAATTAAAAGTAGCCATTATATAACTTTAAACAAGTGAGAAAACTATAGGTATTATCTGAAAAACTGTCAAATGAATGAATTAGTATTTTCATTTCCCTTGGGAAATACCTGGTAGTGGAATTACTGGATCATATAGTATTTCAATCTTAATTTTTCAAGGAACTGCCATACTGTTTTCCACAGTAGTTGTACCCATTTACCTTCTTACTAACAGTGCATGAGCATTCCTTTTTCTCCACATACTAGCCAACACTTGTTATTTCTTGTCCTTTAATTTTAGCCATTCTAACTGGTGTAAGGTGATAGATCATGGTTTTGATTTTCATTTCCCTGATGATTAGTGATATTAACATCTTTTCATGTGTCTATAGGCCATCAGCATGTCTTAGAAGAATGTCTATTCAGGTCATCTGCCCATTTCTCAACTGGATATTTAATTTTATTTTATTTAATTTTATTTTATTTTATCTATCTATCTATCTATCTATTTATTTATTTATTTATTTATTTATTTATTTTTTGCTGTTGACTTGTGGAAGTTTTTTTTTAAATACATTTTGGATTTAATCCTTTATTGATTATATTATTTGCAAATAACTCCTCCTATTCAGTAGGTTGTCTTTTTGTTTTGTGGATGGTTTCCTTTGCTGTGAAAAAGAGTTTTATTTTGATGTAGTCCCAATAGTTTATTTTTGCTTTTCTTTCCTTTGCCTCAGGAGACATATTAGAAAAATGTTGTTATGGCACATTTCAGAGAAATTACTGCCTGTGCTCTCTTCTAGATTTTTTATGGTTTCAAATCTCACATTTATATCTTTAATACATTTTGAGTTTATTTGCATATGGTGTTAGAAAGTAGTCCAGTTTCATTCTTTTGCATGTAGCTGTCTAGTTTTCCCAGTACCAATTGTTGAAGAGACTTGTATTTTCCCTATTGTATATTCTTGCCTCCTTTGTTATAGATTAGCTGATCATATGAACATAGATGCAAAAATCCTCAATAAAATATTAGCAAAGTGCATACAACAATACATTTAAAAGATCATTCACCCAATCAGATGGGATTTATTCTAGGGATCCAAGGGTGATTCAATATTTGCAAATCAATCAATGGCATATACCACACTGACAAAATGAAGGATAAAAATCATATGATCATCTCAATAGATGCAGAAAAATCATTTAACAAGATTCAACATCAATTCATGATAAAAATTCTCAATACAATGGAGTTAGAGGGAATATGCCTCAACATAATAAAGGCCATCTATGAAAAACCCACAGCTAACATCCTATCAATGGTGAAAAACTGAGAGTATTCCCTCTAAGGTCAGAAAAGAGACAAGGATGTCTACTCTTGCCCTTTTTATTCAACTTAGACTGGAAGTCCAAGTTATAGCAGTCAGATAAGAAAAAAAAAGAGCCATTTGTTTTGGTAAAGAAGAAGTTAAATTGTCACTATTTGCAGATGACATGATACTATACATCAAAAATTCTCTCTACTTTTAATTTACACCATGATCCTATGTATTGGATTTGGTTTGCGAAGCAAAATAGATGCTTTAACCCATCTTGGTGTATTATTTAAAACAAAAACAATAACAATAAAGAAACCACATGGGTTTTGAAGTCAACTGAGTTTGAATCACTGCTTTCACTTAATAGCTCAAAGGCCTAATTTTTCAACTGCCATAGGCTGTTTGTTCCACCATAATATGTAAGTAACATTATAAGGCTCTTTGTGAGAATTAAATTGGACAACTAATACAGAAGTATCATACCAGTGCACTTTAAATGTATAATTCTTATTAAATATTAGGTGTTGTTATTAATTACAATAATATTGGGCATTTTTTCATAAATTAGGACAGTTTCTTATCAGCACGGTTTCCCCCTAGAAATCAGGGCTCATTGGACTTTTAGTATAATGTAACTTATGTTAGCTAAAATTAAATCATAGCAAGATTATATACTTTTTTCCAAAAAGTATATAATTCAAGTTACTAACATAAAATATTTGTTTAATAAATTTTGTTTTTATTTATATATTCTTGATATCTCATATGTCCTGAATTACACAGTTTACGTAAAGTACTAAATTTTAAATTTTGTTTGGCAATTATATTTCAACAAATTGATGGTATTGTTCAAGTACTAACAAAGAAAGTCTATAATACTTTTTAAAGCTTTACATAAAATATACACATCTTGGAAGGAGCACATCCTATTCTCTGTTTATTTCTTTATCACCATATTAAATCTCTTTGCTAACAGCATAGGGGAAATTACAATGATATAAAGAGTGAATCTTTATCAGTATTTGGCAGAGAAGGAAAACAATGAAACTTGCAAAGTTACTTATAACAAAACTTAACTTGAAAGTGACAGCTGTTCAGTGTTTGATTTATGCATTCATTCGAGGCAGTAGAGCAGACTTCCATAGTCCATTGGGTATCCTTAAAAGCTGACTTTTGATATATGAAAATATACATTTTGGGTGTACAATGACTATGGAAACGCAGGTGAAGAAATAATGAGGTAACTTGTTTTGCAACTTTTTGCCTTTTCTGCCCTCATTTACTTAAAAGGTAGTCCATAATTTTCGGTGTTGACTTATTAAATTATAATTTGACCCTTTTGGATTCAGTAATTGATACCAACCAGTTTCTTTTTGCTAATCTATGTCCTAACAAAAGGGAAAAATGAGTATACACTATCAAAAATCTCAATAAAAAACAAACAAATACAGTCCAGATACCCAGGTAAGTAAGAGAATTGTTGACTTTTTGCTACTATGCTTTGATGGAGTCAGTTTGTTTTAGAACTTTGCCTTTAGCAGCACAACTGTAGAAGTATTTTTTTTTTCTCAGTTACTCATGGGTATTTTTGGATTGGAATTAATTTCATCCAACAAAACTTAAAATAACTCATAATATCACTTCACTTATCTTCAATAAATTTACCTGAAGAGATGCCATTTAGTTCTGCTGTATGCTATCCATTGTAAAAGTAAATATGTCTGTTGAGCACACCATTATGTTCTGTTGTTCATTGATTTTTTTTTCAGTCACCTGAAAGTAAATTTGCTTGAAATTTCATCCATGCATCTAGATGTTGTGAAATGGAACTCATTCATTCTAAGTGTAGTTTAGGGGAATTTTAAAGGTATTTTAGGTCACCTTGTCTGTGTCTGCAATTGTTTTTTATGTTATATTTCTCATTGCTTTGTTAAATGACTGGTGAAATGGGATTTTAACATATCCCTTGAGGCAGTATTCAGGAAGTTAGAGATACAGTGAGTATAATTCTGTTTTTAAGAGTAAAATTAAATGTCCCTGTTTAGAAATTTGAACAATTACATCTAGTTATTCTTAGAGAGCTTACTACCTAGTTTTTATTTTAGATTTGCCTATCATCCAGATATTTGAATGTGCTTGAACTATCTCTCCTTTTCTACACACTTTTGTAATATTTTAAAATGTCAAGCTTGCATTTGTTATAACATATTTCTTCAGTATTTAGGCAAAGTTTTACTTACATTACAATCAATAATGGAAACTGGTGTCTGTATCATGCCTGATCTCATATTGGCTAATGGTTGAGAAGGAACTTTTACAGTCTTTTTGTGTTGTACTTTTGTTCTCAACATAATGATTTATATAGTGGACAGCTAAGATATCTGCTGTTTTATTCTTAAATTTGTGATAAATTATTCATGTAGATTAACATGTAGTAAGTGTCTTGTATAAGTCACTCTCAGGCATGATGAAAAAACAGACATAATACATATAAACCTCTTTTAAAGATTTTATACTCTGGTAAGTTCCATATTGAGGCTGAATGTAGTATATGTATCTACAGTTTGTGTTTCTGAGGCAATTTGACTTTGTAATCACTGTGTTTTAATGTATTAGCTACCTACTTTTGATGTCTCTAGAAGTAAAACTAGATCATTACTATTATTTCTCTAACAACTTGATGATTTAACTAAGAACAGTATACAGAAACCAGCAGTTTTCACAGATAAGAATATTAACACACTGATTATTTTTGCTGTTAGCCAGGTACCAACATTTAGGAAAATATGGATATTGTTAAAATATGTTCGATTTCTGGAGAGGACATGAATCTCAATTACTTTTCATCTCTTCTATTAAGAGTTCTGGTCCCATAATATTCATGCTAGGTGTATTTTATATTATCAAACTTCTCTAAAGCTCAGTAGAAATAAGACAGTTCTTTAGATGTAGGCAAAATATTACAAACTATAATATGATGATCCACTTTTCTTTTAGGAAACATTGCTCTGTCAAGAAAAGGTAGAAAGTGTTTTCCTCAAGTCATTCAAAAGTTTTCATCTGCAGGGAACTCTCAGAGCCATACTTGAGTATATGTGAGAGGTAAAGCCAGAATCTCCTACATATAATTCTGTCTATAACATTATAACAGGGACATATAGAAGGGAATTTAATCAAGCCATCTATTCATAGTCTTCTCTGTAATTCTGCTAAAATGATTAACCAACTTGTTAATTTTCCTTGTTGGTGTCAATGAAACTGCCCAATATGTACTCCTATTCATAAGTAAAATTAAAATACTGTCAAAAGCAAATGTTGTACTAAAATCAGATGACTGTTTATCCTTAAAAACAGATGGACATAATTTACATTAATTAGTAATTGGCTGAAAATTGTCCCACTTTAGTCATGTTTGTTTATTAGCCACATATGAAATAGTTTTATATGAGTTAACATCTTACCAAAAAAAGTAATCTTTCCTTTGTTTATTTTGTTTTGTTTTGTTTTCATTTTTTCCAAGGAGCTGTAGTAGAAAATGAAAAACAGATCTGTAAAGGAAATAACATTTTCTAAGTACTCTTTTCTTCCTCCGTAAACACGTTGTTAGTTTGTTAAATTGCTTTGCCTTGTAGAAACTTCTAAAAGTCTCAAAAATGGGTATTTATTTCCCTGGAGATTTCTTCATTGAACTTAATAAAATCCTTAGTGAGTTTCTTATGCTGCAAGCTGCAGGTTTCCTTCTTTCTTTCTTTTTTTTCTTTTTCTTTTTTTTTTAACTTTTAGAAACTTTTTATTGACCAGGTTTCTTTTTATTAGTTTGTGTTGTCCTGAGTCTAAATATTTATTTTACAAGTCTGTTCAACAAACTGTTGAACTTTTTTAATCAGTAAGAAGAGGGGAAATACTTTCATCATACCTTTGAATGTCACTTATTTAAAAGGTAATTAGAGGGGCACCCGGGTGACTCAGTCAGTTAAGTGTCAGACTCTTGGTTTCAACTCAGGTCATGATCTCACAGTTTGTGAGTTCAAGCACCACCAATGGTACAGAGCCTGCTTGGGATTCTGTCTGCCTCTCTCTCTTTCCCTTTCTCTCTCTCTCTCTCTCTCTCTCTCTCTCTCTCTCTCTCTGCCCCTCCTGTGTGTGCATGCTCATCTTTCTGAAATAAATGAACATTTAAAAATATGGCACTTACAAAATTATCTATCATTTTTGTATATTATGTTTAATCATATTTAAGACCACTAAAATTTATTTTAACATGCATAGATTTATTCTCACTGATATAGTGTCTATGTTAAGTGCTCTTTCATGTCTTGCTACTCAGAATGTGGTCCAAGGGCCAGCAATATTCTCATCACTTGGGAGTTAAAAGTGGAGAATCTGGGTTCTACTGAATCAGAATCTGCATTTTAACAAGATCCCCAAGTTATTCTTATGCATTTTAAATCTTGAGAAGCATTTTTCTAATGTTCTTAGACTTCCCAAATATGTGAAGGAAATAAATAATGACCAAATTCTGAATAACTTATTAAGCGGTAATTTAAAAAAATATATATAAATAATGCTTGGACAGATGAAATATATGAAATTTTACTTAATGCTCTAAAAAGCCTATGTAATAATTTGTATCTGTAAAAAGCCTATGTAATAATTTTTTCAGTTTTTTTTTTGGTAAAGGTTTATAGTAGGTATGAGCATTAGAGCTCATTTTATATAAATTTAATGGTAGCAAAGATCATTTGTTTTCATGAGAATTTTTAAAAACTATATTGATTTTGAATTAGCATAGAGATACACTAAAGTTGTGTAGTTCTTAGCCTATGGGGCTATATACAGTTTTGCTTATATACTTAGAATGTAAGTAGCATAAGGGTAGAGATCTCTTCACTTTATACGTCAACATATGGAATAATACCAGGCAAATAGCAGGACTTCCAGAAATATTGAAAACTTACCTTCAATGAATATGAAGAGTTACAGTTGACACTGTAACATAGGATGACACAGGAAGACAGCACATATTTTCAAAAATAAATCAGTGAGAAAAACACTTTTAGTAAATTATATGGTTAATATTAATGCACTTTGCTTCACTTGAGAATTTAATTTATTCTTTACAAGAATCCTTTTAGGTGGTATTAATCACATTTTCACAGATGAGGAAATGAAGGCTCCAGTTAAATGCCTTGAACATATTTGCCTTGACTATAATATGTCTTGAATACAATGTCTTGAATATTATTAATATAATATAATCCTAGTATAATATACCACAACATGTGAGCCATTGTATGTTTACACTAATATTCCATTTTTTAGAAATGCTTTAAACTTCCCACCTTATACAGTGAGGATTTGATAATTGGAATATCTGTACTTATTTGCAACATAGCTGGCGGGATTGAGGATATCATATAACTTGGCGTTCATTATCATTAACTTCTTTCTCTGATTACTGTACTCTTGAGGCAACCAGGTATTTGAATGTGTAGCATTTGCTGACTTCAATGTGCATCTAGAGTCTCTAGCTTGACCTTGATTAATATAGAATGAAGAGAAAGCTGTGACTTAATTGAAAGTACACTGACCTGATAATTGAAGATGTAGGTTAGTTTCCAGTTTTCTGTTACTGATGCTGCTTTGAATTTAGTCTTCTCATTTAATCTCTCTTACCTCTGTTGCCTTTTGTTTAGAATGGGGGGAGATTCTAACTACCTTATATGGCTATTACTATCATCAAATTTGTGTCAAATTCATTTGTAGTGTATCCTTTAAGGAAGACTAATGAGAGCAGAATTCCCCACATTTCTGTCTGTTGAAAACTATTTTACTCTGTCTTCATTATTCATTGAGTTTTTTTGTTTGTGTGGTTGCCTTGTTTTGTATAATAGTTTTGAAAGGTCTGGTGTTAGTCTAATTATTTTGCTTTATAAATTATTTGCCATTTTTGCCCTAGGGGCTTTGAGGATTTTGTCTTTGTCTTTGAAATTCTCAAAGATATCTGGGTCAATTTACCCAGGTGAGCTTTTCTAATGTGCCTATTCAGGTCTTTTTCTTTCTCTGGAAGGTTTTCTTGGATTATAGTTTTAATTAATCAGTTCTGTTCCATTGTTTTGGGTATTTTTCCTATCAACTTAGTAATAGGTGGTAATTCAAATATTAGTTATTTTTTGCCTACCTTCTTTCTGACCCTTTCAGTTTTTTATGGCATTTTCACTCTTTTAAACATTTCCTGTCTTTCTTCAATAACCGTTAGTAAGTTTACTTTTTTCTTTTCCTTTTTTTTTTTCTTTTCCTTCCTTGGGCATCTTGTCATATATTCTGTATTTCAGAGATAGTTTTGTCTTTTTCTTCTGTTTCTTTCTGGAGATTGATCAACTTTCCTCAGTTTATACATTTATTTTTTACACTTTGTTTTTAGATCTTGAGTTTCTGATTAAACATGCTTATTATGCGCATCATCAGATTCTTGCTGGAGTATATTTAATGCTGCATGAGGGAATTCTCTTCAGACGATATGTGTGAAACTTTGTTAATTTTCTGCAGTAGCTCTGTAAAGACTTCAGTTTCCTCTTGTCTATCTTTATACTATAGGGATTTTATACAATATCCCTAGTTTAATAGTTCTCTTTTCTCTAGTACAGCAAATCCAGATACTTTATAAGATTTTTGTTTTGTTTTGGTGGGGATAGGTTATGAATCCTCCAAATTCCTCACTTTTTATCTTGCAGGACCCTAAATTTTCTTTTTCTTTTTTTCAGCATCAAATTACCAGAGTCTTTTTAAAATCTTTTTCCTTTTGCATAGATGTGCTTTCAAAGAGTTCCCCTTTAAATTGCATCTATCTCTTTAAACCATGTCTGTCTTTTCAATTGTGCCTGTCCCTTTAAAAGGCATCTGACCTTTTAAATTGTACTTATTTTGATATCCATTCTCTGTAGTCCTGCTCTCATTTGCACACACATTTTCGGATATAGGGTGTATTTTGTTTTTCAAATGATTACTTCAAATCACTCTCTTTTTCTTCCTCATAGTCTTTCTCAGCCTACATTTGCTTGCTTATGAGCAGCAATTGGGCTGTGGCATGAGAAGTGTGCAGTTTGCCATTCTCTGTCTTCACATTAACCTGAAGATTTTATGTAGAATTTAATTTTTCTACTGATTTTTTATGTAAACTTTAATTTTCCTTTTACATTTCTCCTAATTTGATAGGAATATTGTGGAAGATGAGTGGCTACATTGCCATCATAGTCCTCAGCTACACTGCAAGTCTTTTATAAAAGTTTGTGCTTGTAAAACTAGAGTTCTATTGTTTTATTGCTTGACAGTTTTGATTTGCCTTTGCTCAGGTTTGTTTCTTTCATAAACTTTAGCTTGGGAGCATTGTCCACCTTTAGCATTGAGAGTATGCTTTTTATGTGCATGATAATACTGTATTTTGTAACAGCTTAACCACTGACTCATTTTAAATCATATTTTAGTTGCTTATGAAACAAATTCATTTATTGATAGATTATTCACTAGTTCTCTAATTGGAATATTTGAAATAGTTATCTTATAAAGTCTCTAGAGTATGTCTGTAGAGTAGTTCATTTTTCATCAGAAATAATGAAATGAAGGGGACCTGGGTGGCTCGGTCGGTTGAGCATCGGACTTTGGCTCAGGTCATGATCTCATGGTTTGAGTTCAGTCCCACATCAGGTTGTCTGCTGTCAGTGCAGATCCTCTGTCCGGATCTCTCTCTGTGTCTCTTCCCCTCCCCTGCTCACATTCTCTCTCTCTCTCTCTCACATAAATACTTACATACATACATACATACATACATACATACATAATGAAATAATATAATAATTATACTGTGAAATATGGTTAGAACCTGTGGAATGAATCACTCAGGTATAAAATATTTTTAATTGTTAAAATTTTAATTTTAAAAATTAAGTTTTGGTATTACAAAAGTTACTTTGACCTCTGATATTTTTGTAAATGTTAATAAAATGAAACAAAATTTTCTGTCCACAGAATTGCCAAATATTTTATTTTATTTGTATGCATATTTCTACCATTGACAACACATGAAAAGATACAAAGTGCAGCATAATTGAATTTCATAAATTTAAATAATTTCAGAAAAGTATAATCTCTTATTCCATTTGGATATTGACTCTTAATACATTTTTATAATTCTTCTAGATTAAATATTGTAATTAGTAAGGCAAACTTGCTAGAAAATGCACACTCTCAGTTAATATATATTGCTACGCCAGTAGATTAACTAGATGAAATTTGAATTCTCAGAAATTTTATAAATACCTTAAGAACACACAAATGAAGGATCACAAAATAAAAAGTTGAATAATATGTAAAAGATATCTAATGTAATATTTATAAGGATACAAGATTAAATAATTGGAAGAAAAATATAGTGCTATAATTTTTTCAGGGAAGGATAAATGGCTAAAAGATTTACAATAGATTATTGAGTACAACAGATTATTGACTGGCATTTGAGATTTTATTTGAATCAAAGACTCAGAAATATTAGGTTATATTTATATTCTGAAGTAGTATTTTAATCAGTTTACATCCAGTTGTCATTATTTCATTTTGGTTATATAAGAATCATCCTTGGAATGTATTATCTCTCTGTAAAACACACACTATGCTAGATACATGAATTGGTTTCAAATGTGATGTTCATCCTTCCCATCTTGATTTTCACCATGCTGGTCTCATCATCTCTCCTCCATAAAATGCTCCCTTATGGATAGCAGCATCCTTTCTTGTCCACTGTCAGTCAGTTCCCCACACAACAACCAGGGTGATCTTTATGGAATGAAATGCAACGTGCAGTATAATCATACCATTGCTTTCTCATCCCCTACTCACTCTGTATCCACTTAAGACACATCGGTATCTTTTAATAGGTCACTGTACAGAGATCAGAATCCTCAACTGTCTCTCCAGGCTCCCTGTGGTCTTTCCTCTGCTTTCCTCTTCAGCCAGATGTGGTGTGTTCATACTCATTATGTGTGCTGCTGTCACGTCAGTTTTCTTTTGTTTCCTCAAGTGTGCCATGTATCTTCTGACTACAAGGCCTTTCGTCTCATTGGTTTTGTTGTCTGAAAGTTCCTTTCCCACTAAGGTGTTTGTGGGGAGGAGAGTTCAATTTTTATTCCCTCTAATCTCTAACATGTTTACTGTCTACTCTCTGCTTCTTCAGGGTGCCAGAAGTGCTGTATGTGGGGACTCACAGATCAAATCAGACCCTCTGTGAACTCAGGGAAAAAAGAAAACTGATCCACATTCTCATTAACTTCTAGATGAAACTTATTCCTTAAATTTAGGCAAAAATCTATAGCAGTATCCACAATGCCCCTGACTTTGTCACAAATACATGTATCATATATTTTTATATCATATTAGACTTGTGGAAGATATTTCAAAATGTCATTTAAGCTCATCAGTATATTAAATTACAGTAGCTAGTATATCTGCTACTAGATCTTGTTGTTCGTTAATAAAGAAATATATATTATTATAGCCCAAATTAAAAAATATATATTTTTATTTTTTAAGGTTTGTTTTTTATTTAATTTGAGAAAGAAAGAGGGAGAGAGAGTGGGAGAGGGGCAGAGAGATAGGGAGAGAGAGAATCTCAAGCAGGTTCTATATTGTTAGCACAGAGCCCAATGCGGGGCTTGATCTAAAGAACTGTGAGATCATGACCTGAGCTGAAATCAAGAGTCAGACACTCAGTTGACTGAGCCACCCAGGTGACCCTAAAAAAAAATATTTTAGACTATACATTGCAATGATATAATGGCTTACTTTTGAAATCCTAGATATTTCACCTTGTGTATTTAAAAACATCATTGTAAAAAGGGGTCCAAAGGGGTTACAAAACTAACAAAGGGATGAAGTTCATTAAAATGTTTAAAAAACCTTTCCCTAGAATATAACACTAAGAAGACAGATATTTAGCTGAAGGGCCTAAAACATTCTCTGAAACATAGTAAGTTTTCAATACATATGGCTTAATCAAGGAATGGCAATTCAACTCAGACTTCCAGAGTAACATCTACTGTGACTTCTTGACATGGTAAAACACCCTATCTTGGGTTCTTATAGGACTGGGTACTGCTCATGTTTGGCTCTTGTTACAACTTCTAGATTACATTTTTTTTTTTTTTACTATAACTTCATTGTCATCTGCACTAGAATACATACTCTAAGTGGGTGGAGACCGTATTTCCATTGCATACATTGCCTGTACCCCACACAGAACCTAGCAAATAAATGTTTGTGGAATGAACTATGTATTATATTGAGACATAAAATAAGTAAGACTACTTCTTGCCCAGAAGTTTTATAGAGACTATGAGACCTGTAAAATAATAGCACCGGGCAATAACCATAGCAATCATTCAACCAACCAACCAACAAACCAACCAACCAAATAAATGCATAAAACTGCCAAAAAGGTACAGACACAATGTTATGGGAGTGAAAGGTAGTGGTATAGCAGTCCATATGTGGTTTACATAAGCAGTGGTAGTTTACATGAATTCTGGCGAAGAGGTAGACTATCTAAGGCATTTATAGATAGAGACTCATATTCTAGCACAAGGGAAGGACAGCAAAACATATGGAAAGGGTAAGAAACAGAACAATTTCAGATATTGACAATGGGTTATATATAAGGATGGAATGTATTCATCTATATGGATCGTTTTTGACAAGGTTCGGAATAAACCTGAAAGCTAAGTTAAGGTTTGGATTTAGTTGATTTGGCAGGCAGTGCTGCTCTATTGACAGTTTTTGAATCGTGAAATATTCGAAGCTAAGCAATGGGAAGATTCAACTTAGAAAAAAAATATTGTAAAATACTTTTCTTGATAAGTATCCAACACATTTTAAAAATTCTTAAGATTTTTAAATTTAACAATTATTTTCCATATTATTCAAAATACCTCAAATTTTATCATGATGTAAGACCATAAAAATAGATAAGTCCAATTTTTCCTTTTTTTTTTTAAACCTCTAAAAGGAGAGGTCTCATTGTTGCCCTATATGCAGTGGATAATGAGAATAATATTCAATTTATCTTCAAAAAAGATCAGTGTACCCATTCACTAGCATTATTTTAAGGGACATAATACATAACAACAGAGCCCATGCTTGCAGATTATTTCATTTTTATGTAGTTAAAATCAAGATAACATGTGAGAAGATTACCATGGTGAAAAAAATCAACGAAATACATTTTCATAGGCTTTAGTTAATACTATTATTTTTCATTCACTCTCCTCATGGGAATGGATTTATAATCTTGCAGACCTTCAAAAGTAAGGAAGTCAAGAATATTAAGTATTCTTTACAATCCTTTGAAAAGCAATAAATAAATAAGAATGCAATATGACAATATAATTATGCTAGCATCAGTATTTTCTCATTCCAAATACAACTATGTGGTTATAGTCCCTTTTATGCCACCCCCAAATATATTTTAATTGCTGTATTTGCATGAATGAGTTACTAGCTCTAGGGATTTTAGGAACTTGACGAGATGACACAACACATACCAGGGAGTTTAGGAGCTTTAGGATCTTATGGACTTTTAGACAGACCTGGGTCCCAACACTTACTCTGCTGCTTCCCAATTCTGAAACCTCAGACAAGATGCATCATTATCTGGAGCCTTGGTTTCCATAACATAAAACAGAAACAAAAATAATGGGATCTCTGTAAGAATTACTTGACATAATGTATGCCTAACAGCATGGCTGACAATTTAGTTAGCAATCAATAAATGTGTTGTTTCATGCTAAATATATTATAATCATGCATGATAGAGATTGGAAAGTATAAAACAATCTTCCCCCAATTTTCTGAAATCCTGCACTTCAGGGTGGCTCAGTTGGTTAAGTGTCAGATTTCTGATTCTTGATTTCAGCTCAGGTTATGATTTCACGGTTTGTGGGTTCAAGCCCCGCATCAGGCTCTGTGCTGAGAGCGTGAAGCCTGCTTTCATTTCTGTCTCCTCTGTCTGCCTCTCCCCTGCTCACTTTAAAATACTGCATTTCAGTTTTTCACCAGGCCTATTACTTGAAATCCCACTATTTATTGATTCATTGGGTCAGAAAAATCTCTTTGCCACTGTAACCATGGCAGAGTTACAGGTATTGGCCATTCACTCCTTTCATTAAAGTGTGTTAGGGAAGTGAAGAGGTTTGAAATGGAGAGGATGAAACAAAATTAATTTGAAGAGAGGGACTTTAGAATTGCTCAGTGTCAAAGCAAGAAGCTGGAGAACAGTGTAAGTAAAACAAGGAAATTGAAGGAAGTCTGAGAATGGAAGATTGAAAGTAATGAATGTGCCCTTTCTCTGCTACTTAGTAAAATTATAACTTTGGTTGAGTCCATTTTCTTGTCCTTAAAGTCAGCTTTCCCTGCCTTTCTCCTAGGATGCTAAGAAGTTACAGAGAACACAAGGTCAAGATTTGGATGGCTTAGTTTCAAATCCTATCTCAAACCCTATAAATTATCTCATCTGGAGCAAATTATTTAGCAACTACAAACATAAATTTATCAATCTATAAAATGGTGATAGTAATACCTAACTCCAAAGGACCAAAGAACCATATGTATGTATATTTATTTATTAATATAAATATGTATATTTATTTATATAAATATATTTATTAATATAAATATGTATATTTATTTATATAAATATATTTATTTATATTTATAAATATAAATCCATATATTTATAAATATAAATAAATATATATTTATTTATAAATATATATAATATATATACTATATAAATATGTATTATATATATAAATATATATAAATATATAATATATATAAATTATATATAAATATATAAATTATATATAAATCTATATAAATTATATATAAATATATAAATTGTATATAAATCTATATAAATATATAAATACACAATATATATTTATTTATATTTATAAATTCTATGATGTTGAACAAATACAAATTATTTTCAAAATTGGCCCTACCCTTTTACTTTGCTAGGTACAAATTAATGTTTTAGTGTTTTCCTAGTACCATAAATCTTTTTCCTGGAAATAGTTTACTATATATTCAACAATAACATTATTTATCTAATATGCATATTCTCATACTTGTAGTTAAGTTTTTCATCCAATACCATTCATTTAAAGCAAATGTGAGTTATCAGATATTTCTTAATTTATTTTTTGGTTTGTATGATTTTGTTAGGTTGCAAAATATACCAGTAATAGTATGAAAATAGTGTTTCATTAGCGATATTCTCCTGTGACTCACTATCTCATTAACCATATTTTGCAACCATTTACTTAAAATATTGATTTATGATGACCAAATTAAAAAACACAAAATTGCAGAAAGCCTTTTGATGGGGATTTCCATTTATCTGTTCAAATTGAAAGAAAAAGAAACAGTCATCAAAATGACCAAGGGTGATATAGCTTCAGATTTCTCTTTGTTACCTAATAACACTATTTAAGATAGACTGTCAAAGCCCATTAGGTTTACTGATATATTCTGCACTTTAGATGAAAACAGAGTTTTCACTCAGCAGGAGGAGAGTGAGAAGTGCACTTATTCTACTCAGGCTCAGAGATGTTATTCTTTTTCTGTTGTTGCTATGGGATAACAATTGCATCAATAATGAGAAAGCCATCAAGCAAAGCTGTGTGCACCATAATAAAAGTTGTTTTGATGCAAATAAGTCTTGGTAGCTTAGGGTTCTCAGTTTTTACAAACTGTGGTGACAAACTCTATAAATCAAATCAGAACTGAATTGCTGATATATAGATAAAAGAGGGAGGAAGTTTGATCTTTTAGTAGCCTCAGTGGTTATTCCTATATCTAAAAACACTCTTAAAAGTATTTACTGTAAAAAAGTATGAATGTTGTTGCCAATATTTTTTTAATGTCATTTTTCAATATCACAGAAGTCTAAATGAAGTTTTTGTTAAAACATATTATGAGGCAGGTGAACTCAACGTTATCTACTTCGGGATAGTGTATTTTTCTAGCAAATGTAAAAGAATCCCTGAATATAACTTTCTCCCCCTTTATTTTTGGCATTGGGTTTGGTCCAAAGAGGACAAAAAGGAATTTACTAAAATTGCTTGCTATTAAAAAAAATGTTTATACCTTACACATATTCACATTTACTTCAAAATTCTTATTCTTTAGGGGCGCCTGGGTGGCTCAGTCGGTTAAGCGTCAGATTTCGGCTCAGGTCAGAATCTCGCAGTTTGTGAGTTCCAGCCCCGCATCGGGCTCTGTGCTGACAGCTCAGAGCCTCGAGCCTGCTTTGGATTCTGTGCTTCATTCTCTCTCTGCCCCTCCCCCACATGGGCTCTGTCTCTCTCTGTCTCTCAAAAATAATAAAAATGTGAAAAAAATTTTTAAAAATTAAAAAAAAAATTATCTTTTAAAATTTCATGGAAACATTGGCATTTGGGACCCTTATGTTTACCTGGTTGACATTTACTGGTAACATATGTCTTCCAATCTGAAGAATTAGAAACTGAATAGATTTCATACGAAGAGTTCAAAATACAATTGCTCATGTTTCATATTTTTGTGTCATTTGTTCACATTCCTCTCAGTGGTTGTTGAATAGAAACTGCAATGCCTATATATAGAGAAATCTTCCAGGGAGCTGAAAGAATAGCTAACAACTGAATACATACTGAGTTACTATAGAATTATTAGCCATGTGTATCTAAGTTTTGACTTTTCACTGCTAGGTGCAATTTGAGAATGGATCTTCCCTGTATAGGAAGAGATTATAAATATGTAGATGGGCACCGAACCTGAATTTATAAAGCAGTCATACTGTGCTAGATTGTAGTCATAAATGTTTCTAGATGGAAATTAGATTTGGGAAATTTAGCAACCAATTGAAATAAGCATTTCAAAACCTTGTAGTGTTTTTTTTTTGTTTTTTGTTTTTTTGTTTTTTTTTGTTTTTTTTTGCTTTTTAATTAAGTCTGAAGAGAGTGCACAGGATGTCACACAGTAAACAGGTGCTGTCACCTTAAATTACCAGACACCCCATGACAAAGTCTGGCAACAGTGCTGTATACCTTCACACTATGAAATGAGTTTGATTATTAGGCATGGATTGAAATGTTCCTGTGTGCCACAAGACTGTCTAATATACGCTTCTTTAATTCCAGCTGTAGGACTCTTCACTGCATTTGAAAGATAATATCTCATGTAACTGAAATCATTTCCAAATTGACCACTACCTCACTCTTAGAATGTGTTTTTTGTTTGTTTGTTTGTTTGTTAATAAATCTTTCTCAAGATGGGTGATGAATAATCAGTTAGATGTGGTTAGGACTAGTGTTCAACTATCAAGTCTGAAGTTGTGAAAGGGTCTGAGATTTCATCCTGAACTCAAGCTAATGAGTTAGCCTCTCATGACTTAATAGACATTGGCAGAAAGATATGAGGCATCTGGGTCAGAGACAAAATAATGTATTATTTACAAAAAAGCAGCATCCAGAGTAACACTGTAGTGTTGTTCCCTGTGTCAGTTCTCACAGGGCAACATAATAAGGCCCAGGTGATGCCTGTACATCTGGTAAGGGTATATTTGAGAAGAACCCTCACGTTAGAAGATTCTGTCTTTTATGGAAGCTTTTGGCAAAAGTGTTCATTCTTTACCCAGAAGAAACCATTTTCTTAGTTACCCTGTGCAAAGTTAGGGAGCAATCCACAAGACGATCCTTATTTCTAACATTAATTACAAATCTGGGTACCATCAAAACCACTTCTGGTTTTGATAATGCACTGTATGGACTCATAGAACCCACTGAAAGCTGTTACACTCTAGGTAGTGCTTTACTGTGATGAACAAACACAGATTAGTATCAGCCAAGGGAAGGGGTGCATATGGTAGAATCCAGGAAAGTTCCAAGCATGCAGCTTTTAGTTGTCCTCCTGCAGTAGAGTCATGGACACTGCTGTTCTCCCAGCAACTCTGTATGACAATATGGAAAGAGAATTGCCAAACTAGGGAGACGTGCCTGAGCGTTGGTGTTCATAGTTTTACTGAAGCACAGTTGCTTTTAGCAAAATTGAGTTGGTTACGTAAGGGTAATTGACTACCCACATGACCAGTCTTTGTCTCCAGCTCTTCCGGAGGGAAAGCTGATACTCTGTGACCCAATGCTCCTGCCGCAAATCACATCTGGTGTGGCTAGCTCCTACCCAAATTCCTATTGTTAGACCATCCAGTGTGACCAGAGAACCCTAGGCAAATAAAAACATTTCTATCACCTTGCAGAAACCAAAGAAAAAGTTAAATTTAGGCAATATTGGATTCCTTACTATGTACTTTAGAAATTAGGCAAATCTCACTTGAGAGGGGAAAAGTATCTTTATCTGCATCTTTCCAGAGCTGTGTGCTTATACAAATATTTCTGATAAGCTAATAATGGAGTAAATTGCTATGAATGCATAGATGTGTAGAATAGTCTGCCAATTATTGCCATGACTCCAGTAGTCATGGAAAATAGTCTGCTAGTGCCTAGGTATTACTTTCCATTTGTTAAAACTCCTCTTTTCTGATTCCCATTCCCCAATTTCTTGCCCTTCAGATGGGTTACAGCCCTTTTTCTCTCTGTTATATTGATTAGATCTGAAGAAAATGACCAACAGACTTTTTAACTTGTGTTAAAGTAACTTCCACTCTCGCTTTAACTTCTGTGGTTGGTAATAGAGGAAGTCTTTCATTGGGAAGGCCCTTTACATCTCTTAGACTTAAATGTAGCTTTGACAAATTTTGTGGGACTTTCAATGGGAAAATAAATCACAGATTATCTGGAGGTTATAGCGATCTCCTTTTTATGGGATGGTATTATAGAGATTTGTTTCTCTTTTTTTTTTCCATAACAACAATGTGATTCTTCAATAGATATAGAATTAGCAAAACATACTTGTGATTTAGAATTTAAGGAGCTAATTTCATGTGTTCCTTAAAATGCTGTCCAATTTTTGACAGTGGCAATCTCCTCTTTGCTCCCACCATCTGCTAATTGGAAAGGAGAGGACAAGTACTCCTCTTTGCCTTCAGATGTCCCTGTCTGTGACCATTACCCTTGATTCCTATGAATGCACTTATATTTTCAGCTGTGACTCTTGCTCCTCATAATTCATTTTCCCTTTAGGTACTCCCACTGAACCAAAAGGGAAAAGCATCTGATGCTCCTTCTTATGTATTTGACTCAAGCATCGATACCTTTTCCTTGATATCCCAAAGTAAAGATTGGAACACTCAAGAATATTTTCTGAAAGCTATGGCATCTTTTCCAAACAATTTTTACTAAATATGACTCCCTTAAAAAAATAATTTCACTGTCAAATAAATTTGGAAAGTGTTGTAAACAGTATTTTCCTCTAGGGAAATTCAAAATACATATTATGCATAAAAGGCTGTAACAAAATCCTGCAGCAAAATCTAGACAGGAGAATAACAATAGGTAAATAAATACAGAGTACAGCATGTAACCAACATGCTTTCTTATAAGATATGATTTGCCTCCTGTGACATCAGATCTAAGTTTCCAAGGGTGCCTTTCATGAGGAAGAGTTCTGCCTTAGCAATAATGCCCAGAATCATTGGCTAAACTAGTGTGCCTTCTTAAGATCCAGACATAAGAATGTGAAGCTCACAGAAATTATTTTCTCTCCTGCTCAAGACTTTCCTTCTAAGTTCTTACCATTTTTTTTTTTGTGGATACTGGTATCCACAAAATACTGGGCTTATTAAGGGACAAGTAAATCCATCCTCAGACTGTGGTTTTGGTCACTGACTCCAAAAAGGATGCCAAATTTCAATGTAACACAGTGCCTTTTAATTCTTACATTAAACGCAGTAACTAAAGCAGGGATGAGGTAGTGGAAGCATCAGTGTTCGCATCTTATTAATATTTCTTAAATGTAGCTTCTAACTATAACTCAAGGATCAGGGGATTTTTCTGCCTTGAATAAAGTCTGAATCCAATGTTTCTTTTTTAGATATGCCCTAGTATGCTTAGTTGTGCCTTAGATACTAATATTGTATGCAAAAAACTAGTGGAACATTATTTTAATAATTTATTTTCTACAAAATCTTTTATATGTTTTTACTTAGTAAATGAATGGCATTAAATATATATATATATATATATATATACATTTTTATATATTATATTTTATATTTATACATATATATTTTTTTCCTATAAAGAATATAGGATTTTGGGGGTGCCTGGGTGGCTCAGTTGGTTAAGCATCTGACTCTTGATTTTGGTTCAGGTCATCATCTCACAGTTCATGAGATCAAACCCTGCATTAGGCTCTACAATGAAAGCATGAAGCCTGCTTGGGAGTCTCTCTCTCCCTGTCTCTCTGCCCCTCCCCTGCTCTCTCTGTCTCTCCCTCTCTCTCAAAAATAAATAATTAAAAACTAAAAGAATATAGGCTTATTTTAGTGGAAACAGTACTTTCAATAATTTGTCCTTTCTTTGAGAACCTGGTATCCCCCAACTCTAAGATTCATCTACTTGAGAAACTGGAAATTTCTGAGAAGACTTAGAAGTTGTTTATAAACATACCACATTAGTTCATCTTACAGTCATTCTTGTTCATGTTTACTTTTTTTTTTTTACTAATTTTTGAAGCTACCTTTTACTCTTTTAGCTGGAACATGCTGGATTTAATTTTCAAAAGGCTTTCCAAAGCCTAATTTATAAACCTAGTGTTTCATATATGTATATTGCCTAGTTAAGCCTGTCAGAATTTGATTGAGCATGAGTTTTAATAGATTTGCAGGAAGAATTATTAAAGCATTTGGTCTACATTTCATACTTGAAAGGTCAGAAAGATAAAACATTTATTTGCAAATAAATTCGTATGAGATGAGTTTGAGAGAAATTAATTTCATGGTATTTATGTCTTATTTGGGTGACATTTGTAGCCTTTTGTTGAGCATTGCCAGTAGAGGTCTACAGTATGACACCATTTATTATTATTTGCAAAAGATGGAGTATAAGTTCTGTATTTAATAACATTTATTTAGTTGTTGATATACTGTTTTGAAAGTGTTCCTAATAGGATTGTTTATTTTATATTTTAGAGTAAAATGCCTGTTTCATCACATTTTGTATCCAAGCACTCTTATTTGCTGTTGCCAAAGACAAATAATGTTGCTTCAACATATTCCCACCTTTTCACTTTTTTGTTCATATTGACGTGTTTCTTTTGCTAGTATCTTAGTCCAGTATCTTCTACCTGGACTTTCTTATGTACTAATTAAACTCAAAAATATATTATTTATGATAAATAGGAAAAAATGAAAACATACTTTGTGTCTTATACATTCAAAATCTTTAGAACCTGGTATTTTGAATAGAAAAACCATTCAGAAAACAAAGATATTGCAAGGAAAATATCCCAGTTCC
Source organism: Acinonyx jubatus (assembly GCF_027475565.1). Classification (NCBI taxonomy): domain Eukaryota; kingdom Metazoa; phylum Chordata; class Mammalia; order Carnivora; family Felidae; genus Acinonyx; species Acinonyx jubatus. Next base: position 127,654,883 of record NC_069382.1, on the reverse strand, counting down.
CCCCTTAAGGTACATATCTAATAAACATTATCAGATGTACTTTCACTAACCTTAATTTAGAGAATGATTCCAAATTGAAAATGACTTCTAGATATAAGATAATTTGATTCTACATTTCATGTGGCTTTACAAATTGATCTTAATGCCGAGGAAAAATATTTGTGAAAGGTCCACTCGTTCACTTTATGCCAATTAGGTTTATAAGCAGTGGCAAAAATATTCCTCACTTGTATGTTATTTAAAAAGATATGTTGACTAATTTGTTCTTTGTTAAATGAATCTTTAAATAAGTAAGGCCAGGGACACCTGGGTGCTCAGTCAGTTGAATGTCCCACTTCCGCTCGGGTCAGGATCTCACGGTCCATGAGTTTAAGCCCCATGTCGGGCTCTGTGCTGACAGCTCAGAGCTGGGAGCCTGCTTTGGATTCTGTGTCTCCTTCTCTCTCTGCCCCTCTCCCACTCATGCTTTGTCTCTCTGTCTCAAAAATAAATAAACATTAATTTTTTTTTTAAATAAGTAAGGCCACTTCCTAGAAAACTTGTAATTTGTTTTAGCTAAAATTGAGCTCAAATGAACTCAAGTTAGTATATAATATGCATTTCCATATTTCTAGAAATAAGTAAAAGACAAGGACAATCACTCTGGGTTGTAATTTGTAGGCCAGAAAGCATCTCATAATGGTAATAGAGAGGACTTTGAAGAAGCCTAAGGGTAGATCTCTTCTAGGACAGAACTCTGAAAGTGTACATGACTCTCATGCAGCTAAAGAAGAAGTAAGGTGGATTGTGCTGATGACAGTCACATGGTCTACTCCAAGCTCAGGCTGTACAGTCCATCTCCGTCAACTCTTTAAAGCACTCCTTATCTGTGCACCACTCATTTTCCAACTCTAAATTTAACCTTCTAAGGCCTACATGTCTGTCACTTGTTAGCCTATACAACAATAGCACAAAGTCTCCCACTAGGTTACAAACACACAGAACTTTGTTTCTGCTAACAATTTCTTAAAAAAAAAATTTTTTTAGTGTTATATTCATTTAAAAAAATTTTAAGTTTATTTATTTATTTTGAGACAGAGACAATGTGTGTGTGTGGGGGGGAGGGGGGAAGAGTGGGAGACAGAGAATCCCAGACAGGCCCTGTGCTACCAATGCAGAGCCATATGTGGGGCTCGAACCTACAAAACTGTGAGATCATGACCTGAGCCAAAACCAAGAGTCAAATGCTTAACTAACTGAGCCACCCAGGTGCCCCTGTTTTATTCATTTTCAGAGAGAGAGAGAGACAGACAGACAGACAGACATAGAATCCGAAGCAGGCTCTAGGCTCTGAGCTGTTATTTCAGAGCCCAACATGGGGCATTGAACCCCCTAACCTGAGCCAAAGTCAGTTGCTTAACTAACTGACTGAGCCACCCAGGCTCCCCTCCACTAATGGTTTCAAAGTACAGAAAGAGAATGGAGCTTGGCACCTTGTCAGAGGTCTGGAACTGATGACTGAGAGTGGAATGCCAAGTAGAATGCCAAACATTATAAACTGTTTCCAGAAGTTCTGAGACTCTAGGTCCTTGGATTTTAGGGTAGCAATTTAAAGTGACTTATCTTCTAGTGAATAGTGGGAACTGGGAAACTCCCATTAGTATTTTGTCATGGTAAACAGGATAGCTTTAGAAAAGAGTTACAGTCATAGTAACATTTTGTCAATAATTTTTTTAAATTTTTTTTAATTTGTATTTATTTTTGAGACAGAGAGAGACAGAGCATGAATGGGGGAAGGTCAGAGACAGGGAGGCACAGAATCCGAAGCAGGCTCTAGGCTCTAAGCTGTCAGCACAGAGCCCGACGTGGGGCTTGAACTCACAGATGGTGAGATCATGACCTGAGCCAAAGTCAGATGCTTAACCAACTGAGCCACCCAGGCGCCCCAATAATTTTTAATATCATTTAAAGGTATATACTTGCATGTTCTCCCTCAGTAAGTGCTCCCACTCTAGTGTTTTGAAATTTCAGTGTGCAAAGAATCATTGGGAAAGGGAAGTGAGCAAGAATGTTTACTATTCAGTTTTCTGAGCCTTATTCTTGGCTTCTGAATCAAAATTGAATTTGTCCGGTGTAAAAACTCAAAATTTGTTTGCCAAATAAATGCCCATGCTAGATCCAATCCCAGCAGCCTTTGCAGCACACTTTATGAAACATAGCCCCATTAACATCTGTATAATGTGTATTATGTGTTGCATAGCCATACAAATGTGGAAATTATTCACAGATCCCACAATGGTATTGCCTTCACTGCATTTTTTTCCTATAATGCTTCATTCAATAATATTAGTTGGACAGTGATTTAGCAAAACATGGTGTCTACTCACCAATTACATCCATCTTAATGTGATAACATTTCACTCTCTAAATGTTTGCTAGGTGTCTGTAATATGGAAAATTATATAGTGAGGGGCCCTTAGTCAGTTGAATGTCCAACCCTTGATTTCAACTCAGGATATGACCTCACAGTTGTGAGATCAAGCCCTGGGTGAGGCATGGAGCCTGCTAAAATCCTCTTGTCCGTCTGCTGTCCTTCCACACCTCTGTCACTCTACATAAATAAATAAATAAATAAATAAATAAATAAATAAATAGATAGATAGATAGATAGATAGATAAGTAAATTAAAAAAAAACAAAAGAAAAAAATGAAAAATACACAGTGAAACTTCTCATTCCATTACCTTTGTCTGTTGGGAGAATTATCACATACATAAATAATCATAATACAATGTAGAAATAATTGCCATAAAAGAAACAAAGATTAAAGGGTTTTCCCAGAAGGAAGTTGCTTGTAGCTTGGAGTCGATTTAAAAACGGGGTGTTTCAGGAATGCATTCATGAAACTTTGAATTTGAGGTAGGCCATGAAACACAGCATTTAATATAACTGAACTAGGACAGAAAACATTGGCACATGGTGGGAGAGTGCAGGATATGCACATAGGACCTTGTACTGGATGTGTACATAAAACGATTCTGAATACTGCATAGCAATGATTGGAAAGATGAGTAAGAGACCAGGTAGGACAGCCCACATAAAAGGCCCCTCTGAATGATAAATAAGGAATATAATCTTCATTGTATAGGTAAGGAAGTGATACTAAGGGTTAGAGGTACAGGCAATACTTCGGGATGATGTTCCAGGTAAGTATGCAGTCGATTGAAACAAGATTGGTGTTTAAGAGACCACTGAGACAAGGTAAAAAGTACCTGAAGTTAAATAAAGAATAAGAGAAAAATAATATGAAGAGGCTTTACCCAGGTAGACTCAAAGTGTTGGCAAGTACTGTGCATGGGGGAGGGGGAGGATTAGCAGCCATGCCCAGAATTTCAAAGCTCCTCACCAGGAGTAGTGGTGACACTTAACAAAACACAAGTTGCTATATCATCATCAAAATCATCCATTAGATTCTTTTGTGAGTATTTAGATTTCACTTTTTTTCAGAGGGGTGGAGTCTTAACCATTCCATTTTTTTTTATTTGAAAGATGTAGGTTGGATACCTGAGGAAGAGTGGCCCAAGAGGAGTTGAAGAGAGCAATGGGGTATTTATTTATAAGGAAGAAATACTTCACTTGTTTTCTTATTGCAAAATGTGCACTCTCTTGGGAGGGGGGGAACTATATAACATACTCAAAATTAAGTAATCTTTGCCATTAAAGTATGCTATCTACTGATATTTTATACTTGCCAAAGATGGGAATTTTCTAAGAGGACAACAATAACTTGAGAGGTGCTTGATCCTTCTTAAAATTTATTTACTTTTGTTTAGCTGCTAATCCCATTACTTCCTGTTTTATTTGAGGTTCTGTAGCCTCCTGCCTTACTTAACCAAATATTTCCGGGTAGCCTTTTAGCAAATAAACTTTTCATTCATTTACATTTTTTTTTTCAAAATTACATCTTCCAATTCTTAGAGCTACCACAAATTAATCTAGAATAATATATTATTGTGACCAAAAACAAGTTTGGTAAAACCAGTTGAAGTTGAGAAGGATGAAGATCATCAATGACATAATAGACCAGTTACTGTTCTACGTATCTGTATCAAAATTGAAAAAGAAGCAAGGGAGAGAGAGAACTAACATCCAAACACTTGAAAAGAAGTATGTTTGTTTAGTATCTCATCATAAGGGCTTGGGGGATGGGATAGTGGTGGATGTCACAGTAGTTGAAAATCACTTCATAGTGATTATTAACATCTTTCTAATTGGAAATTTTATTTGAATATTGTTATTTAAAACATAAGATGACCTGGCTTGCCAGGAGATTTTTAAATTTTTTTTTTCTTTAAGTTTATTTATTTGAGAGAGAGTATGAGGGAGAGCTGGGGAGAGAGGCAGAGAGAGAGGGGGACAGAGAATCCCAAGCAAATTCCACACTGTCAGCACAGAGCGCAGAGAGCTGAACCCCATGCAGGGCTTGAACTCAAGGAACCATGAGATTATGACCTGAGCTGAAATCCAGAATCCAACACTTAATCTACTGAGCCGCCCAGGGGCCCCTGCCAGTAGATGTTTAAAACTTATTCTTCAATGTGCAATTTGAATGTGGGTAAATGATTAGTTAGGTATAGTAGTGTAATAAGCATTTGAGGAGTACGTTTACACTTGAGAATTTAGAAAAAAGGCAACCGAGAGTAAACTGACATTTTACTGTTGCAGAGTTGTTGTTTTTTTCTTTCTTTCTTTGCAATACAGTTTTGTGGGGTTTTTTGTTTGTTTGTTTTTTTATTTATTTTGCTTTTATCCTAATAAGTACTTTTGCAAAGTACCACAAAGTGGGTGGCTGAAAACAAGAGAAATTAATTTTCATACAGTTCTAGAGACTAGAAGTCCAAAAGCAGCATGTCAGCAGGGTTGGTTCCTTCTGAGAGCTCTGAGGCAGAATCTGTCCAGGCCTGTCTTACCTTCTACTGATTGCTAGCAATTCTTGGCATTCCTTGGTTTCTAGATGCATCACTCCAGTCTAGCCTTTATCTCCACATGTCACTTTCCTTGTTTCTGTGTGCCTTTTCATGGTCATATTCTTGTAAGGACACCAGTCATATTGGATTAGGGGCCCAGTCTACTCCAATATGACCTCATCTTGACTAAGTACATCAGCAACAACTGTTATTTCTCACTAAGATCTAATTCTGAGATTTTAGGGTCTTGGACATCAACATTTGGCAGGGGGGAGGGGCAGAAATACAGACCCATAACAGTATATCTGTCTCAAGTAGGGTTCTCCATAGTAACAAAGCCAGTAGGAAATATATCTATACCTTTCTATTTAATTATTTTATACTATAAATGCATAATTTTTATCTATTATTTATCTATCTATTTATCTATAATCTATCTATTTTAGGGATTTGGCCCATAAATCTATCTATTTTAGGGATCATCTATCTATTTTGGGGCCTGGCAAAATCCATAAGGCATTACTGTCAGGCTGAAAACTTAGGCAGGATTTCTATGTTACAGTTTTAAGACAGAATTCCTTCTTCCCTGGGAAACCTCAGTTTTTGCTCTTAAGGATGTGGTCCAATTTTTTTTTAAATATTTATTTATTTTTGAGTGAGAGAGTGTGAGAAGGTGAGTAGCAGAGACAGAGGGAGACACAAAATCTGAAGTAGGCTCCAGGCTCTGAGCTGTCCGCATAGAGCCCGACACAGGGCTCAAACCCACGAACTGTGAGATCATGACCTGAGCTGAAGTCAGTTGCTTAATCAACTGTGCCACCCAGGAGCCCCTGATGTGGCCCAATTTTTTTATGGAGAGTAGTCTGCTTTACTTAAAAGTCAACTAATTATAAATTTTAATGACATTACAAAATACCTTCAGAGTAACATCTAGACTACCAGTTTGACCAGACAGCTGGCAGATAGCCAAGTTGACACATAAAATTAACCATCACACAGCAAAAATAAGATAAGGAAAATCACAAAATGAAAAGAAGACAGAATATGTGTAATTAAAAATCTCTTTGGGTAGGGGCACCTATGTGGCTCAGTTGGTTGAGCATCCAACTCTTGATTTCAGCTCAGGTTATGATCCCAAGTTTGTGGGATCGAGCCCCATATTGGGCTCCACATGGAACATGGAGCCTACTTAACATTCTGTCTCTCTTTCCCTCTGCCCTTCTTCCATGCTTTCGCCCTTTCTCTCTCTAAAAAAATAAATAAAATGAAAACAAATAATCTTATATCACTGTGTTATTTAAATATCTTTACTTAATGCTTGCTTTGCACATCTGTTAATAGAATAATCTGATCAAGAGAAAGTTCTCTATAGTGCAAAGAGTTGGATTCCCAGATAGGAACTTAATTACTACTTGGTTCATTTAAACTCTTTGAAGTGCATTTTCTCATCTGTAAGATAACAAAACTACTACCTTAAAGAGATGTCCACATACAAGTTCATCAAATAAAATAATATAATTTAAAACATTTTAAAACCAAAGTGTTCAATGTGCTCTACATATTATTAACAAATTTTGTGTTTCCTGTCTTCTGCAAAACATACTGGTCAACATAGCACTATAGGTAAAAGCAGAAATTTGGAGAGAACAATATGAATAATAAATAATTATTAAAATAAATAATGATACATCCAAAGTGTGTGATAATGTGCTTCCATTAACACAAATACAGAGGATTTATATTTTCTACCATAGAAAGATGTCCATGACATATTGTGAAATTAAAAGTAAACTTGTAACCTTGGAATCCAAGATGAGAGATTAAATGTCAAACTGTAAACATTATCTTTTCCTTGACAGTGGGGATAAGGTGATACAGGGGGAGTTTCAGTTTTCCATGTATGCACTGTTTGAATTTTTAAAAGAATAAATTGGGTTACTTTTGTAATAAAGATTGAATTCACTCTCAAATATTAAAAATATTTAATGAATTTAAAGCTACTGCAATCTGAGGAATATCAATTATATATGGGTACATCTAGAGATCTACATTGTTCCTCTGGTTTGTGCATGGAAGCAGCTCACATACGGAAGGAATTATATTGCTATTATATTGTTATGTATCAGCCAGCTAAAAGTGCTTCCAAAAGGACAAGGGCCAAAATATTAAGGAGCATTTCCAAATGGAAGTTCTTGAAAACATGCCAGTGTTTGGAAGAACTTTTTACTTCATTAACTGAATGCAGATTTTACTTTTCTTGTCCCAAAGCTAAAGGATTTGATTTATCACCCTATCTAGTTACTAATGGAGATATTTGGGAAGTAGAATGTGATGCTGTTGATGCTATTGAACTGTTTAGCACCCAGGAGGATAGAGAGGACAGCACCTTTGAGTTTGTGAAAATGAGAAGAGAGCCAATTCCTAATTAAATATTTCCTTGAATGTGGCAAGAACAAGAGTGTTCTAAAAACTGATAAACACTTGGGTTACATCAAGGACTTTTATATTCCCGTCTTTATTATGCCAGATGTGTGCTGCCAACTTAAGTAATTACTGTTTTCCCAGTAGGAAGTTTGCTGAAATGTATTTTTGCTCAAAAATATGCTAACCAAAAAACCATTTTCCCCCCTTTTGAGTTTTTCATTTTTACAAATGTGAGAAATGTATAAAACCTTTTTTAAAGCTTCACATAGTATCATTTATAGGGGAAAGCTTTTTGATATAATACAGATATAGAACCCAGAGACTTGCCATGAAAAAACTTATCTGGACAGTTTTCATCTTCGATAACATAGTAGGTGGAGCATCAAAATATGTAGACATACTATAGATTAATATAAAATTATTCAGACACATGTTTTTGCAGCCAATGACTTCTGTTTATTCTCTATTAAAATATTTAGTTACTTTTATTTGTATTTAATATTTTTAGAATATTGAAATATACAGGGATCCACTTTCCTCATTGTCTGCAAATAAGTTTTTAAAGCTCATTATTTTTAGCAGCAATTTTTGGTGTTTGTGATTAACTTCCCATGAGAATGTGCTTGTTATGAGATTGTACTCTTCCCAGTTTCAAATAACTCTTCAGTTTTAATTTCACCTTTGTAAATGTCAGAATGATTTGAATATAAGAAAAAAAATGAGCATACTTAAAAAAATATGTATATATATACATATATATGTATATGTATATATGTATGTATATGTATGTATATGTATACACACACACACACACACACACACACACACACATATATATGGTTTGTTTTTGAAAATACTGTTGCCTAAATAAATTGGTAGTCATCAAAGTATACTTTGCTACATTTCATAATCTACTCATCTGAAGGTAGACAAAAACACATATTATGAAAACTTGTGCAACTAGTAACTAGTTTAACTAAATGATAGAAAAAAAACTTTCCCTCCCCCCCTCCCCCCCCGCCTATTATGCCATGAATTCTTTAGGGAATAGGCTCCAGCAGCAGCTTGGGCTCCTTTTCATGTAGTTCTCTGGGTACTTCTTGTACTTCTCTGGGTACTTCAGTTGAACCCAAGTATGTTTCTCTTTGGCTTCCTTCTTTTTCTGACCAGTTTCCTTCACAGGCTTCATGAAGCTATCTAGGCTTTTAGAGTGCTTAATATGCTCAATATGTACCTTAATTCTCTTGGCAAGAATCCTGCCCCTAACCTGTTTAGTTACAATAATATTAGAAGCAAGCTAAGTAACATTGCAAACTCTTCCAGTTTTTCCATGGTGACGTTTGCTGGGCATTTCTTTTTTTTTTAATTTTTTTTTTCAACGTTTATTTATTTTTGGGACAGAGAGAGACAGAGCATGAACGGGGGAGGGGCAGAGAGAGAGGGAGACACAGAATCGGAAACAGGCTCCAGGCTCTGAGCCATCAGCTGGGCATTTCTTTTTGAATAGAGTCCATTCCCTGATGTCTACAAAATCACCTCTCTTGTAAATTTGCATCTATGTGGGCCAAAGAATGACTCCCAGTTTCCTAGAAGTCCTAGAGAACATACAGCAGGAACTTCTCCTCTTTCCGTTGTTGGTAGTCATTTTGGCTCGTTACTGGAAGATCGCAGTTCCAGCCAAAAGGCAGATTTCATTTTTTAAGAAGAGTAGAAAGTGGATGAGAGTTTATACTTCCACACAACTTTTTTGGCCCATACATGATGAATAAAATATTTACTAAGTCCATACATAGAACAAAAGCAATGCAGATATAAATTGTAGAAATCAGATGTTAGAAACAGGGTATATACTTGAAAAAACCTGGGTTTATCAAGTGGAATATTATATATCTATATTTGTGTATACATATATATTTATATATATATATGCATACATAAATGTATATATATTTAAGAATTTTGATGAACTAGTTCTAAGTCAAAACAGAAGACTGTATTCAGAGTAAGGAAAACAAACCTATCATCATGAGAGAGATTTGTATAATGCGTTGTTGTTTTAGGCTATGTACTAAAGGTATAAAAATGAATAGAACATAATGAACTGTAGTAGAGAAAAATATGTAAATAACAGCATACAGTAGAATAGTAATTAGAAACAAATTTTATTCTAGAATGAATCTGGGATACAATTTTAATTAGAAAATCACATGTGTAAAAGCTATATATTTTTTTTAAACATGAGAATGCATCAGCACTCCTGCATCCATTGCGTAAATTCCTAGCAGTGCTATTGCTGGGTCATAGGGTAGATCTATTTTTAATTTTTTGAGGAACCTCCACGCTGTGTTCCAGTGGCTGCACCAATTTGCATTCCCACCAAGAGAAACTCTTAAAAACTAAGAATAAACTGAAGGTAGATAGGGGGTGCTAGGGAGGGAAAAATGGGTAATGGGCAATGAGGGCAGAAGGGCACCTGTTGGGATGAGCACTGGAAACCAATGTACGGAAACCAATTTTACAATAAATTTCATTTTAAAAAAAGCATGAGAATGCATAAATAAAATTTCTTACATCTTTAGTTGTGAAATTCTTGTTATACCAAGGACTTATAGGGAATATTCCATAAGGGTTTACTGCAGGCAGTAGAGTATCAGTTATATTTAATATTTTCAATCTGCTAATTAAATATATCCCATTTTACTAAATTATTGTTTTTATGATATTATTACTGGGGTTTGAATTATAATTGCAAATTGAATTTTTTTTATTTTGAGAACAACAGAGACAGTGCAAAGTGGGGGAAGGGCGAAGAGAGAGGGAGAGAGAATCCCATGCTGGCTCTGTGCTGTCAGCACAGAGCTGATATGGAGTATGAACCCATAAAACTGTGAGATCACGACCTGAGCCGAAACGAAGAGTTGGACACTTAACCAGCTGAGCCGCCCAGGTGCCCTGCAAATTGAGATTTAAATTGAAGCAATTCTTAATCTCAAGCTCTAACATGTTTGCTTAAACTTGCATGTTATATGACTAATCACATTTACCCCATATTTATTAGTCAATGTAAATAAAAACATATACCAACATTCAATAACAACTTGTGTTTTAAATTTAAAAGTACATATGATATGATACTTATCTACTGATTTAAAAGTATGTACTATATATGCTTTGTAGGTTTTTCTTTGTATTACTTTAAATAAATGTTTATAAATGTTATAGTTGGAGATAGGGTCAGAGGCAACTACTTTGTAGTAAATAGCACTATTTACTTTGTAGACATTTTCTCAGGACATTGTACCTGAATTTCAACAATATCTATCTATCTATCTATCTATCTATCTATCTATCTATCTAAGAGAGAGAGCACATGAGTGAAGGAGGGGCAGAGGGAGAGGGAGAGAGAGAATCTTAAGTAGGCTCCTCACCAGCACAGAGCCTGACATGGGATTCGAGCCCACGGCTGTGAGATCATGACCTGAGCCGAAATCAAGGGTTGGACGTTCAACCAACTGAGCCATCCAGGCACCCCAACAACATAATTTAATTTAATATAAAGTATTTTATTGAAATTTGTCTTTAAATAATTCATACAAAATCAAGTGCAACAAAGAAATTTTTCTGCAGTATCTTTACTTACTTTCTTTTCCGATATTTTCCCAATACTGAGGTCATTCAAAATGTTTAAACTATTCCAGTCTTTCTCTACTAAATGCAATTACATAAAAAAGACAAGTGACACATTTACATATTGACATTTATTCTTGTTACTCATTTTTCTTCAACATCCTTTGATTAATTTCTTTCTGCTTTTCAACTATAAATATAGTGTCAATAGACTTGTTCATCAGAGTCTCTGCAGGGGAGAGAAAAAAACAGCAACACAAATTTGATAAATCAGGAAGGGCTTAACAAAGACTATTTTCAGAGATATGGGTGAAATGTAGGGAAATCACAAGGTTTTGTGCTATAGTAGAGTCATTACCTTTATTAGGACTGAAAAGATAAGTAACGGAAGAAACTGCCTTCATTAGGAAGAAGGAAGGCTTGTACAGAAAGTGAACTTGAGATAAATTTTATTTTAATGTCCTAGATGCATCTAATCAGACAATGCAAGTAAAGGAGCCAATGGAATCAAATCCTTGCCTCTTCCGTTCTTCTTATCTCTATTGAATGCCCCCATTGGCTAACCATAACAGGAATCCAGTGGACAAAGGATCTTTCTGATGTGGCCTATGTAGGTGAGTCCATCAAGGCAGAGAGTAGCCTATGGAGTGCGAAGATGCATCTCGAAGGGCAAATGGAAAATAGCTATAGCTTTAGTAGTATAGCCACTTCTGTGCTTCTTCAACCTGCTGTGCTTTCTCATGCCTCCTGATAAGCATTCTCTGTCTTTGTTGTCTTAACCGAGGAAAAATTTTATGTCATATTAGCAAAGCATTTTAATAGGGTAGCCCCTAAAGGGTATACCTTAAGTCATGTTGGGTCTTGTAATTCTTCCAAAAGCACAATTAAAATGGAGTCCAAACCGGTTCCCAAGAAAAGGCTGCACATAGGGCCCGGATTCTGGGAAGTATTCTGAGAATTGGCTACAACTGATATCATCAGACATTTCTCAAACTGGAGAAAAGCTGCTCAGATTTACTAAATACTCTCAATGTAGATGCTAGTCATTAATGAAAAATTACAATTAGGGAACAGTGTAAGCAGAAATACAGTCTACTAATTTATGTATGACTTAGTGGCTTTGTGTGCTTCCTGAACAGTGGGCATTTTCTGTGTAAACATAAAGAAGCATGACATTAGGATACATAAGATCATCTTATTAGTATCAAAAAATGTTGGGTTCACATCCCGGCTTTTCCACTGAATAGCTTTGTGATCATAGGCAAGCCAGTTTTTCTTACAGAGTTTCAGTACTCATATATAAGCATAAGCAATATTTACATCTTCTGTTTGGGCTGCTGAGATTACATAAGATAAGATGCAAATAACCAGAAGCATGCTGTTTGACATGTACTAAGCTCTTTGTAAGAGTTGGCTATTATTTCAAAATAAAAATGGAATAATTTGGTTTTATTAGGCAGCAGACTACCTCAGCAGAAATATAGCCAAACTCAAAGCAAGAGAATGAGGAAAGACAAAAGAACTGGACCAGTTGCCTTCATACTCTGTATCAATCAAGATGGCAAAAGTGCCCAAGATACCTTCAAGCACTGAGTACAACTAAATACACTTAGATTTTATTGACAAGAATAGGATCCTGTGATCATCCCACCTATAATTGTGGCTAGAAAATCAGGGCACAGGTTGTTAAATCTTGATTAGAGCAATGATGATTCTTTTTTTTTTTTTTTAATTTTCTTTTTTTGAACGTTTATTTATTTATTTTTGGGACAGAGAGAGACAGAGCATGAACGGGGGAGGGGCAGAGAGAGAGGGAGACACAGAATCGGAAACAGGCTCCAGGCTCTGAGCCATCAGCCCAGAGCCTGACGCGGGGCTCGAACTCCCGGACCGTGAGATCGTGACCTGGCTGAAGTTGGACGCTTAACCGACTGCGCCACCCAGACGCCCCAGAGCAATGATGATTCTTTATGCAATGTGTGCACTGGATAGCAAGTATAAAATCAGACAAAATGGGGATTCTATTAACAATAAAGAAGAGAAGAATGGGTAGGAAACTAACATTGCATAGAACATCGGTTTGTCATTATTTTCTTTCTTGGAAAGATGATCTAGCAACTCTGAAGATGTTTCTCCACAGGGACTTCCACGAAGGTGACGATGTGTTAACGTGACATCACTTGTTAGTGTTTCTCATACTTTCAAGTGTGAATACTTTAGTAGTCTCTATACAGTGTCATATTCTTAATATGTAATTATTGTTATGTAGTGTGAGAATTTATGAAAGGATTTTAATTTAAAATATGTATTTAAAAGTTATAGTACATGTTTTTATTTCTATGAATGTTTCTTGTCAAACATAATTCCAATTGTGTTACTTAAAATAATGGTAATATGGAGTTTATTTGCTATTAGATATCAAACAAAGGATACATCATTTAATAAGTTTGCAACTTCTGTTTTTCCCCTAACACTGAGATAAGGTTGAATTGGCAGAGATTCTGTAGACTAATGATTATTTCAGGAAAAAAATTGCCAGCAATCCAGAGTAGTTGCTACCATATGGTAGCAGTGTGCTCCTTTCTCTGGCGTGGTTGGGTTGCAGTCAAAATAATCAGAGATTCAGAAATGCTCTTTATAAAAACATTAATTATTATTAAACTTGAATTCATAATGGCTGCACTTAATAAACATTTAATAAAACTAACATATAATATGTAGAAATCAATGAAAAAATTTTCCTCTTTCAAATATGAGTCTCATTCTTTAATCCCTCATAAATTCCAGAACATCACCTTACTTTTTACCTAACCTATCCAACCTAACCTAATCTCTCTGGTATCTTCTAAGGGCATTACCCTCATGACCCTCACATAAGGCTAATTATCTCCCAAAGGACCCTTCTCCAAATGCCATTACACTGGGTTTAAGCCTTCAACATATAAATGGGGTGGAGCACATTCAGTCCATAACAGGTATCTATACATACCTGGAAATGTGCTGGGTGTTATATTCCCAATATCTTTGTCTAAAGGTAGATAACATTGTCCTCAGGTCACTCAAAATGCAAAATAATTATGTCAAGTAAGATAAATGGTGGAAATAGCTGTGAAACAAGAAACAATGTCAGTGTTAGGACACAGTTTTCTTTAGTGGAGAGAAGAGAGCTGCCACTTAGCTACAGTGCTTGTTGTCAGGTAGGCATGGGAGCAAAGCATTACCCAGTTTTAGGTTTTTAAAAGAGAATCTGGATATTTGGTTTTTGTATGTGAAATTTTCCTATATTCATGTTGTCAATTGAATCATGTCTTTAGCTGCATTGTGAGTGAAACAAAACCACATTTATCCCAAGGATTGCCAGTTTGCAAGCTCTACTCTGAGAGATTTTTATCAGCCACTTGGTGTCACCTAGCTGTTAGGTGACAAAGCAGGATTCCAGCCCAGGTCTGCCAGGTCCAGTGCTTTCCTTTCCTCCAATCCACACTATTTTCTGGGCTCCAAGCTTGTGTAAACACCACTGTATGATCTCTCTATTCCTATTTCCTTGGCAGCTGGACATTTCTAGATATAATTATTTCTAGATAGATCAAACTGAATACTGTCCAAAGTTAACTGTCCCCCTCTGACTAATCACTTCCTATATAACAATATTTTCACAGTTTCAAATCCCCAACATAGTGAATAATACTAGGACATGTACTAGGGAGTGATTTGGGGATTGTTAATGTTAATACCCTATCTTGAACAATAATATTAATACTATTCTAAACTTCTGGCTACTTTATCAGAATATTGATATTCTTTTTGTAGGGTGATTTTTTAATATTACAACTTACTTAATGACTGAAATGTATCTAATTTGTCCCTGGATGTTTAAAATAATTACTGGTTGTTTAAAAAGCCTTAAGAAAAATGAAATGAGGCTGACTTTAAATCATCTGGCAGGTGACTTTACATATAATCAGGAATTGGTCAATGATTCATTTTATCATAATGTGTTGGGTTAGTGTTAATCTGTTTTCACTAGGTATTTGTTCTCATTTACAATTTTATCATATTGATATAAAAAGCAGAAAGTCTGTTTTAGAAAAACATGGCAATAGATTTTCACAAGATAATATACAGTGAATACGTTATGACTCACCTTTCATAGATCTGTTCAGAAACAGAAGGAAGACATGATACCTCTCAATATCTTCTGATTCATTCTGTCCCCTACCTCTCCTCTGCCAGGTAATTTCTATTCCACAAACTCTTAGTGGCCCTCTAAAATTATTATTTTAAAGATTTTCACCAAGACTCAGTCCAAGCAGGAAATAGCTCATTTACAGATGCTTTTGTTGGTTTATGGATGCATGATGTCCTATAGAGTATCACAAATCTTCGTGATAACCTAAGTGTTAACTTTAATGTTTGTATCTTTAATTTAGCTGAAAGATGTGTAAAATATTATAAAGTCAAATAGCTCCCTCCTTGCTGAACATATAAAGTTGGGATTAAAGCATGTTATTCCAGTAGCTGTCAATCATAACTTATGCCCAATTATTTATGTTTGAATTATATTCCCAGATTATACAATGTGAAAGAGCAATTGATTTTTTTTTCCCTAGGACTTATTTGAGCCAAGTCCTGTTCCTACACAGGTTGCCTTTGGATATCTAGACTTCCTCTGGGTTAGTTGGCTAGTTTCAGTAGTGTAGCCATTAAAGTCAAGTCATTAAGTAATCTATGACCACAAGAGGGCAGTTGTAAGTACGTCTGTCTTTATAAATTATATTTTCCTCTTTATCCAACTCATCACAGGACTTTAGTTTTACTCTTTTATTCCAAGATTGGAAATCAATATTAATGACAATGATTAACATGCATAGGGTGGAAATTGCTGTGAAAAATTTAAAATCACAATATGTTTCACATGTGATGTACTCTCCATTAGTTTTATTGACTACTATTTGGCATTACTAATGACTGACACATTCCATTTTGGTTGTCACTCATTACATTGGTTTAATATCTACCTCTTTTAGCAAAAGTCATTCTGAAATTCCTTGTTTAGGCAGAATTAAAAATCAAAGGGAAAACACATAGTAAAACATACTTTTTTTAAGTCTTAACATTTATTCATTTTTTGAGAGACACAGAGACAGAACATGAGTAGGGGAGGGGCAGAGAGAGAGGGAGACAGAGTCCAAAGCTGAGCTGTCAGTATAGAGCCAGACAGGGGGCGTGAAATCACGGGCTTCAAGAAGACCTGGAGATCCTGACCTAGGCTGAAGTCTGAACCGACTGAGCCACCCAGGCACCCCAGTAAAACATATTTTAATGTTATAAATTCTATTAAAGTATCATCATATGCCTCCTCTACTTTCAAAATAAAACGAAAGTTAAAATAGGACAAATACATGTTTTTTTTTGTTTTTTTTAAATATGAAATTTATTGGCAAATTGGCTTCCATACAACACCTAGTGCTCATCCCACAGGTGCTCTCCTAAACACCCATCACCCACCCTCCCCACCCTCCCACCCCTCATCAACCCTCAGTTTGTTCTCAGTTTTTAAGAGTCTCTTATGTTTTGGTTCCCTCCCTCTCTAACCTTTTTTTTTTTTTTTTTTTTTTTTTTTTTTTTTTACGTTTCCCTTCCCCATGGTCTTCTGTTAAGTTTCTCAGGATCCACATAGGAGTGAAAACATATGGTATCTGTCTTTCTCTGTATGACTTATTTCACTTAGAATAACATGTTTTTTAAAGAAACAAGACATACAGCTAATTTTTAAAAAATTACTTATTTATTTTGGGAGAGAGAGAATGCGCAGGAGGAACAGAGAAAGGGAGAGAGAGGGAATCCCAAGCAGGCCTCCACACTGTCAGCATGGAGCCTCATGCAGTGCTTGAACCCACTAATCCTGTGATCATGACCTGAGTGGAGATCAAGAGTTGGATGCCTAATTGATTGAGCCACCCGAGAGCACCAACATAATGGTAATTTTTAAGTTGGAAGGGATATTGATCAATTTATTACAAAATGAAAGGCTAAGAGAAGTTTTTATAATATTTAAACTATACTATTTTATAATATTTAAACTATAAGTCATATTTGACTTAACACTATAAAAAAGAATTTAGTTAAATTTCATGCCCTTTTTAACTTTCTCTGAAATTTTACAATTTGTAAAAAAATATTGATCAGTTTTGGTAAGTTGTATATTCCATTAATACTTATATTGCTTTTACTTATATTGGGTAAAAAATATTAATTTCCCCATAATAAACAAGCAACAAATAAAGCAGCTGCTTTTATTCCTTTGTTTACCAAAATACAATTTAGACCATACCAAACCATAGTTCATAAAGACACAAAATTCTGTCCTATGTTTGCTTGTCTTCATGTATCTCTTAGAAATTACCTCATTGTAATTACCTCTTAATAAGCATCTTTTTGCTGACACCATTTAAGACTGTGGAGTGAATGAGGTATATATGTTTTTTGTTTGCTGGTTTTAACAAGCAAAATGAAATATTACCTGAGCGAAGTTTCATAGAACCTTATGGATTCACTCCTGCATCAGTACTGATATATTCTAAAGCAACGTGGCTAGTTATTTGATAAGTTCATATGTCTTATTTGTCTAAAATAAATTCTGGGGGCACCTGGATAGCTTAGTTGGTTAAGTATCTGACTTCAGCTAGGTTGTGATCTTGCGGTTCATGAG
The DNA here is from genome assembly GCF_027475565.1 of Acinonyx jubatus. Classification (NCBI taxonomy): domain Eukaryota; kingdom Metazoa; phylum Chordata; class Mammalia; order Carnivora; family Felidae; genus Acinonyx; species Acinonyx jubatus. Next base: position 127,637,175 of record NC_069382.1, on the reverse strand, counting down.
TTCGAGCCCCGAGTCGGGCTCTGTGTTGACAGCTCAGAGCCTGGAGTCTACTTCAGATTCTGTGTCTCCCTCTCTCTCTCTCTGCCCCTTCCCCACTCACGCTCTGTGTCTCTCTGTCTCTCAAAAATAAACATTAAAAAAACAAAAAGATTAATGTAAAAAAATAAATAAAATAAATTCTGCAGTTATTTACCTTGTTTTTGATCAACTCTCAATACAATTACTGTTAGAGGAGTGCCTGAGTGTCTCAGTCAGTTAAGCGTCTGACTTTGGCTCAGGTCATGATCTCATGTTCGTGGGTTGAAGCCCCATGTCTGGCTCTGTGCTGACAGCAAAGAGCCTGGAGCCTGCTTCAATTTCTGTGTCTCATTTTCTCTCTACCCCTCCCCTGCCCACACTCTCACTCTCTCAAAAATATGATAAAAACTGGCAAAAAATTAAAAATATATATATAATTGGTGTTAGAGACTTAAAGTGAAACATTATCTCTATTAATTTAAGTAATATCATAAAAAATATACAAAATTACAAGCCAGAAAATGGATTGAATCTACTTTTAAATAATAAACTATAAGTATTGTTTAATATAATGTCATATAAACCAGAGGAATACATTAAATTTTTCCTAAATTTGTAAGAGGTTATAAACATTATGAGAATAGGAATAATACTGTTTTGTTTCTTACTATATACTAGAATATAGTACAATTTCTGATGCATAAGAGGTTCTCAATAAATATCTGAATTGTAAACACCTAAATATATTAATAAACAGCATGATGGTAAAGCATCTTTGAATAAAATAGAATACCATCTTTAGTGTTTTCAAGGATGCAATATTAAACAAAGTATTTTGACCAAACTACAACTATATAAATAAAAATATGATATTGTAATTTCCCTCTCCTAATATCATAAACTTGCAATGTTTCTGAATATTTTCCTCCCTTCTCATGCAGGAATATCCAGACAGGAGCTGACCCAATGTAACCTTTTGAGATATTTTTATGTCTAGAATTTCAAATCCTTGATTGCACCATTTTCTCCCAAACTGTTATCTACTTTCTTTAACTTTTTCCCTATTTGTTGCTCCAAGGTTCATCAATTTCTCCTTATTTCTTTTACTTTTGACCTGCTCCCTTATTTAATTCTGTGATTCAGTTTAGCCACCAGTTGTTAGTAATAGCCCAGCCATTCTGTTAACCTGTGGAATTACATCATTGCAATAAATACCTGACCTGAACCTCAAAGCTACACAAGATTTTTTTAATCTAATTATTTTTCTCTTTCACCTTAAAGAATAATATAAATATTCACTATTTTTTGAATTCACTACTCTCTATTTCTCTTCTAGTTCCAATCCTTACGTGCTTAGAAATATTTTCATTCTACTTTCTCATTGAATGAATAGTTAGCAGGATATATAATTATTTTTTTTTTTTGAGAGAAGTGACCAGTCTCCTCCTGGGAAGTGGGCAGTAAGATTTGACTCTCTTCTTAGTGATAATTATCTTCTGTAGGACCTAAGATTTATAACTTACTCCACTGTGCTATTGGTTCCCGGTTTTTTCTTTCTCATTCTTCGTCTTACATAATATTTTTCTTTCTTTTGATTCTTTGAGGCTAGCATCTTTTTGATTATTCCTTGAAATAATTTCAGTGGCATTTTGGGGGACATTGGAGAGAAATGCATTTTGTAAATCTTCCATAGTTAATAGAGCCTAGTTTTTAAAAATTATGGTTTATTATAATAACTCCTTTCTGTGTCACTTAAATATTATAGGATGGATTTGAGTGAATTTTTGAAACAATGATAAATCCTCTAATCATTGACATCCTTATCTATGCCTTTACTTTAAGAAAACTCTTTATATATAATCTCATTGAATTCTCCCAGTAAAACTCTAATTGACATTATTTTTATTTAGAAGACAACAAAAGTGAAACTCTGAAAGATGTTACTCACCCATTTTCACAAAATGAAAAAAAAAATGTCTTATCTGCCAGGACTACTTGATTAAAAAACCCACGTTTCATTTTGTTAATATATCCTCTTTGATTGAGGACTACTTAATGGAAATTTTTTTGGTGCTGTTATGAGAAATATTAACTATTTCATTTAACAAATAATTTTATTTTATGATACACATCTGAAATTTCATGACTTTGGTGTTATGTAATGAGCTATCAGTCTCTCTAATAATATCACTACTAATAATAACAATGTTAACATTGAAGTAGTGTATTATCAACAGTTTTATTTAATATTTACCCAATAGGAAGTACTGTGATATCGTAAATGGAGAATTGACTTTGAGTTTGGCAAATTGTAGGTTAGCCTTCTGTTACTTTTTATAAATAACAAAATATCTGAGACTAAATACCCCCTCTTACAACTTGTGAATGAAATAAAGAAATACTTTGAAGACTTAAGAGGTAACATACGTACATTATTGTGTTAAGTTGTTTTTTTTTGTTACTTTAATAATAAATTGACACAAAGTGCCAATAAATACAAATTTATTATAAGTCATAATTTCAACATCAGGTGTCAGAGGGGCTGCTCTCTTTTCTGGAACTTTAGGAAAGAATCCATTCCTTGCCTTTTCTAGCTTCCAGAGGCCACCTGCATTTCTTGGCTTATGGCCCTCTGTCTCCATCTTCAAAGCCAACGAAGACAGATTGAGTCCTTTTCATGTCGTATCACCCTCATGTTATCCTTGCCTCTTCTCCCACATTTGAGAAATCATGGGATTATATTGGATCCACCTGGATAATCCAGGATTAATCTCTCCTCTCAAAGTCAGCTGATTACCAACTTTAATTGCATCTAGAACCTTAATTTTATTTTGGATATTGACATATTTGGAGGGGGACATTGTTTGCTGACCACAAGTATCTTGGAAAATTCCTGACATAAATTATATCACTAAGTGGAATATCTTCTTATTCATTGAACAAATATTAAATTATATTAAATATAATTTATTTTATATATTATATTAAATTTTAATTTCACTACCTCAATTTCAATTAATTATCTAAATCATAGGACTCCTGGCGTTAGGCAAGGCAGGTATTACTCTAGCTTTACAAATATTTCATCTGATTTAAAACATTGGTAATAGTGATATGCAAATGCAAGCCATCTTCTCTGTTTACTTTAAATGTTTATTAAAGCTATAAATATTTTGTTGTCTATGACTATTTGTTTACTAAATGGAAAGCTAATTGTCTAAGGTTTTTTTATCAAGAAAGGGCATCTTTACTACTAAAAATGATTTACATTTTTAAAATATGAGACTAAAAAAAAATTGACTGCTTATTTTCAGTGCTACATTACAGAGAAAATGAAATTTCATTCATGCAAAGTTAAAAGTTCACCAATGTTCATACTATCTCTTTTTAATAATAAAACTGAGGTACTCAAATAATATTTTCATAGGCTTAGTTTGCCTGTGCTTCAAGCAGGCCTAGCAGGTCTGCTAATATTCTTGCAATGAACATAGTCATTTTAAGCAATATAGAGGTTACAACTCTACTGTTTTCTGATCTAACAATTTTATTTTTTCCTATGGGAGCAATTATTGTACAAAATGACAAAGTGGCAAGGGCAAAAATCTACTTACCAGTGGCATACAATCACTTCTTTGTTTTAGAGTTGGGATTTTTGATCTCATTAAAAGCCTGAAATTGCATGGCATGCTTTTCTATTTAGACAATTAACATATTAATCTACTTCATGTGGTATCCATCTGCTCATATATAATTTTGCAGAAATATTATCTATACCTCCTTGCATTCATGTCCCATAGCTATTTTTAAAAGCAATATATAATTACTAGATGTTATAAAATATTAATATACAGCAACTGGGGGGAGTTATTGGCTTTCAGAAATGAAAAATTACAGGCAAATCTTTTTGTAAATCTCTAAAACTTAGATATTAAGGGATAGTATTAGGGTAATTCATTTTCCAACTCACTTCTTCCCACTTGAACTTTTTGTGCAATTTGGAAAATCAGGACTTTTTGTGGTTACTAGTAGGTTATTTATAGAAATGAAGGTTTGAAAAAAAGGATGAGTTAAGTCATATGTTTCTGTAAATTGAATTATTACATAGGTCTTCTCTCTTCTCCTTCTTTCAGTCTAGAGCAAAAATGCACACTTAATAAAAATAAAAACAAAAAGGTCACAAAGTATTTAAAAAATAATATATTTTTAAATTTTTCAATGTTTATTTATTTTTGAGAGACAGAGAAACAGCGACAGAGTGTGACAGGGGGAGAGCAGAGAGAGGGAGACATAGAATCTGAAGCCGACTCCAGGCTCTGAGCTGTCAGCACAGAGCCTGATGTGGGGCTTGAACTCATGAGCTATGAGATTGTGACCTGGGCCGAAGTTGGACACTTAACTGACTGAGCCACCCAGGCTTCCCCCACCACCAAAATAATAGTTTTTATATAGCAAATAAAATCAGGTTTGTTTGTGCCTCAAATTTCTTGTTTATTGGAAGGCAGGGGATATGGAATTATATTATTTTTCAAAATATATAAATAAATATAAATACACACATAATTGTGCCACTGAATATCGTAAATGATATCACCTGGGTAGTTAATCACTATATCTGGAGTTGAACTAGTTCATGTCAATTCCAGGTTTTCTTGCTTACTGTGTGACCTCAGGGACATTATTTAACCTTTCTGTACCTTGGTTTCCTCATGTGTAAAATTTGAAGTGTTGTCAACCAGAGAAACTCATGTAAGCCACGGTTTCCAGAGTTTTTCTTACAGGTCAGATACTTAATTACGCAGCTCCTGTGTGACTGACCTTTGCTACTCAGACTCCATACTCCTTGCCCCAAGAACAAAAATGACGTATTTGTTGTGAATCACATTGTTAGCTTAAATATTTGATCAAAGTGCTACTATGCAGCTCGAGGCCTCAGGCATACAAAAATACTCTTATCAGGCAAGATATTTTAAGGGCTCAGAATTCACCTCCCAGGAGCTGACCAAGTGCCAGTCCTGTAGACATACCTTCCTCTGGGGAATGTGCAGGGTTTGAACACCATAGACCTGCTTAGTTAACACTTCCTTCTCAATGCCCCTGAATAAACTTCTCAAGTCTTTATGCTGTAAATTTTATCAAAAATATTCAAGAGCAAAGACATAGATATTTGCTAAAAAACATTTACATTTCTCACTTCATATAATACATTTTAGTTTCTATTGGTGAAAACTGTCCAAGTATATTTCATTCACTTGAAAGTACATTTGATTTAAAAAAGAAGGAAATTAAGATTTAAAACAAGATACTTTAAATTAATATTACACTGTATGTTAACTAACTGGAATTTAAATAAAAATGTGAAAAAACCAAATACAAATTAAAAAAATAAAATAAAACAAGATATTCTGCCCAACAGGATCTTTGGGGAAACTTGAGTTCTGATTAATTATGTACATACTTCATTTACAAAGAGTAAAAGAGAAAGACTTTTTCATTTACACCTATTTACAGAAAATAACTCTAAAATAACTCTAAAATTTTTCTACCTGCAAAATTCTGCTTTAATATCTCATGCAATAAATTACATATTTTCTATCTATAAATATTACTTCAAACATCAGAAAAATATGGAACAAAAATGGGTTAATGAATACATAGTAGCACATATAATTTAATCTGTAAATCTGTATTATAGATTTGTAGCACATCAAAATTACTAACATCAACTATCATTAGAATATACAAGTGAATCAACACTGATCTACAAAGGGATTATTGTGCCCAATAACATAAAACTCTTTAAACAATTCAGTTGTGAACACATGTAGAAGATAAATTGTAATCTTTCATTCAAGGGAAAAATGAGCTTTAGAAGGCCAATTCAGCCCTTCATTTTTGTTAGGGGCATTCAAAGGAAAATTAAAAGATGGGTCAGAGGTGCCTGAGTAGCTCAGTCAGTTGTGCTTCCGACTCTTGATTTCAGCTCAGGTAGTTATGATGCTGGAGTTGTGGGATTGAGCTCCGCATCTGGGCTTCATGTTGAGCATGGAACATGCTTGAGATTTTCTCTCTCTCTCTCTCTCAAAATAAATCTTAAAATAATAAAAATAAAAGATGGGGTAATCATTGTGAGACAGTAAGGGAAGATCAGTTTGGTCTGCTTCTACTTGATTCAAGTTCATTAAGGAAAGATACCCTTAAGAAGAAAGAATGTGGTGTGTGTGTGTGTGTGTGTGTGTGTGTGTGTGTGTGTGTGTGTGTGTGAGTGTGTGTGTGAATACATATATTGCATGGTTACATATAATTAGCACCTTAAGAATTGTCAAGAATTATTTTGGGGGAGGTTCCTTTAGGGGAAATAGCTAAGGTTTTTATAACAGAAAATATGGGTCCCATGTCTGCCTCCTACTTTCTGTGTGACCTTGATCAAAGTATTTACTCCTTTATGACCAAAGTTTTTTATACCTCAGTTTCCCCATCTGTAACTTCAGTTGAGTTTTGGTAAGGAACCTTAGTTTAAGTGGATGAAGGCATGCCCTGACTTAGATTTAAACTGTGTTCAATCCTGGAATTTACAAAAGTCCTGGCATGTTTGGCTGCCTGACGAATGGGCAGGGCAGGCCTGCCAAAAGTACATTTGCACGGGGACTAATTGATCTTCTGCACAAGAACTCCTTATTAATGAAAACAGGCAAAAAAGCTTCAAATCACTGCAAAACCTTGGTGTTTTAGGGAAATCAGTGATTCTGTGTGAAGTTTTGGTAGAAATGGCAGTGATTCTTCATGGATATTGTCATACTCTGGCAATATCACACAGGAAGGATAATATCACATGGGGGATGGTTGATGACTTTACTGAGCCAAGTCATTTTTTGTTGTTTTGTGTTTTGTTTTGTTTTACTGTATACAGAAATCTCAGAGATTACCTTAAAAATTTGGGAGAGGAGGAATCTGTTGAACAGTTGGTAAAATATGTGTTCCATAAGAATAAAATCACTACTCTTCATGATTAGTATAAAAATCAAATTAGGTAATAACTGGAAAAACACTTTGTAAACACCACCAAAAGCTAAGTAATGTTAAAATTACCATTATTTATCAATTATCAAACATATAGTTGAACACAGGTTCTACAGAAGAACCTGCCCATCAGATATGTCAGGGGAACTCTCTAAATGACAGAAGTTTTCCTTATTCTTTTCTCTTAACTATGGACCACTTGATCAAATAACTGTAATTCAAATTTGGCAATAGATCCTAGGAGACATACATATTTAAGGAATTAAATAAGAAATTAAATAAATAAGGAATTAAATAATATTTTCATGTATTATCATGTTGATGATAATGTTCATACTTTAAGACATCAAGAATGAAGTGGAAAATTGATCCAGTTATCTGGTTAAGTCATGCTTGAGAAAAAAAATACAACTTTCTGCATAGTCTATGGAAAGTTGACTGTTACAAATTTACAACTTTTAGCTCTTGAGTATTTCTTAGATTCATATGCTGATAAGTAATCTTCCAAAGACTCATCATTAATTACATTTTTTAGTTCTCCAATACATTGTTTCATCTGTAATGAATTTATTTTTCATTACGGTTAGATCTTATTTTTCTTTCTTGTGCTTCACATCAACCCTAACTACTACACCTTCTTCTGCCCAGAGTCTTTTGATTCATAATTATTAGATTCTTTCACATATTTAAGATTTGCAAATATGCTATTTGGACAGACATATGAATTCTGTCTATGCTAAAAATACCTTTTTATAGATATTTTAAAAAGAAAAATATACTTTCTGTCAAATGTGTAAAATGTTAACCTATGTCTTACTGATAGACTGAACCTTTAAATAATTTTTTTGTAGAGAAATATCCTGAGTATTGATTCTCAGCTAAGCTTGTCTCTATCCTGAAGGTCACAATTCTCAAATGAGAACACCATGTGTGTGCATGTGTGCACGTGTGTGCGTGTGTGTAAGGTTTTCTGGCACATCTGTTTCTAGTTTCAGCTAACTACAAGAGGCTAAAAGTAAACCATGGATGAAAATATTCAAGGAAAAAGTCAGATTTTGATTTTCCAAATATCAAAAGAGAGTCTTATAAATGTTAAATAAAAGTATCTTAGAAATAAAATGTAACTCATGTTCTCTTAGAAATATGTCAGAATTTACTTCTATGGAACATATTTTTTCATCATTTGTGCCCAATAACATAAAACATACAATTTAAGAGAAAAAATGTATCAATATAACAATTATTCCAATTAAGACAAATGTCACTAAGAATTCTAAGATGATCTCTAAGATTCCCACTTCCTGTGTATATAAATTACAAATCCCCTAGGACTGTGTATGTAATGGTTTTTATTCCTATGATTAGGTTAAGTCATAAGGCAAAAAAGATTTTGTGATTAGAATTCTAAAGCATAGACAATGAGCTTAAGGAGAGTAATCCTAATATATAGTAAGTACTATACTTCCAGAAAATGACTTAATTTCCTGCTTTAGTGAAAATTTCATCATCACTCAACAGAAATTAGTTCAAAGTTTTCTTCTCATCACTTCAAATATGTTTTTTTCTATATTTTTCACACTTCTTTTTTACATTTTCTTTGCTTCTAACTCTAAGATAAACTTTTCTTGCTGAGAATAACCTGTCCAATTCTTGGTTTGTCTTTTTCTACCTTCTATATTATCTTCTTTCCCAATTATTTTTTTCTATCCTTTGCATATTTAGTTTTTACTGGGTTCTTTTATTTTTGATCTAGACTCAACACTTTGGAGTCATTTTACCAGTTTTTCCAGTATATGACTGAATTTTTCCAATGTAAGTAACTTTGGTTCACTTTATTTATTTATCTATTTTTTTAGAGAGAAAGAGAAAGCATGCAAGTGGGAGTGATGCAGAGGGAGGGAGGAAGGGAGAGAGAGGGAAAGAGAGAGAGAGAATGAATGAATCTTAAACAGACTCCACGCTCAACAGGCTCCATTCCTCAACTCTGGGATCGTGACCTGAGCCAAAATCAAGAGTTGGACGCTCAACCGACGGAGTCACTCAGGCACCCCAGATTTTGATTCACTTCTTATAATGGCTGTCACATTCATCCCTCATAGCCATTCATAGTACCACTGCCTAATTTCAGTCCTCCTTTTCTCTCTTTCTTTATTTCTTTATTTCTTTTTTTTCTTTTTTTTTTTAAGAGAGCGTGGGCAGGGGAGGGGCAGAGAGGGAGAGAGAGAATCCCAAGCCGACTCCATGCTATCAGTGCAGGGTCCCACTTGGGTCTCTCATGAACCTTGAGATAATCACCTGAGCTGAAATCAGTAGTCAGGGCTTAACTGGCTGAGCCACCCAGGTGCCACAGGCCCCTTTTGTCTCATAGCTGGAGTCTTGTAATGGCCTTCTAACTGGCTTTATTTATTTATTTATTTATTTATTCATTCATTCATTCATTCATTCCTTCGTTCCCATTTTTGCATCCAGGTTACTCATAACACATCTTTGTTCATATTGCTTTGTTAAATACAAAATTTCAAGAACTCCCTAATGAATGGAGTATTAACATTTAATTGGGCCAGAATTTTTCTGCAATCTATTTTTCTCCAGGTGTCAGTAATGAGTCTTCAAAATTCAGGATAAAGTGCTGTGTTCTTATTTAATTCTCCTTTGCTATCCATAGACAAAAACAAATGTGATTGCTCTCTTCTAAATTTCTAAAAGTAATTCCTTTGAATCACTCTAATATATCCCAAACTGCCACTAGCATTTATCATTTATCTCCTAATGTTGTATTGTGCGAAGGGCAAGGATTACAATATGTGTATATATTTATACTACTAAAATAGCATCTTGCACATTGTAGGTACTTGATAAACATTTATTCAAAAGTTTAGTTTAAGTCTTAACTTTGTATATCTTTAGGATTCTTTCATTTGCTTAAGAGTTTATTTTCTATCACGTTAAAAATTTAAAGACAATATATGTATGCTATCATCAAAGGTGTGTGTGTTTATATTTCTTCTTCTTTTAATCTATAGGTTTATTAGATTGAAAAAAATCCATGTACCAAGAATAAGTTGATAGTAAGACATAATTTAAAATATGACAGATATTTGGGACTCCTGGGTGGCTCAGTTGGTTGAGCGACCGACTTCGGCCCAGGTCATGATCTTTCGGTCTGTGAGTTCGAGCCCTGCGTCAGGCTCTGTGCTGACAACTCAGAGCCTGGAGCTGCTTTGGACTCTGTGTCTCCCTCTCTCTCTGCCCCTCCCCTGTTCATGCTCTGTCTCTCTCTGTCTCAAAAATAAATAAACATTTAAAAAAAATAAAATAAAATATGACAGATATTTTATTTGAAGACTTGGATTTTAATAGTCTACAAAAATCTAAAGAAAAAACACAGCATTGATATAGCAGAAATTGATATAGTTGTTAAATTCCAACAACATTCAGATATGTCACATTATGAAGATTAAAATATTGATCTATTCTTGCATTACTTAAAATTACAGTGTTGCAATTCTTGAATTCATCATGTAAAACCTTGGCTTATTTCTGCCTTTATTCACCAAGTAGCCAATAATGACAAGCTGTAAGAGATATAATTAGTCAAAGTTTTTATAATTTTACAACTTATTGTGTAGCCTGTTTCAAAGTGTTCTGAAAAATATTATTACTCAGAATTTAAATGAGAAAATTCCTATCAAAATAAGGAAAGTATAGGAGACAAAGTAGATTTATGGTTATGTTTTAGATTTGTTCACATTTTTCCTCAGTTTGAAATATAGTGGATTACTAGGATGGCTCCATTATGAATTAGCCAATTATGTTACCTATTGAAACTTCTTGTATTATAACCTCTTACTCTATGATGTAAACATTGAATTTGAACCAACACATGTTTTCCCTCTAATAGCAGGTTTGAATCTTTGACTATATTATCGACCTTAAAGAGGGGTGTTAGAATTTGGGTCAATAGTAGTTATTCATTTACTTAACTGTACTTATGTGCTCTTTTAACAGCTTCAAAAATGGTTATAAGGACATGCAAAAATTGTTACAGGTGCACGTGTGTGAGGGTGGGTGAGCATAGGAAATACTACCTAGTAATTATGTTTCATTTTGTGACCTCACCTCCCTTGTTATGAATGAAGTGTATATTCTGAGGATACATAAACTTGTTACTTTAGCCTTAAAATATAGAGCCCTGGCTACAATTAGCTGCCCAGAATTTACACACATAGCATTTTCCTTCTCTGTAACAGATAACCAATGATGATTAATTCTAATGCCTTGTTTCACATACTTCCAACTACTTTGTATTTTTATTTAGTGTTCTACTTCCCTCCCACCCCCATCTTCTGAAGTAGAGTATGAAAACTTGAAGCTCATGGATTACATCTTTTTTTTAACCTTTTGATCCCTGCCACATATCCACCACCCCCCACTCACTCCCTGTCATTGGCAACCACTGATTTGTAATTTGTTCTCTGTATCTGCAAATTTGTTTTTGTTTTTTTAAGATTCCATATACTGGACGTCTGGGTGGCTCAGCTGGTTGAGCATCCGACTATAGCTCAGATCATGATTTCACGGATTGTGAGTTTGAGCCCTGCACCGGGCTCTGTGCTGACAGCTCAGGACCTGGAGCCTGCTTCAGATTCTGTGCCTCCCTCTCTCTTTTCCCCTCCCCTACTTGTGCGCACGGTCTCTCTCTCTCCCTCTCTTTCTCTCTCTCTCTCTCTTTCTCTCTCTCTCTCTCTCAAAAATAAATAAACATTAAAATTTTTTTAAAAGATTCCATATGTAAGACAAAATGATTACAGTATCTGCCTTTCTGTCTTATTTCACTTAACACAAATCCCTCAAGGTCCGTCCATGTTCTTTTTTATGGTTATATAATATTCCTGCGTGCGCGTGTGTGTGTGTGTGTGTGTGTGTGTGTGTGTGTGTGTGTGTGTGAACATTTTCTTATCTGTTCATCCATTGGTGGACACTTAGGTTATTTCCATATCTTTGCTGTTGTAAATAATGAGATCTTACAGTTCTTATCTTAGTTCCTCTGAGATACTTAATACAGCATTCAATACCTACTGGGCTACATATACAGCTGGCAAGTACATAGTTTGGAGTTTAGAAGGTTTGGATTCAAGTTCTGGTTCTGTATGTTAGCTCAGCACATGGGAAAAATCTCACTCTTGCTGAGCTCCAGTCATCACTTCTCTAACATTAAGTTGGTAGGGTAAGGTCAATAGAAGCCTCTTAAGATCAAATGAAAATATTTGTACAAATTAATTTTATAAATTCCAGACAGCTTTAATGTATATTGTGGAATTCATTATTAGATTAAAAATTGTATATTAAATAAATTATATATTAAAAATTATATAATATATAAATTAAATTATATATATTAAAATATATAGATATTAATGCTTACAAAAAGTTGCTATCTCAACAAAATTTACTCTGGGGGATAAAAGCTTACTCTGGATTTATTATATTATATTTGACCACAGAATAAATAGGTTTTCAATGGATTTAGTTATTCTAACTTAACTTAAAAAAAAATAGAAAACAAACAAAATCCTGTGAATCTAGTGCAATCAGTTAAATTATAGAGGGTTTTTTTTTTTAATTCTACTCAAATTACTATTTTGTATTGTATATATTGTATATTCCCTCTGGGTGTTATGTTCTTATCATCTTTCTTCATTCTTAAACTCTGCCTAAATGCTTCTCCTCTGTGGTACCAAAACAATTAGGTATTTCATATTATATTATATATTACAGCTTATTCATATTCTTGTGTACTTGATTATTTAGTCTATAAGAATAAAAGCTTTGTGAGAGAAGGGATCATGCTATCTTGTTCACTGATATACCCAAAATAATTAACTGTTTGGCACAATAGTAGGGACTCAGTAAATATTTTGTCAAATACATAAATTTAGATTAATACCCTAATTAAATATAATTGTAGGCTTATTTCCAAATGACTTCACTCTAGAGAAAGAACCATCTTTACAATCCAAATTTAAATTTAAATAAAACCTTTGGAACTTATGTGTTGGGGATGAGTCTATTGATGTCCAGCTGGGAAATTTTCTAGGATTTTATAAAAAAAAAAAAAAAAAAAAAAGGAAAACACCTCCAGCTAGCTTAAGAAAAAAAAATGTGTGTCTTTTTTTTTAAGTTTATTTTTATTTATTTTGAGAGAGAGATAGCAAGCTGGGGAGGAGCTTGCAAAGAGGGAGACAGAATCCCAAGTAGCCTCTGCACTGTCAGCACAGAGCCCAATGTGGGGCTCGAACTCACAAACTGTGGGACCATTAGATAATGACCTAAGCTGAAGTCAAGAGTCAGATGCTGAACCGACTGAGACACCCAGGTGCCCCGAGGGGATAAAAAAAAAGTGTTTTTTTGTTTTTTGGTTTTTTTTTGCTCTTTTAACTCACAAATAAAGAATATGACATGGCTTAAGTGATGTGATTCTATCTCTGAGCCTGTCTACTCTGTTTCTCTTCATGTTTGGCCCAGGTTTTCAGAATAGGCTCTCTCCACTTAAGAGAAAATTTTGGCTTTTCTTAGGGCCGAGCTTTGCTTCTTTTCAGTTCTAATTCAATTAGAAGCTTTGCCCTCTCTCCAAAGGTACTTATAATGATATTTAGGAAAGGATTTAACTAGCTGCTTGATTCAAGTGCCTATCCTTTAACCAATTACTGCACCAAAGGTATGGATGGGGTTATGTTATTAGACCCATTCTGCTTGGAGCCCGACTCAGGCTTAATCCCACAACCCTGGGATTGTGACCTGAGCCAAAATCAAAAGTTAGACACTTAATAGGCTGAACCACCCAGATGCCCGCATTTCCTTATTTAAAATCAAATTCCAGGGGCCCTGGGTGGCTCAGAGGTTGAGCATCTGACTTCGGTTCAGGTCATGATCTCACAGTATTTGGGTTTGAGCTCCGTGTTGGGCTCTGTGCTGACAGCTCAGAGCCTGAAGCCTGCTTTGGATTCTGTTTTTACCTCTTTCCCTGCCCCTCCCTGCTCACACTCTGTCTCTCTCTTTCTCTTAAAAAGTGAACAGTGTTAATAAATGAATGAATGAATGAACGAATGAATGAATGAATAAATAAATAAATAAATAAATAAAATACTAGGAATTAAAAGAAAGCAAATTAAAATATGCACATTAAAAATGAAAACAAACTTATAAATTAAAATTAAGAAGTTAAAGTCCAAAGTATATGTATAAGTGTTTATGTTAATTATACATAGTAGTACTGTTTTCCTTCATTCAATGGAAACATTATTTTTTTCAGTTTATTCATATGTAATATGAATAATATAATTCTATTATCATGAAATATAAGGATATAGATATTATGTATACTGGCTTCAAATACATGATAAACATCAACATTGATATAATTTTAGGCTTCTGTATTGACAATATGTAGTTATAAAACACATTCTGATCATAAGTCTACTTGATTTTTCCTAGAATTATTTAAAGTATCAGCTGAATAAACTAGCTTAGGTACAGGGTTATTGTTTTTAAATTTTTTAGTGACAGTCAAGTAGAATCAATATAAAGAAATAACAGAAAGGATTCAATACTGGTTACTGGTAAGTGCAAGAATATATCCCCCTAAGAAATAATTGCTAAATCAGGTGTTTTTCCTTACAAAAAAGATAGACTTGAAAGCATGAAAAATAATTTATATAGCATATTAAATGATTAAAGTCTATCATAAGATTATTCCAAAGAAAGTAGCAATTTTGGAAAACACCATGATTTTAAGATATGTCAAGGATATTGAAGTAAGAGAATATATGATTAGTGACAGACTAAAACATTAAATAATGGACCTCAGATATTATGAAGGAAAGACAATGAAAAGAATAATTTGTTACAGGTTATTTAAAACTTACATTTAAAAAGTTGCAGTGTTTTATGACTTTCTTTCAATCATTTTCATTTTATGACTAATCAGTATTGAGTTAAACTTCAATCTAAGTTACCAATTTCAAACGCAGGAATTTTCTATAATACAATGTATTTCTATAGAATGTAAATTCTATCTTCTGAATATAGAATATCATTCAGTCAACATAATTGTTTTGACATTCATCCATGATAGAGTGTTTATAAATAGTCCATTCATTTTCAATGTCTATACACTACTCTACTGTATGGGTAGATACTTAGAACTGGAATTATATGAGAGGAGTAAGTTTAAACATTTAAGAAACTATCAAACTGTTTTTCAAAATGATTGTACCATTCTACATTCCCATTAACATACATGAAATTACCTACTTAACACTTGATACAGTCTTTTTACTTTTAGCTTTTCTAAAAAGTGTATAAGTATTTCTTTGTGGTTTTAATTAGCATTTTCCAATTGTTGAATATTTCTTCTGAGTTTTTTTTTATTTTTGCCATCTGTATATCTTCTTTGCTAGAGTTTCTGTTTAAATATTTTGCCTATTTTAAAAATACACATTTTTGAGTATAGTTGACACACAATGTTACATTAGTTTTAGATGTACATCGTAGTGATTCAGCATCTTTATACATTATGCTATTTTTACCTCAAGGTACCTACCATCTGTCACAATACAATGCTATTAAGATATCACTCACTATGTTCCCTATGCTGTGCCTTTTATTCCTACAACTTATTCAGCGTGTAACTAGAAGCCTGTATTTCCCACTTCCCTTTACCCATTTTGTCAATCCTTCTGCCCTCCTCCCCTCTGGCAATCATCAGTTTGTTCTTTGTATCTAAAAGTATGATTCTGCTTTATTCTGTTCACTCATTTGTTTCGTCTTAATTTAGATACCATATATGAATGAGATCACATAGTGTTTGTCATTCTCTGTCTTATTTCACTTAAGATAATACATACTAGGTCCATCCATGTTACCACCCAATGGGAACATTTTATTCTTTTTTGTGGCTGAGTAATATTCCATTCCATTTGGTTATATTTACTTTCCCTACTTGTTGTCTGCTATTTATTACATTTATTTTTATTTTCCTATACATTTTTCTTTCTCATACATTAGGTATCATTTGCTTTTCTGTTTTCACTAGTATAAAATGGAAGCTGGATGTGTTTATTTGGGATTTTTTTTACTTTCCAAAGTAGGTCTTTGGTGCTCTAAATTTCCCTCTAGGTATTACTTTTGTAAGGTCCAATAAGTTTTTATATGGTCCTTCTTTATTTCTCTTCAGTTAACAATCCTTTTTAATTTGTCTTCCGATTTCTCATTTGACTAATGGATTATTTTGAAGTGTGCTATTTGTTTTCCCAAAATTTTGGTCAGAGGACATACTTTGCATGACTTGAATTCCTTTAAATTTATTAAGATTTGTTTTATAGTCCTGAATATGGTCTGTCTTTGTAAATTTTCTATGTGAACTTGAAAAGAATGTGTATTGTGCTACTATTGGATAGAGTGGTCTGTAAATTCCAAGTGGGTCAAGTTGGTTGATTGTGTTATTCCAGTTTTCTGCATTATTACTAAATTGATGTCTACTTTTTTCTGTCAGTATTGAGAAAGGGATATTGAAATCCCTAACTATAATTATAAATTTTAATTCTGTTGGTTTTTCCTTTATACATTTTGAAATCATTTTCTTGTGTACAAAAATATTTAGAATTTTTCTTTTAAGTAATGCCCCTTTATGAAAATGAAGTATCCTTCTTTATACATGGTAATATTTTTGCTCTGATAGCTACTTTGGTTAGTGTTAATACAGTTTCTCTTTCTTTTCATTAGTGTTTGCATAGTATCTATTTTTTATCATTTTATGTTTTTATTTATTTATTTTTATTTTTATAGGCAGTATAAGGTTAAGTCTTCCAGCTTGATCCAATCTGACAATATCTGCATTTTATTTGAGCTACATTAGCTTCCTAATTTCTTTGTATATCAATCGTATTAATTTTAATGCATACATGGTATTCCATTATATTGCCAAGTGCCCAAGAAATTTCAAACCAGCAAGCAAATGCTAGGCCAGCTTGCCATGTTTGATAGATTTGGTTGATAAGGAAATAATAAGTTCAAGTGAATGTGGGCAGGAATTTAGGAATTTATGGCACAAAAAACAGCATGATCTTCATGTTTGCATCAGGTTCTATACCCGTGCCAAGTCCCAAATCCCATGGAGGCACTAAAGAAAGAATGTAGATGAATACTCTACGCATTAGTTTCTTTTTCACATAGAAAGGACACCTCTAATCTTATACGGGAACTGTTAATAAACCTGTCCAGCCCTTTCCCCACCCAGAAATATCACCTGTTTGTTGTTGTTGTTGTTGTTGTTGTTGTCGTCTTAATTCCAGTATAGCTAGCATACAGTGTTACATTCATTCCAGGTACACAATATGGTGTTTCAACAATTGTATGTACTATTACTGATAAGTTTACCCTTAAGTCCCCTTCACCTATTTCACCCTTTCACCTCCCACACCTCCCCTTTGGTAACCAGAAATTTGTTCTCTATAGTTAAGAGTTCCTTTTTCTGTTTTTTAATATTTTTAAAAATGTTTATTTATATTTGAGAGAGGGAGAGAGAGAGTGTGATTGGCGGGAAGGCAGAGAGAGGGGGAGTCGGAGTATCTGAAGTGGGCTCTGTGCTTAGGCAGTGAACCTGATCCTGTGAGATCATGACCTGAGCCACCTAGACACCCCAAGAGTTTGTTTTTCTGTTTGACTCCTTTTCTTTCTCTCTCTCTCTTTTTTCTCCTTTGTTTTGTTCCTTAAATTCCACATACGAGTGAAATCATATGGTATTTGTCTTTCTCTGACTGGCTTGTTTTGCATAATGTTATACTCTCTAGTTCCATCCACGTTGTTGCAAATGGCAAGATTTAATTCTTTTTTAAGGCTGAGGCATAGTCCATGTATGCATACCACTTCTTCTTTATCCATTCATCTATCAATGAAAACTGGGGCTCCTTTCATAATTTGGCTATCACAAATAATGCTGTAATAAACATAGGGGTGCATGTATTTCTTTGAAATACTGTTTTTACATATTTTGGATAAATACTCAATAGTGTGACTACTGGATCATAGAGTAGTTTCATTTTTAACTTTTTGAGGAAACTCCCGACTGTTTTCCACAGTGCATTCCCACCAAAAGTGCATAAGGGTTTCTATTTCTCCACATCCTCTTAAACACTTGTTGTTTCTTGTTTTTGATTTTAGCCATTCTGACAAGTGGCTATTCAGAGTCTTCTGTGGTTCCATACAAATTTTCAGATTGTTTGTTCTAGTTATGTAAAAAATGTTATTGGCATTTTGATAGGGATTGTATAAAATCTGTAGATTGCTTTGGGTAGTATGGGCATTTTTACAGTATTTGTTCTTACAGTTCATGAGCATGAAATGTTTTTCCACTTGTTTGTGTCATCTTCAAAATCTTTCATCAGTGTTTCATAGTTTTCAAAGTATAGGTCTTTCAAGTCCTTGGTTAAATTTATTCCTACATATTTTATCTTTGGTGCAATTGTACATAGGATTGCTTTCTTAATTTTTCTTTCTATTGCATCATTATTAGTTAATATGTAAAACTGCAACAGAGTTCTGTATATTGATTATGTATCCTGAAATCTTACTGAATTTACTACTTCTAGTAGTTTTTTGGTGGATTTTCTAGGGTTTTTTATATATAATATCATGACATCTGCAAAGGGTTTACTTCTTTCTTACCAATTTAGATTCCTTTTATTCCTTCCTGTTGTCTGATTGCTGTGGCTGGGACTTCCAGTACTATGTTAAATAAAAGTGGTGAGAGTGGACATGTTTGTCTTGTTCCTGACTTTAGAAGAAATGCTCTCAGTTTTTCCGCATTGAGTAGGATGTTACCTGTAGGTTTTTCATATATGGTCTTTATTATGTTAAGTAATGTGCCCTTAAATCATATTTTATTGAAGATTTATAATGAATGAATATTGTACTTTGTCTAATGCTTTTTCTGCATCTATTGAAATGATCCTGTTGTTTCATCCCTGCTTTTATTGATGTGGTGTATCACATTGATTGACTTGCAAATATTAAACCATCCTTGCATCCCAGGGATAAATCCCACTTGACTGTGGTGAATAATTTTTTTAATGTATTGTTGAATTTGGTTTGCTAATATGTTTTTGAGGATTTTGCCTCTATGTTTATCAGAGATTTTGGCCTGTAGTTCTCTCTTTTTTTTGGTAGTGTCTTTATCTGGTTTTGGCATCCAAGTAATGGTCTCTTCATAGAATGAATTAGGCAGTTTTCCTTCCTTTTGTATTATTTTGGAATAGTTAGAGGATCATCGATATTAAGTCTTCTTTGAATGTTTGGTTGAATTTTCCTGAGAAGCTGTCTGGCTCTGGACTTTTGTTTGCTGGGAGTTTTTTGGTTATTGATTCAATGTTATTGCTGATGATCAATCTGTTCAAATATTCTTTTTTTGTATTGTCCTGATTTGATTTCGAGAGGTTATATGTTTTTAAGAATTTATCCATTTCTTCTAAGTTGTCCTGTCGGCATATAATTTTTCATAATATTCTCTTATAATGTTTTGTATCTGTGGTGTTGGCTATTTCTCCCTTTTATTTCTAATTTTATTTCAGTCTTCTCTTTCTTTTTCTTTTCTTTCTTTCTTCTTTCTTTTTAACGAGTCTGACTGAAGGTTTATTGATTTGGTTGATCTTTTCCAAGAACCATCTCAAGTTTCATTCGTCTGTTCTATTGTTTGTTTTTTCTTTGTTTGTTTGTTTTGTTTTGCTTTGTTTTTGTTTTTTTACTTTCCATTTTATTTCTGTTCTAATCTTTATTACTTCCTTCCTTATACTATTTTTGGATTTAGTTTGCTGTTCTTTTTCTAGTTCCTTTTGATGTAAGATTAGGTAGTTCGTTTGGAATTTTTATTGCTTCTTAATTTAGACCTATATTGCTATAAACTTCCCTTTTAGAACAGCTTTTGCTGTATCCCAAAGATTTTGGACTGTTGTGTTTTCATTTTCATTTTCATTTGTCTCTATGTGTTTTTTAATACCTTCTTTGATTTCTTGGTTAACCCATTCATTGTTTAGGAGCATGGTATTTAACCTCCACATATTTGTGTACTTTCCAGTGTTCTTCTTGGGCTTGATTTCTAGTTTCATAGCACTGCAGTCAGAAAAGACGCATGGTATGACCTCAGTCTTTTTGAATTTGTTGACACTTGTTTTGTGGCCTCATTTTTAATCTATTCTGGAGAATGTTTATGTGCACTTAAAAATGGGTTTTAGAATGGAATATTCTGAATATATCTATTGGATCCATCTAGTCCCATGTATCATTCAGAGTTACTCTTTCCTTATTGATATTCTACTTGGATGATCTGTCCATTGATCTAAGTGGAGTTTTAAAGCCCCCTACTGTTATTGCATTACTATTGATTATTTTCTTTATGTTTTTTATTAACTGCTTTGTGTATTTGGGTGCTCCAGTGTTGAGTGCATAAATATTTACAATCATTATATCATGTTGTTGGATTGTACTGTTTATGATTATGTAGTGCCCCTTCTTGTTGGATTGTATTGTTTATGATTATATAATGTCCTTCTTTGTTCCTTGTTACAGCCTTTGTTTTAAACTCTATTTTATCCAATATAAGTATTGCTACTCTTTCTTTTGACATTCATTTGCATGATGAATGTTTCCCCATCCATTCACTTTCAGTCTGCATGTGTTCTTAGGTCTGAAATGAGTCTCTTGTTGGCAGCATGTAGATGAGTCTTGTTTTTTTGTTTGTTTTTGTTTTAAATCCAAACTGTCACCCTGTGTCTTTTGATCAGAGTGTTTATTCCATTTACATTGAAAGAAATTATTGGTATGTGTGTATTTACTGCCATTTTGTTACTTGTTTTATGGTTGTTTTGTAGTTCCTCTCTGTTCTTTTCTTTTGGTCTCTTCTCTCATGATTACTTGGCTTTGTTTAGGGTATTGTTTCAATTATTTACTGTTTATTCTTTGCATGTTTATTGTTTTTTGATTTGTGATTACCATTAGGGTTATATGTAACATCTTCTTCATATAGTCATCTATATTAAGTTGATGGTTGCTCAATTTTGAACCCATTCTTTACTCCTCTACCCTCCACTTTCAGATATTTGGTATCATATTTTACATCGTTTTGTTTTCTGTCTCTCTTGACTGATTTTTGCAGATAAACTTATTTATTTAGTTAGTTTTTTTCCATCCTATTTTTCTGACTCTTATTATTTTTGCTTTTCATTCACAAACTCCCCCTTAACATTTGTTGAAGGGATGGTTTAGTGGTCATGAATTATTTTACCTTTTATTTGTCTGGAAAACTCTCTCTCCCTCTTTTCTGAATGATATACTTGCTGGATAGAGTATTCTTAGCTGTAGATTTTTCCCTTTCAGTACATTGGATATATCTCATGCCGCTTTCTTCTGGCCTGTAAACTTTCTGTGAAAATTAGGCTTATGGGGTTTCCTTTGTATGTAACTGTCTTCTTTTTGTCTTGCAAGCTTTAAAATTCTTTCTTTATTACTTTTTTTTTGCCATTTTAATTATCATATGTCTTGATGTGGACCTCCTTGGGTTGATTTCGTTGCAGGATCTCTGTGCTTCCTGAATCTCGATCTCCTTTACCCTCTCCAGGTTCAGTACATTTTCAGCTATTGTTTCTTCAAATCCATTTTCTGCTCTCCTTTTTCTCTTTGCCTTCTGGGATCCCTATAATGCAAATGTTTTATGCTTGATGGTGTTGCTGAGTTCCCTAAGTCTATTATCATTTTGCAGTATTTGTCACCTGTTTAGCTTGATTGCTTCCCATTACTCTACCCTACAGGTCAGTGACACATTCCTCGGCTTGTAACAGCCTACGGTGTATTCCATTTATTGTATTTTTAATTTAATTCATTGAGTTCTTCATCTCGGTTTGCAATTTTTATCTCTTTGTTAAGGATCTCACTGATATCCTTCACCCTTTTCTTAAGTCCAGTGAGTATGATCATTACTTAATTTCTCTATCCAGCATATTACTTATTTCTGTTTCGTTCATATCTCCTGCTGTGATTTTATCCTGTTCTTTCATTTGTGACATATTCCTCTGTCTCCTCATTTTGTGTATCTCTCTGTGTCTGTTCTGTTACGAAAGTCAGCTACATGTTATGCTCTTGAAAGTAGTGGCTTTATGAAGAAGAGGTCCTGTAGTGCCTGTAGTGCAGTTTTCCCTGTTCACCAGAACCTGGCACTTCAGGGAATGTCCTGTGTGTTGCTGCACCCTCTTGTTGTATGTGACTCGCTTTTCCTTTCAGTCCAGTCTTCTATTCTGACTCTCTGCCTATTGTGGGCTGTGCTTATTCTCTGTGGTATTAGTGGGAACCAGGCAGGCCAGGCATTCTACAGGGAACTTGAGGGTAGGGCAGCAATGTTAGCAAAATTTATGTTGAGCCACCAATGTTAGACCTGATTCTCCTCGACGTTCGCTGGCTGGCTGACTCAGGGTCAGGTACAGCATGGCTGTGCACAGGTGGCTAGGCACAGCATGTGGCATAACTGATGGTGTCTGGTGGCTGGGCAGGGTGTGTACACACAGTGTTAACCAATTTGCCCTGATCCCAGGGCTGAGGCCAGCAGACTTGGAGTTGGCAAGTCCTCAAGAGAACTGGTGAGGAATGAGCACTGCTAGCACATTAGGTAGCAAGTGCCTGTACAGTGTGGTCTCCCACAGGTGGCCTTGTGTTTATGCTGGAGGGTGGGGGGAGCAAAATAGCACCTGCCAGCTCCTTTGTTCCCAGAGAAGTACCCCGACAGACTCCAAAATCCATATAAACAAATCTTCTCCCTGTTTGTCCCATTGTGCAAACTGCTGTAAAAATGTTGCTTCACCATGGGCTGCTGTCTCTTTCAGGGTAAGAACCCAATTACCGCTCACCCTCCTGGTTTGCCTAGTGCTCAGTCAACTGACTTGTAAAGCTCCAGGCTCCCAAGTCCTGCTGGTTATACAAACAAGGAATTCAGCCCCTTTGGTTTTCAAAGCCAAACATTATGGAGATTTGTCTTCTCAGTGTGGGCTCCCTGGTACAAAGGACTGTTTTTCTCCCCTCTCCATACCCACAGATCTTTCTTTCCTGCAGGTAGCTCCCAACTGTGTTGCTGCCCTTCATAACTTCTCAGATATATCTTCTTCTCTACATTTAGTTGTTGAGTTTGTTTTGTCAGCCTTCAGATCGCTCTCAGATTTATTTACACAATGTGAGTGATACCTATTTGTAAATATGGGATAGGGCTTGCTTAGGGTCGTTCTATTCTGCCATCTTCCCAAGCTTAGCACAGTACCTTCAGAAATATCATCTTCATTACCCTGGTCAGGAATCTAACCTGTCTGTTCATGTAGAGGGAGACATCACTTTGTGATTATGGAATGCCTCTGGGTAGGAGAGGAGACTCTAGCTTTATTACCCTGTAATGTATGCAGATTTGTTTCCTGCCCTTGAGTAGCTTTGCAAACTTTCTTGACCAAACCTATCAATGATTTGTTTGGAGGTTATTCAGAAATGGCAGACTCAGGGAATTATCTCCCAAAATATCCATGTATCATTCAGAGTTCTGTCAGAAAAATAGAAAGCACTCTAAGTATTTTGAGTAAGAAGGATTTAATACAAGAAGTAAGAGGCTTATGCAATGATTAGAAGTGTGAGGACAGCAATTGTTAGGCCCCAGATTCACCATCAGGATATCTGGAAGTGCAGGCAGAGTAGGTGAGCTGATGCTGCGGATAGATCTGTGCTGCCTATAGTATAGAAGTGTTTAATTCTCAGGAGGATGCCTGAAAGCTGTTGGCAAACTCCCAAGTCTTCAGCCTGCTGCTGCCAATGCCCTTGTGCCTGTCCTCAGCAGCGCCAGAGAATAATGGCTTATCTTACTCTTTCACATCCCAGATCTCATTCAAGCGATTTTCATTGGCACAATCTTCCAGCACTCTGGGATTTGGGGAAGGGTAGCTCTTAGGCTCTTCCTCTGTATTATAGGAGATAGTCTAGATGAAGGAAGGTGGTGCTGAATTGACAGCAAATAATCCATCAAAGTCTTTATTAATGTAAATTCTAATCATTTTTCTCTTACAAACAATACTTTAGTAAATAACTTTGTACATCTCCCTCTGGCACATGTAAAAGGATCTCCATTGGATTGATTCCTAGAAATGAAAGGCTCACAGTGTGTGCCTATCTTACATTTTGATGGATGGTACCAAATTACTCTCCAAAAGCAATTGCTTTCCAGGGAGTAACCACAGGAGAATGGAGGAAGGAAAAGCCTGTTTGCAGATGATTTAGGAGCAGAAGCTAGTACCCAGGTCTGTCCTTCCTGGGCATTGATTCAGTGCCTTTGGGTGGTGACTGTGAGGGAATGAGAGGGAAGTGTTGTGGCCCTTTGACTCTTTATTAAAAACCTCATATCTAACATCAATCTCTTAACTATTGAGAAGGAAAAAAAGAGAGAAAAATGACTTAGTGTCTTCTCTGATAAGCATTATACCAGCAGCTTTCACATGGCTTTTCAGTTTAATTGTCATTGTAATTCTATGAACAAGTACATTATTCTCATCATCCTCCCTGACGAGCTACTGAGGTTTAGCAGCCAAGTACCTTGTTGAGGATCATGCATGTAAATACAGCAGGGATGAGATTCAAAAAAAGCTGTGAAAGATTACAAATCATATGTGTTTGTTTGTTTGTTTGTTTGTTTTCTGATTCCCATGGACATCTTCCTTCCTGATAAACAACCTTGGGCCTTATATTTTTTACTTCCGTTTTACTCTCTTCAAGGCTGCCTGTGTATGTTGGAAGGAACTCAGACTCTGGAGGTGCAAATACTTCAATTTAAATTAAACTTTGAGTCCCATCTCCACCATTTACTGTCTGTTAGATTTCTGAGCAATTCAGTTAAGCTATCTGAATTTTAGTTCCAACAGCTATAAAACATAAAATAATACAAACCTGGCAAGGTTGTTGTGAGAATTATTGATAATGTGTGCAGTGGGCTTAGGACATTGTCACAGCATTTAATTGCATGTGCCTGTGGTCCTGGGGCCAGAGGGCCAAGCATATAGAGTTCAACTAGCAAATGTTGGATGCTGTGAAACTAGATGCAAAAGTGTGCGTGCTGCTGTAAATCATGTGTCCAATGGTATATGTGTGGACTACCAAAGTTGATAATTCTGACTCTTCAAAGCTATGTATTAAATCTGATATATCTGTCTCTTCACAAACCAAAACAAGCTGAGAAAAAAAGTGGAAAAATGTTTGAAAATTTAAAAAAATACATAGACTAGATAGAATATGCATATAAGACTACAATTTCTATCTAAGATATAATTAATTTACTTCCATATTTTTCTTTTTTAAAAAATAAAATTGGCTGGTAGCACTTTAGTAAGTCTTTTTTCTGTCTCGCCCTAATACAGATGAGTTAGGAAGTCAGGAACACCTTTAAAATCTTGGTGATGTGCTAGTAACATTGGTATTAGAATAAAATTTATATTTGACTACTTGCTGAGCAGTACTAAGTACACTTTTAGAATTTTCTAAACTTGTTAGCGTCAGTGTGTTTAAACTGGCAAAAAATTTTAGTGCAAGTTTTGTGTGTGTTTTTTGCAATGTTGAGATTATAAAAATATTTAATTTGGTTTCTACAGTACATTTAAGGAATATATTTCTAGTTTTGTAGCACTAAACTCAATTGAATGCAACTAAAATTAACATATTATACTAAATTTAATGGTTAAATTACATTGATACATTTTTCTTTTTATTATTTCTTAATCCTAAGGGGTCTTGTAAAGGGGTACTATATTTTTTATCTTATAATATGTACATAATTTGATCATAATTTCTTTTAGCTCAGAAATTTGTGAAAGAAAAGTAAGCATTATTTCTGGGTGAATATATATCTCTTTAAAAATTTTAAATATAGAAGAAATAAATGTATATTCTTAGTATACATGTATACATGTATAAATGTATATTCTATTATCAGTAAGTTACGTCTTTTCCTCTTCTATTTTACCAGTTATTATACTTGCATTGACTAGAGTTTGTATCTCACTTTTTCACTGTATGATTATGAACAAACTATTTTTCTAAGATGTCTATAAATAACTTTTTATTACTTTTACTCTTAAACTATACATCATTTGATAGAAGATCAATGGCATGGATATGCAGCAAAAGTGGATAAAAAAAACCTAATTTAATGGTCCATTTCCTGAAATTATTATGTCTCTCAGAGGTAATAATGTTCAGTGGTGTATGGACTGTCCTGCTCTAAAATAACACTGGGGCATCTGAAGCTACGAGGGTTAATGTGACACTCAGATAAATTGGGTCATAATACATAAATGTTAGCACTGACATTCAGACTCAGGCTGAGTTTTTGCATTTATACACAACAAAAGGTTTTCTGTTAAATAAATACTGTTATAGATAAGATTTGGACTAAAGATGTTTTCATGACTTTTCTGTTCATATGTTGTTGGTGAAATGAAGGATTCCAGTAAATCATAATAATCAAAGTTAATGGAAACTCACAGTAGAATTAATTCCAATCTTATGGGGAGGAAAGATATTAAATATGGTTTTAGTTATGCATTTAGTTATGGGTGCCTCTGGTGTTCTGAAAGCACTACACCTTAACCAAAAGGTTTGAATATCTTACACTGGTTATTGACTTGGTGTCTAAAAATCAGTGTGAAAATAGTTGGCTGTTTTGGACATTCATGTATTTTTTGATGTGTACCTAATATTTAATAGACTAAATCTTACCTGAGTGATAAGATTTGGTCACTCTTAAACATGATAGAGATCACAAACTCCTAAGGAAGGAGGATGTATTAGTTTGTTAGGTCTGCTGTAACAAAGTTTCACAAAGTGGATCATTTAAACAGTTTATCCTCTTATGGTTCCAGAGGCTAAAAGCCTGAGATTAAGGTGTCAACAGGGTTGGTTCCTTCTGAGGACTGTGAGGAAGATTCTGTCTCATGCTTCTAACATAGCTTCTGGTGGTTTGCAGGCCATCTTTGGCCTTCCTTGGATTGTAGAACCCTCAGCCTGATCTCTGTCTTCATCTTCACATGACATTTTCCTTTTGTGTCCAATGTTTCCCTTTTATAAAAAGATTAGTTACATTGGAGTAGGGACCCACCCTACACCATTATGACTTCATTTTGGCATCTGCAGAATCCCAATTCCTGAATAAGATCATATTCTGAGGTCTGGGATTGGCACTTCAAGATAAATTTTGAGAAGGAATAATTCACCATAATTAAGAGAGTATTAAGCACATGTCATTACCGCCTTCTTAAAAAAATTTTTTTTCAACGTTTATTTATTTTTGGGACAGAGAGAGACAGAGCATGAACGGGGAAGGGGCAGAGAGAGAGGGAGACACAGAATCGGAAACAGGCTCCAGGCTCTGAGCCATCAGCCCAGAGCCTGACGCGGGGCTCGAACTCCCGGACCGCGAGATCGTGACCTGGCTGAAGTCGGACGCTTAACCGACTGCGCCACCCAGGCGCCCCATTACCCCCTTCTTAAAGATGGATCTTGAAATTCACCTTGTTCTCTTCCTCCTTCTGAACTAAATTTCAGTTCAAAACATGACAGTATTTGGAGGAAATACTATACTTAAAACCTTCACATTTCAAGGCAGAAAGTAACACTTAAACATGCTAAAGTCAAGGTGAAGTTGATATCCAATGCTTACTCCAAAGCTATTTTAGTAATGTTGACTCCCAACTTTTCTCAAGTATTTTTAAACCTACAAAAGATGTTTATTTTTCACATTGCTTCCTACAAATTGACATGTTATTTGGGGATCTTGGTAAGCACAAATAAGGACAGGATTAGATGAATACAAAGGAAGAACCTACACAGAGGCAGTAGAGGTTCATAACACCAATCAGTAATAACCATTTGAGATATATAAACAGAGAATTAACCATAGTTAGGTTGTTGCTTTATTTGTCTTAGTGAACATCATAGGGCATGAACAACTTTTATTTGTCAGATTTTTTTAAATTTAAAGATTTTAAGTTTTATTTAAATTAATAAATAGTATATGGCAGGTGTTGTTCTAGACAATTATGGTAGATCAATGAAAAGAACAGACAAAAGACTCTCTTCTCTTGGAGCTTACATTTAAGGGAAGGAGGAAGGCCATAAACACTAGACATAATAAGTAATCTCAACTTTACCTTGTGCAAACTGGTAATACACTGGAATAACAACTGAACCTAGCTCATAGGTTAGTTGTGAGGATTCAATAAAGTAATATCCATAAAGCTCTCAGCAAAGTGTCTGTCACATAGATAACGCTTGATGTTAGAAATGATAAAGATGACAATGGTGATAATGATGATAATTACTGGACATAATCCATGCTTATCTGTTACTACTTCTCTGGCTGAGAAATAATGAGAGGTACCTCAGTAGCATATAATGAGCACCATCCCTAGGATATCAACTGTGACAAGGACTAAATTCAAAGGAAAAAAAAACCACACAAGATGTGATGGACATTTAAAACAAGAGATGGCTTTTATACACACACACATGCAGACATGCATATGTACCAACCAAACCAAATATTTTTGTCTAATTCGAAAACATTTTTTATAAAAAAAAAACATATCCCTATTTATGGAATCTTTTGCCAGTCTGAATAGCCATTTATTTAATGTTTAATCTAGATTTGAAATTTTAATTGATAACTTCATTAAAAAGCTATGATAATCTTCTGCTTTAGTATTCATATCTCGTTGTGTGAAATTATCTGACAAAATGATATTATCAATAATCTTTTCCTAACCCTTTTTAGTGACCTATCAGCACCCCTTGCAAAGCTGAAGACTTTCAATGTGAATGAAGTAAGCCTAAAATATCTGATTTTCAAATATTCAGTAAATGCTGCTTTCTCTTTTAGTCTTCTCGCATCAAAGGTCTGAGGTGTAACATGGCCTAATTTCACATTTTCTTTGTTGGTATTCAAATTCAGAAAGATGAATATGATTGGATTCAGCCTGATTAGATATCCAAACATAGAATTATTAAGATACCTCACACATGCTTCTAGTTGTAAATATATTATTCACTTGATCCCTAAATTTAAAGTCATAAGCACTTGACCAAATCTGAAGGTATGCATTTTTTATAAAGCACTCTAATTCTGAATGTTCCAGCATAACTTCAGTTTTTGTTACTTATTTCCTCTATTTTTAATAATTTGTAATAGTATCATATTCTTTACAGCTGAAATAGTATCATATTCTTTACAGCTGAAATTTAAGAAAAAAAATATTGTTTATTTTTGAGAGAGAGAGAGAGAGAGAGAGAGAGAGAGAGAGAGAGAGAGAGAGAGATGGAATGTGACCAGGGGAGGGGCAGAGAGAGAGGGAGACACAGAATCTAAATCAGGCTCCAGGCTCTGAGCTGTCAGCACAGAGCCTGACACGGGGCTTGAACTCACAAACCATGAGATCATGACCGGAGCTGAAGTCAGACACTCACCTGACTGAGCCAGCCACCCAGGTGCCCCCTTATAGCTGAAATTTAAAATGTTGCTGTGCTTCTCATGATTTTTCCTTTTGACACATAATTCCAATTAACTAATGCATATGACATTAACAAATATAAAGAATCTCTCTTTGTGTTCCCCCATAAGAAGAAAAAAAACACTCTCTCTCTCTCCCTGTACTTCCCAAGTCTCAAATACATTTAATGTCAGAGAATAAAGCAAGTGTTTAGGTGTTTTATATTCATTTCATAAACTAAAAATATGGAGATTGAAGTTGTGCTCTTACTGTAGATTCTATAGTTGTACCATTAAGGAAGTGGATAAAGTATTTTGTAAAAAGTGTCTTATTGTCTTATTTTTCTTCATTTTAAAAGAGCAAATAAATCTGAGTGAGACATAGCTTGGTAAAACAAAACTGAGATTTGTTTATGTAGTTATGCTCTAAATTGCTCTCCTGGGTCTTATGTATTTTAAATATTGAGGCCATTATTACTTACTAAAGTGTTCCAGGTAAAAGCTTTTAGTTTTTATTACTCATTTTTCTGTGAAAAAGCTATGTTTTGTAAATATAAGGAGTCTGAAAGTATTAAGATCTTCCTTAAGTATGTAGAAGTAATATAGATCACTAAATGAGATTTTTATTAAAGGTACATCGCACAGGGTCTAGCACATGGTAGGAATTAAAGAATGGTAGTTGTTATTATATTATTTTATTTATAAATATTTTCCTCACATTGAAAATTTGATTTTTTTTAATGTCAGGAAAGTTCTTTACATTTTAATAAGTAACATAATATTTTCCAAAAGTATATGGTACCTGAAAAATAAATTATGTATTTGTATATGTCATTTCCAGTAACCCTTGAGCAATGTGGGGATTAGGGGAACCAACCTGCACACCCCACATAGTCAGAAATCTGAGTTTAATTTGACTCCCCCAAAACTTAACTGCTAATAACCTACTGTTGAAAAGTTACCAATAAATAGCCAATTAATATATATTTTGTATGGTGCATGTATTATGTATGTATTGTATTCTTACAATAAAGTAAACTAGAGAAGAGAACATGTTATTAAGGATGAAAAATGCATTTGCAGTACTCTATAAGTATATATGTATATTATATATACATATATAGAATATTAATTATATGTTTATATTATAGTATATATACACACACGTGTGTATATGTTTGTATATGTGTGTGTGTGTGTGTATCTATCTATCTATATATCTATCTATAGATATAGATATAGATATAGATATATATCATTGTCTCACTATATAGACCAGATATTTACTCAGAGAGCCAGGTTTGCTGTGATAATTTTCACCCATTTAATAGTGAAGCATAGGACAATTACTTCAAACTGGATCCAGGCACTCAACAAATACTTTATAAATGAATAAATAGGCACATACTTTATAAATGAATAAATAGGCACAAGCAGAAAAAACATTGAAAATGCTTTATTGGTTATATTAACCATTTTTCCAAGACAATAGAGAACATGCAATGAAACTTCATTTTCAAGCCAGGCAGGTGCTATTATAGATGGTTGTCTGTTATACAAATACTAAACTCCTTAAATTCATTATGGCCCTTGGCTCACAAGGGTGGTAAGACTTTTTGAATATACTGGCAGCGAGACACATCTTATTTCTGGAAAAAAAATGCTTTTATGTGGACAATCCAAAAACTTGATTATTTACTAATATTAAGAATCACATTTGTATGGCATAAGTTTTATTTCTAAACATTTAGATCAGGGATCACAGTTTCTGTGGGTAAGGGGTTTGAACAGGGATTAGCTGAGTTCTCCACGCGGGGCTCACAAGGCTACAGTCATGACGCTGGCCAACTTGGGTCTCATCCAAGCTCAGGTGATTGATAGCAGAATTGGTTTCCCTATATCTGCAAAATTTGTGGTGACTGACTTCAAAGCCTTCAGGAACACATGCCTCTGATGCTTGTCTTTTTTTTAAAGGATACTCTGATTGGGTCAGGCCCATCAGGATAATGTTTATTATTATTATTATTATTATTATTATTATTATTATTATTATGTGAAAGACATCTCATTATCAAACTAATCACATGATAGTCCACCATATTGACAGGCTATATCCACTTAAAGGGAGGAGAGCATATAGAGCATGTATACCAGCAAGTGGAAGCTTAGAAGCCATCTTGCATGTCTACCTAGTATGATAACAAATAAATGTGTTATCAATATAATATACATTATTAGTAGTCAATATAAATAAAAATGAGATATATGTATAATTTTAAAACTATACAAATATTGTATTCCCATTAAACTGCCAATTTGCATAATGCTATGATCTACAAAATGTATTCTCACTCTATACACTTTCCAGTTTCCTTTTCTCTTTTTTTATTTTACTTGATCCCAGATTTTTCTGCCTTCTGTAGAGGGTTTTTAATACAGGCCTCTCTACTGTCTATTCTTTAGAAGTATCTATTTTATTATAAATTAGCTTATCTTTTCACTCAATTTTAAAAGTAATATTCATATTTATAAATCTCCCAAATAATAACAAAAGAAAACATGACTGTAGTATATGAAATAATTCTTACATGCCTATGAAACAAATAAGGAAATCTATTATTTTTGCTATGTCACTAATAAACTTCATTGTTACTTAATCAAATGCAGAGAATTTTAACAGATCAAATATCAGTGATATGAGAGTCAGTTACTCAGAGGTAGTACTTCTAAGCATCTTTAGGAACAACAGTTTTGATAACAACCACTTTTTAAGTGTGGACAGAAGTAAATGAAACTGAGCATATTGATGAGCAGTCAATTTCTTAGGAATTTTATAACTGAGACATTTGAGATATTCTTTTGTTAATAATGTGAATAATTATTTTAACTCCCTTTTGTAACTTTATTTTGAAAAAATAGAGAAGAATTACAAAAAAGTATTTGTGTTCTCCTGCATCCGCCACCCAGATTGCCTTAATGTTAACATCTTATATTCCATAGCAAATGACCAAAATTAATACATTAATATTTATATGATATATGAATTATACTGCAGACTTTGCTTGGTCTACCTTTTCTTTTTCCTTTTTCTGTTATACGACCCAAGTCAGGATCCCACCTCACTTTTAGTTTTGCTGTTCTTCTTAGAAGTCTTATCCATTCTGTGCCAGTTTCTCAGTCTTTCCTTGCCTTCAGGCTTTAAGGAGGACTGGTCAGGTAATTTGTAGATCATCCATTAACTTGGAGTTGTCTGATATGTTTTTACTCATTAAATTGAAGTTATTAATTTTTGGCCAAAAAAAAAAAGCACAGAATTGATGTAGTCTAATACGAACCATGATATTGACATGTCTGTAACTGGTGATGTTAACCTTGATCACTTGGCTAAGGTGTTGTCTATCAAGTTTCTCCATTGTAAAGTTACTGTTGTGCTCTTTGTAAATATTATATATCATGGGGGGGAGATATTTTAATCTGTGTGCATACATATTTCTCTTTTTTTTTCTTTTCTTTTAGATAACAGTTACACATAAGCCAATGGCAAATATTTCTATTGCTAGCTCAATAAAAGTGCAATTTAAATTTACTAATATTATTTACAAATAAAATGCTTTAAATTTTAAAACAACATTAAGATATAAAATAAAATATTGTAATCCACATGAAATTGTTCTTTATCTCCAGATAGGATTTTAGTTTATAGGGAAGATTTTAGAGGATTTATAAGAGAAAAAAAAAGGCAGGGAGGGGGGATACCAAATAGATCATTTTAAAAAATGGTGGGAAAGATATCCTAAATTTCCTATTGATAATTAAGTAGAGCAGCATACTTGGAGAATAGGAGATAATCTGTCATTTGAAAGACAAGATTATCACAGAAAGCAAAGCAGCCATTAATTTTTACCTTTCTAATGAATAAAAACTATGAGTTAAGATCAATGTATTGAGGTTATCAACTCAACTTAGGCTGTGTAACATAAAACTTACAAGATTTAAAATACATGCAACTTCATTTTAGGGAAATTCCACATTAAAACAAAGGTTATTTAATTTCCTAGTGCTGACCTCTAGCCATGTTATTTTCCTTGGCGAAAAGGTCAGAAAACACTAGTCTTAGAACCAGTTATGTATATTTCCTTCTAAACGCAGAAGAAATTGGTACAGAATAGGTGGCTCCTTATTTAGTATGATTTCAGAAATCTAAATGTCTGTTTTAAGCAGACAATATGCTCTAAATTTTTGTGTGTAGAATTTTTCCTTCTGGGTAGGAAGTAATCTGGTAAGATAAAAATGTTGTACCAGTCCTTTATCAGCTACCAACACATTAGCTGGATTAATTATCTATGAAGGGTCGGGGTGGTGAGGGCCCGGACACAGCATCAGTATGTTTTGACAGAAGAGTTACAAAAAGTGAATGGCCTCTGACTTACAGCATCCCAGTAATGAATTCTGAATATCCAGGGAGCAGTAATACTCTAAAGCAAACCTGGAGAAGATCACATAAAAGGACATGACAGGAATGTACCAAAGGGTGTGAGGGCATTGGAAAAACTAGATGACATTTTACAGTTTAGTCTTGGGCATGACAAATGTGTAACACAGGGGTCACTGATACAAGCCCCAGAAACCTTTCACTTAATTCATTTAAGGAAATATAAATATATATATATGTGTGTGTGTATATATGTGTGTATATATATATGTGTATATATATATATGTATATGTATATATATATACATATATATGTATGTACATGTAATATATGATTTGTGGTAGCTCACATAATTAAGTATAAGCCAAGCAGTCCTTAAGAGCAGAAATATGGTAATCTCAGGGAACTGAGATAGCAGGGCTTTCTAGATAATTTGCAGCATCCAGTGAAAAATGAAAATGGGAGAAAGTTCCTCATGCAAAAATTATGGAGAATTTCAAGGTGGTGA
The DNA here is from genome assembly GCF_027475565.1 of Acinonyx jubatus. Taxonomy (NCBI): domain Eukaryota; kingdom Metazoa; phylum Chordata; class Mammalia; order Carnivora; family Felidae; genus Acinonyx; species Acinonyx jubatus. Next base: position 127,602,599 of record NC_069382.1, on the reverse strand, counting down.
CAGCAGACTGTCAAACCTAGTGTAGGACCCTTCTAAGAACCACATCCTGTGACAGGATGCAAGCCCATGAATGTGGCCCTAGATTGCAGGAATGAATGGATTAGCTCTTTGTGTCTCTACTGTTAGAGTAAGTCAGCTGCAATGGTTCTCTGTCTGTCCCTGTGCTATGTTGCTTAAGATTCATATTTTTAGGGACCAGAGTTTATAGGCCATGCCCAAGTCACATGATCATGACAACAAGAATTAGAGGGGCCTTGTTAAGCAGTCCCATCAAAACTGCATGCAATCATGGAGGAAAGGAGGGACTTTTGTAAAGGAAAATAAAGGTATTAATAATAAGGTATTATTAATAAATAAAGGTATTATTATTAATAATAATACCAGAGACAGGGGGAAAAATTCTTCATGTTCAGGAAAAAACAACAGATGTTCCCATAAGAAAGAAAAAAAGAATCAATTGATTCTCAAAAGAATCAATTATGACCAGTTTCTAAGAAGTTGCCTCTAAGAACATGAATAGTTTTTTTATAACATTTCTCCAGTAAAACCTCCCATGGGTCATAGATACTCAGCTTTAAGTACCCCAAAATTGTTAACTTCGATGATTCTAAGAGACATTCTTTTTCAAACACAATTTTTTAAGTTAAATTTCCCAATATAAGTATTGTAATTTCCTACTCTTCTATGAAACTATTGAAGAATAAGATTAAAAAAAATGTTTTGGATAGAAAAAGGAAATTTTAAAAAATCATAAAAACTACTCTGTGGTAAATTAATTTATATTTTCCAATCAGTATGTAGTTATGACTTTGAGTGTCTGACTTAGTAAGGTCATTGAATTTTTGACAATCAGATGTCTCTAGTGAGAGCAGAGGGTTAGGATATGGACTCTGGAAACAGAATCTTTGAATTTAAAGACCAGTTTTGCTATTTGCATTCTGTCTAGTCTCTGTGCCTGAGATTCCTGTTCTGTAATTTATTAATATGATAATTGATTATTAAAATATCTTAAAAGGTGACATAATTTAGGGTATAATTAGAATTGATAATTAAAGAAAACAAATTTTATTCTATTTTTAGGCAAATGACAAAATGTAAAACAACATTGTAATTTTGGGAAGACTTGTTTTAGGAATGGAACTTCATTTCTTTCTGAGGAATTTTTTTTCCTTGTTATTCTTCCTAAATGGGTAGCTTTCTCTGGAGAGCAAAAAGTAAAATGGAGGTGTTCTTTTATCAGTGCTTCTTCAGTTGTGTAAGGAAAAGGGCTGGGTATTTTCTTTTTCATCATCATCTCTGTTTCAAAAGCAATTGGACATTGATACCAATCTGTGTTTCTGTTGCTTGTGTAAAAGAGAAACAAACCTATGCTACCAGCAACCACTGTTATCTGGTTTTAAATGTCAAGTACACTTCAGCATAGAAAGAAAGAAACTGAGATAACATTCAAAGAGGAATATATTAGAGCCAAAGATAGAGTCCAAGAATCTAAGTGTCTGTGTCTTCAAGACAAGGGTTAGGAAAAGATTCATCAACAGAAGCCTAAAACATTTTGCAGCTTCTAACTTATCTAACCTTGTGATTTATAGCCACATATCACATTTATATGTATGATGGTAGTATTTGTCTGTGTTGGTGCTGTGCCGATGAATAATGGAAAAGTAATTCAGCTACTTTAAGCTGAATCATTTAAATCACTTCAGCTATGCCATTCTCACTTTATGTCATGCCTTTCAAGGTCTGGGCTCATATTCTTTTACTGGCCTCAAGGATTTTTTGTTTGTTCCTTGCAACAGATATTTATGCTTTGACAGTTCTGTGATGTATAATTATGTATAAACTATGTTATATGCTTTTCATTTACACAAATAATCTGGCCTATTATTTATATGTGGTTTCTCTATTTCAGAGAGAAAAAAGGTAGACATCCTTTATCTTTCATGTCCATCCATGGTTAAGTTTTTGATTGCTTAACAAATAATCACATTTGTAGAATCAGTATCATTTGATGGTGCTGCATATTTACAGTGTGTTTTTACTTATGACAATGTTTGTTACAACATTTAGCATTGAGATTTGAAATTAATTCAGCACCTTTTTTGAGGCAGTTTTGTAATAAGCCATCCAGACATCTTTCTAGGAAATTATTTACTATGTTATTTTACTAAACCTAGTTTCCTAGGACATTAACAGCTCTTATGAGTGCTTAATAAGTATGTTTTGAAAAGAAAAGAAAAGAAAAGAAAAGAAAAGAAAAGAAAAGAAAAGAAAAGAAAAAAAAAAGAGAGAGAGAAAGATCAGATGAGTTGAGAAAATACAGGGTTAAATGAAGTTAGTAGGATTATTTACTAGGATTTTTCAGTTATTATTATGTTAATACTACACCAGGGATTCCTAAAGATTTAAACATATTTGATCATTAATATTTTTTAAATAAAAGTTTTGTATTTTTTAGTCCCTAAATTCACATCTGTGTGTTATACAGGAGCAATCATATTATAGTATTGGGTTTGCAGGGCAAGCTATGTTCTAAACACTATGCACTTGTTAACCTGAAAATAAGAGAGATAAACAAGTGTTTATTTGGGATTAAGGAATTGCAATTTGGGGAACACAGATTCAGGTTGAAACTCATATAGTGCCTGCTTATAGGTTGAAAGCAAGGGCTTTTATGAGGAAGAAAGAAAGGAGACAATTACATACTTTGAAGAAAAGAAGCAGTTTTCTATGGATGCTAACTAAGCTACTCTGGGTTATACATTGACTATCAGATTCTGTCTTCAGAAAATCTACAATCAGTTTGGTGATATTCATTCAGGATATTCATTCTTCCACTGACTTCTCAAGCAGTTGCTTAAAACAGTTGTCATTTTACCAAATCCAAAGGTTTAGGCCTGATTCAAACAAAGATGGGTAAGTGAGTTTCTCTGCAGTGGTCACTCAAGCTCAGTTCTTAAATAGCCACACTCATATCTTTTTTTCACACTGCAACTGCACTTTGCTCTAGCCATTGACAGCCTGGTCTATAGCTTTGTGACCCAAACCGAAAGATATCTGTAAGTTTGATTAACTGAATTATAGCTCCCAATGTACTCCTAATATCATAATCGACTATTAAAATGTCTTAAACATTGATATAATTTAAGATTTAATTTAGAACTGATATTTAAAGAAAATAGTACTTACCTATTGATCACCAACTCGTTGATTTTTCAGGTGTTTTCTAATTTTTCTTAATCTTTCTTCAGGCTGAAAGTTGTTACTCATTCCAGTATACTCATGATTCCAAAAGCCACTTAATTTCTGAAATTACAGCTTTGGGACAGCTTATTGGCTAGAGCCTAATTATGTACTTTTTCATTTAGTAGGAAAGATTTTCAAGATAAGTGGGAAGGTACATTGTTTCCTATCTGATTAAAAATGAGATTATTCTCAAACAATTGTGCCCCCCACTACAACTTACTCCTGTTCCATCCTAGTTTTCTTTATTAGTAGTAGTATTTCCATCGTTGTTGTTGTTTTCATTTTTCTTGGTGTTAATCTCCTTTTTTTAAAAAAAATTTTTAACGTTTATTTATTTTTGAGACAGAGACAGAGCATGAACAGGGGAGGGGCAGAGAGATAGGGAGACACAGAATCTGAAACAGGCTCCAGGCTCTGAGCTGTCAGCACAGAGCCTGACACGGGGCTTGAACTCACAGACCGTGAGATCATGACCTGAGCCGAAGTCGGACGCTTAACCGACCGAGCCACCCAGGCGCCCCTTAATCTCCTTTCTGTAGCTACCCCTAATTCACTGGTCCAGAATATTTTTACAACCTTGAAAATTTTTGCTTTGGTAAGGTTCCAAAGATAAATCTAAAAAGTGCTTCATGGGAAATTGTGATATGTAAACCTGTCACTTAGGATTAATAAGGTAGAATTTTTAGCACATGTGTTTATGTAAGACTGCCATCTATCAAATAATTCATTCAACAAATACTCATTTTTTAATTTAATTTATTTATTTTTTAAGTTTACTTATTTTGAGAGAGAGACAGAGAGAGTGAGCAGGGGAGAGGCAGAGAGAGAGGGAGAGAGAGAATCCAAAGCAGGCTCCTCACTGTCAGCACAGAGCCCAATGTGGGGTTTGAATCCACAAGCCGTGAGATCATGACCTGAGCTGAAACAAAGAGTTGGACGCTTAACTGACTGAGCCACACAGGCTCCCCAACAAATACTTATTAATTCAACCAATACTTACTGAGACACTGCTAGATGCCAGACATTTGGAAATACAGTGATCATCAAAAGAGGGACTCCACCTTTTTGGTGTTATTGTCAAAGAAAAGAGGCAACTCTAAAGCCTGAGGTAGTAGGAAGGATTGAAGGGGACTTCCTAGGAGAGGGGTCTTAAAGGATAAATGTAAATTAGCCACACTCTAAGAAAACTCATATATATCCTTGGAAAAATTATGATCAGTGAGCATACGAAGACATGTTTATTCTGCTACTGCACTACATGTTTGCCTTGCAAAGGCTAACTGTGTGCATGACACAGCAAAATGGGATTATGACACAGGGGGCTGCAGATTAAGCCCTGGAATTAACACATTTAAAATCAACCCACATCATTTGTGTGTATGTGTGAGTAGGCCTGCCAGGATATTTGGGAATGCTTGATTTTGTGTCATATAGAAAATCTTATTTTTCTAGTTGAAATTGAGCATAGACTATAACAATGCCTTTGTTGCTCACCTAAAGAATGGAATATGGAGAATTTGCTTGAGAAGATAGATGTAGGCTTTATTAATTTTTCTCAAATTGATAAAGTTCTGGGACTCTAAAAGTTACTCAAAGTCATAATCTCTGACTCTTAGCTTTGAAAGTATTGAAAGTTTTACAGTTTCTTAGGCACTATGTATTAGGCCAATAATTTTAGGTATTGCCTTTATGCCAAGCTACAGAAAAAGAATTGATTTTCTGTTTGGGAGCCCTACTTCCTAGATTATACTTTCGTGGCTGTCACTTATCCCACTGTGATTGCCAGATCTTGAACATTTTTAAAAGGTGAAAGTCATAAAACAATCTTTTAAAAGTAAATAGTTGCCTGTAAGTTGTATAGCTTTTAGCATGTCATTAGTGGCATATATTGTATTAAAATTTTACTTAGAGACAACTTGATAGCCACTTTTGATATGTTGTGATCAACCCCAGCTGCTTATATTTGTAAAATATTTCATTTTATAAAGATTACTTAGATACCTAGAAACAAATTGAAGACATTCTGTTGTTTTCTGTTTTGAAGAAGATCTAACACAAATGTTCAGAACCAAATATACAGTCATATTTTTATAAACTTTCTCTTAAGTTATATATATATTTTTAAAATGTGCTCTCCTTAAATGGTCATAAATTGAGAATTTTACATACAGGATCTTAAAACAATAACATTAGGTTCTAACTATTTTCTGTGATAAATAAGATGCATTTTATAGTGGTAGTTTCATTCCAAAAAAATAATCACATCCCTTCATGATATGGATCTGAAGCAAGACATTGTATTTTTGTGGCTTATTATCCTGATACTGAAGGGAAGAGGGCCAGAAACAAATAGCATTGAAAATAAAGTTATTTTCAATAATGTAGTTTCAACCTAAAATTAATTCTCATCTTATTGATACTACTGTACTAAAAATATGAAACTCTTATTGTTGAAAAGAAGTTTATTTAAAAAAGGAAGAAGAAAGTTCATAATAGGCAAGTCTTTACACTTGACTCTATATTTATTCTATTTTTATTAGTGAAATGCTCTTTATTTTTTTTAATGTTTATTAAATTTTTATTAAAAATTTATTATTAATAAATAACATATTATTTGTTTTTGAGAGAAAGAGAGAGAGTGGGGGAAGGGCAGAGACAGAGAGGGAGACAGAGAATCCCAAGCTGGCTCTGGAATTGGGGCTCATACCCACGAACCATGAGATCATGACTTGAGAGCTGCAATCAAGGGTCAGAACCTTAACCAACTGAGCCACTCAGGTGCCCCATGAAATGCTTCATCTTAAATCACATGTGAAAACAAAAGTAGAGAATGAAAGGGAGAAATGTGAGTGACATCAATGGCATGCTGGAAAGGTACCAAACACAATCAAGTCATTCTTTTCTTTTTAATGCTAAACAAGTACTTTCAAACTTTTCATGAGCAGATTTGCACTTTTCTAAAATTTTAAAGAAGGAAATTATGACTTTTCTATGGAACTGGAATTGTTACTCTTTATAATATTCCCTAAGAGTGTAACGAAATATCTCACTATTCCAGTTTACAGCTTAGAATAGATAAATTCAGGTATATGTGAAATTTTAACCTTACTAAAAGATGATGGAAACGAAGAAAACAGCACTGAACTAGGAGTCATACCAGAGTTCTTTTACACCTTCTAGCGTGTGGCACTTAGAAAACTAATTTAGGCTTGAGCTTCCCTATCTATTAAACACAAATGTTAAACTAGATGTCCTATAATGCTTTTTCTATATTGATGTAATAATTTATTTCATGTAATTGTGCAATAAAGTTAGGTGGATACATTAATGAACAAGAGAGATAAGTACTGTTTCTATGTCCTTAGAACATACTAACCTCAGATATAGTTACTAAACAAAGACATACACAAGTGATTATGTAATCTCACTACTATTGCTAGGCTTAATGTTCTTCTTAGGAATATATTCTTTAGTAATTATACTAGTTAGCATGGTTTCAGCTTCAAGTAAAAGAAACAACTAGCTCAAAGTGTATTAAACAGTCAAAAAAATGTTACCATGTCCAATAAGAAACCTACAGTTAGTGAGTGGGTCTTTTCTGTCGGTTAATTCAAAGAAACAATGACATTATCAAGGAGCCAGGTCTACCCACTTTTTTCTCTTCAGTTTTTTTTCACAGCTGAGTCTCTTTCTATGCAGAATCGATCAATAGTTTCAAGAAGTAGATTACATCAAAATAACATTCAAAGGGAAAAAGATCTTTCCTGCCTTTTCCTGTGTCTTTTTTTTACCGGAGAGGAAACATGTCCTTCAAGAACCCCACCAGTCTGTTTTTTCATGGAGCCATGATAGAGCCAGAGTTTGAACAGACTGGGGAGTTTTTTTTTTTTTTCTTGTTTCTATTTTAAAGAAGGAAGGAGGTGTGAATCAGTAGTGGACAGACAACCAACAATGTCTGCCATATATATATATGGTCCGTGAGTTCGAGCCCCGCGTCAGGCTCTGGGCTGATGGCTCAGAGCCTGGAGCCTGTTTCCGATTCTGTGTCTCCCTCTCTCTCTGCCCCTCCCCCGTTCATGCTCTGTCTCTCTCTGTCCCAAAAATAAATAAACGTTGAAAAAAAATTTAAAAGTGCATCAGATTGATACTTGTTTTTTGGTTTTTTTGTTTTTTAAGCTTGGAACTCTCATCGAGTACTGTAATGCTTCTTTGCTCCTGGCAGATACTCTCCTAAATCTGCATGGGCACTGCAGCTTCTGTTTTTTCAGACTGCATCCAAGTTCAACACCCTGAAACCACTACAGTGGCAACTCATATAATTATTGCTGTTTTAACTTTACCCTTTTGGCATCCAGAAATTTTTCTGTCTTTCCTTCCTGTGCTGTAATATGTTTAAAAATAAATGTTCTTATAATTCATCCAGTATTTCTTCATATTTGGAACAGGAGGTGGAGTATAGGTCAGCTTAATCCAGTGTGTTCCCAGTGGTCTCTGCAAATCAATATTTTAACTGCATTGTGTTTAAGTGCTACAAAGGAAGGCTTAGCATAGAGAAGAGGAACCTGTGTGTTTTTACATAGATGCACAGGGGGTTTCCTTAAGAAATGTTGTCTTTTAAGCAGAGATCTGAAGGCACAAGCGTAAGCAAACTTTTTATGCAGATAGAAACACATACACGAAATTCCTGAGGCAAGTTGAAGTTTGTCACATTGGAGGGCCTGTATGAAGGCTGGTGTACTTGGAGCTTAAAAAACAAGGAGGGGCGCCTAGGTGGCTCAGTCAATTAAGCATCTGACTCAGGTCATGATCTCAACCTTTCCTGATTTTGAGCCCTGCTTAGGGCTCTGACAGCTCAGAGCCTGGATCCTGCTTTGGACTCTGTGTCTCCCTCTCTCTCTCTCTGCCCCTCCCAGCTCACTCTGTGTCTCTCAAAAATAAATAAACATTTAAAAAATTTAAAAAAATCCAACAATGAGACAGTTGTTAGAAAATAAGGTATGGTAAGGCAGACAGTTGCTAGATCACAGAGGACTTTGTCTCTTATGTCATTTGTATTTTAGCTTGCCTTTCTCCATATCTTGCTTTTTTCTACCCATCACTTCAGGTGGTAGTGAAATCCTCCTCAAATGTAAATTTATATCTAAATTGAAAGTGTTAACCAGTTGTTATAACCACTATACTACTGTGGAGGGAGGGATGCCGGTTCTGTCCTTTCAGTAACGAAGCTAACTATCCAACTATAAAACAATTTGATATACAAGTTTTTCCCCCCAAATGACACTTTCAGTGAACAATATATTTCGAAAAGAAATATGAGAAAAACAGCTTATTTATCAACAATAGGCTTCCTGTGGTTAGTTTCTTACACAGACAGTTTTTAGTTCTGGAATGCTGTCTTAGAATTATTCAAGCTAAAATTGAATTTACCATAGATAACTCAATCCTTTTTAAAATGAAAATTAAATAAAAATAAGTTTCCAAAAGTAAGGTTTTCAGAAACTATTATTTTCTACAGATCTACTTAATGAAGCTTTGGAAAGAGGTGTATGCATATGCTTATTTATTATGGTGGTCAAAAAAGATTACTTTTACTTTTTCATTCCTTGGAAATCTGCTTCAGAAATTACAGCCATATTATAAAGTGTAAATCATTGAGATCCCTTATGGCCATAGATATGTGCTATAATGAAAGGTGTCAGTGCACTAAATAAGGAACAGCTCCTTTGACAGATAAGGGCATCAATCCTTTGCAACTGACATGATCTTGTATTTTGTTAGTCATTGTGGCCATTATATTGGGAGGTTTCCAAATGATGTGGGTGGAAAGAAAATTTCTCACTATCAAAATGATAGTGCTCCTTCTAACTAAATGAGAAGAAAAAATCATGAAAATCATTTTATTTTTTTCTCCCTGATAAGGAAGATCCTTTAATCATTCTAAGTTTATTTTAAGATATCCGTTTTCTTATTAAATTTGTCATATTGAAAATAGAATTGCAGCAGAACTGTTCAACTAGCTTGGTAGAAAATTCCTTTCACACAAAGAATTCCAGTGACAAAAGTACAGAGCCAGTTCACTGTAGTAGTTTAAGTTAAATGTTTAAAGTGCCAGTTAAAACTCAAGTTTTTCAAGTTGAAACTTTCAAGAATACATCTAATGTAACGTTTATGAGCTTTCCTGTTAATTTTACTCAAAACCTTCATTTTTGTGGTACTTACAGACTGAGAAAGGTCCATAAGTTTAAATTCAACTTTATCTAAATGTTGATAAATTTTTTAATTAAACTTTTTTTGTTTTGAGACAGTTATAGACTTACTGCAGTTGTAAGAAATAGTAACAGAATGATCCCATGTACGCTTTATCTGAACAGCTTAATTTTAATTCCTGTGCTAATCAAAATACTTTCTCTCTCTCTCTTTTTTAAGTTTATTTATTTATTTTAGTAATAAATTAAATTATTTAATTTATTATTATTAAGAGGCAGAGAGGGAGGGAAAGAGAGAGAGAATCCCAGGCAGAGTCCACTCTGTCAGCACCTGACATAGGGCTCGAACTCATGACTCCTGAGATCATGACCCCAGTCAAAATCAAGAGTCAGATGCTCAACCAACTGAGCCACCCAAGTGCCCTTCTTGTCTCTTTGATTCTAGCCATTCTGACGAGTGTAAGGTGACATCTCCCTGGGTTTTGATTTGCATTTCCCTGATGATGTATGACATTGAGCATCTTTTCATGTGTCCGTCATCTGTATGTATGTCTTTTTGAAAAAAAAAATGTCTATGTCCTTTGCCCATTTTTTGATTGGAATTTTTGGGGTTTTTATGGTGTTGAATTGTATAAGTTCTTTATGTATTTGGATCTTAATTCCTTATTTGGTATATCATTTGTAATATATTCTCCCATTCAGTAGGTTACCTTGCCATTTTGTTGATGGTTTCCTTTGCTGTGGAAAAACTAAGCATTAAATTTTTAGTTATAAAGACTTGAACAGTATTCATGAGCAACAAGGCAAGTGTAAATATTACTGAGTAATTCTACTGAAGATTCATGGAGTTGGCACAGAGAGGGTGAACTGTATATGTGTTCAGTGGAGATTACAATGTCTTTGTTGTTTATTTGTAGTAGTTGTGATTAGTGACCCACTGTATCAGGCCTCAGTATTCCCCCTGACCCAACCCCTACTTTTTTGGCCAAGTTAAGGGACTGTCTATCTTTTTTGTTATAATGCATATTTTTTTCACTCTTCTGAAACTATAATCATTCAGAGAGTTGGCAGACAGAGTGGTATATGTCCCAAAGTGCACAGATTTTATTATCTAGTGAGCCCTGCTAATGCAGGGACAGGAGAGTATGTGAACTAGCTTTATCCTCCTGGCATTATTATGGATGGTCTTTGTGAGAGGAAACTATGGGTTCATATGAGAGATTTTCCTTTTCTTGTCAAATACAGGGATTTTTTTTTTAGGTGAATTTACCCAGAATCACTTGGATATTTTTGGCCCAATAAAAGTCTATTGTTAAAAAGGTTGAGTTATAAAATATTTAACAATTATAAACCTCAGGGGCCAATCAATCAGAAGGTAGCTCATAAACATACAACAGGATGGCTGTGTTATCTTTTGCAGCTGAGTAGTAGCCCTGTTTAATAGTCTGTTTCATGACCTCAACCTAATTAAGAATGATTTTGATTATAGTGGTCTCGTAGCCAACTTTTTCATTTAGAAGTCAGATGTTTTGAGGTGAAAATATCTGTTTTTCATATGTGAAAGAATATTGTAGTTGACCCTTGAACAACCCAGGGGTTAGAGGTGTTAACCCCCTGCACAGTCAAGAATCTGTGTGTAACTTTTGACTCTCCCCCAAAATTATCTACTAATAGCCTATTATTGAACAGAAGCCTTATCAGTAACGGTCAATTAACACATATTTTGTATGTTATGTGTATTATATACCGTTTTCTTACAATAAACTAAACTAGAGAAAAGAAAATGTTGTGAAGAAAATCCTGAGAAAAAAACATTTATATAATGTACTATAATTATCAAAAACAGTGGACCCACACAGTTCAAATCCATGTTGTTCAAGGTAACTGATATTCTTTCAGTACCACCTACTAATAAATGTGGTGAACGTCTTGAGGTCAGTGACTATATCCTTTAAGCCTGTATCCTATTATCCAACTTCAGCCATTATTGCTCGCTGGACACAATATGGATGTTTTGTATAATTGTGAAAAAATGCCATCATTCTCTCGTGTTGGAATTATGAATACATTCAGTCTTTTGAAGTATAAAACAAATAGCTAATTTATCTCCTAAATGAATTTCTGTATATAGCCCATTCTTAACTATCTGAAAATTATAGAGATTCTTAGATTTGTAAATGTTAAACTATAATCCACTGGACCTCAGTAAACTCCTGAAATTAGTCATGGAACTTCACACCTGTATGGTTTCTAAAACGTTTGTCAGTCTTCAATGATGTTTCGATATATGACTGGACAAGGAGGTTCAAAGAAACAGCAATCTAACTAAAAGGAATTTTAAAAACATGCGCTTAATTACTTTATTGTAAGAGTGTTAGGAAATTTTGAGCCATAGGCGGCAGCCTTGCAATGCATAACAGATCACCTTGCAGAAAAATTTGTGTATGTAGATGACATATTGCATAGATTATTACCAAAATTTATGCTTTATTCATTCGCTCATTATCGTATTCATTTTTTCAGCTTCAATTATATGCTTACTTACTGAGTCAGCCTAATATGCACCAGACACCAGGGTAGTTCACAACTAAAACCTGATAAATTTTTGAAAATTCTGTCGTAAATGAACTATTATGCATACTGTGAAATCTAAATTTTATATTCCATTTTGTTCTTATCAGTCTTAGAGAAAATAGGATAGAAGACACTAACATGGGCATTTTGACAAAGGGTCTCAGAATTTTCAAAGACTAATACTAAGAGGAATTGATACACATCACAAGGAATTTTTTTGTAGCTCACTACTGACATTGATCAACAACTTGGAAAAATACTGCTTTGAATATGCTACATTGTAATTTTTTGTTCTTTTTTTTCTTATTAGGAATCTTTCCCTGAAATTAACAAAAGACATTGATCAGGAAGTCAGGTGTTCCCATATGAGCCGAATGCCCCCCAGTCCATCTGCAGATTGGCCCCTGCAAGGTGTGGAAGAAAATGGAGGCTTAGACTCTCTGCCTTTCAGATTGATGTTACAGGACTGCACAGCTGTCAAGACATTATTATTAAAGATGAAGAGAGTTCTTCAAGAGGTAATTAATGGTTTACTCTAAGATTAATGTCTCTCAGTGCTGGTAGACAGTGGAGTCTATAGACTGGTTAGTGCCTGCTTCTTTCAATAATTAAGTGAATGACACTGAGCAGGGGTCAGGCATTGTCTTGCAATTTAGCGCTCTCCTTTGTCAAATGAAGGACATGGAGCTCTGGTTTATAAGGTACTCTTAAGCTCTAGAATTGTAAGATTCTATGAAGGAAGTGAAAAAAAAAAAAGAATAAAGTGACACCAAACCTGGGCAAAGTGGATTAAAGAGAAACAGGCATCAGTTATTAAGTTACATTTCTATGTTGCTATAAAGCTATTGAGAGACCTATTAAATGGACTTCATTTTAATGATACTGAGGCTTTATTTATATGATACCATAAAAGTAGTTTAGTCATTTTTGTTCCAGTAAAAACAGTCTAGTAAAATGTAATCTGAATGTTTGACTGATTTTACCCACTGAATACAGTTGCCCTTCTACATTTGTGCTGTTAGATGATGAATTTGTTAGGAGAATACATGATGGATTATTTCGTCTTTAAGGCCAGTAATCAGCCATCCTATAGGATTTAGGTATGTTATGGATTATATTATTTTTTAATGTTTATGTTTGAGAGAGTATGTGTGCATGCATGCAAGCAGGGGAGGGGCAGAGAGAGAGGGAGGCAGATGATCCAAAGCAGGCTCTGCTCTATCAGCACAGAGTCTGATACTGGAACTCGCTAACCATGAGCTAACGAGCTGAGCCGAAGTCCATGCCTTACTGACTGAGCCACCCAGGCGCCCCATGGATATATTTTTATAATTACATCTATTTTGGGGGGGATTTCTATAAACAGCATACACATTAACATTATTTTAGATATGTAAAGTGAGACGTCAGAAATGTTAAATATCTTTCCTCCACTAGGTGTGAATTCAAGACAACAGGTTGATATTTCTGACTTCAAAGTCACTCGACTTTTTACTATATCCCATTATTGTTCAATTGATTTGTCTTGATAGGAGATGATAATAAATAATGTAAGAACAGAAAATATAACTATTTAGAATGAGTAGTATCATGGCTTCCTTACGAAGATGACCACTAATAACACATGGGTAATGATAATAATGCTAGCAGCTACCGCTAGAGGCCAGAATGGAATCAGAAAGAGAGAGGGAATGATGCCATAGACTATTGGGGTTATTCAGTCATGTGTTCTTATCAGATGTTAAAGTAAAAACTGGAAGAAATATCTGCATTCCATACCGGTTTATATTGCTAGAATCTATGTAGGTGGGGTGCAGGAGTAGTGGTTTTATTTTCAATCACTGTTAGAATTTCAGGAATTTTATGAGCTGGCAGTTAAGGACCATCATAAAATTAAATTATATACACTTATGATGAAGCACATTATATTTTTAGAAGGGTAATCTGTACTCAAAACCTATCATTTATTATTTATTTTACTATATTCTAGTATTAACTACACTCATGCATTTATTTACATCTATTGGCTCTATATGTGAAAATATAACAGTTACTGTGCATATTTTTCCAATTTTAGATTCATTTATGTCATTTTGGCAACTTGAAATCAGCCACATGGGAATATTATGCCACAGAAATTAACAAATACTACAAATTAGGGCTTCCAGTTTTTGGTAAGCCTATTAAGTAGTTAGAGCATACTACTATATGTATGACTATGAGGTCCCTGTACTGACAACGTAAGTGTTTTGCTGCACTTGTTAAATCTCCCTGACGTTTGGCTTAACATGCAGCCTGAATCTCTTTGAACAAGGCAAGCTTAATAATAGCTGTTATATTAAAAGATATTAATCTCAAAGTCTGTAATGTTCATCTATTCATCTTTCTACCTCTCCTTTGGTCTGAGTTTTAATTAAAAAATCAACAAGTAAAAAGGAAGTAGGAAGAACAGACAGGAAGTGTCAAGGGGTTTTCTTAGTGTACTTAATTTCATAATTTAAAAATATTTAGTGATATTCACTGTAGAGTTAATGTTCTGAATATATTGCAATTGTCTTTATACTTCCATCTGTGTTTATTCATTAAAGAACATTTGAAGAAACTGAAGACAATTTATTTTTAAAGCTCATGTATAATGAGCAATAATTACATGTTTGGTAAGCCATTCAGAGAGCAGGGTCTTATTCTTTATTGTCAACACGAAAAGCAATATTATGATTTGATTAACATTGACAACTGTTCTAGTTGTTTTTATAATGAATGCCTTAAAAGAAAATTGTTTATTTAAATATTCTTAGGGCACCTGGCTGGCTCGGTTGTTAGAGCAGGTGGCTATTGATCTCAGGGTTATAAGAGCCCCACACTGGGTGTAGAGATTACTTAAATAAATAAATTAAAAAAAAAAAACTGTTCTCTAAACCAGGAATTTTCCAATGACAATCTACATTTCCTTACTTAATTTGAGTTTAATACCAATTACTCATCTTAGATTAACAAAACTTTTTTAATATAGAAAAATTATTCTTATTTGATGGTTACATTTTTATGAAATGTAGTCCCACTTTTATACACAGATTATTTTTTAGCTGCAGAAGATCTCAACTATTTGATGTTTAAAATAAAAAGGAACTAATGAGTTTAATATATCACATTAAAAAATGCTCCTATTTGATGTTTTTCCTAATGATGCTCTGTTGATGTCTTAAATTTTAATTCTGAGGTAGGTTAAATGTGAATATTTTGAGTGGAACCTCACACTTTTAATTTTGTCTCCCCTCTGTGAAGATAAGTTACCATTATTAAAATGCATGTGCATATTCCCAACAACCCAAACATTAACCCCTTTATTAAAAAAAGAAGACTGACTTTGGGCCCTTAGAAATTCTATTGTCATTTTTAGCATTAGCGATAAAAGTGACTGTAGCAAACGGGGAAACTATGCCATTTTTTTTCTTCCTCTTTTGTTATTTTTTTCCACATAATTCTATTAGCTGTAAAAGAAGAGAATGTTTAATACCTACAGAGATAGTTTCTGTTCTGTTTCCTTTTAGTTTGCTCTGTTTCCTTTTTGCACTCCCTCATGAAATTTGTTTGCAGTATATGGTAATTAACCAAGAGGGCTACTGGGAAGAGATTTCAGGTGAGATGAGTAGTATAAATTTCTAGAAAGATAACAACTAATAAGAATATTTACCTAAGGTCATTTGTAATCCCCCACTGCTACCCATGCCTTCTTAGTTTATATTTAATAAATGAATCCTGGGAATGTACCTAGCAAACTTCCTGAATCAAGAGACATTAAAAAAAAGTTAGAAAAATGTTAAACAAATTTTAAAAAGTTAATATCATGAGATGAATCTATTCTAACAATGTAACTATTCTAACAATGTGAAAAATCAGAGAACCATTTATTTGAGAATCAGTATAATTTATAAAACCATGCAAAGTTAGGCTTGTAATTGACTAAAAAGCTTATTTTCCTTTTTCTTTTCTCAACAACCTAATAATTGAAACTATTTAATTTTAATATCTCCAAAAATAATAATAACAAAATTTTCAAAGGTATTTTTTCTTATTTTTAATTATAAATTTAATTCACAAATATATGATGAAATTTGGAATGTTTTGAACTTCACCATTCATCACTATTCAATGGACATTTAAGAATTTTTTGTGCTTTTTTAAAGATATTTCAGTAAAATGATTCTAACGACTTAAAATTTTTTTTTAACATTTATTCATTTTTGAGATAGAGACAGAGCATGAATGGGGGAAGGTCAGAGAGAGAGAGAGGGAGACACAGAATCTGAAACAGGCTCCAGGCTCTGAGCTGTCAGTACAGAGCCCAACGCGGGGCTCGAACTCGCAGACCACGAGATCATGACCTGAGCCAAAGTCGGACACCCAACCGACTGAGCCACCCAGGTGCCCCTGTTTCCAACGATTTTATAACTGACATTTTTTTCTATCAGCACATGTCAAGAGGAAATGAAAAGCCTATAGAATAGTAACACCAGCAATGGATATTTATAGCCAGGAAAAGCAATTATGGAGTCATAAAGTAAGGAAATTTACCAAAAGCAAGCAATTACCCATGTAAATGCAGATAGCAGTGTAATAATTAGACTTCACTTTATATTTATCTTTTGAAAATAACAAAATCACGTTTCTGCTGTCTGCTTTATGTTTGTTTGTTTTTGCTTACTAAAAAATTTGTTTAAAGTAAAAATTGGAAAAGAAGTACTATTAAAACTAAAAACACAAAAAAATGAATGGCTGTACTGTCAGATATAATAAGACATGTTACCAGAATTAAAGACCTATGTTTCATACTGATGAAAGAGTCAGTTCATCAGGAAAACATAATCATATATGTGGATGGCTTATTTAAGTACCTTGTAAATCTATGGTGTAAAATATGACAGAACTAGATGAAGAAATAGACAAATTCATATCATAGTTGATTTTAACTCCGTTCTCTAGAATTGATAAAACAACTAAACGAAATCAGAAGAGTTTCAGAATATTTGAACATTACCAACTTCTTTAACCTAACTGACATTTATAGATTACTACAATTAATAATAGAATTATACATTCTTTGCAAATGTGTCACCAAGACAGAGTACATGCTGGGTCATAAAAAAGTCTCAATAAATTTCAAATGTAGAAATCTATGGAGTACATTTTTTTAGAACAATGGAATTAAATCAGGAGCCAGGAATGATAAAATAACAAGAGATCAAATACTTGGAAATTAAACAACCAATTACTATATACCTCATGAATCAATTTCAAACCTCAAAGGAAATTTTAAAGTGATTTGAGTGAGATGATAATGATGGTAATATAAGATGAAAATCTAATTGTGGTATAGCATTGCAACCATGCTTAGAAGGAAGTTTATAGTTTTAAAAGTTTATATTTAAGGGGTGCCTGGGTGGCTCAGTTTATTGAGCTTCTGACCCTTGATTTTGGCTCAGGTCATGATCCCACGGTCATGGAATTCAGTCTCACACTGAACTTCCACTGAGCATGGGGCCTGCTTAACATTTTTTTCCCTCTGTCCTTCTCCCTTGGTTGTGCACTTGCTCACTCTCTCTCAAAAATAAAATACATATATGAAAAAATTAAAAGTTTATATTTAAAGGAAGAAAGTGCTATAATTGACAATCTAAGTCTTTTGTTAACTAGAAGAGCAAATTAAACCTAAGGAAGGGACTAGAAAGAAACATGAAGAACAAACTTAATAGAGTTGAAATGAGATAATAGAAAATTTATGAACCCTAGGGCGATTCAGTTGGTTAAACATCTGACTCTTGATTTCAGCTCAGGTCATGATCTTGTGGTTCCTGTATTGGAGCCCCATGTTAGCTCTGTGAGGATAGTGCAAAGCCTGCTTGGGATTCTGTCTCCCTCTTTCTCTGCCCCTCTCCTGCTCACACACAAGGACAACATACTTTCTCTCAAAAATAAACATTTAAGGGGCACGTGGGTGGCTCAGTCAGTTAAGCGTCCAACTTCAGCTCAGGTCATGA
Organism: Acinonyx jubatus; assembly: GCF_027475565.1. Taxonomy (NCBI): domain Eukaryota; kingdom Metazoa; phylum Chordata; class Mammalia; order Carnivora; family Felidae; genus Acinonyx; species Acinonyx jubatus. The sequence continues at coordinate 127,584,538 of NC_069382.1, read as the reverse complement.
TCTCACAGTTTGTGAGTTCGAGCCCTGCGTCGGGCTCTGTGCTGACAGCTCAGAGCCTGGAGCCTGCTTCAGATTCTGTGTCTCCCTCTCCCTCTGCCCCTCCCCTGATCACTCTCTGACTCTCTCTGTCTTTCAATAATAAATAAACGTTTAAAAAAAATTAAAAAAAAATAAACATTTAAAAAACAGGAAAATTTATGATCCCCAAATTGTTTTTTTTTGAGAACTTAAAAAAAAAAAGACTGTAGAAGAAAAAATAAAAGAAGAAACACAAATTACTAATATCATCAATGAATCAAGGCAGGAATAATCAGTACAAATCTTAAAGACATTGGAAGGAAAATAAGGTGATATTATTAACAACAGTATGACCACAAATATAACAATATTGATGAAAAGCACAAATCTCTTGAAAAATCTAATTTTCCAAAATGACACAAGAAGAAAGTAAAAGTCTGCATAGTCCAATTTCTATTAAATAAATAGATGTTATTATTAAAGGAAGGAAAAAAAAGAGAAGGAGGAGAAGGAGAAAAATCATTCACATTAAAAAAAAGAAAAGCAAAGAAAAAGCCCAGGAGTTTCAGTGCTGAATTCTATCATACATTAAGAAAAACTTAAGATGGGGGTGCCTGGGTTGCTCAGTTGGTTAAGCTTCCAACTTCAGCTCAAGTCAAGATCTTATGGTTCAGGAGTTCAAGCCCCATGTCAGGCTCTGTGCTGACAGCTCAGCCTGCTTTGGATTCTGTCTCCTTCTGTGCCCCTCCCCCACTCTCATTCTGTCTCTTTCTCAAAAATAAATAAACATAAAAAGAAAAAGAAAAAGCATTAAAACCTTAAGTATAGGAAAGAAAATGTAAAACTACCTCTATCAGTAGATGACATGGTGGTTTATAGACAGATCCCTAAGAATTCTATTAAAAAGTTTATAATATGCCTAATAGGAACAATAAAACGTGGATTTAGGCAAGTTCAAGGATACAAAAATAGAAAGTTGTAATAAAATTCTGTATTGCTCCATAGAAAATTATCTGGTGGTCCAAAACAACAAATGTTTGTTATCTTATGATTTGTGTGGTCAGGACAGTGAGAGCAGCTTATGTACTGGTTCTGGCTGAAAGCCTCTCATGAGGTTGCCCTCAAAATGTCAGCCATTGCTGAGGTCATATGGAAGTTTGGCTGTATTTGAGGATTCACCTCCTAGCTCATTCATTAGCTGTGGCAGGAGGATTTAGTTCTTCACTGCTGGTGGCCGGAGCCTCAGTTCCTCACCATGTATGTTCCCATCTGGCTTCCCAAGAGTGTCTTGTCCCAAGACTATCCAAAAGAAAAAGCATGATACAAAAATGAGCAGTGTCTTTTATAATCTCATCTCAGAAGTAACATATCATCAGTTTTGTGAAATTCGTTGGAAATAAAGGCCAGCCTTGCTATTAGTGTGGGAGGGTACTATACAAAAGTGAAAAATCACTATATAAAAAAAAAAGTGGCCTTTGCTACACAAGCTACAATAGTCTATCTTTGGGACCCCAATGATGATGCATCCCTCACAATTCAAAGTATATTTACCCCTCCCTGAGGGCACCCAAAGTATCATTCCATTCCATCATCAGAGTCTTTTCCTGTAAAGGCATGTGAAGTTGTAGATAAGGCTTAAGTAAAGCAATCCAAGTTCAGTTCTCCATTCGAAGATCTGTGAACTAATGCATAGGTTAGCGGTTTCTTGTTTAGGCCTCAGTGCCTGGGAATGATTCTTCATGGCTTTTAGGTCTGCCTTCTGTACTCTTGGTTCTACCCTCCAAGTCATTCTTTTTTGTTCTGTTTTGTTTTATAAAGTTAGCACATTATTTGCTTCTGAATAGTTATCCCATTCTTACATGTGTTTGGAGATGTTGGTTTCCAGAGAAGTCTTCATTTTGTAATGTTTCTGTCCCTTTAAGTCCAAATTGCAGAATGTTTCTATGAATAGAATTCTCTTAAATCATTTTTGGATCTCTTATGACTCTTATTAGGAATTCATCCATTCCATTTGATATTCCATTAGATACTCCATTAGACAAAAGCCACATCACCAAACGTCTTCAAAATAAACCCTTCTTGAACTTGAAGTAGCTGATGAACAACCTGCTTAAGCTTTTGAAAAATGTCATTGTTTGGTTGAGAGGATCTGTGAGCCATACCCTAAAACCTCTAGCAGGACACCTTTTGTCTGGCTAAACTAGGTATTCTGCAGTGCTACCTTTCTAGCTTTCAGAATAGCTCTACTTCTAATAAATTTCTGTGGTAATAAAAAAAAATGTTTACATCTGGCTTGGTATAGTTGGTGTATAGGCTTGTATTTTTATCAAAGCTCATCAAATTACACACTTAATATGACACCATGTGGAATGTCATCACATAACTGGTAACTCCCCTGTCAGTGCTTCCATTTTGTGGAATTTCTGTTCTTCCTTTGGGAGACCTGTAAATGAAGTATGACCATTTATCATGCAGATGTAGTTAGAGCACTATTGTTGATTCTTATAAATTGTTATTAGAGCTTAATTTTCTTTCTCATTAGAGTAACAAGTTTAAAAAAAAAACAGTGTAACACAATCTTCATGTGAAACAAGGGATCCCATTCTATACATCTCAAAGTATCCTCTGGCTTAGATAATAGCATATCTTAGATTCACTGAGAATGCATAGGTTACTGAATAAGAATATTCTGCTTACAAGAGGTGTGGCTCTTTATAAGACTATAAAATTTGATCTGGAAAATAGATAAGAAGGGAAGGGAAGAATAATTCCATGGCTCTTCTGTTATTTAACTTTTGATAGTCCTCTAGGAAAGATTTGAAAAGGCAGTGAAAAATCATTTCCTAATTCCCAGCCCCATTTCACTAACAAAGTCCCCCTGGAGGAAATATATTAGATGGTAAAGATCACAGGTATTTGAGATCATTAAGATCTTCTAGGAGTGATTTTCACTTCTGCCACTTAATAGCTGCTACAAGTTGATTAAGGTTTTGGGTCTCTATTTCATCATATGAAACTTTATTAAATATACCATAAAGTTATTTGGACAATTAAACAATAAAAAGGTTATGACACTGAGAGTGTAGGGGAAAGTATCCATGAATATGAGTTACTGCGATTACCTTGTTTGTGTGATTATTAAAGACTATGTCAAGCCAGGTGACAAATATTAGAGATGTCTTAAATACTTGGAAATATGCTAGTAAATGTTCTTTACTAGGACCAAATGTTGTATTTATTGAATAACAATTCAATATTAATCATTGTTAATAAAAGTTATGTTAGTTGAAACTAAAGATAGAAGTATTGTTCCCATTTATGGTTTTCTGGACTTTCAACTGAGGCAGTACATTTAAACTGACATTCTCTGGCTAAAGAGCTACTGCATGTCAACTAAATTTCCTGTTTTCAGTCAATATTAAAGAAAGGTTTTTACAAGTTAGAAATGATTGTAACAGCTCATGGTGGTAGCAGTTGAGGCAGTGAGAAGGAAAACAATGTGTTATGTGTTTTGAAAGTAATGCCAACAATAATTGCTATGGATTGGAATTGGGTGGTGATGGAAAGAGGAAAACAAGTGTAACTGAGACTTGTAACTTGAGTAATGGGCACCTGTTCTTGCTACTTCCTGAGATTAGGAAGAGTAGGAGAGGAGTAACCTGTGTGAGACAGGAAGGAAACAAGTTCTGTTTTGGCCAGGTTAAGGTGGAGGTGTTCATTTAGAAATATAGGGACTGTAGCAAGTAGAAATTCAAATTAATATGTCTACGAACCCAGAAAGATTAGGGCTAGAAATATAGATAGAGTATTCAAGATTATGTAGATTCCGTTTAAAGCTACGGAAGAGAGAACTTGTACCTAAAACCAGAGCGAGATGCTCCAGTATTTAATGATGGAAAATCAAGAAAAAGAGTGTCTGATAAGAAGGGAAGAATACTAAGTTTTAATGTCAAGAAGTCAAGAGAGAACATGGCTTCAAGAATGGCAAGTTGTGGGATGGTGCTGTAAAGTAAGTATGACAAGAAAAGAAAAGAAAAGAAAGGAAAGGAAAGGAAAGGAAAACAATCAATGGCTTTTGGAAATCCATTAATTCCAAAAGTAACTTACCTAAGCACTAGGAATTTCAGTATGTAAAATGACCTAGTAGAAGTGTTCATTTATAAAACAACAGCCTAGGGGCACCTGGGTGGCTCAGTCAGTTAAGCTTCCCACTTCAGTTCAGGTCATGATCTCATGGCTTGTGGGTTCCAGCCCTGCGTCGGGCTCTGCTGACAGCTCAGAGCCTGAAGCCTGCTTCAGGTTCTGTCTCCCTCTCTCTGCTCCTCCCCTGTTCACTCTCTCTCTCTCTCAAAAATTAATAAACATTAGGAAGGAAGGAAGGAAGGAAGGAAAGAAAAGAAAGAAAGAAAGAAAGAAAGAAAGAAAGAAAGAAAGAAAGAAAGAAAGAAAGAAAGAAAGAAAGAAAGAAAGAAGAAAGAAAGAAAAGAAAAGAAAGAAAACAGCCTAGAATAGAAATAGTAACCATTCCCACCAGGTTCTCAGTTGTTAAGTTATTGGTTCATTTATTTATAAGGTGTTACTCTCTGTGTTTGAGGATATGAAAATGAATAATACATGTCCTGAAATAGTTTTCAAAACTTATCTTAAAGTAAGACATGTTTAGTTTTGGAAGGATATTATAATTTTATTAGGCTACTTAAGAACGATAAACAGAAATTCATTTTACATGAGTATCCTCCATATTGAGATATTATTTTTCTTTTGAAAAATGTTATTTATATTAAGATTATTATACTACAAAGGCAATCGAGCATAGTGATTGCAATATACTAGTCTATACTGGAATAGACTTCTCAAATTTGAGTATCAGTTCTCACTAGGTACATGTGACTCTGGGCAAGACACTAGTCTCTTCCTAAATATCCGGTCTCTTCCAGAAATGTAATTACTAAGTACGTATTCAAAATTACTCAATGATATGGTTTTTCCAAAGCGCTTGTACCACATTACTCTCCCTCTGGGTATAATATATTCATATGATAGAATGGTTTATGTTTATGTATTATTATGTCCCACAAAGAGTATTTTGAGTACAAAAACCAAGTCATAGATAAATTCATATAGTATATAGAGTTAAAAAATGAACAAAGTTAAATAATATATCATTAAAAAATATATATATATGCATATATACACACTAGTGTGTCTGTACATATATAGTATATACTAATACACTAATAGTACTAATATACTAATATACACTAAAGCCATGAGAAGAAATATAAGAAGTTAAACATAATATTCAAGATAAGATTACCTATGTAGAGATAATGGGTAGGAAGAGAGGTAAACACGTATAGTTAAGGAGAAGCTGGCAGAGGACTTTGTAGATAACATTTATTGTATTAGCAGTACATTTCTGTATATGTTTCTTCAAAATTATTACATACATGTAATATTTTCTTATATGTGTTTAATGTTGCATTAAAAAACTCAGTCTCTCTGGGGTGCCTGGGTGGCTTACTTGGTTAAATGTCCGACCTCGGCTCAGGTCATGATCTCATGGTTCATGAGTTCGAGCCCCACGTCAGGCTCTGTGCTGACAGCTCAGACCCCAGAACCTGCTTCAGATTCGGTATCTCCCTGTGTCTCTGCTACCCCTCCTCTGCTAATGCTTTGTCTTTCTCCTCTCTCCAAATTATTCATACACTGAATGGCTTCCTGTCCACCAGTCCCATCCCCTACAACACTACCTCTGCCTACTAAAATTGCAGAAATATGTTGGCTATTTCTTTGCCATCAATGTATCTTCTGATATTTATTTGATGTCAAAATAAAAATGAAGCAGGATCAAGGTAAGAAAGCCTATGCCTATCAGCCAGGTAATTCTTTCCTCGTATGTGTACTTATATCGTCTGCTGGTCTTGTGTATTATTTTATTGCTTATTTAAAAATGAAAAGAGTCCAAAAAAACTGTAGCCTGTAATGTAAACAATGAACACCACCCTCATTGAACCTGTTATAATCATATTCAGTAATTAATCAAATAACCACTAACATGGTTTTGCTATGCATGTCTCTCCCTTTTCTTCATGAATCCAGCATTAATATCTCAGTTATAATACAACTCACATACTATTGTGTAATTTAATGGGCTAAATCTGGCATCAAGAATTTCAGGCTGCAACATAACAGACACACAGCAGATGGCACCTTGCAGAACCTCCAGGGGATACTCTGAGCTTTCAACACTTCTGGTGGGGGAGGGAGAGAGAGAACAGAGAGCCACTTAAGCAAATGGTCCTGTGGAAAGCCTGCAATTGTGTTCCTCTGAGACACATTTTTACTGAAATTGTGTTTTGTTTTTGTTTGAAAATCAGAAACAAAGTCATATTTAATTACAGTGAAAATGCCTGTTTTTAATCACCGAGTGTATAAAAGATGGCGTTACACATTTAGAAACATAATGCAATTGCTTGGAAGAAATATAAACCTTAAAGTATTCACATGTTTACAGATGAGCAAAAAGTGTTTTAGCCTCTAGTGACTCATTTAGATGGAGGGCAGTTATTTCTTAATTATTTCATTTTAACCTTAATGAAAATAGAAACCTGAAAAAACTATCGCCATTATTTTAGTGTAAATTTACTAATAGAAATACAGATATCTACTCTTGCAAATATTATAGTTTTAAATAGTTTATTTTTTGTTGTGTTTTAGAGGAGTAGCTATTAATAAAATCAAAATGACTCAAATTATATTTATAACAAATAAGTGAGAAAAAAGTAGATCTATTTGTCTTATTCTCTTTGATTAGACAGCTTCTGTAAGTATGAGGAGATAGAAGTTTAAAAAGAATAATGAATTATCAAGAAAGATTTGATTCACTTTCCTCAAAAATATGTGAATTGTTTTGTTATCGATGGTCTTCATTAGAGGTCAGGTAACTTTTTTTCTGTAAAGTCCTGGCCATAAAGTCTGCATTGCAACTCAACTAGTTATAAGTAGTAAGAAAGCAGCCATGTAGCATAAACAAATGAGCATAGCTGGAGTCCTGTACAACTTTATTTAGAGAAATAGGCAGAAGGCCAGATTTGGGTTCTGGCCTGAGCCTATCATTCCATACTACTTCAAAAAGAGGTGATTAAAGTATAGTGAGAAGGCATTGTGTAGTTAAGAGCATTACTTTTAGGAGCCAGAACATATAGTCTAAATCCCATGCCTTTACTTACTAACTGAATGACTCCAGGCAAGTTAAACTCTGGGGATAATAACATTAACATATCACTTAGGTTTGTTGAGAATATTACATGTGTTAATATGCTTAAAATGCATGGAACAGTATAGGACACAGAGCAAATGCCCAGTATATATTAGTTACTATTTTATTATCATTACAAAGTCTGAGGACCACTAGTGAAATAAAGATCATGCATTTGCCATTAAGCGAACCTAAATTCAAGTCTTAGATTTACAATTTAAAAATGTTATTTTGTTCTATTTTATTCAGTTGCTTCAGTGAGCTTTTGGTTTCCTCACATATAATAAGAGGATAAAAATTATTATAAATTTTATTGTGAAGGTTAGATTTAAATTGTGTCTGGCAATGGAGAGAATTTAAATGTTAGTTCCCTTCTCTCTCTTCTCCCCCACCTCCTTTAAAAAGCAAAACCAGGGGCGCCTGGGTGGCTCGGTTGGTTAAGCGTCCGACTTCGGCTTGGGTCATGATCTCACGGTCCGTGAGTTCGAGCCCCGCGTCGGGCTCTGTGCTGACAGCTCAGAGCCTGGAGCCTGCTTCGGATTCTGTGTCTTCCTCTCTCTCTGACCCTCCCCTGTTCATTCTCTCTCTCTGTCTCAAAAATAAATAAACATTAAAAAAAAATTTAAAAAATAAAAAATAAAAAAATAAAAAAATAAAAATAAAAAGCAAAAACAAGGGGTGCCTGGGTGGCTCAGTTGGTTAAGTGGCCGACTTTGGCCCAGGTCATGATCTCGCGGTCCGTGAGTTTGAGCCCCGCGTCGGGCTCTGTGCTGACAGCTCAGAGCCTGGAGCCTGTTTCAGATTCTGTGTCTCCCTCTCTCTGACCCTCCCCCATTCATGCTTTGTCTCTCTCTGTCTCAAAAATAAATAAACGCTAAAAAAAAAAAAAAAAAAAAAAAAAAAAAGCAAAAACAAAAGCAGCTTATTCTAGTACTAATTCTAAATTTGTTAAACAGATTGTGATTTGATTCCCAGCTCGATAGCACATTCATGAGACTTATTTCTTCTAGAATGGGCCCTTGATTTTGGTATTTCTATTTCTTACATGCTGCAGAGGTAAAGCACAGTCCTTGAGCCCCAGGTTTGTTGCAGAGATTCTTTGGTGTTTCGCAGAATTCCTAAATACTGCTTGTTCACCTTTCTAAATCTCTGATCAAATTGCATGATTTTATAGTAAATTTTTAATAGATGTCAGTGAATAAATAATATGCCCAAATATAGTACCTATTTCTTGATTTTAAAATAATAAATTTTAGGGGCACCTGTATGGCTCAGTAGGTTAGCATCTGACTCTTGATTTCAGCTCAGGTCATGATCTCCTGGTTCCTGGGATCAAGCCCCACCATAGGACTCTGCCCTGACAGCATGGAATCTACTTGAGATTCTCTCTCTCATCTTCTCTCTTTATGCCTCTCCCTCGTGTGCTCTCTCTCTCTCTCTCTTTCTCAAAATAAATAAACTTTTAAAAAATAAAATGAAAACAAAATAAAAAAATGTTTTTAAGAAATATTTATAAATGCTGAAATATAAGTCTGGTTTACTATTATTTTTTTAATGTTTATTTACTTTTGAGAGAGAGAGGGCAAGTGTGAAAAGGACAGAGAGAGAGGGAGACACAGAATATGAAGCAGGCTCCAGGCTCTGAGCAGTCAGCACAGAGCCCGACAGGAAAAGGGCAGAAAGACAGGAAGACACAGGATATGAAGCAAGCTCCAGGCTCTGAGTGGTCAGCACAGAGCCTGACACGGGGCTCAAACTCACAGACCTCGAGATCATGACCTGAACTGAAGTCAAACGCTCAACCAACTGAGTCACCCAGGTATCCCTGTAAGTCTGTTTTTATTATTTTTTAAAATTTTTTTAGTTTTTATTTTTTGAGAGAGAGAGAGAGTGAGAGCGCATGCATATGAGCAGGGAAGAAGCAGAGAGGGAAGGAATGAGAGAGAGAATTCCAAGCAAGCTCCACACTATTAGTACAGAGTCCAATGTGGGGCTCGAACTCACCAACCGTGAGATCATGACATGAACCAAAATCAAGGGTCAGATGCTTAACTAGCTGAACCACCCGGGCCCCCATAAGTCTGTTTTTAAATGGTTTTTTTTTTTGCAAGAAATTCAGTTATAGAAGTAATTTTCTAAGCTTCTGTTTCAGCAAGCATACAATTCCATCTTTGTCTTCCCCAAACAATTCTGCTTTCCCTCAAGGTGGCACTTTGTGTAGATTTACCACATATGATTTAAAATATGTTTACCACATAAGGATGAAGTTTAATTATAATGCAGTTTAAATTTTTTTTAATATTTTATTTTGTGAGAGAGCAGGGGAGAGGCAGAGAGAGAGGGAGACACAGAATCCGAAGCAGGATCTAGGCTCTGAGGTGTCAACACAGAACCCGATGCGGGGCTGGAACTCAACGAACCGTGAGATTGTGATCTGAGCCAAAATGGGTTGCTTAACCGACTGAGCCACACAGTCACCCCATAATGCAGTGCTGTATTAATTATATTATGATATTTATTTCTTATTTAGGGCTTTGCAAAAACTTTTCAGTTAGCATGTTGTTTTCTTTCATTTAACTCTGAATATCTAGCATGATTTGGACACATGGTTATAGATAAGGTGTGGATGAATTCTCTATCTACTGAAAGTTCTGTGTCCCAGTATGCCTTTGTTGCAGCCTATGGCTGTTTTGAAACCTAAGGCTGATTTTCTAATATTATAAGGCTCCCTCATTCACTACCCATTCTTGAAAAAAAATTAACAACTTGAGAAATTTCCTTGGCTGGGGCTTTGTCAAATTTAATTGCCACTGGAGAAAAAACAATTGCAACATGTATGTATTCTTGAATTGTTTCTTCTGGACATTTCTCTGTACTAAGATGACATCTAAGACTATTCATTTTTACTGGCAAATTGCTTTGTACCTACCAAAGTTGTATATGTATGTATGTATTTTCCCCTTAAGAAACCGTCAAAAAAAGAAACAAGTTTTTGGTAATGGATAGTGGTCAAAAAACACTTAATATTGCTGGGGATGCTTATAACTGTGTAGACCACAGGCCAAGAAACTGCTGGCATTGATTTTGGGAGCAAAAACCCTGCAGATAACACCTACCTCTTTGTGCATACAGCAAACTATAATAATTTATTGTTGAAAGATAGTCTACAATTCAAGTGTTGATTTGAGAATATTGCAATATTAAGGAATGGAAGAAATACTAGGATGCTGGTATATGGGGGGGGGGTATGTGAGGGTGTGTGTGGAGGTGGTTACCCACACATGTGTTTTTATGCACACAGTGTCTGTATGTGTTGGGAATTGTTGAGTGCATGTAATAGAATGTGTTGGGATTGGAATGTAGGATGCAAAAGGCTCTTAAAAATAGATCCAAAAAATCGCTTCTCAGCATTTTGGCTAAGATCAAGTGTAAAAATAGACCCAAAAAGCAAACACCTTAAAATAGTTATTTGTTATGTATTTACTTCCTTCCTGTCAGATTAGATTTGACTGTATTAGTCATCCAGCGTTGCAAAAAATTGTGCGATTCTCTTAAAATGCACACCAGGGCATATGTCTACATTTGCAATCTTTACTTGAGTCATTTATTGGAATCTTATTGTTATCTCTTACCTCCTTTTCTTCACTAGATTCTGTTAATTTACTATTCCTCCTTGGATTTTGGCCCTGGCTTTCACCTTTGCTTCCTGTGCACTGATCTTTCTTCCTATTGGTTGGAAAACAGGGAGTAGATTACCCACCTCTCTCTGTCTTTTGTATTAGAGATAGGACATTTCATATATGTGTGTGTGTGTGTATATATATATATATACACACACACACATATATAAAATGGACATTTTTGATTGACAGCTGGTGGTTATATAACATATATATATTCATATATATGTATGTATATATGTATGTATATATACTTTTTTTTCTTTTCTTTTCTTTTCTTTTAATATTTTAAGAGAATTTTTGGTTTGTGTGGCCAGACAGCGCAGAAGTAACCTGGGCTTTACTTTAAATCTCATAAAACATCTCTTCACACAGGATTTATAATTTCCTAGTACTCTCTACCTCCACCCTCACCCCACCACATCATTTTCATTTTTAATTACAGCCTAAGACAAATGATGTTTTTCCATAGTATTTTTCCATGGTATATCCATGTTCTCTCAGCTCATCATGCTTCTCCCCCAAATTGAATTCCTGTTTATGAGATAATAAGTATTTAGCTTTAATTAAGAGAATTTATCTTCACTTATTATAATGATAATTATTTTTCTCAAAAATTCACCATTTCTGTGGCTATTTATTGTAGTTAGCTATTTTCCTGATTATAAACTTCAGTGAAACTTTTACTAACTATGTACTGAGTGAATCAGGTTGACTACCCTCAGCAGGCACCATTACTGAGAGTCTGACATGGACAGGAGTCCTGACTCTATTCCTGTTACCTGGTCATGCGGTTCTTGTCCCAGATGTACCAAAGAATAGGAGACCAGAGACCAGGATGGAGAGAGTTTATTGAGTAGATAAGTATAGTATACTTTCAAGAGTGAAAGTGGGCCACTGTCAAGCAAGAGCAGCAATGGCACAGAGAAGCTCAGGCTACATCTTTTTAAGCCTGTTTTCTGCATATGTAAATTTGGCTTTGTTGGACATTTTTGATTGACAGCTGGTGGTTATATAACATTTTGGCCTCTGTGCATGTGCCTAACCATGATGTATTCTGTTATAATTATTTATGTATTGTATATTTATGAGTGTCTAATGAGCTTTTCTTATGGCCTTAAAGGGAGTTAGGGGAAAGTTGCACCCCTTGTGCACATGTTTGGCTCTTAGAAGTCCCCCTGTGGTGTTAGAGCAGGCTCTGTGGCCAGGCCTTTCTATTCTCTTATCTCTCTGAATAACAGTTATGGCTGTTAACCCTCGGGTGGTTCTGAGGCTGTGTCCAACACCTGCCCTAACCCTCCTTGCACATGTCTAATAGCTGCCTAACATTTCTGTTTGTGTTTAAAGGCTAATAATTCTATTGATTCTGTACTTTTTTTTTTATCTCCCTCAGGTAGTTACATATGACCATGTTGATCATTTTCAACAGGGCCTTATAGACACCAAAGTGCTATATTGATCAATTTAATAGCTGTTACCACTTAAAATTTTTAGAAATGTTCTTTATACTCTGCCCTGAAAATTAAAACATAAAATGTTGGAACACAAATTGTCAGAGCTTTTTTTTTCCCAAAAATATGTTGTGTAAAAGGTACTATGAATGAAATGTAGTGAATATTCGGTAATAATAAATCATTGTGAAAAATACAATTCATTTTTAATAATTAAAAATATTGATAAGTCCAAAATGTATACAAAATATTCCTTTTTTTTCTTTAATTTTTTTAGTGTTTATTTATTTTTGAGAAAGAGAGAGAGAGTGCAAGCAGGGGAAGGGCAGAGAGAGAGGGAGACACAGAATCCGAAGCAGGCTCCAGGCTCTGAGCTGTCAGCACAGAACCTAACGTGGGGCTCAAACTCACGAACCACGAGATCGTGACTCGAGCCAAAGTGGGACGCTTAACTGACTGAGCCACCCAGGCACCCCAAAAACATTTCTTTAAAACTAGCATTGATTGTAGGTGAGGCGTAGGAAAATTAAAAAGGAAAATCTAGATATAGTTTAGTTTATACTTGGTTAGGACAAGTTCAAATACACTCAAGTCATTTGTCCTAAGAGTTTAGACAGTGACGTAGAGAAGTTCAAGGTAATAAGAAATACAATTTTAAAATATCTTCTTATGAATCAGTAAGTAACAACCAATGTTATTTGGCTTGTGATAGTGTTATTTTCATTAAAAAAAAAAGACCTTGTCATGCCTGTTTTTAGAATCTAAATGGAGAGAGTTAAAACATAGTAAACCACTCTTAAAATAAAATAAGATATTTTTAATTTTTTCATTAAAATTTTTTTTAACATTTATTCATTTTTGAGAGCACAAATGGGTGGGGCAGAGAGAGAGGGAGACACAGAATCCAAAGCAGGCTCCATGCTCTGAGCTGTCAGCACAGACCCCTACCCAGGACTCGAACTCAAGAACTGTGAGATTATGACCTGAGCCAAAGTCAGATGTTTAACAGACTGAGCCACCCAGGTGCCCCTAAAATAAGATATTTTGTATATTTTTCATTTTACCTTCATTTATTAAGATGATGTCTTTTTTTTTAATTGACTGCTTGAGCTTTCTAATTTATTTTTACATTTAATATTAGTTTATTATGTGGCATTTATTTAATAGACCCTTTAATATAGCTTATATGATTCAATTTATACATAGACTCACAGTCTTCTGTTAAGTTTTTCCACAAATATTCATTGAGTGACATTCTCTGAGGCCACAAAAAGAAAGCATGAAAGGAGGAAGGAAGGAAAGATGGAAGGGAAGAGGTAAAACAGTATTTGCTTCCAAGAAAGAGATATATAAAATTCTTATATTCAGAAAATAAAGTAGAGTTTAAAGCCTGAAGTTTCTATTGGTGTGGGGCACAGTACAAGAGATAGATCCTCCCAAATTCATACATTGAAGCTCTACCCCCTAATATGACTATATTTGGACATAGGACCTTACAGGAGTTATTAAAATTAAATGAGGTCATAAGGATGAGGCATTAATCCAATATGACTGGTGTCCTTATACTAAGAGAGAGAGAGAGAGAGATGCCAGAGATGCACCCAACATGGAGGAAATTGGGGCACACACCGGCATAGAGAGAGAGAGAGCTCTGTGAACATACAGAGGGAAGGAAGACGGTCATTTGAAAACCAAAGAGACAGGTCTCAGTGAAAACTGAATTTCTCAACACCTTAATGTTGGACTGACTTCAGGCCTCCAGGCTGAGAAAATGAATTCAAACTACCATTTTGTTATAGGAGCTCTAGAAAACTAATATACCAGCCAACATCCCCAATAAAAGCAGATTTTCTACAGGGAGCCTGAGGACTTTGTCTGTCATACTAGCACATAGAGGACCACCAAGAGAGTGACACAGAGTTACAATATTGATCAAAAAACAGAAACTGGCTGCTTGTTCTTACACATTCACCTGTGCATGTAGTAAGAAGCCCCGACAGCTTTCTACTGGTAATAAGTAAGGGGCAATGCTTCCAGTGTGGTTTCACTGTTAAAATGGCCAACAGCTTAATTTAATTTTATGCTAATTTTTTTGTGCAGAAGCATTTTGTAAAAGCAGTTCTGTTCATAAATCAATCTGATGTCAATATGCAGGATTTACTGGAGTAAAGATTGCTGGGGGCGGGGAGGGGGGGGAATGGAGATCAGCTTACACTGATCCAGGTGTGAGGTACTAAGAGTGTGGCCTGAAGTAGTGTCAACAGGTACCCATGAAAAGAGAGGGAACTGGAAGCTGTATCAAAAGTGAAATGAAGGGAATAATGAATGATTTGGCATAGGGATTAAGGAGAAAACACATCACACATTGTTCTGATGCTATAAGCCTGAGATGTGGAAAGAATGGTGCAGCCCAACATTAAGAAAGAAGTTCAAAATTTTAGTTCTGGAGACAATATCATGAGCTTGATTTTGTTTATGTTGGATTTGAGGTAGCAGTGGCTTGTCCAAGTGGCTTATTCATATGTCTTATAAATAAGTCATCAGTACAGAAGAGCTAGAATAAAAGGCCATGCTTAATGTTACATTTTTGTGAATTTGTTTGCTTTGGCATGCTTAACTGTTGATGTAATTCAGCATGACTCTGATTATGAAATGGGCAATGTTAGGGAAAGTTAAGAAAGAAGAGTAGAAACAAGTGAGTCTGAAGAAGAAAACAAAGGTAAGTTATGCAAAGAAGCAGAGTTATAAAAAAATGAACTAACATTTATATAGTGCTTATAGTGTGCCAGACATTGTTGTAATCATTTCTAAATACTATCCCATTTAATCTTCCTAACAGCCCTATGATAATAGTATTCTTATTATCATGTGTACTTCATAGGTAAGGAAATTAAGATCCTAAGTGGTTAGATATTTTAAAGCTAGGATTTTTTTCTTTTTTTTTTTTTTTTTTAAGTAAGCTTCATGCCCAGTGGGAGCCCAACATGGGGCTTGAACTCACAACCCTAAGATCAAGACTTGTGTCGAGATCAAACATCCCATGCTTAACTGACAGTGCCCCAAAGCTAGAACATTATCTTTTTAAAGTTTATTTATTTTGAGAGAGAGAGTGAGAAAGAGACCAGGGGAGGGGCAGATAGACAGGGGCAAACAGAATCCCAAGCAGGCCCCTCACTGATAGCAAGGAGCCCAACACAGGGCTCGAACTCACAAACAATGAGATCATGACCTGAGCCGAGATCAAGAGTCAGATGCTTTACTGAGTGAGCCACCCAGGTGCTCCAAAGCTAGAATTTTAAATAGCCAAGGTACTCTGACCTTCAGAGTTAATGCTTTTAGCCAATATCTTATGATACATACATCTCCTCCCTTTCCCTCAAAAAGGTATAGAATTGGTGAAAATAAAGGGTCAAAAGAATGGGAAAAAGAGAAGATATTCCTAAACAAAAAAGGAAAGAGTTGTCATAGTCAAATGTATTGAAGAAGTAAGGAGATAAAGAGTTTGTTGGATTAGATTAATAAAATGAAGCCTTTGATTTAAAAAGAAAGAAAGGAAAGAAGAAAGAAAAGAAAAGAGAAAAAAGAAAAGGAAAAGAAAAAAAAAAGAAAAAAGAGAAGGAAGGAACATGTTAAGATAATGAAGGATATGTTGGATTCCAAACTTGTAGAAATTTTGGATGAGGATTAGGATGAGAAAAGAAAGGTTCTTAAAGCAAAACAAAACAAAACTCCCTGATTTTGGATTAAATGGAGTAGAGAGGATTGGTGAATTGGAAGAAAGCACTGTCTCTCTGGGCCAGTCTCTTTACCTGCTGATTTCTCTTCTTACATATGTCACTCCCTCTACACACTCAGCACGTTCATGAATGGTGCTTCTTAGTATTAAAATTTCCTGTCCCCAAATACCTATGTGTTATTTCCATACCTATAGGTATTTTGGTTAAATACCAACGCTAAAATGGGGCCCCACTCTGATACAGCTTTTTTCTTAGTCAATGTTTTACTAGATACTTTCCTTACTCTAAAATCCCTTTTTCCCACCTCATCATTTACTCTTCATTTTTTATAAGAAATGCTTTAGTGCAAATTTGCATTGCCTTAAATATATGAAATTTTACAGTAGTCATATAACCAAGAAGCAGTATTGCACAATGCTTAGAGACATAACCTAGCAAGTCACACAGACTTTGGATAGAATCCCATCTCTGACATTTGCATATGAGTTGCCTTTGAGGAAGTAATTTAATGTTTCCAAAGTTGTTTCCTCATCTGCAGAATGAAGAATTAAATCAGAAATGTGAGAAAACTAGTAATTTATTGCACAGTGAAAGAGAGAGAAAATAACTATCATCGTTCTCCTTTCTCTTCTGTAATCCAGTCTCTTCTATTTAATCATGCTATTTTTCTTCAAAATATTCCTGCAATCCCCTATTCATAAAGGATGAAATCTAACTCCTCATCCTTTTTTTAAGCTTCTTGTAATCTGACTATCCAGTATTATCTCCCAGTTAATGTCTCTTCTCTGCTGTGGCCACTGTGCCCTTTTCATTTTTCTTTAGATATGCCATGTTGATTTCATAGTGCAGACTCTGGTACATTTTATTCCCTAAGGCTTGGCATGCCCTTCTCTCCTTACTTTGCCTGTACAAATTCTTAACCTTAAATTTCACCTCCTTAATAAACCTTCCATGATGTTCTTATTGCCTCTTATATGCATGTAATCATCCGCATCCCTGCTTCATAATTTAGTTGTTGGTAAGATCAGTGCAACTAAAGACCATGTATTTGTTTCCTTTGTATTTCACAGAGGACCTGGCACAATCATGTATAAAGGGGGGACTTATTGAATATTCTTCAATGTATAAAGAGAGCATACATATATGCAAAGAGAAGGGAAACAATTTTATTATTTAAATAAATGTCTTAATTTTTTTTTAATTTTAACTGTTATTAAAATTTATTAAAATTTATTATAGTTATTAATTTCTTGTTGATTCTTATAAAATTGAATCCTGATTTCTGGATTTTACAAGATAAGGTATACTAGATACATTTTGATTTTTTTTGCCTTCATTGTTATTGATATTTAAATGTGCATAGATCAAATATTAAAATACTTAACTTTGCATAATTATTTTAAACATTATTAAGCCAACAGCAAAACCATTATGCTAATTGACCTACATGTGTTAAATTTAATGAGAAACCCACAGAGGAAAATAAGTGATAATAATGTTTGTCTCTAGGACAAAATTTGGGCAGTTTGCTAGCAGTACCTTAAAAAATGGTAGTTTCCTAAGGTGGGGGTCCTTTAGCTGTAATATGGTGTGTGTGCCACATCCACCAGGGTTGCCTCTAATTGTCCCCAGTGGTAATTGGAACACAGGATTCGGGGAGCTGATGAAAACATTAAGCTCATGCTGCCTGCTGTATCCTGAATAGTAACATCCCTGTGTTTCTGACCCAGGAGTCTCAAGTCTTCTGCAAGTATCTACGAAACTTCGGCATGCTAATTTATTTGTATTTATTGAGTAAAATCACAGACTTTTCACAGTTCTTTTCTAAGTTTATGTACAAAATCTTCTTCCTTTAGAAATAATTTATAAGGGAAATTAAGAGTCATAAGATTATAAGTAAATTTACTTCCTAAACAAATAAATCCAATAACTTAAATTCAAAATTATTTCAGGAACTCACACAGTAAAATAGTGCTGCCACATGTTAATACTAGAATCAAGATTTACTGATTTTGTAACATCCTTTCTATAATGTTTTCATGTGATTATAGAAATAGTACTGAAGGAGCATATCTATTAATTTCATTAACACATTTTCATTAAAAATGTGGGTGATTACTTCTAAAGTAGAGACTTAGTGATCTTTGCATGCATCACAAGTATTTTAGCTGCTATATATTTCTTACTAAATGACCTACTTGTTTTTATAAAATAGATTTCTTAGGAAATACAAATTCATATTTCTAAAAAAAATTATCTTTACATTTCTAGTTATCAGAACTATGCAAGCATTTTTATGTGTTTCTTAAAACTGAAAATAGATTATTTGCTCTTAAAAACAAGTCACAGGGGCGCCTGGGTGGCGCAGTCGGTTAAGCGTCCGACTTCAGCCAGGTCACGATCTCGCGGTCCGTGAGTTCGAGCCCCGCGTCGGGCTCTGGGCTGATGGCTCAGAGCCTGGAGCCTGTTTCCGATTCTGTGTCTCCCTCTCTCTCTGCCCCTCCCCCATTCATGCTCTGTCTCTCTCTGTCCCAAAAATAAATAAACGTTGAAAAAAAAAATTAAAAAAAAAAGAATATCTTTAGTACTTGAGAGTTGGCAAAATATAGCTTGGATAAACACATATGTAAACATTTATATATTTAAATTTAAACAAATTTAAACGACAATTAGAATTAAACATGGGTGCAAACAGGGGCATTTTTAATTTTATATAATCTGGCAAACTTAAACATTTTTTAAATAAT
Source organism: Acinonyx jubatus (assembly GCF_027475565.1). Taxonomy (NCBI): domain Eukaryota; kingdom Metazoa; phylum Chordata; class Mammalia; order Carnivora; family Felidae; genus Acinonyx; species Acinonyx jubatus. The sequence continues at coordinate 127,565,644 of NC_069382.1, read as the reverse complement.
ATACTTTAAATTCATGAAAATCAAAGGCATGAAAGAATAAACATCTTTACAACATATGTGACAAGATATTCTAAGAGAGTATTCATAGATATAATATTCTTAGCCTTTTTCTTTACTAGCATTCTGCCTCCCCAGGTATAGAAGAACTCACTGCATTGTATTTTATTCTCTATTACTCTCACATTGTTTTGACCACCTCTTTACTTCATTTGTCTCTATAGAGAGAGAAAGAGATACTTAGGTCTTTGACATGTTGATATTGAAAGGCTTTATTTTTAAGACATTTTAAATTATTCTTATCCAGCACAGTATATTTAAAAAAAAATAGACTTGCAATGGCTAAATGACCCCAAATAAAATATTTTTATACCCCTGACAATTTGTTTTCCACTGCATATCACAGAAGTTTCTGAGGGTGTTATGTTGAAATCTTTTTGGACTGCTTTTTTGTTGTTATTCTGTCAGTGTTTTTCTATATTATTGGGTATATTCACCCTTTTATAATTATATTTATTTTTATCTCTATAAAAACTATGTTAGGTCTGTTTAGTTTAATATTAATATTGCTATATGAGTTTCTGTTGGTTGGTATTTGCCTGGTACGTATTTTTCATTCCTTTACTTTTAATATTTCGGTATTCTTATTTCACATATGTGTCCCTAGTAAACAGAATATAGTTGGCTAGTTTTTCCTTGCATCCTCAGAATAAATCCCACTTAATTGTGGAGAATGATCCTTTGATCCTTTTAATGTATTTTTGAATGTGGTGTGCTAATAATTTTTTGAGGATTTTTGCATCTGTGTTCATCAGGGATATAGGTCTGTGGTTTTCTTTTTTCTTTTCTCAGAAATCCATTTGTTACTGAGCTTGTGTTTGTTGGGAGTTTTTTGATTACCATTTCAGTTTCTTTGCTAGTAATTGGTCTATTCAGATTTTCTGTTTCTTTTACTTAGGCTTTTAGTAGTTTGATATACCTTTGTACGGATTTTTCTTTTTTTTTCTGTCCGTTCTTATGATTCAAGTCAACAGCTAGATATAAAACATTCTGATCTAGTATCTCTTTATTTTTTATATATTTACTTTTAATATTTTTGTTTGTTTCAAGTTTTTTTTTTAAATTCTAGTTAGTTAGGGGTGCCTGGGTGGCTCAGTTGGTTAAGCGTCCCACTTCAGCTCAGGTCATGATTTCACGGTTAGTGTGTTCGAGCACCGCATTGGGCTCTGTGCTGATAGCTCAGAGCCTGGAGACTGTTTCAGATTCTGTGTCTCCCTCTCTCTCTGCCCCTCCCTCACTCATGCTCTGTCTCCCTCTGTCCCAAAAATAAATAAGCATTAAAAAAAATTTTAAATTCCAGTTAGTTAACGTATAGTGTATTAATAGTTTCAGGAGTAGAATTTAGAGATTTGGCATTTACATATAACACCCAGTGCTCATCACAAGTGCCCCCTTAATACCCATCACCTATTTAGTATCTCTTTAAATATTGCTTCTGCCCATCTCCTCCCTCTCTCTCTCTGTCCTTTCTTATATTTAGGATTCCAATTACATAAATGTTGATGTTTCACCATATTCCATTTGTCTCTTATTCTTTTTGTCTGTATTGCCATTATTCTTCCTCCCCATGTTTTATTCCAAATATTTTCTTCGGACCCATATTTCACTTTACTAATCCTCTCTTCAGCTCTATTGAATCTAATGATATTAAATTTCATCTAGTGATATTAAATTTCAATTATTATATCTTCCAGTCCATTTGACTTTTGATCGTAATTTTTAATTTTTTACTCAAATTGTCCATCTTGCCATGTAATTTCTTGAACATATTAATTATAATTATGTTAAAGTTCATGTGTTTTAGGACTTTATCTGATGTCCTTTGGGTCTGTTTATATTACCTGGCTTTTTCCCTATTATTTACTTATTTGATTCTCTCTCCTGGTAGACTGTTAGTGTTTGTTTTTCTGTTGTTTGTCTGTTTTTTTAATGTCTATTTATATTTGAGAGAGAGAGAGAGACTGTGAGCAGGGGAGGGTCAGAGAGAGATAGCAACAGAATCTGAAAGAGGCTTCAGGCTCTGAGCTGTCAGCACAGAGCCCAAAGCTGGGCTCGTATTCAACAAGCCATGATATTATGAACTGAGCCGAAGTGTGACACTTAACTGCCTGAGCCACCCAGGCACCCCTAGACTTGTTAGTGTTTAATTAAATGACAGGAGTAGTTGGAGCTTTGGATTTTGTTAACTTTTTTGCAGAAAGAATTAACTTTTGCAAGAAGTTAGGATCTAGGTACTTCATCTCAATGCAATCAGGGACTGGAGTGATTCCAAGAAGAATGTGGGTCATTGGGAACTTAGGTTACCAATGGAAGGGAAGCCAAGAGTTTCCTTGGGACCTCTTCTTGTGCAATCAGAATTCCAGAATTGTTCTCTAAATGTAGTCTCACTGTGATAACTTAAGGTCTCTCATTCTCAGACACTGTTTTCTACTCAACTTTTTAGATTTTGGTTTTAAATTGGCAAGTGATACTTAAAGGGCAAAGTCTGTACTACCACCACACCCAGTATTTATAACACCAAATGTATGGGGGTTTTCCTCAGACCTACTAATTCTCCAATTCTCTGCAGACAACTGAGTGTTCAATTTAATTCTGACAAAATCTACCTGGAGTTAGCATCAGATCTCACAAGTTAAGGACTCAGTCTCACAAGACTGCCCACATTTCATATGTCAATCTAAAGTCCAGATAGTTACCTATGCTTCTGACTGACTAGCTATAAATTGGAGATTCCCATAGCTTCCTCTTCTCTTTTGTTAATTTGCTAGAATGGCTTACAGAACTGAGTAAAATAGTTTATTTATAATATTCCTGGTTCATATAAATGGAAACAAGTCAGGAGCAATCAGACAAAAGAAATTCATAGGGCTAGGTATGGGGGAAGGAGTATGGAACTCTCCAGGGGTTCCACCCTTCCAACATTCTGTGTATTCACCAACTGAGAAACTCTCCAAATCCCTTTAGCTGTATTTTTTAGAGGATTTATTAAGTAGGAGTGATTGGTTGAAGCATTAGTCATTGGTGATTAAGTCAATTTCCAACCACATTTCCTTCTTTGAAGGTGGGGGATTGGGTTGAAAATTCCAGTCACAAGGTTGGCTCCAGGGCAACTAATCTTCATTCTAAGACTCTCTGAAAGCCACCAACCACAGTCATTTCATTACCATACAAAAAGATACTTATCACTTTGGAGATTTTAAGTTTTTAAGAGCTGAGTGCTAAGAAACCAGGGCAGAAATCAAATATATACTAAATTGTTACAGACTCCAAGGATAAAAGTGGCACCAAAGGTCACATTTACTTCTGTTAAATAAAAAAAATTCAAACAAGTAAATTTGAAGATGTAATTGGCTTTATTAAATTATTCATAAATTGGGAAGCAGTACATCTGGCAAGTAGAGAGGCACTCTGAAGAGCTATATAAAATAGAAGGTTTTTATAGACAAAGGGGAAGGGCAAGAGTGTCATTAGCAAAAGAAAAGGATTGTTTCAGAGAGGCCTGCTTGCTGGAGGAAAAAGCAAGGCATCTCACCATGCAGATTACCTCATCTTCCTATGGAGGATGGTGAACCAGGTGACAAACTCATAGGTACTGATGGAAAGAAGTTTCCTGACTGATTGGTTAAGGCCACCTTTCTCGGAGAGGTTGAAACTGCATTTTTAAAAAATTTTTAAAGTTTTTATTTAAATTGCAGTTAGTTAACATACAGTGTAATACTAATTAGTTTCAGGTATGCAATTTAGTGATTCAACACTTACATACAACAATCAGTGCCCATCACAACACATGCACACTCTACTTCCATCACTAATTTCACCCACCGCCCCCCCCCCCATCACCTACCATCTGGTAACCCATTAGTTTGTTCTCTATAGTTAAGAGTCTGTGAAACTGCAATTAGATTGGGTATTAAGCCCCAGTTTGGAAACTCCATCTAAGTGACAGCATTTGAGGCCTAATGTTTTCTTTTTTTAACTTCTCCGGGCTTCTATTATTTGTTTTTATTTTATTTTATTTTTTTCTTCCTGGAATCTTGAGTTTTCAGGTCATTGAGTTTTAAAGGCTACATCAGTAGCCTTGTGAGGTCTCCAAACAGATTTGTTATTTGGTTAGATTTTTCTAGTTTTACTTAATAGAAGCATTGGTCTAATCCAGGAGTTTAAGAACTATGACGTGTACAGGACAAGTATATCCTGTCACCTGTTTTTATAAATAAAGTTCTATTGGAGCACAGCCATAGTAAATTTGTTACATATTGTCTATGGCCCCTTTCCTGCTGCAAAGACAGACTTGAGGCTGAGTTGGATAGTTGTGACAAAGATTTTATAGCCTATAAAGCCTAACATGTTCACCACCTGGCCCTTTCCAGAATCTAATTTGCCAACTTCTCCTCTACTCCACCACAACCAGATAAAAAAAAAAACAAACTAAAAATATTTACTATGTCTCTGCTTTTTCTGTCCCTATTGGAAGAATAGCCTTATTGTCTTAAATTTAAAATTTTTATAAAAAAACATTTAAAACATAATTATACTCATATGTAACAAAAAATATAATGGTAGTTTTTTTTTTTTCACTGTCCAAATTGTATTATATTCTTGTTCATTAAAGACAAAATCTACTTTTCACAATTTGGGCAAATTATTTTGAAACAGAAGACTCTAGGAAAATTTCTTTCAGCAGTGAAAGAAATGCCAGAAGACAAATGTTACTTGTAACTTGAAACTATACTACTTATTTATATAATCTAAACAAAAACAATTTTGTTCACTGAACTTTTAACTAAGTCAGAGAATTGTGAACAGAGTCAAATAGCTGATCTGCCATTACCTGAATTTGTTTGAACCTTCAGTTGACTAGTGCGTAGTTTACTGTCAAGCCACTAGTGTTTCTCTTTCTGAAATTACAGTAATATTCTTAAATTAGTGGCAGGTTATTCCCACTGTCAACCATATTTATGTAAATCATTCTCTGCAACTCCCCGGTAGGAATAACTGAAAAAAGAAATGCTAACTCCGATTAAAGCTGAGCATTAAAAGAAGCAATAAACATTTAAATATACTGACAGTGGATATTTTCTCTATGAAGCATACAATTTAGTATGGAACCATAAAGTCTTATCCTTCATAGCACTTCACAAATTAGGCATTTTGAATATGTGGTACCATCCATAATTATATAGTCTTAAGTAATTTGATTATAGACCAAATAGCCATATTAGAGAGTTCTTAGTGTAGGCATTAAACATACATACAAATGTGAATATATTTGCCTTCTTATGTTTTTGGCTATGTACATATTTTTAGGAAAATAGAAAAGGCAGTATGTACAATCCTTCTACTGTGAGTTTGACTCTCAAAATCATGAAAGACACACTAGGCCTTTTTTTCAAAGTTTCAAATGACCATGAAAACCTATTCCTGAAATAATGTTATGGTTGGACTGGTTGAGTCATAGTAGGATTCTAAACTGATCCCAATATAAAGAATCCCTGGGAGAGCATTGCCTTCTTGTTTCTACCTTGTTAGCACAACCTCCCAAAGAAGCCAACAAATAATTAGGTGAATGAAATACTCTTCCTAGTGCCAAATTAAGAGTTCTAATTCTGGATGGGACTAAAGTGGGTAACCCAGAGCATGTAACTTTTCTTTCTCTCTGTAGATAAGAATAGTATCTACTTCATAAATTTAAAATTAAATGAGATTATACATGCAAAGACCATGTTAGTCACTGAAAATTATTGTGTTATTTTTCATCACGACCATCTCCACCACCACCAGTACTGTAGTACTTCCAGCATTTTTATTGTGAGCTCAAAAAAAATTGTCATTCTTATATAACTTTTTCACTATTTTAACTATGACCATGATTCATATAGCTAGCGGGATTGTTTGTGTTTTTTTTTCTTCTGACAGTATTTAATAAATTTTATTACCCAACTAGCCTTTTTTCTGTGATCAACACATTCCCATTATAACTTTATATAGTATTTTAATGTTTTAAAAAAATTGCCCTTCTAAATGTATTTAAAAGCCAAAGATATAATTTTAGCAATTAATTCTTGCTGTCCTGATTTTTAATGAAAAGTTAAAAAGGTATTTTCTTGGTACAACTTAAGACACATATATTTCATTGTATGTGAATTTTACTTTAAAAATTGTAAGCAAGCGGCGCTTGGGTGGCTCAATCGGTTAAGCAAACAACTCTTGGTTTTGGCTCAGGTCATAATTTCACAGTCATGGGATTGAGCCCTGCATTGTGCTCTGTGCTAACAACATAGAGCCTGCTTGGGATTCTCTCTCTCCCTTTCTCTGCCCCTCCCCCCATCGAAATAAATAAACTTTAAAAAAACTTGTAAGCAAATAATGAACCCTGGTTAATGGTATGCATTCTGAAATGTTTAATAGTTCAGTATACTGATATATAACATATACTGATATATGTTATTTACTTTGAAATGTATCAGAGGAAAGATAGATTGATAGCTGAATATAGGGAGAGATAGATGAATGTATACATATGCATTTATGTATGAGGCAGCAGATATAACAGAATCTTAATTGTAGAATTGGATACACACACACACACACACACACACACATATATATATATATAAAATTATTTTATCTTTTACTTATATTTTATATCTTGCATAATAAACTATCAGGGGAAATGTACTGAACATGCTTGAATCCAAATAGTTTTTAGTTATACATAAGATGGCTATTTTAAAAGATTAAAATTTCATCCTTAATGGAGAAATATTAAAACTTCTGAGGATATTAAGAAAAATATGCCATAGGAACATCCAAAATTGATAAATGCTATTCTTCAGATTATGTTTTATCTAAAAACCTTATAGTCATATAAGTCATACAAGCTATATAAGCCATAAAATGATATATACCAATTTTGTTGGCCCTATTAAAATGGGAAAATAATTAACTAATTAAATTATTACAAAGTTTTACTTTGTAATTAAATTATTTTACTTTGTAATTAAATTATTTACAAAGTCACAAAGTTTTAAGCCATAGTAGAAATGGTGTGTGCAACCGGAACACTGTACAAATGGGCTGCTATCCAATCCCACCTCATGTGCAGTGTAACTTTTTAAAGGATTCTGTAATCTCAGAGTCCTTCCAATCTTTCATGTGCAAAATAGTATATTAATAATTGTCATCAGTTTTAAGATGAGGAGTGATTAAATGTATAAGAAAAACTTGGCAGTATTTAATAAAGGTAGCAGGCATTGTTGCTCCTTTCTTAGAATAAATAAGTATAGCACTCCTCATGATGATTAAAATAAAGGATGCAATATTCACTTTGTTTCTAGATTCTGATATATTGTATCTCTTAAAATAATTCATATTAGGTAAATAGAGTGACAAGCATTTTTATCCTGTATCACTTCTTTCCCTTAAGTCTAAACAAATTGTAACTTACCTAGAAAATCCCCTTTGATGAAGTTTATTAATCTTTTTTCCTTGTTCCTTATTTTGTATGATTTTTAAAACTGCTTTAGCATTTAGAATAGTTGGCAGTCAGTTATACCTTTATCCTATTAGTCACAGGAATCCCAACTGGAACAGAATTTTGCAGAATTAGAGAAAGTTGTAGGTTAACTCCAAAATTTTCTAAAATGTGAGTGTCCCACATGTGATTGTTTGTGATTGGTCCAAGTGAAAATTACAAAAATCCAGAAATTTTATGCATATGCTTTTTTGTTCTTTATAAAATAGAATTTCAGTAATGTGGAATTTAAAGCTGTTAACTAAATGCAATTCCGGAAATATCAGAAAATGTATTCCCTTGTTGAGTACACTCAAAAAGGTAGCTTTGTATCAATCTCACTTAAAAAATTATTTCTTGGAGTGCCTGAGTGTCTCAGTTGGTTGAGTGTCCGACTCTTGATTTCGGCTGTCATGATCTCATGGCTTGTGAGTTTAGGCTCCACGTCAGGCTTTGCACTCAAAGCACAGAGCTTGTTTGGGATTCTCCTTCTCTCTCTCTTTCTGCCTTAAAAATAAATAAATGTTAAAAAAAATTACTAAGACTAAAAGAATGTCAAGCTACTGTTAATTAGGAATCTCAATTTCTAAAATAAATATTCTGTCCCTTAAGGTATTAGAATATGATTTTGGTGCCTGAGAATTTCTATGGAATAAAATAATAACAATAACAATAACAATAACAATAACAATAATAATAATGCCAAAGAAAGAAAACATGAGAGGCATCTGTGGATTCTGAGATAGTAGATACAAGTGAGATATAGTGATACCACTTCAGTGCATAACTTGTACCTTCAAAGTAGCAGGGACAGCAGGTAGGTATAAAAGAATAATAGATTTAGTCATACTACTGGCTTTCAATAAAATTATTCTTCCTTGGGTGCCTTCCTGGCTCAGTTAGTACAACACGGGACTCTTGATCTCTAGGTGTTGTGAGTTTGAGCCCTGGGTTGGTGGTAGAGTTTACTTAAGAAAATTCTTTTTCCTGAAAATAGGTTTTAATTATAATGTGTTTTCTTTCCTAGTTCTATATACTAGCTACATGGAAATGAAAGTCAAATTTAATTCAAATATTGTGCACTTTATAAGAATTTTCTAGCCGAATAAATAACACTTTTAGAATACATATTAAACACTTTAGGAGACTGCATTTAATGTGCCTAATATAGTAGGCTAAAAAAACATTCATGTTGCTTTTAAATTTAATCACAGAATGATTCAATTAGAGAATCTTAGAGATCAGTTAGTACAGTGAGTAAAAGTGTAGATGCAAAAAATAAAAATGACTTATCCAAGATAACAGAATCAGTAAGTAGCAGAGCCTATATAGAACTCTGACACCTAGTTGAGATGTTTTTTTGTTGTTTTTTTTTTCCCCATAAAAGGGTAACTGAGGAGAAACAAGTCAGTTCTTATACCTTATTAACTACCATTTAGGAAAGACCTAAAATAAATTTTTTTAAGCTCATTTATTTATTTTGAGAGACAGCATGAGTAGGGGAGGAGTAGAGAGAGAGGGAGAGAGAGAATCACAAGCATGCTTCTCACAGTTAGCCCAGAGCCCAACACAGGGCTTAAACTCACGAACTGTGAGATTGTGACCTGAACTGAAACTGAGAGTTGGATGCTTAACTGACTGAGCCACCTAGGCTTCCAGTATTCTTTTGTTCTTTATGAAAGAGGAAATTAGGATAATCATTTGGGTTGATTTTCTGATTTTTCCCAGAAACGAAAATAGATACTTTTATATGCTTTTTCATATGCTGTACTTTGTTAGTGTGTTAGTATATTACCATTAAAAACCTGAAGAAAACAAAACAAAGAACTATTTTGGTAGATACTTGGAAACATTCCATACTTCTTTTTAATCCTTTCAGGGTTTTTTGTTTGTTTGTTTTTCAAAATAAGTCGTATTTACTTTATAGATAAGTAAACTGAGGTCCAATCAGGTGCACTATTCTGGTCAAGTACCCAGGCAGTAGGCGGTAATACGGGGATTAGAATGCATACCTGCTTTGTTCCAAAGCCAAAATATTTCTACTATACAGGTATTTCAGCTCCACATAAAAATCATTAAAGAACCTTTAAAATTTCAATGATTTGAATGATCAGAACCAGTTGAGAATTACTAAATTATACCATTTTTTTCAAAGTTTTGAAATATTTTAACTTATTTTAGACACAAAGTCAAATTTAAAATATAAAATTGCCAATTATTTTATTCCCCATAGCAATACAGTATTTATGAGCAGATGTTTAGCTATTAGTTGTATTTGTATGACTAAGATAAAATGGTAATGTGTTATAGTTATTACTCATATCCAAATGTCAAGAATGAGTATTTCTAATTTCAGGTACAGAATTTCTAATGTTATTTTCTAGTTGTTGCAAAGCAAAAACTAATGCCTAAGAATATAAGTTACTTGTGTATTACTACCATTTTAAAGATAGGAATTCATTTTCCAATTCAGATTAAATAAATATTAAGTTCAGAGATTATATATATATATACATATATATATGTGTGTGTATATATATATATGTATATATATATATATATACATATATATATAAACTCAGTTTACAGTGGATTCTATGCACATAACTAATTTATAACATTCATTTTTGAGATTAACTTTAAGGAGTCACAAGATTGACTTTAAAAATAGCAATGTTATGAATATAAATAGAAATATGCAATGAATACAGTGTTGTCTATGTACTTCATTATTTACTAATGAAATAACATGATGATTTCTCATTTAATTACAAATTTCCAGCTAGATGGCAAGCAATTCAATATAGAACTTAATGTAATGATATAATTTTGTGATTAGTGTGTTTCCTTTAAACTTTGAATCATAAATTATACTTTAATTTGGGAATGTATTCACACAGCATAAACATGGCATAAATTCTCACCATATACAGATAGAAAAAAAGCTTTTTTTTTGCTAAAAGCAATTTTGTTGATAGAATTTATTAGCACCATGTTTTGTTTTGTTTTGTTTAGAGAGAGAGAAAGAGAGTACACTATACACATGTGCAAGCTGGGCGGAGGGCTGAGACAGAGAGAGAGAGAGAGAGAGAGAGAGAGAGAGAGAGAGACTTAAGCAGGCTCCAAGTTCAGTGTGGAGCTCCACCCAAGGCTTGATCCCACAACCCTGGGATCATGACCTGAGCCAAATTTAAGAGTCGGATGCTCAACTGACTTAGTTACCCAAGTACCCCTAGCACCATATTTCATATCTTTTTATACTATCATGTGGTTTACATTAATTATTATAATAACAATAAAATAATCCTAGGAATTTATATACTTGGGTGATAGATACATGTCTATTTACAAAGTTTTCTCAGAAACTGAAGCATTAATTACATTTTTCGCATAAAGTAACATGCTTTTACTGAATTTTAGTGCTATGGCAAAGTAGATCTTTGCTAAGATTATTATATTAAAAATGAGTCTTTCAAAATTCATGTGCATGTTCAGTGAACTTATTTTTCCATCTCTTTTATCTTTTTATTAAATTATAATCCAACATAACTTTATTGAATGTCTACTAAGTTTAAGTACTGTGTTAGGTTGTAACATCTAGTATGGCTGCAATCACTACTATGGCTACTAACAATATAACAGGGAAGGAATACATTAAACAACTACTTGTAAGTATCAGGTTTGTTGTGTATTTTCTGAGCCTTGGGACATTTAAGAATAATCCTGGGGGAGGGAGAGATCCTGAGGATTGAAACATGTTGAAACTCAGGGGTGAGAGAAGAGCATTTCTGAACGAGGCAATTACCATTCTGAAGGCACTGAGGCAAGAAAGCAGTGGTTTCTACTGCTGCTGTAACAAATTACCACAAACTCAGCAGCCTAAAATAACACAAATTTATTGTCATAATTCTGTAGGTCAGAAGTCTGGGATGGGTGTTTGTCTGGTTCCTCTGGTATATGTCTAACAAGGCAAAAATAAGATGTCAGCAGCCTGGCCTCTTATCTGAAGGTTCTGAGGGTGGGAGAATTAGAGGAGTAAATCCATTTCCAAGCTCATTCAGGTTGGTGGCAGAATTCATTTCTTTGTGGCTGTAGGGCTGAGGTTCCCATTTCCTTGCTGGCTGTCAGCCAGAAACCATTCTCAGCAACTTAAGGCTTCCTGCATTCCTTGTCACATTGAAAGTCGCTGCCTCTGATGGTGCATGGAGTCTTTCTTACCCATAGTTGATATCTGACTTCCCTTCCTGCCACATCTCCATTTCTGCTTTTATCTGGGAAAAAGATCTGCTCTTCAGAGCCCATGTGATTACATCAGCCTACTGAGGTAATTCAGGATAATCTCTGTATCTTAAAACCAATAGATTGATAATTTTAATTGCACTGGCAATATTCCTTTGCCATGTGATATAGCATATTAGTAGTCTTGACACCATGGGCACAGATCACGGAGCCAAAATTCTGCCCACCACAGTGGAGAGATTTCATTGCAGAAAAAGAGATCAAGGAACTTAGTGACTTAGTTGTTCTTTAGATCATACATTTCGGCACTGAAGTCACTCAAATGATGGCAGGGCTGTAGTGGAGACAAAAAGCTGAAGTCAAATGCAAAAGTCTCCAGTAAATGAACAGCAGTAACCTGGAGGTTGGCAGCTAATAGAAACAAGGATGAGTAGAGGGTGACATGAACCTCACAGATTAGAGAAATGTTGTAGACTGTGGAGGGGCAATAATCAGGAAGTTGCACCGGAGTGCCCTATCAAGTGCTGAAAAAAGAGATACCTCCAACTGAGAAAACTCAGGTGAATGCAAGTGCTTGGGAGGGGGTTAGATTTCACTTAGGTCAAATGCTGAAATGGGTATTGTCACAAACAGTTTATGATGTTGAGGAGTTCATTTGTTCATTTGTTCATAGTCTTTTTAGGGCTAAAATAGAAAATTTGAGAGAGAAACACAACCGGGAATGGATCAAGAGAGAGAACACAAATTTTGTCATGGGAATGGAAACACTGGAGAGAATTGACTACAGATTTGCCAAGGTTAGGAATTTAACTTTCCCTTGGAAGTGGATACATTTTTTTCTTTTTTTTTCTTTTTTAATGTTTATTTTTGAGAGAGAGAGAGCAAGGGCGGGGGGGAGCAGAGAGAGAGAGGGAGCTACAGAATCTGAAGCAGGCTCCAGGTTCTGTGCTGTCAGCACAGAGTCTGACATGGCACTCAAACTCAGGAACGGCAAGATCATGACCTGAGCCGAAGTCCTATGCTTAACTGAATGAGCCACCCAGGCACCCCATAAGTGCATACAATTCTTTTAGTAGTTATTGAGTGATCAGTAAAGGAAATCCAGTAGCTGAGAAGTTCATGATCTTCAATGGTGGATGGTAGAGTTGGTAACAAGCAGATTTTAGGGACTGTGAAGTCTAGAGCATGTACCATCCAGCTCACTTGTCATGTCTTATGAGAGTCAGTACATAAGGTTAAGAACACAAACTGTGGCACTGGTCTGTATGAGGTTCCACCTTGGCCTTGTAATTGTGCACAAGTTACTGTACCTCTTGGAGCCTCTGATTCTTCAGCCACTACGTAGAAATGGTGACAGTAGTGACTGTTTCATTAGGTAGTTTTGAAGATTAAATGAGTATGTAGTTCATTGTAAGCACTTGTAACTGTTACCTGTAGTTATTTAATGGCCACTTCTACATTTTTTTTTTTTACCTACTCACACAAGATTTGATATTATGGATCATGCAAGACAAACCATTTTCAGAGTGGAGATCTGTGCTAAACTTAATTTTATGTCATTTTGGCTCAATTGTGCTACATAAGAAACACACTAACCTGAGAGAAGTATGTATCATTGCTTGTGTGTTCCAGTGGAGTTACATCAACATAGTTGATAGGAAAATAGGTTACAGTTTTAAGTGATTTGGGTAGATTTAAAAATGCCAAACCAAGTAAACTTGCCTGAAGGATCACTTTTTCTTTAATAAAAAGAGCCATGATCTTCTAGAAGTAATACTCTTGAGAAATGTATTTGTCATTAAAAACAAAGGAGGTCAAATGATTTTCTAGGTATAGTGGTCACAATAAATATCTACTGTCACCTATATGGAGGTGGAAGAAATATGCTGTCACTTCTGTTATTGGAAAACTGTCCATCTATTTTCTACCTCTCTCCTCCAAGCACCCTTCCATGGAGAATTACCCTTGAACAACTCAATTTGTGGCAAAATAAAAAGTTTTTAAGATAAGGAGCCATTTCCTAAAATGCTAGCCAGTTGCCAGGTAGGCTGGTTGAAACTGTGCAGTTGACAGTTTGAAGCCTCTTAAATGCTCATTTTTATGCTGTGTGTTCTATGTGTTGTAGAATCCAATCTATTATTTTACAAAGATAATAGTCTAAATACATTAGAGTATTAGATGCTGAATCTGATTTTTTTAAATGATTTCAAAAGGATGTAAAAATCATTTACAGGGCATGTCAGATTAAATGTGTTTTTAAATACATCTTGATTAAAATAGTTATTTTCAATAGATTAAAACACTTGCAAGATGATGTCAGATATTAAATAACTGGTAATTTTCATTTTGGTCATTGTGTTTTTAGATCAACTTTTTCTATTCAAAACTGTAACGTTAATACTATCATTTCAGCATATTTTGATTGGACCACTTTTTTTTAATTGATGTGTACAGGGCACTTTATTAACCATTTTAAAGGATGTAAAAAGTATTCATTTAGTTCCTGCCTTAGGGTACTAATACAACTAAAGAGATAAATCATGTACATACATAAATATTGTCACAGGTACAGCATAGTAAAGATCATAGGGAAATGCAAAGCAGAGAGAAGCTAAGAAGAGAGATGTTACCAGAAACTTGCCAAACAAAACTCTCTTTTTGTATTGCAGATAGACAATGGAAATAGTAAGTGGAAAATAGAATACAGAATTTATAATATAATCACAATATAGTAAACTCTTATAGGGAATATTTTTATAAATATACATATACAAATAGAAAATATTAAAGGAAAGTGTCTAAAACTTTAATTGTTCATTTTTAACCTCCAATAGTTTGTTGATGATGTTTCCTCAAGATAAGGAAGTAAGGGAAATTAGAAAAGGCAGAGGAAGTCTCTAAGCATGAATGTGGGCATCTGCAGGAGTCTGTATTCAGCCTGATCCCATGGGGACAGGAGACCCATAACATCACTTTTACCGTGTACTCATTGGTCCCACCTTGAGGCAAAGAGGTGAGCCTCTTTTTTATACCTGTATGCATCAGTTATTGACCAAAGGCAAAGGGAAATTCTCTAATGAAGGAAGCAGCTATGAACCTTTTGCAGCTAACACTCATACCACCTGGACCTAATGAAGAGGCATGGGCAGCAAGCACCAAAAGTGTACATATACATTACATATACATATACAGTATACATATACATTACATATACATATACATATACAGTATACATATACATTATTGAACAACAGAGCACATCTATATTTAATCTCTCTCTCTCTCTCTCTCTCTCTCACACGCACACACACACACGCACACACACACGATGTTCAATCCTTAAATGATTATCAAGTAACCTATTAACTACTAAAAATGAACAGTGAACTGGTGTAGATTTAAAAAAAAAAAACAAACAAAAGAGGGATGCCTGGGTCGCTAAATCTGGCAAGTGTCTAACTCTTGGTTTCAGCTCATGTCATGATCTCACAGCTCACAGTTTCATGAGTTTGAGCACCATGTCAGGCTATGTGCTGCTTGGGATTCTCTCTGTCCCTTTCTCTCGGCTCCCTTTCTCTATCTCCCTTTTTTTATGCTCCTCCCTCACTCATGCTATCTCTGTCTCTCTCAAAATAAATAAACTACACACACACACACACACACACACACACACACACACACACACACACTATAACCTTCCTTATCCAGGAAGATGTCAATGTCTCTAGGGGCAGTAGTCTAGTATACCCATATTTATTTATAATAGAGTATGTGTTAAAGTAATGTACTATATTCAGCAATTATAAAAGGGCAGAGAAAGACTCAACTCTTGCTACTTTTTATTTATAAATTTTTAAAGTGTACTCAGCAAAATAATAATACTGTTAATACTAATCATAAATAGATACATTTTAACTTAAAATTTTAAGCCTTGGGGCACCTGGGTGGCTCAGTCAGTTAAGCATCCGACTCTTGATTTTTTTTCAGGTCAAGATCTCACTCGTTGTGAGATCAGGCCCCATGTTGGGCTCTGCACTGACAGCATGGAACCTGCTTGGTATTCTCGTTGTCTCCCTCTTTCTCTGCCCATACCTTGCTCAAAAAAATAATATTTTTCTCTCTCAAAAAATAAATAAACATTTAAAAATAAAACACTTTAAGCCTGCCTTCTCTGAAAAATCCAACTGCATGGCAGAGCTTACTTCTATGGAATGCTACATAAACCTTGTATGCCCACATAGCTGTGCTTGTGACATGACATGTGTAGTAACATCTCATCTATCTAGTTGCTATTTATCTTCAAACTTAAATTAATTAAGCCATGATCTGGGTCATCAGTATTTGTAAACAATAAATGAACTCCTGAGAGTGCACAAAACAACTTGCTGGCTTTGGCATATGCACTCTGCTGTTGGGAAAATATAATTAGAAATAAAATATTTTCCCAACTCAGAAATCCTCTCTACAAGGTAACAATGAAAGAAAACATTTTCATTATTGAGTAAGCATTAAGCCAGAATGTGAAGCAAATCATTGGCAATCCACAAAGGGAGTGCAAAGACAGAAATCTCACTCCTTTTTACAGTCAACAGTAGATACAAACCATTACATACGTGTTTTCAAAATAAACAATATCTAGTCCTCAAGTAAAGAAAACTTGACAGCACCATTTGTCACACATAATTCATCCTGAATTTACCTCGTAATTGGTGTGAAAATCAGCCTAAGCCAATTGGCTTTATCTAGAGGAGAAACAAACTTTTCATATCTTTTATGGCATGAGATAGTTTTGCATCTTGGAGTAAGGTGCCCAGAAAGTTAGGCAACTACTCTCCCTTGGAAACTGGTGAGTAGGGTGCTATCTCCCTTGATGTTCACATTTCAAAGAGATGGCTCTGCGTTTCTGAGAAAGAAGTCCCTGGGTCTCAAAGCTGATAAAAGTTCTATCTAGCTTTCGAAATGATTTATATACATTTCAGAAACAGGAAAAAGTATCTACAATTACAAGTTTGCTAAACTCTAAGAAAACAGAAGAAGAGAAATCTCTTCTATTATTTCCAATAGGGGATATTAAGCCTCTTACTTTTAATATTTATGTGTCCTTACACTGCTCATAGTGAAGCTCCTTAGGCCCCAGGGGGATCATTTACTCTGACTTCTGACATAGTTCTAGAAGAGTTTCAAATCCCACAGCAGACTGTACATTATCTGGGATTCAGGCTTCTTGTTGGAGACAGATTTGCTGGCTACAGAATGGTGAAGGGACAACTGTCAGGTTTGACAGTGAGTGAAGAGATAATACTTAGAAAACACTGATGGAGAAGTATGAGAGGAAGAAAGGAGGAAAGGAGAGAGTAGGAAGAATGAAACAGTCAGGAGCCTTCCAGGGGGAAGAAACAGTCCCGCCACCTTGGGAACTGCTGAGGGCATGGTTTTATTACCACACAAGAAGTGTAATTGACTTTTAAGAATATATCATTATGATCACTAAATTGTTTAATACCTTTAAACCACAGGCTGTCTGGAGGTGGCTTTGAGGTCACATTCCTGATATCTTGAATGATGCTCTTTGGCCATGTCTCCTTTGGGTTTCTCTCCTTTCCTTACAGCCTGTAAGCAAGTGTGCAATCTGTGAGTAGTGGTTTGTTTTTATAAGTATTAGGAGTTGTGTATAAACGATTGTGTGTGTGGATAAGTCACTCCCAGGAAACATCAGAGAACGCTGATTCAGGATGAAAGAAATGAATGATTTCTTTATTGCAACTGTGAACAAAATGTTTTTGTCTTACATTATTATGGCTATTTTTCAATGGCTGGTTTGGTAAGTGTAACATATGCTTGACAAATATAGCTGCACGGTACCTGAAATCAAACTGCCTGAGTTCAAATCCCAGCTCTGCCATGTCCTGCTGTGTGACCTTGAGCAAGGTGTTTCAACCTCTCATATCACAGCTTTCTTATTTTTAAATGGTGATCATTAATAGTGTATACCTCATAGAATTGTGCCGAGGACTAAATGATTTTCCAGAGAGAAAGTGAGAGAGAGAGAGAGGGAGGGGAGACAGGGAGAGAGAGAGAGAGAGAGAGAGGCAGAGAGAGGTTATAAAAACAAATCAACAAATATAAACTGTTATTTATAAACTGTTACTTATAGTGCAAATCTTACTTTGACCTGGAGATGATCCGTGCTTTATTTAAGGAGGAAAAAAAGAGGGGGGTGATATTTTTAGAAGAATTTCTAACCAAAATACATTTTTTTCAGTCACACTTTGTGAGTGTGATCTCTAAATATACAAGAACAAATAGTATGTTGTATAATATATATTCTGTCAGTGTTTATTGTACAGATAATTGCAGCCAAGTTTATTTTATAGATTCACAAAATATGAGAGATTATAGAAATTTTGAATTATTATATTGCATACTTGAAATTTAATGAGCCTGTGTATCAATTATACTTGAATAAATAAATGAAATTTGGAACACACACAAAAAAGAAAAAATCATATCAGTATTTTTTTAGTTTAATTATGATGAGTTCAGTTTTATGATTTTAAATGTTAGTGTATAATATATAGTTAGACCGATTTTTCTGCTTTTGCTAACATATTTCGATATTAATGATGTGTTTAAAGACTTTTATGTTAGTACATATAATCTGATATGTTAAAATATGTATGTTGATGTTCTGGCCCACATGTTAGCACATGTTTACCTTGGACTGAATTAAGAGGTGCGAATTGCAGAAACTTCACAGAAACTGAGGAAAATGATATTTTTAGATTTTTTTTGTATTGCTATCTTGGAAAATAAACAGAAGAAGTGTCAAAATGTTTATGATATTTATGTATTACCTTAATGAAGCAAAGGTAATCCTCGACATGTCTCCTACTGTTGGCACTAGACTGAATAAAAATAAATTATTTTTTTAAGTTTTTGTATTTTTCTGAACTACTGGTGTTAAAAGCTGTTGAGCAAGTGTGAAACAAGTTTTCCCACCTTTTTGGTATTCCAACATAGGTGTTCGGTGGCCGGCAGGTATTCTATTCTTATCCTCATTCAGCAAACTTGGGTAGGTAAGGCCTCTTGGAGATTACATGTATGTGTATATGTATGTATATGTATATTATTATATGTGATGTACACTGTGTAAATATTACATGTAAATATCACATATAATATAATTATATTTTAAAATATGAATAATGCTTCTCAGAATAGCTTTCCAAACAAATCTACTTTATACTTTAAATGCAAATAATTCTAATTATATTGATTTAATCATAAATTGCACCTGCACTAAAAAATAACAGTCATTAGACTTAAAATTTATCATCAGCATAGTTAGATCCTTTCAGATATTAAAAAAAATAGTTTTTTTGTGTGTTGAATGGCAGCAGGTGGCTTTTATTAGATACAGTATAACATGAATTGGTCAATGTGTACTTCTTTTCCCATATCTTAATACTGTAGAAAATTGTCTCTCCAAAAGATTTGTGTTAGACAGGATAGGCTAATTATGTGTCAATAACAGATTACTATAAAATTCTGGTCATTTAAACTGACAAACATTTACTTCTTGCTTCTATTACATATTGGTTACTTAGCCAGGGCTTTGTTCTGTAAAGTCATTCAGTATGTATGAATGACATTCAGTAATCCTAGAGTATCAAAGGCAGCACATATCTTGTAGCTGCATCTTCTTGGTTACCACCCCAGCAAAAGAGAATACATGGTGAGCTCAAACTTGTTCTTCATGTAGAAGAGTCATACTTAACTACAGTTCATAGACCTCCAGTCAGAAGTAATCCCAAAGCTTCACCTAACCAAGGGGAATAAGACAAGTGGTTATCGGTGAGTACTGGTAATGTCTACTGACATCCAAGGGCTCATTTTGCCATGAATATATGTAGCAGTTTGTGTAAATTCTAAGAAGTTGGTAAATACTGGGTGTTACTACGCAATAGTATTTTATGAATTACTAAATACGTATAAATTTGGAATTAAAATATCATCAAAATTTGAAAGTGTTTTCTTTTTTTAATACTTTGACAGTAAATTAAAATCTTTCTCAGGTTATTTTTGAACATACAATCACAATAAATGACTGCATTGCCTAATGGCAGTCATATTATTCTTCATGCAACATTTTCCACACTTCTCTATATGTCAGTTTTTTTAATACATAGCAAAAATGTGGATTGACTTTCACTAATCTCTGAGTAATCTTAAATTATAATTTTAAAAGTCTGACTGGATGCTAAATAATCTCATCATGAAAAAAAATGCAGGGAAAAATAACAACTTATACAATGGAAAATGGTTTTAAAATAAGTAAGTGGTAATTAAATTTCTTTGGAACCAACACTTTTTATTTACTAAATATATTCATTTAAAATATTTTCTACTGTAGTGATCATTGTATGTTATTGTATTTTAAATCATTGTATGTAATGATTGTATTTTAAACTACTAAAGGAAAATAGCATACCCATTTGAATGAAGGTAAAAGTAGTATCTCCCCAAAGTAGAGAATTTGAGGTTTTGCTAAAATTAATTTAAAAATATAGTCTCTCGGGACACCTGGGTGGCTCAGTTAGTTAAGTGTCTGACTCTTGGTTTCAGCTCAGGTCATGATCTCATGGTTTGTGAGTTCAAGCCCCTCATCAGGCTCTGTGATGACAATGTGGAGCCTGCTTGGCATTCTCTCTCTCTCTCTCTCTCTCTCTCTCTCTGTCTCTCTCTCTTTCTCTCTCTTTCTCTGCCCCTCCCCCACTTTCTCTGTCTCAAAATAAAATAAAAAAATAAAAAAATATATAATATCTCTCAAGTAATAAATTAATGAGAGATTATATGCTTGACAATAGTCTGAAATTGTTTTATAAGGCATGTTTCTTTGACAGAAACAGCAGATGGAACAAAATAATTGCTATCTTTTTTCAGTCTTTTTCTCTAGCATATTTTTAAGCCTTCAGTGCTTGATAGCAATTATACAAAAGATGCTTTCCCAAAGCCTCAAACCTGTCATGTTTTCTTTTGTTTGTACTCAGAAGAATGTTCTGAGTTTGGTTGATCCCATGATTATGTTTAAATTAACAGCTTCACAGTATCTTCTAAAATGTAAAATAAAGTCTTATAAAATTGTCAAATTAGAAAAGTAGTGATCATAGCTACAATTTTGTGTACCACAGGACTATATTTATGTTGCTTCATTTTCTTTATTTTCGGATATAATCATTTTCTTCAAGAAAATGTGTCGTGTCTGGGAAGAAAGGTTTGAAATGTGTTTCCTTTAACTTTATTGAGCTTTAATTTTCTTGTTTCCAAATGAGATTATAAATCTCTTTTGAGGAGCAAACGGTATAACTAGCATGCTGCCTGAAATGGTATACCACTTAAAAAATATCCTGTCCATTGTTTTTGTTCTTGTTGTTTAAGCTTTGTGTTCAACTTTAAATTCTTAGAACTAGAAAAAAAATTGTAAAGTCTTATTATTTCTTTACACCTTATATTTTAAATTATGTTTCTTGTTTTTTAAAGTTTATTTATTTTGAGAGAGAAGAGAGCAGGGTAGGGGCAGAGAAAGAGGGAGAAAATTCTAAGCAGGCTCCACACTTTTGGTACAGAGCCCAATGTGGGGCTTAAACCCACAAACTGTGAGATCATGACCTGAGCTAAAATCAAGAACCAGATGCTTAATCACCTGAGCCAGCCCAGTGCCCCTAAATTATGTTTCTTTATTATTTTTAATAAATATATGTTTCCTACTTTAGAATTATAGAGTCAAGGAAAAAAAGAAAACAATAAAATGAGCTAGGCTAGGGTTAATTATTAATATTATTACTTTTATAGACAGTAATAGGTGGTTATGGCTGTATTTGAAATTTGGACACAATACTCCCCACTGATAACCTACTGTATAGTGTAGAATTTTTTGATCTGCAGGTCACAGAAAATCTCAGTTGGAGCCTGTTCAAATAATGTCCACAGACAGTAGTCTGAGGTAGGATACATTCTACACACAGTAGTTAGTAATGTCATTCATTGCCTGAATGCTTTCCAACATTCTACCATGTTGCTGGTAATAGCATCAACTTCAGTCTAGTAACAAGATGGCAGCAGAGTTTCCAAGCCACATGTCTAGGCACAGCCACATTCTAATAAGAACAATCAGTTACGGTATTTGATTCTTGAGATTGAAGAAACTTTCCCCTCAGAGACCCCAGTAGATTGATCAGAATTATCCCACTGCTACAAAAAATACTGGACAGCAGAATAATATTATCACTCATTTAGGAATATAATGGATACCAGGATATCAATCACTGACATCACTAAAGGCAATAATTTTATCTACCTTGCACAAAAATGCACATTCTTCCCATACATGCCTATCTGAAATACATTTACAACTTACCCAAATTAAAATGAGATGAGGACTCATACAGATACTAAAGCAAATTCAAGTTCAGGATTTCTGTGTTAAATGTAGGCCTTTCTAACAAGTTAAGAGTCCAGTGAATAATTTATACTCTGGTTACAAAGATATGTTTGAATCTCTGCCAAGGTTTGAAAACTCTGATAGTAGAGAATAGGAAAGACTGCTAACATAAAAACTCTCCATCAAAAAAAAAAAAAAAAAAAGGCAGGAGGGGAATAAAATATAATGGTACTGATTCATAACATGTCTCATATTCTGTTAGAAAATAAGAATGAAAACTCTGAATTCTGGTAGTTGACTAAATCCCTTGTCCTACAAATCTGACAGTTCCATGTTTAGGGGAGGGGGTGATAGTGACTTCTTTGTCCATATCTACTGTGGGCATTTTGGGAGTGGGCATAGAATAATGCCTTGCCATGGAACTATAGAGCTTTAACAATCTACTTCTGTTGAATGGGTTTGGTGAGTTGAATATTGGTTTAATTATGGAAATACACTCTTGTTGAGATTTATAGTCACTTTGGTAATGCAGCTCGCTTAAAAATGTGGTTGGCTTTTAACTTATTTGCGTTCAGTTCCATAGCCTGGTAATCTAGCCAGAAAGTTTGTCTTCTTTACTAGGTGAATAATGTTTAACTGGAGGTGTTTGCTAGAAGGCTGGGGCTAGAGGATTTCCTTTAGCTGCAATCAGATATTCTACTCAGTCTTCATTCCCATTGTACCTTTGTTTATCTCAGCTTGGAAAGAAAGTTTGGCTTTTTAAGCTCCCCAAAGTTCCACATAATTGGACTCTACATCAGTTATGGTCCACAGACATGAATAAAATCTTTAAGCAGAATTGTATTTTATTCCTTCTTTGATTTCAAATACATAAACATTAGCTCAAGCATGTGTCTTTCTTGAAGGACTTAACTAAGAGTTGCAAGAAGTAGCTAGAACACCAGAATTCTAAAAATGTCCTATCAGTTCCCCAGATGAGCATTTAGTCAAATCCTTCCGTTTCACACAAGAAGGATCATTTACTGAACTTTGAAGAGTGGAATGGATCATCCTTTCCCTTGCTTTATCTCCTCTTTTTTACCAGTTTAACATTTTAGTCTGTTGCTTGTGACAATTTTTTTCTGGTGACAGATTTGATATCATGATGTTTCCATATCTTGGTTATTGGAAATAATGCTGCAGTGAACTTAGAGGTACATATATCTTTTAAAATTAGTGGTTTTGTGTTGTTCAGATAAATACCCACAAGTGGAATTTCGGGATCATGTTATAGCAATGTTTTTAATTTTTTGAGGAACCTCCTATCTTTTCTACAGTGGCTGTACCAATTTACACTCCCACTAATAGTGCACAAGGGTTCCCTTTTCTCCTTATCCTTGTCAATACTTGTTGTTTCTAGTCATTTTGATAATAGACACTCTAACATGTATGAGGTGATATCTCATTGTGGTTTTGATATGCATTTCCCTGATAATTAATTACGTAGAACATATTTTCATTAAGCTGTTAGCTATCTATACATCTTCTTTAGATAAATGTCTGTTCAGATCTTCTGCCCATTTTTAAATCAGATTTTGTTTTGTTTTTTGCTATTGAATTGTATGAGGTTTTTATATATTTTGAGTATTTGTCCTTTGTTAGACATATGATTTGTAAATATTTTCTCTCATTTAGTAGGCTGCATATTAATTTTGTTCATGATTTCCTTTGCTGTTAAGAAGCTTTTTATTTTGATGTAGTCTGACTTGCTTGTCTTTGCTTTTGTTGCTTTTGCTTTTGGTTTCCGATTCAAGAAATCCTTGCCAAGACCTTGCCAAGAAGTAACCTCCTCTGTTTTCTTCTAGTAGTTTTATAGTTTTAGGTCTTACATTTAAGTCTTTAATCCATTTTGAGTGAATTTCTAGTTAATTTCTGTGTATGGTGTTATATAATGGTCCTGTTTTATTCTTTTTCCTTTTGGCTGTCCAATTTTCCCAATACCATTTATTGAAGAGTCTGTCCTTTCCCCCATTATATATTCTTCACTCCTTTGTTTTAAATTAACTGACCATTTATACAAAGATTTAATTTGCGGCTTTCTATTTTGTTCCATTTGCCTATGGGTCTGTTTTTATGCCAAGACCATACTGTTTTAATTACTATAACTTTGTAATATAGTTTGAAATCAGGGGTCTTGATACCTCCAGCTTTGTTTTTCTTTCTCACATTTCCTTTACCTATCTGAGGTCTTTTGTGAATCTATACAAATTTTAGGATTTGTTGTTGTTGTTCTATTCCTGTGGAAAATACCATTAGGATTTTGATAGAGAGTGTGCGGAAAATGTAGATTGCTTTATGTAGTATAGACATTTTAACAGTTTAAAAATTTCAATCCATGAGCATGGAATACCTTTCCATTTATTTGTATTTTCTTCAATTTCTTTCTTTAATGTCTTATAGTGTTCAATACATAGGTCTTTCATCTCCTTGGTTGATTTATTTCTAGGTATTTTATTCTTTCTGATGCATTTGTAAATGGGGTTGTTTTCATGATTTCTTTTTCTGATAATTCATTATTAGTGTATATAAACACAACAGATTTTAGGTATTGATTTTGAGCAGGTTCTTTGCTATTTTACTAAATTAATCTATTAGTTCTAACAGTTTTTCGTGGAGTCTTTAGGATTTTCTAAATAGTGACAGTTTTACTTTTTTCTTTCCAGTTTGGATGCCTTTTTCTTGCCTAATTGCTCTGGCTAGGATTTCTAATATTATGTTGCATAAGAACAGTGAGAGTGGGCATCCTTGTCCTGTTTCCGATCTTAGAGGAAAAGTTTTCAGTTTTTTGCCATTCAATATATTAGCTGTAGCCTTGCCATCTGTGGCCTTTATCATATTGAGGTTTGTTCCCTCTGTACCTGCTTGTTGAGAATATTTATCATAAATGGATATTGAACTTTGTCAATGTTTTTCTGCATTTATTGAGATGATCATATTAATTTTATCCTTCATTTTGTTAATTCTACATTGACTGATTTGCAGATGTTGAATCATTTTTGCATCCTTGAAACAAATCCCACTTGGTCATGGTGCAGATCCTTTTGCTGTATTTTCAATTTGGTTTGCTAATATTTTGGTGAGGATTTTTGCATCTATTCCTATCAGGGATACTGACCTATATTTTTCTTTCCTTGTGTCAGTTTAGATATTAGGGTAATGCTGGCCTCATAAAATGAGTTTGGAAGAGTTCTTCCTCTTGTATGTTCTGGAAAAGTTTGAGAAGGAATGGTGTTGATTCTTTGAAAGTTTGATAGAATTCGCCAGTGAAACTGTCTGGTCCTGGAGTTTTGTTTCTTGGGAGATTTTTGATTACTGATTCAATCTTCATACGTGTGATTGGTCTAATAGAAATAGATTTTGTATTTCAACCTAATTTGGTCTTGCTAAGTTGTATGTTTCTAGGAATTTATCCATTTCTTCTAGGTCGTCAAATTTGCTAACATATAACTGTTTATAGTAGTCTCATGATCCTTTGTATTTCTGTGGCATGTGTTATAATATCTCCTCTTTCATTCTGATTTTATTTATTTGAATTTCTCACTTTTTTTTCTTGGTGAATCTAACCTAAGGTTTGAAAACTGTTTATCTTTTCATAGAACCAGCTCTTCTTTTTATTGATCTTTTCCACTGTCCTTTTAGTCTCTATTTTTATTTATTTTTGCTCTTATCTCTGTTTTTTCCTTCCTTCTACTAACTTTGGGATTTGTTTGTTATTTTTCTAGTTCCTTAAGGTGTAAAGTTTTTAAAGAATTTTCTTGGTTCTTGAAATAGGCATTTATTGCTATGAACTTTCCTCTGAGAACTGTTTTTGGTGCATCCCATAAACTTTGGTGTACTACCTTTACATTTTTGTTTGTCTCAAGGTATTTTTTAATTTTTATTTTGATTTCTTCTTTTACCTTTGGTGTTAAGTTCTGTATTGCTTAATCTCACATATTTATGAAATTTCCAGTTTTCTTTGTGGAATTAATTTCTAGTTTCATACCAGTGTGTTGGAAAAGATGCTTGAAATAATTCCAGTCCTCTTAAATTTATTAAGACTTGTTTTGTGGCTTAACATATAATCTATCTTGGCATATGTTCCATGTGCACTGGAGAAGAATGTGTTTTCTTTTGCTTTGGGATAGAATGTTTTGTAAGTATCCGTTAAGTCCATCTGATCTAATGTGTCATTTAAAGCTAACATTTTCTCACTGATTTTCTGTCTGGATGATCTACCCATTGATGTAAGTGACTATTATTGCTCCCCTTCTACTAGTGTATTGCTATTCCTCCCTTTAGAGCTGTTAATATTTTAATATTTGCTATACACACACACACACACACACAGTGCCTCTATGTTGAGTACATAAATATTTTCAAATGTTCATCATCTGGTTAGATTGAGTGCTTTATCATTATATAATGCTCTTCTTTGTCTTTTATTACAGTCTTTGGTTTTGTAAGTAAGTATAGTATGTAAGTATAGTTACTTAGGCTTTCATTTCATTTCTGTTTTGCATGGAATATCTTTTTCCATTCTACTACCTTCAATATGTGTGTGTCCTTACATCTAAGGTGAGTCTCCTGTGGGCAGAAAATGGATAGGTCTTGAACTTGTTTTGTTTTGTTTTGTTTTTTTTCAATTATCCATCCTGTATTTTTTTATTGCAAAATATAGTCCGTTTCCATTTAAAGTAATTATGATAGATATATGGTTATTGGCATTTTGTTGTTTTCTGCCTATTTTTGTAGTTCCTCTTTGTTCTTTTCTTCTCTTCTTGTTCTCTTCCTTTCTGGTTTGATGATTTTTTTTTTTTGTGGTATGCTTTTTTCCTTTCACTTTTATCTTTTGTGTATCTACAGTTGGTTTTGGTTCAATATCAGGGACAGGCTCTGGTGTTGGGATGTCAAAAATGAGTACTGATGTTACCTAGATTCAAGGAGTTCCAAAGGTTGGATGTTCCAATAATTAGTTTTCGAGCTTAAGGTTCAGGTATTAGTGATTAACGTAAGGAAAGTGCTCCCTGGAGAAAGCAGTAAGGGAGTGGGGAAAATAGGGTGGGAATACAAAGAAGCCAGGGATAGAGAAAATTCAGTTGATGTTCCAGATTCTGCCTGATCCTATGGTAGTCTCTGGAGGTTACGTTATATTTTTTTTTTTTTTTTTTTTTTTAGAGAAAGAGAGATCATGCATGTGAGTGAGGGAGAGGAACAGAGGGGAAGAGAGAATCCTAAGCAGGCTCCACACTCATCATGGAGCCCAACATGGGCTCAATCCCACAACTCTGGGATCATTACCTGAGCTGAAACCAAAAGTCAGATGCTCAATTGACTGAGCCACCCAGGCATCCCACATTACACTACAGACTTTGCTCTGCCTTTAGGTAAAGCAATAGGCCTTTTATACTCCTACTGGCTAGGGCAGGAGGCATTGGGGGTATGGGAATGTAGTAGTGCTTAAAACTTTCAGGTATTTCCAGCAACTCCTACAGGTGAAGATTCTCTAGTCCCTAAGACAGTTCCCTGAAGGTTGCAGATATAGTCTTTAGAAGCAAAGCATGCATAAACTTGGCAAGCATACACAGAACTGGCTAATGGAATAGGAAGCAATATGTGTGGGGTACCAGCAGTAATTATTACTAGCAGAAGTTCATATTCTAGAAGAGATTCTAAGCCTTAAAAATATTAATGTAATAAGTACAATAATGGCATTCAAAGCAGAGTAATAACTCAGGAAAGAGGTTGGATAAGTCTTTGGGTGGTAGGGATGGAGGTCAAGGGATGCTTGAGTAGAAAGATGAAGAAAACAACTAAATATTAATTGGTATGCCACTAAGTGTTAAAAGTGTAAGTGTGGTTTGATTATCAGTGCTTCTTTGTGGGTAAATTAATAATATTTCACTTACCCTTAGAAGAAGTTTTCTTTTAGGTAGTTTCTTATGTCCTCTTCTCAAATTCCAAATTGTTCCACTGTATGAACTAATTATTGCCCTTTAAAACCTATTAAAATTTCCTTCTTACAGAAACCTGTTGTCTTTTATATCAAATGGTCCTAAAGTTCTGTAATTCAGTTTTATTTTTTAATGTAATTTTCTCTTCTTCTTTCCAAAATGTATTTTTCCCACCTGATCAGTGAGACCATATTCTTTCCTAATGCATAAGCTGTTATCCATTCACCATTCTATCCTCCTGCTGCAACAAGAAATCACCATATTGCTTCCTTAGTGTTTTTTCTTTTTTCTTTTTTCTCTTTAAAGTAGGAAGTTTAGTTCTCTGGAGTGATTATTCAGGATTGAAATTCCCAACTTCCTGACAAAATGATACCACATAGACCATGATCCCAGGATACAAAGTTATGTGCTTTCATTTGGAGCTTCTTGTTTTTTATTTCAAGGAGTTGTACTCAAATTCTGACTTTAGACATATAATTCCATTTCTGTCACTTACTTGGTGTATAACTTTTACAATAAATATAACCTAAGTCTAAATTCCTCATCTAGAAAATAAGAGGTGATACTCATCCATATCTCATATGATTGCTGTGAGTGTTAAATACATACTCAGCACAGTGCCTAAGACATGGCAGATCTTCAGTAGATGACAGCAACTATTAATAATAAAAATAAAAACAGTAATATAAAAATGTTACTTGAAGATTGTCAATGAAGTAGAAATATTTTTCTTTTTTTTTTTTTTCAACGTTTATTTATTTTTGGGACAGAGAGAGACAGAGCATGAACAGGGGAGGGGCAGAGAGAGAGGGAGACACAGAATCAGAAACAGGCTCCAGGCTCTGAGCCATCAGCCCAGAGCCCGACGCGGGGCTCGAACTCAGGGACCGCGAGATCGTGACCTGGCTGAAGTCGGACGCTTAACCGACTGCGCCACCCAGGCGCCCCAGAAATATTTTTCTTAATAAATATACTATTAAATATTTATCCTGTGAAGATAGATAGATAGATAGATAGATAGATAGATAGATACATTTGAACCTTGAACACAGGTTGAACTGCACAGATCCAATTATACATAATTTTTTTCAGTAAATACAGTGCAGTATCATAAACACAGTACAGTATTCTCTCTTATGATTTTCTTAACATTTTCATTCATTTGGCTTACTTTAAGAGTAAAGCCTATAATAAATATACAAAAATATGTTCATCAACTGTTTATGTTATCAGTAAGGCTTTCAGTCAATAGTAGGCTCTTAGTACTTAAATTTTTGAGGAGTCAACAGTTATATGTAGATTTTCAACTGTTGGTGGAAGTTTGGTCAGTGTTCCTAACTCCTGTATTGTGCCAGGGTCAAGATTGTGTGTGTGTGTGTGTGTGTGTGTGTGTACACACACATATATGTATGTACATATATACATATATATGTATATATGTGTATATATATATGTATATATATGTATATATATACACACATATATGTATATATGTGTATACATATGTATATATATACCTGTATATATGTATATATGTGTGTGTGTGTGTATATATATATATATATATATATATATAAAATCTCATATTTTACTCATAGATCTGCCACTCAGTTTCTTATAGATACATTTGCCTCCTTCAATTTAAATAGTCTTAGTTATCTTATTCCTAAATCCATCACAGATTAGACTAATGTTTCTCAAGCCTTGTTCCAAAGAACTCTTATATTCAGTGAAATGTTGTTTTTAATTTTTTTAATGTTTATTTTTGAGAGAGAGACAGAGACAGAGTGTGAGGTGGGAGGGGCAGAGAGAGAGGGAGACACAGAATCGGAAGCAGGCTCGAGGCTCTGAGCCGTCAGCACAGAGCACAACGTGGGGCTCAAGCTCAAGAGCTATGAGATCATGACCTGAGCCAAAGTCAGACACCTAACTGACTGAGCCAGCCAGGCACCCTGAAATGGTAATTGGTATTCTGAGAAAATATACCACAAAATAACTAAACAATTTTTAATTTAGCAATTATGATTTTACAATTTATTTTCAAAATATATATGAAAACTACCAAACACATTTATAGAGCTCTTGTGATCATGAGATACTTGATTTTAGAAGGCATTTTTCACTTCCAAATCGTATCATAAATTTGAAAGCTAAGTTACATGAAGCATTAAACAATTATGTTTAACATATTTGTTTCATTTATATATATTTTTGCTAACTACCTGTTCAATAGCTGGCCTATGTTATGTGCCTTAAGTTATAATTTTATATGTCTCTGTTATATTACTAAATGTTTTGTTAAATACAATAATCAAATGCAGATCATTTCTGATGATCAATAAGTTTTTGGCATCTACTTTAATCCTAGAGCATATTTTACCTCAACTTCTTGATTATGTTGTGTTTATACATTATCATATGAAAAATGTTACATATTCGAGTAATTTTGGAAAACCCTGGATTAAAAAGAACAAATTAGGAGGGGTTTTGTTAGGGGCATAATGACAGCAATAACATGAAGGGGCACTTGACAGAATGGCAGTAATTCAAGTAGCTGTCCCAGTATAACAAAGCACAGGAAGTAATTGATGTTTATAATGATACTTCTAAATCATACATTAGAATGAACTGTGTGATTCAGTATGCTCAAAATAATAATGCAGGAGTATATGTAATGGGTTTTAAGATAATGTCTATCAAATATAAAAGTTTTAAAGGAAATCTTGACATTGAATTGGGAATCCCAGTTATCATTCATTGAAAAATGTGAAATGCCTTAGTTGATAACAATGTTGATTAAATGACCTGTTAATTTAACTTAATTTAATTTTTTTAATGTTTATTTATTTTGAGAGAGCTGCAAACAGAGAGGGAGAGAGAATTCCAAGCAGTCTCCACACTGTCAGCTGAGAGCCCCACATGGGGCTGGATCCCACAAATGGTGAGATCATGACTTAAGCCGAAATCAAAAGTCGGGTGCTTAACCAACTGAGCCACCCATTTTCCGCTAATGTGTTAATTTTAAAGTATGAATTCTGTTTTATGAATGACCATTACTTTTAACCATTTAAAATAGCTAATATAATTAGAACAGTGCAATTCCATGAAAACATTAAAGTAACTAGAATAGAGCCTTCAGTAGGTGGGTCCAGTGTTGGGGCACATGAGTGACTCATTTGGTTGAGTGTTTGACTGTTGTTTTCAGTTCAGGTCATGATCTCATGGTTAGTGGGTTTGAGCCCTATGTCTGGCTCCACACTGGCAGTGCAAAGCCTTCCTGGTATTCTCTCTCTCCCTCTCTGTCTGCCACTCCCCCACCCCCCAAAATAAAGAAATAAACTTTAAAAAGTCATTAAAAAATAAATATGTTCAATCTTTGACACTATCAATAATAAATTACAATATTATTTTCTATTTTAGTTTTTTATAAGCAAACATATAATAGTATATCAAACTAGCTCAAAATGAAAAGATACTGTTTGCTAATTTCTCATTCAAATGTAATAGATGATCTACTGACTTTCAAAAGTGTTTCTGTATTTTTCTTATTTTATATGATGTTCTTGTTCTTTGTAAAGATGTTTGTCTTTTTATTTGTAGAAAGAAATAAAGAAACTAACAGTATCCCAGAAAGAAGGGCATAGTTTCACAATGTCAGGGTAATGGTTAAAGCTAAGTAGAGCTGGACTTCAAGAGATGAGGTCAATGATGAGGTTAGGCTCATTGAATCTTATTCTACTTTACAGTGGCCTGAATTTTCAAATCCCCTTAAGCCAACTAACATTTTTTTAAATTTTCATTTTGAGAGAGAGAGAGAGCATGAGTGGGGGAGGGTCAGGGGGTGAGGGAGAGAAAGAGTCCCTAGCAGGCTCCATGGTGTCAGCACAGAGCCCAACGCAGGGCTCGAACTCACAAACTGTGAGATCATGACCTGAGCCAAGATCAAGTTTTATATGTATAAAGTATTTAATTTTCACAAAAATCTCATGCAATAAAAACCATAAGAACAAGTGTTAAAATTATCATGTTCATTTCAGAGATGTGAAAATGGTTTATGGTAATGGTTTAATGTAATTCTTACCCAAGATTGGTAAGTTCCTATTTACTCTTTCTCAGCTGCAAATTAGACTTGGATTTCCTAGATTGAGAAGAAACAAAAACAATTGTAAAAATTTATTTTCATTTCACTCAGGAAAAGAAAAGTTAACCGAATGAAATCAGGCAAGAGAAAATTTCATTGAAATGATAAGACTGTGAACAAATT
Source organism: Acinonyx jubatus (assembly GCF_027475565.1). Lineage (NCBI taxonomy): Eukaryota > Metazoa > Chordata > Mammalia > Carnivora > Felidae > Acinonyx > Acinonyx jubatus. The sequence continues at coordinate 127,533,158 of NC_069382.1, read as the reverse complement.
CTAGATGGGGAAATATTCTTCATGACTTTCGAAAGATGTTCTATTGATGGTTCACTGTTTAGCTATCAGGTTTAAAACCTGGTTCTTGTCAAATTTTGCAACTTTTTTTTTGCGAATTTTTCAAATTTTGAAATGGGAGAGGAGAGGAGAAAGGGAAGGAGGGCAGGAGGGAGGAATGAAGGAAGGAAGGAAGATAAATTCCTGTTCTTCAGTTTATAATTTAGTTGTCAAGACAAAGGCATATGCATGTTTAAAACTCTGAATAATTCTTTGTAGCAATGAAAGTGCCATGGTGATTTAGAAATTTATGTTTGCTCTAATAAATGATCTGAAGGAGAGTAATAGCTATGGTGGTATGTAAAGAACTCAGGACTAGGAGTCAGAAAATTCCAAACAAATTCCCATTTTACTATCTTGTCCTTGTTGAGTGGAAATAGTAATCATTATTAAGCATCTATCATCAATAAGGCATTTTGCTAACTTCTTTATATATATTAATTACCTTACTCTATTGTACCAAAGTAAGAACCCTCAGATATTAGTGCTTAAAAGCGCAACTTACTGATTTTCCCTGTAGAAAAAAATCTGTTTATGTTATGCAATTTCTCATAGGTTCTTATATTCAGGAAGCTAGAAGTTGAGTAAGTAGTCATTTAATGTTGGATAGGCTGCTAATTTACTTAGTCTGCAGTATGATGGTTAACTCTCCCTGATTAATTGAGAGAAAAGGTCCATAGAAAGTAGGAAAGAAAGTTTTAGTATCGTTCTTTTGTGTTCATACTAGCTTTCACTGCTAGTTTTATGCCATAGACAAATGTTTTATGCCATAGACAAACCTAATGGTTCAAAATGTTCTATTCGTTGAGGGCATGGAAAATGGCTTCATGTTTGGTTTTTATTTCTTCAAGAAAAGTTCCAGGGCTTGAATTAATTCTAAAAATCTTGTTTCAGTCTTACAAAGAGTCAGAGCACTTATTAAATGTGGCAACCTCTTCCAAATGTTCCCTTCAGTATAAAAAGCTCCATTAAGCCTGTATATTGTGCATTTTTTTACTGCATGATATGTGTATGTGTGTGTGTGCCCACTTTAATTTATGAAACCAATTTAAATACTGCATCTTAAAAAGCTGGCTATAAACCTCAATTTAATAGAGAAGCAAAAATGTTTGGAAGTAATTTAAATCGTTTACTATACTACCAAATCTGAATGCCAGTGAGCTACAATTTATCAATAACACACATTCTTTATTAATGTTGTCTTCTTTTGCTTTCAGAGGGTGACATAGAAGGCCAAAACTGGAAAACACTTTTTTTTTGCCAATCCAGAATTTCTGATCTCTATATACTTTGGCAACCATTAGGGAACTAAAAGATGCATAACTGAAAAAGAAATTAAAATGTTAAATTCAAGGACACAGTGCTTTGAATAAAAGCCCCAGATAATGTGAACTTGATAAGTTCATTAATTATAAATAAAAGATCTAGCATAAATGAGGAATTTTGTGACTTGCGAGACTAAAGAATTTTTAAATGCATCTAGCACAGTAAAACATTCTAGGGAATTAATTTATAAACTAAATTATTAACCTATGGAAATTGGGTAATAGCATCTCACTTTTATTACACATTTTCAATTATAGGATGCCGTGTAAGAGACTTAGGAATTGAAGCTTAAATGGATTAGTTTACTGTTATTAGTTTATTATTTACTCTTTATTCTGTGTGTAGATATCACTTGAAGTAGTATCTAGAAAATAGGAATGGAATGGGAAGAAAACGTAAAGGCAAAGCAATTGTGAATATCTAGGTTCATGTGACATTTGTCTGTAGTCACATGCCATTCAGTACTAATTGAGGTGAATCTCAACAGCTTATGAATTTGAGAAGGAAAATAAATACTCTCTTTACATTACTGTATTTTATTTTACTTCATTTACTGATACAATTAAATCAAAAATATATTTTTTATTTTTCTGGTTGTGATATTTATATTTTTTTCAAAGAATTTTCTTTGTACTATTGTATAGAATTTTCATCACACTTTGTTGAGTGCAAGCACTATTGGTATTATGTGAGTGTAGTATTGATTATTTAGAAACCATTAACAAACAAAAGATATAGGTAACCTAGAATACATAAATTCCTCAACACTACTTAGATTTATTACTATGAATTTTTGAATTAATATAAATGTTATACTGTTTTTGAAACAATAACTCTTTTAAAAAACTCATTGGCAACTTTCCCTAAATATAAAGCTTATATCCAAATAGCAATTTTAATTTATAGGCAGTGAACATTAGAGTTGGATTAGCATTCTACTGATTTTATCTTTTTATTTCATTTCAATTAAAAATTAAGTGCACTACCAGTCACAGTGAATAATGTTCACAGATATGTGTGCCTGTGTTTTGTGGCTGAATTTATTTACATTCACATTAACTACTTAGCTCCTGCCAAGCAGTTCCACATTCAACAATTATTCATACAAATACTTCATTGTATTTGTTATATATTTATTAATCTAGATAACAAGATGGGTTTTGTAGCATGCTGGGTATTTTTTGTGGCTAAAATTAATTAAGAACATACTAATGTTTTTAAAGTTATGAACAGAAAGTTACTTAATTCCATGACCAAAACAAGAGCTTTCAAAAGTAATGTGAGCATGTGCTTTTGTTTATAATATCATAATATTAAAATGTACAGAAATTATAAATAAGTATCTGATTTATATCTCAATTTATAAAAAACGAACTGTGTAATAAACCCTAAATGAATAGTAATGGTGGTTTCTGTGATATAAAGATGAAACATACATAAACCTGTCCTGTAGGTGGCTCACATTTTAGCAGACGCAAGTAATTTCAACAGAGCGTGATAATCGCTAAAACATAGCACTTATTTAGCACTTAATGTGTGCTGCCCTGCTTTTATTAGTTTTACCCCATTTACTCCTCTCAACAACCCTTAAGAGTAGGTTCTGTTACCATCTTCATTTCATCTGATTTGTAGCATTTGCCCATTTCTACAGTGTAAATAGTCCTTCCATGGCCAATTTCAGACTATCAATGTGATGTGATGGAACTTGAATTTGGAAAGTTTTGAGAGGAAGATTTTTCCTCTACCAATTAGGACTGAGTAGCTTGCATCCCTCGAATAAACTGACCAAAGACAGCTTAACAGGGAAACAGTTTAGTATACATGGGTTCTACTCAGTTGTGAAAAGTTCATTGAATAGTAAGAGATACAGATTTCTATACCAAATTAACCAAAATGGGGGCCCTGTTTAGGGCTTCCAAGGGAAAGTACGGGAGGTTCTGTTGGGCTTTTTGGTGGTAATGGGCAGTTGGATTGCCACTTCTAGTGCTAATTAAGAGTACATCTTTTCCTGAACAAGAAACTCCCTAGGAGGGGTATCACTGGCAGCTGCTTTGGGGAGACACTCTCCTTAAGTTTAGGTAATGTTTTTTTCTTTGGTTACTGATTGTTCAGAAATTTCCAGTTTCACATAATTTTTGTATCACCTTGGTGGGGTGTTAATTCTTTCAGGAATATATGAACACTGTCAACTCTAGGGAGCCCTGGAAAAGTGGTTCCTGCACACAATTATATATGTCCTACTTCAAAATTGCCTTTGTTCATGTGGGGAATTAAATATTTTTAAAGCAAAGAAACAAACAAAAATTCACAACCTAAAGTTTCCTTTAGCAGTTGTGATTTGTGCATAGTAAAGGAGATGACACTGTCAAAAGTTAAGAAAAAACAGAAATAAAATCATTGAATCAACAAAGTAGTAATTGATGAAAGTTTATTGTGCACATACCAAAAAGACACTTAGTAAACCAGGAGCACTCAAACCAAAACATGGAATGAAGCTCAGGGGTATAAGGAACTTTTACAGTGGGAAGGCAGTTTATTCTTTACAGTGATTTGTTATATTAGACTTTTATTAAGTGGTAGGGAATTTTTTGGTGTTCACCTCATATCAATTTTGGGTAACCAGTTTAAGTTTTGTTTATGATTTCCATAGACAAAAGCAAGAAAAGATGCAGGTCAAGTTAGTCGTGCAAAATAAGCTAAATTGAGTTTTGTTTGTATAACTAAACTGTTTTGTCTACTCGAGGTATTTTCAAGGCTGATGTATTTGTTCTCAATTTTAGCACCTTCTGTAATCAGGATTTAGCTATTAGGACTAGATAGATTTTAGCAAATGCTTACACAGTTTCTTGAAAACTTGAGAGAGATTGGACAAGGATGAAGTATGGGAAAAGAGGTAAACCATATATTATCCTGTGAAGGTTAGAATATATAATACAGCAAAACAAAATTTAGACAATGAATAGGTAGAGTTGAAGAAAATACAGTAAAACCTTGGATTACGAGTAACTAGTTCTGCTAGTGTTTTGCAAGATGAGCAAACATTTCTAATAAATTTTAACTTGATAAACAAGCAGTATCTTGTGATACAAGTAATATGTGATGCCGAACATCACATGATCACCACTGAGCCAATGGTTCTTGAAATTCGTTTTGATATACACGTGCTTTGGATTACAAGCATGTTTCCAGAATGAATTATGCTCGCCAACCAAGGTTTTACTGTGTGTTTATTGTGTTAATTCTTTTGTCTGTTTTTTTTTTTCATAGTTGGCAAAGTTGGTCCCAGGTGTATTTGCTATAGGGAGATGCAAAACTTGCTGTCCTGTTTGAGAAGGCTTATGAAGGAATAATTTGATGAAGCCATTTTGGCTTTCAGGTGGCATAAGATAAATGGTACCTATTTTTATGACCACATGCTTCATGTTATGGAGTGTCCCATAGAAAAGAAGCAGGTGTCCTTCTTGCTTCTCCTCACAATTCCCTGACCACTGTCGTCTTGGCCTCCCTAATAAATCTTGGCTTGAAGCCCATGCCATTAGATTATACCACTCTTTATTGCAGTCTTCATTAGACCCTCATCATACTCTTTCCTCTATTCTTTGAAGTTTATAGATCCTTACTCATTTTTACTGTTTCCAATATTGCTCCTAAAATAGTTCTGAATTATATAAATTATTGCCTTACCCTGGCATGTCAGCTCCTTGAACCCTTGATTTTTCGACAATCTTGTTCTCTGTCCTATCTCAGCCAGTGTATCCAAGTGTTTGCCTGACTTCTCTACTATGATGTCCAACTGAAATTTCATACTTAACTTGAATAAACCTCTGTAAGGGTGGAATGATTTTCCCTTCTTCCCTTCTAGGTTTTTGGCCAGTCTAATAATTAAATTGACATAAGACAGACTAACAGGAACAACACAAATTTAATTTCATATCTTGCAAAGCCCTAAAGATACGAGACCCAAGAACAAGTAGCTCACTTGAGGCTTATCTGCCATCCTGGGCTAAGGAATGTGGCAGGACCTGAGACTTTAAAGTGCAGGAGGATAATTCACAGGACAAGAAGAGCAGATTTTTGGTAATTAGATGTTTGCCCTGACATACAGATAGATCTTTCAAAGAAAAAATTATCACTGGTAAGAGCTCTCTTTCTGGGCCATCTCCCCTCTCAATTATTTTAGGTAGTTAAGGGAGAAGTAAAAGTTTTCTCAAGTCTGCTGGGTCTTGATTGCCTTCAGCTCCAGAAATTCCACATGCTCAAGTGGCATATTTTAGGGTCACATATTCTAGTCCCCCTCACTTCAAATATGTTATTGATGCAGCTTTTTTCTATGCCAGTAAATCCCTACTCAATTCTTCTGTTTGCTGAGGCAAAAACCTTAGAAATCACCTCTGACTCTATTTCCCTTATAGCCCATATCCAGAAAATCAGGAAATTTAATCATTCTGCCTTTTAAATATATATAGTTTCAGCCAGTTTTCACCACCCACATGGATAAAAACCTTATCGAAACCACCATCATCTCTCTACCTATTACAATCACCTTTTAATGGGTCTTTAACTTTCCACACAAAACTTTCTGCAGTCTCTTTTAATCTAGCTTTTGCTGTATTTTATTCATTATAAGTGAGTTACCAAATACAGTCCATACTTAGAGGAGGGGATTTATGCAACAATGCAAACACAAAAGCAGGTATCTTTGGAGTCCTTTCTAGAAGGTGCCTACCTCAGGCAGCATATCCTGTTTTAAGTACTAAGCCTAGAACTCAGAATTTGAAGCTAGAAACTCACTAGCCCTCTGTAGCAGACAAAGAATTTAACTGTCTTTCAGTTTAAAAGCTGCAAACGTTGTCAAACCTACCAGTACTTAAAAAGTCCAAGAATGGAAAGATGTTCTTTCCTTCCCGTTCATAGTACACCAGCCTAATCTGCTAATGAAAAGCTCCTCTGTATAGTTTAAGGTCAGCCAGCAATAGCTTTCAACTCCTGAGGCCCTGGCATCTGTGTTTTGGCTGAGTCTACACATGAACTTTGTCTTTCTGAGGTTGTTGAAACCAAGAGACTCTGCTGAGGCCCATTCATCCCACAGGTCATCAATTAAGACTCATAAGGGTCTAAAACTAGCTCCTTACCTGTGTGGGGGGGGAATAAACCTCCATAAGATGAAGACAGCCTTCCAGGTTAAATTCTTATGATCTGGACTTAAAGCTCTTACTTAGAACTTAGCAGGAGCGCCTGGGTGGCTCAGTCAGTTAAGCATCTGACTCTTGATTTCAGCTCGGGTCATGATTTCAAGGTTCATGAGATCAAGCCCTGAGTCTGGCTCTCCGCTGACAGCACAGAGCCTGCTTGGGATTGTCTCTCTTTCCCTCTCTCTCTGTCCCTCCCCTGCTAACGTGCCCTGACTCTCTCTCAAAATAAATAAATAAACTTAAAAAAAATATATGTTAAAAAAAGCTATGAAACATTAAAAAAAAAAACCTTAGCAATACTTAGCCTACTGCATAGCTGTTGAATAGAACACATGTGTTCTGCATGTGATCCTGATACAAAAAAAAAGAGGAATGACTGAGCCAACCACAGTGAATTCATCCATCCAAATTTATCAGCAAGAAAAAGTTATCCTTTCTTTGCTAGGCAGAGAAGCTGAGAGTAACACTATTAGACTTCCTTATCCATGAAAAGAAACACCAGGAATGAGGAACAAATGTTTCCCTCAAACTTTAAACTTTTTCAGATATTTTATTTACTTCATAATTTTGTTTTCTTTACTATGAAGAAAAGTCAACATAATCACATCTATCAATCTTTGGCTTTATGATTTCATTATGTATACGTTTTAAAAAGTCCACTGCATTCTACGTAATTGATAGAGATACTATTATATATTCTTCAAGTACTTCCTTTTTTTTTAATTTAACATTTTAATCCATTTAGAGTCTATTTGAATGGCATTATACACACACACACACACACACACACACACATATGTATTTCCCCTGATAGTAACGATTGGTAAATTGCAGCCTATTAAATAACCTTATATTTCTCTTTGCCTATTGAAGGTACAATAAATTCAGAGCTATGAAACTTCTGAAGTAGAAGTAGAAATCGGTATGATAGCCTTAGAGGAAAATTTCATAATTAATGCAAAGTACAGCCTAGGATATATACATATCCTTTAACTGAGACTTTATAATTACATAAATATTTTAAAAAGAAATAATCACAGAACTATTTTAAGAATGTTATCATAAAACTAATTGTAAAGAAAAAAGTGGTGGGGCACCTGGGTGACTCAGTTGGTTGGGCTTCAGACTCTTGATTTCAGCTCAGGTCATGTTCTCACAGTTGTGATATTGAACCCTGTGTCAGGCTCCATGCTCAGCTTGGGATTCTCCCTCTCCCTCTCTCTGGCCCTTCCCTGCTCTTGCACATGCACATGCATGGTCTCTATATCAATCAGTCATCAATCAACCAATAAAAATTAAAATGAAAAAAAATGAGATTAGTAATTGGAATTGATCACAAGATCAGAATAGAGCTAAGAGCAAAGCAAACTCAGCATAGCCAGGTTACTGTTAGAATGTTTCTCTCAACCTCTTGGATAATTGATACTAAGCAGAAAATATTTTTAAAAGCCATGATTTTTAAAAGCTCTCAGATTTTAAGAAGGTAAACTTCAACCGGAGCTTTCACATACCCTGTAGATCTGTACTAAAAGACTTTGGAAGCAGGGAATACATAATAAGAGAGTGGAAAAACACTTAAGCTCAGGTGGATGTGTAAGCTGATAGAATCTCCACACAACTCAATTTGGGAATATCAATCAGAATTACAGTTGAGTATACCTTTAGATCTGTAATTCTACACCTGGAAAATTATTTTATAGATAAAAATGCATATAATATAAAGTTAATTTCAGTTGTCTTTGTAATAGCAAAAGAGTGGGAATGTAACACTGTTTAGCTCTACTGTGATGGTTCCGTAAACTGAAATAATATACAGCTATGTAAAAGAATGAGGGTACTCATTATATACAAATACATGGTAATTTGCAAAATGCAAGTTGAAGAACAGCATGCAAAACATGTTATTCTATATGTATAAAAGAAAAAACTCAATGACCGTATTTCTCTATGTATGTGTGTGTGTGTACGTGCAGTTGACCCTTAAGCAACTTGGGTTCGAATTGCACGGATCCACTTGCAGAAAGATTTTTTTTTTACTGTACAGTATTGTAAATGTAAGTTTCCTTATGATTTTTAATATTTTTTTCTAGTTTTATTATAAGAATACAGTATATAGTACATAGACAAAATACATTAATCAACTCTGTATTCCATAAGGTTTCTAGTCAGCAGTAGGCTATAGGTTAAGTTTTTGATAGAGTCAGAAGTTATATGCAGATTTTCAACTACACAGGGGTCAGCACCCAACTATAATGTATATATGTGTGTGTGACCCCTAAGTTCAAAGGTCAACTGTAATGTTTCTATTATGTATATATAATATACGCATATATAAAACATATATACAAGGTTATACAATAAGTTGGTAAAATTAAGGGCCTCTGGATGACTGGGGACTAGGAGTAGAATAAGAGTATTTTCCTGGAAAAAGATGTTGCACCATATGAATTTTGATTATGTAAATGTGTCACCTTGTGAAAAGCAAATTTAAAAATATATACATACTAAATTTAAAAAAATGTAAACACATTTTTATATATAGGCATTTTTTACCAAATCTCATAAATCTCCAAATTTAAAAATAAATACTCTAAGACCCCCCAACTTAGAAAATAATTCGATAAATTATTTTGCTATCACATAAACATTGCTAACTTCCCAGCTAAGAATAAAGTAGGGTCCTGATTCTCTACTCCACTTGTACCAGCCAATTCCAAATTTTAGATTCTATGGCATGTAACTTCCCAACCACAGTAAGCACTGTGTGAATAAGTAAGCTTATTCCTATAGTAGAAAGGATGCTTAAGTGTTGGCCACACTGTTTTGTAAAAACTATTTAGCCATGTGGAACTGAATTATTAGTATGTCAGATATGTACTTAGGACTCAGTTGCTGTTTCTCCATTTATGGGATTGGCTCTGTGTTGGATTTGCTCCTAGGGATATACCATCCACTTGGTGGTTTCTAGTAATTTAGGAAGAAACACATTCTATGATCTTAGCAGCATTAGCTGAATGAGAGCATCTCTTTCTCAAAATTCCAACACAATTCCCATAGTTGAATTTCATTTAAATGATTTGGCTCATGTGCCTTGTCTTTTTGTGTCCAATAGAATAATTTGGCTAGGCCTTACTTATATGCTCACATCTATTTCAAGGATATTGGATCAGCACTACTCAAAACAAAATGATTAAAAATTTAGTAGAAATCACTCCCCAAAGGAAAAATTCAGTTGTTAACATAATAAAATGGATTAGATGCTGGGAAGGCAAAAACAGCAGATATCACCTACAAGAAGATATTATAAAGAAAAAAATAACTTGCATTTTCATTTGGAGAAAACAAGACCAGTAAAAGACTTGTCTCACATTGGTAAGGTTGTTGAGCTTGGCCAAAGTACAAAGAGCTACTCTTGATTTAGACATTGAATGCAATTAACTGTTGCTCTCATTTTGGTTTACTGCCAAAATGATAAAGAGTAAGAAAAGGATATACACACTTAAGGAATGAAGTGTGTGGAATCAGCTTCTCCCTCGCTAACCTGGTTCTTCACTGAGGTGTGCCTGAAATTCAGTGGTCAGCACCTGGATTGGAGGAGCCCGGGACTGTCAGTGCATTGCCATTTGTAGAACATACCTGATGAAGGACACAAATTAGCTCTCAAGAGTACACCCACTCGAGGCACAAGTACAGAAGTATACCCACTCTTGAGACAGATGGACAGAAGAATGTCCTTCTGTGCCACAATTAGGTACTCTGCATTCCTTTTCTTACTAAGCCTTGGGACAGTCACATCTTAGCAGTGAGAGGAGTCATGACAAAAATTAAAATCTAAGGTCAGGGAAGCCTAATGTGTCCTTACTACTCATTAGGTGGCTGAACAAATAAATGACAATCTTCACAGAAAATTGACACATCTGAAAAAATATTCTCAAGAAAAGCAGGCCATTTATACTATAGAAATCTAAATTATCCTATGGACTTTATCAGTAATAACATCATTGATTATTAAAACAACAAAATGTTTTGATATGGCACATTTTAATATAATTTTAGAACTATTAGAATGCATGCTCAAATTAGAGTTAACACTCTTAGATAAACATTTAATTTTATTAGGGATAGAAAACTACCTTATTAAATTTACACTAATGGCTTAAAAAATAAAATATTTCACTTATACTCAGACCTGTTTATGTACTCAACAGATTTGAGCCCAATTGATCATGTTTCACTTCAAGAAATTCTTATAAATAAATTTTAATCTCATAGTACAGATCCATTAATTATTCTTTCAGGGGAGTTATAATTAATGGATCTGTACTATAGAATTATGGCCTTCAGTAAATATTAATAATGCAAACTCACTCTACCAAGCACCTCAAGAGTACCCAAACAAATAGATCATTTTATATGGCTGAAGCTTTCCTTCAACATTCCTTAGGGAACATGAAAACATGAAAAACAATTTAACATCAGCTTTTCATTGAGATCTTCATAGAAAATTAAAGATTCTTTGGTGGAGCTGTTACTCATCCCCAAAAAATAGTCTGTCAAAATTCATTTTTATAAAAGTGATAAAAGCTCTAATGAAAGCTTAGAAGCTGTGAGTACAATGACAGTCATGTATTATAAGCCTAAAAATCCTGCTTATATTGCTAATGAAGAATAATTTAAATATTTTTTTTTTATTTTAAAAGTTTTGTATTTACAGAAAGGTTGCAGAGGTAGTAGAGAGAACACCATTTACCCCTCATTAAGTTTCCCCTATTGTTATCTTCCTACCTGAGCAGAGTACATTTGTCACAACCAACAACCAATATGGGTACATTACTGTTAACTAAAATTAACAACTTATTCAGATGTTACCAGTTTTCTCTAATATCCTTTTTGCTATTACAGGATTGTATCCAGTATACCACAATATATTTAATCATCATGTCTCCCTAATGACATGATCTGCAATAGTTTCAGACTTTCCTTTTCCTTTAGGACCTTGACTTTGGTTAAGTTTTCTGCAGAATAACCTTCAATTTTGGTTTGTCTGATTTTTTTTTTCTCATAATTAGACTGAGGTAATTGGTTTTGAGGAGAAAGACCACAGGGGTGAAGTACCCCTCTTATCATATTATGTCATGTTATCTACATGGTGTTAACCTTGATCACTAGAATGAAGTAATGTTTGCTGGGTTTCTCCACCATAAAGTTACCTTTCCCCTTTTCATACTCTTTGGAATTAACTCACTAAACACAGCCTGGGGGTTGGATGTGCAGTGGACTATTAAGTTCCACATCTCGAAGAAACGGAGTGGCATAAATTATTTGAAGTTCTTTTGTAAGAGAGATTTGGCTTTTCTCCCCAATTATTTATTTATTCAGCTCCTTATTTATATATGAATTCATGATCTTTTTAAATTTTGTTGTATCCTTTGAGCTATACTCCAATACTATGTTATTTATTTGTTTCTCCAGTGGTTCCAGCTTTGGCAATTGGGAGCTCTTTCACATTGTCTCTTTGACATGCCCCATCCTTTTATCTTGTGAGCATTTCCTTACTTTCTGGAACAACAAGATGGTGTAGAAGTATCTAGTACATCCTTTGCCCCATCCCAGGAATCTTCTCCAAGGAGCCATGGTTCCTTTTATTAGAAGAAACTAATGTCTAAACACTGGGCATTAATAAAGAATATTTTATTTAATAAAATTAGCACATTTTTCTCCAGTATCAAAATACAATATGGGAAAATACAATATGACTTATATAAAAAGCATTATCAATACTTGTGAAAAATTACTCATTTTCATGGATAAAAAAGTAACTCCCTGCGTGCTTGACTGGCTTGGTAGGTAGAGCATGTGACTCCTAATCTTGGGGTTGTAAGATTGAATCCCACACTGTGTGTAAACATTACTTAAAAAACAATAAAGTAAAATGCATTAAAAAAAATAACTCTCAGGGTGCCTGGGTTGCTCAGTGGTTAAGGGTCTGACTTCAGCTCAGGTCATGATTTCACGGTTTGTGAGTTTGAGCCCCACTTTGGGCTCTGTGCTGACAGCTCAGAGCCTGGAGCCTGCTTCAGATTCTGTGTCTGCCTCTCTCTCTGCACCTCCCCTGCTCATGCTCTGTCTCTCTCTCTCTCAAAAATAAATAAACATTAAAAAAATGTTTTAAGTTAAAAAAAACCCTAATATGTGAATTGATGAAAAAAATTCCAAAATTGAATTTTATTTATTTATTTTTTAATTTTTTAATGTTTATTTTTGACAGAGAGAGACAGAGTATGAGTGGGGGGGGGGGGGCAGAGAGAGAGGGAGACACAAAATCTGAGGCAGGCCCCAGGCTCCGAGGTGTCAGCACAGAGCCTGACACGGGGCTCAAACCCACAGACCGCAAGACCATGACCTGAGCCAAAGTCAGACACTCAACCGACTGAGCCAACTGGGCGCCCCCCAAAATTGAATTTTAATTTAATTTAATTTAATTTAATTTAATTTAATTTAATTTTTGAAAATTATTAAATTTATATATTTATTTTGAGAGAGAGAGAGCTAGCAGGGAGGGGCAGAGACAGAGAGAAGAGAAACCCAAGCAAGCTCCATACCATCAGCACGGAGCCTCACACAGGGCTCAAACCCACAAACTGCGAGATCATGACCTGAGCCAAAACCAAGTGTTGGATGTTTAACTGAGCCACCCAGGCAACCCTGAATTTTAGTTTTAATTTTTATGTTATTATATAAATGGCTGACTTGACAATTATATAGCCATCTATACTATCAAGTATAGATCATTTCTGAATCAGCTGAGAGTTCATTACTTCATGTCAAAAGGAAGAACAGAATACTGTTTTTCAAGGCTATTTCAGTGAGTTCATTTTTTAAGTAATAAAATAGAAGCTTAAAGAAGATGTGACATTCAAAGTATCAACATTCTTTTCTGGTTTAATAAGTATTAATGAATGATGTCTCTTATCCTTTAATCTCTCCATTTCTTTAGTGACAGTATATTGAGTTAAAGCCTTCAACTGTGCACTTTGGTCATTAACAGTTCAGCAGTGTCAGTTGAGAGTGATTAGATTTTCTAGGCAAACATTTTAAGCACTGTTTATAGTAACAGATAATATACCATTCCCCTAAATTGTGGTCTGAAAGTTAACCTGGGAGAAAGTCGTTATTATTGCAACAATATGTTTCTTTCATTATTTGGGTAAGAACACCTGCTATAATTTGTGAACCCTACTGTTCATTTTCTGGATTTTTTAAAATAGAAATACTGTTTTAATATACTTCTATTTTGTTTTTTGTTGTTGTTGTTGCTGTTTTAAAGGTTTTTTTTTAATTTATTTTTGAGAGAGAGAGAGAGAGTGTGTGTGTGTGAGAACGGGAGAGGAACAGAGAGAGTGTGAGGGAGAGAATCTGGAGCAGGTTCTGCACTGTCAGCACAGAGCCCAAAGCAGGGCTCAGTCTCACGAACTGTGAGATCATAACCTGAGCCGAAATCAAGAGGCAGATGCTCAACCAACTGAGCCACCCAGGCACCCCTACTTATATTTTGTACACTTATTTTTGTACGTTTATTTTTTCCATCAGCAATAATCTCTAGTAATTCTGGCATCAGTGTTGATAGTCAGCGTAGATACTAGATTGTTAGAGCTGGTACGAGATACTGGAGTCTGAAAATTGCATTGAGTCTGAAATTTGCTACTTCTGGCCTCTTTGTAAGTTATCCTTGATAATTCATATGTATATTTAAGAATCATCTCATAGGACCCAAAGAGAGTTCTAGTCAGCCTCCTGCCATTGTTTTCCTCTTATGTCGCAGCTCTTAATATGCCACAGAGGCATGGTATTTGCAGAACTTCTCTAGATGCTTAAATCATTTTTTATTCCATTGAGAAATTTGAACAAGAAGATCATATTGCTCATCTTACTGCTTAGAATTTTATTTAAAATAGCTTTTTCCATTTCTACTTGCACCCTCTTTTTTCCTCAAAGATGAGTCAACTCATCAGTCTCCGAGATGATAGACACATTGCTTTTCTTGCCATTTCTATTATCCTTCCCACCTAAAACTTTACTTCTCTCTCCTTCTCCAGTTCCTCTGCCCAGGAAGTTCCATAATCGCCAATTCTGATGAGAGTCTCATGTATTAATTTAAAATTTTCGGTATGTTAGCAAAGATTTCTTCTCTTCCCTCCACAAACCCACAAGCAGATAATATCTCCACGTTTTTGCTTATTGTAATTAAACTATGTGAAGCTACTGTTAACTGTCAGATTCCCACCAAATGAGTGAATTGGCTAAATGCTTGAGGTGACTTGCTAAATACAAATTAAGTTTTGTGAAAGTCTTTTGCTAGATTGTGTACAAGTATTAATGTTATTTGATGTTTCTTGTACAACAAGAAATTGCAAAACATTTTCAAAGATTAGAATACTAACTATGCTGTTTTTTGGCCATGATGTTTGAACTGAAAGTTTAATAGCTGGAAACATAAGTAAAAAATATATATATTTGTGGACTTGAAGTTGAACAAGGTTTCTCAGGTGAATCACCAAAAGTATAAACCATAACAAAACAAACAAAAAGACAAATAAGATGGAAATCGTTGGTTCTTTTGAAGACAGTATTAAGAAAACAAAGAAATAAGCCAGAAATTGTGTGAAAATATTTATAATACACATATACAACAAATAATTTATATCCAAATAATCCACTCAAAAAGAAAAATAGATGAAATAGTTTAACAGACTCTTCACAAAACAAGATATACTAATGGTCAACAAACACATGAAAGATGTTCAAAATCATTAGTTGTCTATGGAAATGAAAGTTAAAACCACAGTGAGCTACCATTAAACATCCCTTGAATGGCTAAAGTTAAAAAAAAAAAAAGACTAATACTACCAATATTAGTGAGATACAATGCAAATTGAAGTGCAATGTTTTTAACCCCTTTAGAGAATATTTGTCAATTTGTTATGAAATTGGCATAATAATGGATATAAATTTACCACAGGACCCAGGCAATTTCACTGTTAGGTATTTATCCAAGAAAAGTGAAAATGTATGACCACAAAAAGATAGATAGATAGATAGATAGATAGATAGATAGATAGATAGATAGATATACACACACACGCACACACAAATGTTCAGCATGGCTAATAGTTCCAGCCTGGAGACAACTCAAACTGTACCAACAGGTGATTGAATAGACAAATTGTGGTTTGCCCTTAAACACTACCTGACGTTTAAAAGGATGGATCCTGAAACATGCAACAGCATGACATGATGCATTTCAAAATCATTTTGCTGAATGAGCGGAACCGGGTGTAAAAGAGTTCATAAAGTACATTTCCATTTATGTGACATTCTGAGGAAGGCAAAACTAACCTATAGAGATACAGCATATCAGTGTTGCCCAGGACCAGGAAAGGGGGTGCCATTTGAATGCAAAGGAGGATGAGGGAACAGTTTGAGGTGATGAAAATGTTTTAGATCTTGGTTTTGTTAGTATACATTTGTCAAAAAGTCACATAACCACATTTAAAAGTTGCATTTTAGTATAGGTATGTTATACTTCAGTAAAGTTGATTTAAAGAAAAAGATGAATTGGAGGTGAGGGATGAGGTAGTTTGTGAAGTTAGGAGATTTATATTATGGAAACAGCAACAGCAAAGTGAGTAGTTTTTTCAAACCAAGATGAGTAGAAAGAATTCTGGAGAACAATATGCATGAGAAGAGGGTGATATTCACTAGAATATCTTTGATAGTCTCACAGGTCTTGTCTAGATTTTATTATTAAACTTATAAGTCACACTAAACATTAAGCCCAATTTGGAGAAAAATTTAAAAAAAAAAGGACTTGGCATATATGCAGTAGAAATAGAAGGGTGAGGGAGGTCTACCAATTGGGGTGGACAAAACATTTTGAGTATAGGAAAAATATTAAGTTCATATTATTTAATCACCCTAGTGTTGGAAAGAAGCAAGTATCTACTGGACTTAGAACCAGAAAACCAGGTTTTTAGGACACTTGTTAGAATTAGGATAGATGTCTTATATCAAGAACATCTTGTGCATTCTGTACTGGGTCGGAAAGCCAAAGTGTGTTAAATGAGAATTAGGAGACTTTTGTTGTTGTTGTTGTTGTTGTTGTTGCTGTTGTTGTTGTTGGCATGATTTGTTTATTTTACAGAATAATTCTTCTGTATTCCAAAGATAGTCACTTTCATATTATTGAGAACCAGCCATTTCCAAAGGCTCTGAAATATATCAATAGCAGATGAAGCCATCATTCTAACAAAATATTTTATGAAGAAAATTGTGAATGAACATATAGTGTTAGCTTTTAAAAACTTCAAAGTAACTTAGGAAATACTTTGTTAATTTGTATTTAGATATGCAATTGCATTGGTATTGCTATTATTAAATGAAGGAGTAAATTAATTAAAGTATGAAGTATGGATAAGATTTATATCTGTAGGGTTTATACCATAATATCAGACACAGTATCTAAAAGTGTAAGCAAATTGGAATGGCATCTAAATTACAGGTCACTTGACAATTAAGTGCAGTGTAGCAGATGTTATATAAGATTGATTTGTATTTTTAAAACATTTTTCTCAAGATTCCCTAAGAACAATAGAATTAAAGTGTCATACTGTAAGATGGATTTGAAAGTTAAAGCAGGAACACAGTTTTCTCTAAGAATGACATTCAAAGAATCAAGGTTAGATGACGCAGATTTTGAAGTGTGCTTTCCAACAGTGCTTAGAATGACACATTTTATTTCTGGGAAGTTGTTGGAGACCTCAACCCTAAAAGAAGTTAACCATGAAGCTTGATTTTGGCATATGTTCTTATGGAAGTTCAAAAATCTTCCATCTGCAAAAATGTGATACAGGCGTTTAAATTTTCACAACTGAATGCCATCTTCTGTCTTTTGAATATATGATTTTTTAAGGGCGTGATACTTTAATATGCTTTGCAGAGTATCAATAGTTCAGGGAAATACCAGATAATTCAACTGTATATGACCTGTGTTCTATTACTTGCTTAATTTCTCATGAGAAATCTAATGAGAGAAACAGTTCACAAGTCTTGTTTTTTCTAGTGCGGGGGAAAAAAAAAGTTTGTTTTTTTTTTTTTTTTTAATTTAGAATCCTGCAGTAAATTCATTCCTAAGAAAGCCTTTGTTTCTCCATTACATCATATAATCAGATAGTGAAAGTCAGCATTTCAGAATATTCCCTGATTTTGATCAAATAATGGACAAGAAGCTCTGAATAAATTTAGAAATTAAGTCAGTAGTCAATTCACTTCAATTATCTAGTGTATATATTTTCCTGCTTCCTTCAGTAGATTATTGTTCAGGTTTTTACCTAATATCCTCTGTTAGACATTTTAGGTCAATGTGCAGTCTTACATCAATTTCTGAAGCAGGTGCAGTACATGGTGTATAAAAATTGTACTGAATATCTTGGTTCCTATGCTTATAGTTCTTACACATTGCTGCTGAACTAGAGTCAGAAATAATACCACTTGAAGGATATTTTAAATGTATCCAATTTATGGTACACCTGAATCATATGAATTGAAAATGATCTCATGAGTGGAAAGAGACTCTAAGAATTGTAATAGTTGCAGCATCTTGTCTTTGAACATGTTCTTTTTTGGAACTTAAGTCAGCCAAACTTGTATGCTTATTCCTATATCACAATCAAAATTAATCTGTTCTTTTGCTTTAATCTTTACTACAAAATGTTCTGTATTTGAGTGCATGCACAGTTGGTAACCAAGCTGGAAAATGTTGCTGTGCATTCTTTTCAGTGTTTTATTTGCTTATCTACTTAAATGGAATAATTACCCTGAGAGAGTGAGTTAAGGGTATAGTAACATAACTTCTGTTGCTCCCTATTATCAGTATTTTTTCATTCTTTTACAAAAAATAGTGATAAGCTTGGGGGGAGGGCTAAAAAAATTTCTTCTTATTTAAGAAATGTTAATTGATTACATTTTTACAGGACTAAAAGAACAACATTATCAACATTCCAATAATTCTTTTTGCATAAATCCTTTATTCAAACATTTTGTTTGTTTGTTTGTTTGTTTGTTTAGCAGGATATAAGGAAGATTGTAAAATTTCAGGGGCTATGAATATGGGAATTTAAAAATGTAATACTTCTTGATTTTGCTTTGCAGCTTGATGACAGATACCGTTTTCATAATGAATAAAAACTGGATACAATTATTTAAATCTTCATTAAATAAAAGTGAAAATACTTTTATTTTTTTTTATTTTCATTTACATTTATTCATTTTTGAGAGACAGAGGGAGGCAGAGCACAAGTGGGGGAGGGGCTGAGAGTGAGGGAGACACAGAATCCAAAGCAGGCTCCAGGCTCTGAGCTGTCAGCATAGAGCCCAACATGGGGCTTGAACTCACAAACTGCGAGATCATGACCTGAGCCGAAGTCGGACACTTAACCGACTGAGCCACCCAGGTGCCCCAAAATGAAAATACTTTTAAAAATAACATTTGAAAATCAGCCTGGAAGACATCAAATAGCAACATAGTAAATCATCACAAATATAGTGTAACTTTCAAAAAAAGGTAAAAATCTAAAGTAAGCAAATATACTTTCAAATACTGCCCTAGCACAAAAGATGATCATTGTATTTAACAAAATTCTCTTGGAATGTACATTAAGAAGTCATAATTAGACTATTTTTTTCAGATAACTATTTCTAAATGAGGAATGATTCAGTATATAATAATCATTCAGATTTTTCTACACCCATATTTAACTTATTTTTTTATATGAGGAGGGATTTGATTTTAAATTAGAAATAACAAAAATAACTACCCAAATGCATCTTTTTTTAATGTTGTTTATTTATTTTGAGAGAGAGCGTGCACTGCTTGAGTGTGTTCCACGAACCAGGGAGGGAGAGAGAGAGAATCCCAAGCAGGCTCCCCGGCTGTCAGCTCAGAGCCAGATGTGGGGGATGGATCTCACAAACCATGAGATCATGACCTGAGCTGAAAGTAAGAGTCAGGGTCTTCAAATGACTGAGCCACCCAGTGGCTAAAATATATCTTTTTGATTAAATTGTGTTTTCCTTGCAGAGTGCCGATATGAGCCCAGCAAGTAGCACAGCTTCACTTCCTGTTAGTCCTCTTACTGAAGAGCCCTTGCCTTTCAAGGTAAAATAAATAATTAATTAATTAATTTAAAAAATTATGATATTTTTAGTATAACAAAATAGTTCATGGTTGAGATAAGGTGAACTGCTTTAATATAATGATCTAATTTCAAATGGTAAAATCTTTGTTTTTGTTCTGTTGTCATTTTGGTTGGTAAAGGAAAGTCAAGGTTTGGAGTAAAAGTTCATACTTTATAGAACACATCATTTGCCTTGCATGTAACAAATAGGGATTTCTTTATAATAGTTTGATGTCACATGAATTAGAGGTTTCAAATCTTTTGTGTATCTTAGTTTAAGCAATAGATTTAGAATGAATTCTTTTGCCCTCATTGAGTAGTTAAATTTTCATTTGCTGTTTAAATTTTCATTGATGACTCTAGGTCATAATTGATGAAATATGCAATTTTTACAAATAAAAATGAACAAAATCAAAAACTGAAATATGGAATCATTCCTCTGAACACATTATATTTTAAAAATATTTAAGTAAATATGTAAATATGTAAAATATGTATATTTTAAGCAGTATGGTTAGTAGAATTCTTCAGTTTGGGAGACTATATGCATTATAAGTGAGACATCATTTTCTCGTTTTGCTGTTTAAGATTTGATGTATCTCTTTAAACCAAAGCTTGCAGATCAGCTATTTTATGTTTGTTTCAAGGGTGTTTGAATTTCATCAAAATTGTTATAAAGAAAGACAATCCTTAAGATCATGGCAAAAAACACTCGGAAGGTTGGGATTTTACACTTACATGCAATAGTTTCAGTTTAATTTGGTTTAAAGACTGGTAGATGTACATTTTGAGATGTATTATGATTTTCATGATTTTTGGATTTTATCATAAAATGTTATTGTATTTTTTTCTTTTTCATGTGAAAAGTATAACTTACTCAACTTCATATTGCTTATACCTAGTACAGTGGCTGGCATTGATTTCCATACACTAAGTATTTGCTGTATTGTTAAAATGAAAGTAATAGAAAGCTATGAATTTCATTGCGTGTTTTTAGCTTTCTAATTATAGATGCTTTGTATCTTAATGATGGGCAATAATAATTAAAAGGTTTTCTATCAGAGTATGGTTAAATACTGTTTAGTATTCTGATTACATTGTTTATTGCGAAATCTTTATTATTCTATGACAAAGAAGAAAATGCTAACATTTCAAAGTTTAATGTTACTTAATGTTTCTATCTTATGGCATATGGGACAAATTTACACAAGAATCATATCTTTAACAATATTTTAATTGAATTCTCAAAGCATTACTAGAAACCATTTTCTCTTTTTAATATATTGATAATGACTATACTCCTTGAAAATTAATGTATTTTTTAATGGAGGTAAAATAAAAGGCCAGATATATTCCAAAATGTGCTGACACAAAGCTAATATAAATATAATTATTTTAGTTAGTTTCTCGACTGCTTCTAAGAGATCAATAGTGTTCCCATGTTAATGAGTGTAAGTGGTTTTATAAGCAATTAAAACTTCTTAGTGCTTATAATATATAATATTAGCTTTTGGTAGCCAATGTAGTTATAGTGCCTCTCAATTTACTTCTTTTGTGAAAGGAATATTATATGTATTATTTAATCATATATAAAAAAATCCTCTAATATTTAAAAGTGTCTAAAATTAGAGTTTGAAATTATGAAATAAAGCTCCTGCATTTGCTTATTCACCACTCTTCTCATCATTCCCTATTGTAGTCATGTCTGAGCATGAAAGCGTTTGAGAGTATCCCTTCATAGAAAAAGATGAATGATATGCACAATTCTCTATGTACACTACAGTAAACTCACAGACTTCCCAGTCACACTCTTGATGCTGAGGTATTTCTAGGATTCCAGATTTACATGATTGTGCAGACAACTATTATGGGTATACATTTGAAAACAATAGGTAAATGTATAATCTCTGGTTTTGTTTTGTTTTTGTTTTTGTTTTTAATAAAGCATTCAGGGTTACATACACAAGCGGTCTGTTACCTACCACAACATCATTATGGAAGGGCCAAGGTATAACTAATTTTGCATGGGTGGGAATAATATTTTATCAAATAACCATAATAGAATTATAAAATTTCAAGATCACTCATCTGAGAGTGTGATTTGAGAAAAGAGAGACAGAGAGAGAGAATAGGCTGCTTAACTGTAAATTACAATGTTTATGTTTCTTTTTATAGAATAACATTGAACCAAATTGACATTAACTTTGATGTGTCCATTCCAGCCTATTCTACCTTTTTTCATCTGCCATTCTTGATTTCTCTCAACCATCTAATTACTTCCAATCTACCCTACCTCCTTTCTTGGCTCAGATAGATATTCCACACCGAATGCCTTGGGGTTGCCAAACAATACTGTTCTTTCATAAGATGATCCTTTTAATTTATTTGTAAGTACACAGTTATTAGCAGCCTCAGTCCATTCCCAGAACTAACAGTCTTGAAGCTGAAGCTGGCTCACTGCTAGTGACCCCTCCATAAGAGTACACTTTATTATGGGCCATGTTTCTTTTGTCAACCACACTTATTCCGTATTTAAAAATTTATTTGTACTCTAATGAAGCGTGATTGCTAGATTTTAGTTCCTTTTTTTCTCCAAAAGAAAAGCATCTTTTCTTTAATTAGATATTTTAGCAAAAGGTATTATCCTCCTGTGTGCCTTTATTCTTACCCTGTGATAAATTCAATGGCTAGAAATGAATTCAACTCTATTTTTCTTTACACTCTGCTTCAAGAATGCACAAAGGCATTAAAGAATACCCTCCATTCATCAATCTTCAAAATCCAAATATAAACACAGTTTACTCATTGCCATTCTTGGCCCATTAAGTGCTGCTTTTCTGTGATACTTGGGTTCCTGAAGTGTCTAATGAGATTGGATATCCAATGCCTAGAACATACAATACAGCCACCCTCTCTAAGGCCCAGCCACCTTCTCCAGGAGCTGACCCAGAGTGGTGCTGGTATATTTCCCGAGTCTCCTCTCCTTGTGAAATCCAAAATTCTTAGATTCCTTTTATCCTCAGAAATCACCATTTAGTCTAGACTAGAGAAGTTCCTTTTTTTTTTTTTTTTTCAAATTTCCCTTGGGATTTTCCTCTTTTGTTTAATCAGCCAGGGCCTAAATCTTCTCAATGTACTTTTTAGAAACAGAATTGAGGAAAGTAATTGTCTGAACTGTCTGAAGATTTTTCTTACCTCACACAGACCTTACTTTGAGAAGCATAGAGCCACATTATTGAACCAAACGTCAGAGAGATGGAATTACAGAAATAAATTAATGTCTTAAAAAATTAATCTTGTCATGCAGTGCTGGGATATTAGGAGAAGAAATGATGCTAACTCCCCTTGACTTTAGAGCCTAAACTCAGGATTTAGTAACATGTAGTAATAAACATAGTTTTTTCTCACTTATATAAATAGTGTGTAGAAAAAAAAATAGTCCCAAAAATACACTTATCAACTATTTGGATGAATTATTCTTTAAATTTGTTTGTCTACAGTTTCTATAATGATCATTGATTTCTACTTTAAAAGCAATGTTTATTTTTAAGAGAGCAGAAAAGGAGAGTTGAGAACATTAGAGGCAATCTTAGTCTAGTTAGGAAATTACCTGGGATCAGATCTCAGTTCTGATACTTTCTAACTATATGACCTTGAGCCTGTTACCTGGTGTCTTGATTTTCCCATCTACCAAGTGGGAACAACAACAAATTTTTCTTCATTGAATTTTTATAACATTCAACAAGTTAATAAATAGAAAGTGTTTCAAATAATGCATAGTATGAAGTATAGATATTAACTATTATGTTTTGTAGAACAAATATTTCTAAGTTTAAGGCAAGAGGTTCTGTATTTTATAAATAACATGAAGCAGAATTATTTCCACTTAATCTCTTGTCCTTTATTTCCAAATGTGAGAGTAGTAACGTGCTTTGAACATAAATTCTTTACTTTGCTGAAGAATAGTATTTAATATTCATTTCTAGAAGTCATGCTATTTATTTTCTACCCTTGAGTATTCAGATAAACTCATATATCAGATTCCTTATATGAAAAATAATTAATGGAAATGCTCATTAATTATGAGGGAGAAGGAGTAAATACAATAATCTGTCTTAAGGGAAAAATGTTAAATATAATAACACATTACTTGGAAAAAAGAAATACATAATTAATGGTTCTGTAACCATAAAGATATATGGTATCTTTTTTTTTTTTAATCGGGAATGCACTGTAGTGTATTTTCTTTAATTTCCCAAACCACCACAAGAGGTAACCTGGTAACCTCCTAAATGCAAACTCTGCTGAAG
The DNA here is from genome assembly GCF_027475565.1 of Acinonyx jubatus. NCBI lineage: Eukaryota > Metazoa > Chordata > Mammalia > Carnivora > Felidae > Acinonyx > Acinonyx jubatus. The sequence goes on along the minus strand of NC_069382.1, from coordinate 127,509,041 downwards.
GAACATTGTTCATCACATTGGATACTGGAAAAAAGACACATTGCAAACAAAGTACTGTTGATGTTTTACTCTTTGTCAGTATACCAAGTAGGCCAGTTTATTTTGTCTGACAACATAATGGAAAAGAACACATTTGGAGACTCCAGGAAGGAGGAGTCAGATAGTGGCATGACCTTCCCAACATCATCTGTTGTATATCTTGCATATTTGGGATTGTGTGTGTGTTTATTGCTGTTGTTTCTCATTGAGTGAGTATAATGGCCTCTCTTATTGCTGGAAATTACTTTTTTTTCATGTCCCAAAAATAGCCCCAAATGGTATATTCTGAATTTCTGCTAATTTTTTTTTTATTGTGCCATGGATTCCTTCCTTCCTTCCTTCCTTCCTTCCTTTCTTCCTTCCTTCCTTCCTTCCTTCCTTCGTTAGTGAATCAATTTACTGAGTTGTGCTTGATAATATTGTAGGCACTGGTGTTTCAATGCAGATAACACAGACTAAATTCCTGCTTTCATGGTATTTGGGTTCTAGTGAGGAGGGATAGACAATAAAAAAATAAATATATAATGTGTCAGATAGGGATGTTAAATACTATGATGAAGAATAAAGCAGAGTTTGGAGAATAGAAAGTAACTCTAAAGTATGATACTGTTTCAAAATGAATGGTCCAAGAAGGCCATTCTGATTCGGGAATATTTTAGCAGAGACCATAAGGAAGAAAGGGAGTACCACTTGTCTATGGGAAGAGGCTTGAGAACAGTGCAAAAACTATGCAGTGGAACTCTTGGCCTTTTCAGGATCAATAAGAGGGCCATGTGGTTGGAGCAGAGTGAGTGAGGGGGCAAATAGTAAGAGATCAAGTCAGAGAGAAACCAGATCATGAAAGGCCTTGTAGGCTACAGTAAAGACTCAAGGTCTTGCTTTACATGAGATGGGAAACCATTAAAGTGTTTGCAAAAAAAGGAATGGCAGAGTTAGACTTTATTTTAAAACTATTACTTTGACTTTGGAGACATGGTAGAAGGACATCAAGGCCCCTGTAGGTGAGAGATGATGGCAGCTTAAACTGGAGTAAAAGTTGAGAGGGTAATAAGCACTGGTGGGATTTTGGACATGTTTTGAATGTGAATCTGCAGGATTTAATGGTATAGATATCAAAAAAGATCAATGTCAAATATTATCCCTGATTCTATTTTCTCTACATCACTCTAGTTTTATTTATTTTGCTTTTTCTGATGTTTCAAATAAGTAGATATCATAATGTGAAGATTAATGAAATCTTATTTGTTTATTGTTTTGGTTTAATTATGTTAATAGTAGTAAGGCAGATGGATTAGATAAGAGATGGCAAATAATGTCACTTTTACCGTGGCTAATATTCTATCTTTTAGGGAATACTAACTTCTAGTAATCTTTATTTTTCTTCCAGATAACTGAAAACCATACAAGTAAAGCTAGACTTATAATTTGAGGTAGATTCTAAGATCAATAGTTGTGGGACAGAAATATGATTCCTTGGTGTTTAGTGGAAGAAATAAGCAGGAAAAAACTTTTTTTTTTCCCAAAGGATAGCTGATAAATTTTGAAGACAAAATCACGCTGTGATTACTATTTAAGGAATGTGCTTATGCTATAGTAATAATTTTAAATACAAAATATACCAAATGTTTTCCTAATGGTAATACATTTTAAGAGACCTATTATTAATGTGCATGTTTTAAGCCATTATTTTTGATAACTTAAAAATAAAATGATTTCTTTCTTTCTTTCTTTCTTTCTTTCTTTCTTTCTTTCTTTCTTTTTCTTTATTTTTAGTTATCTATTTCTGTGTAATAAACCATTCAAAAGTTGGCAGCCTAAAATAATAATTTCTTATTGCTGTTTATGATTTTCCATGTTGACTAAACTTACCTAGACAGTTCTTATTTGAGGTTTTACAAGTGGGTACAGTAAGAAGTAAGTGGATAATGGAATAATCTGAAGGCTCAAGTGGAGTAGATACCCAAGATGACTCCTTATGGATTAACTTGAGTTTTCTCACAGCATTTCCCCACAATATTTTAGATTAGTTAGGTTTATTACATGAAAGCTGGCTTCCCCCATAGTGAATGTTCTAAGAAGTGGAAGCTTCCAGGCCAATTATGGAAAAGACAAAGATACATACCGCTTTACCTCCACATCTTTCTTTTGGTTAAGCAGTCACATGGTGTGTCAATGGTCCCTGAAGCTACCCCAGCATTCAGATGTTTATTAGAAGGACTCAGAATTCAGGGGCACCTGGGTGGCTCAGCCGGTTATGCGTCCAACTTTGGCTCAGGTCATGATCTCATGGTTCGTGGATTCAAACCCCACAAAGGGCTGTGTGCTGACAGCTCAGAGCCTGGAGCCTACTTCAGATCCTGTTTCTCCCTCTCTTTCTGCCCCTCCCTTGCTATCTCTTTCTCTCTCCCTCTCTCTCAAAAATAAACATTAAAAAAAAAAAAAGGACTCACAGAATCCAGTATGTCGTCATAAACAGCACACACACATTTCTCCCAGCAATGTATGTGGTAGTTCTACCCAATAAAGCCCACTAGCAATTCAGCCTCCAAAGATTCACATAGGAACCCTGTACCTAGAGCAGAAATTCTAAACTTCTAGAAAGAAATCAGGTGTTAAGCATTATCAATACTGTTTATATAAATTACTTAGGCACAGTGAGCCACTCTTATTACTTTTTTTTATTATTGAAGTATAATTGACTTGCAGTTTTACTTTCAGGCATACCTCAGGCACTCTTATTAATTATGGAAAGTTTGATATCAATATGGGGTGCTGGTTACCAGTCAGGTGCTCAGAAGCCAACCAGTGGCCAACCCTGAAAGTAAATCTTTCTAAGGATAGCATATTAGTTTGCTAGGGCTGCCATAAATAAATACCACAATTATGTGCATAAAAGAATTTTTAATATATTTTCTCACAGCTCTGAAGGTGATAATTTTATTTCTTTGTAAGCTTTTATTTTAATTTCTGTTAGCCAACATAGTGTGATGTTTTAGTGATTCAGCACGTCCATGTATCACCTGGTGCTCATCACAAATGCACTCCTTAATACCCATCACCTGTTTAACCCAATCTCCCACCCAAGTCTCCTCTGTTAACCGTCAGTTTGTCATCTATAATTAAGAGTATGTTTCTTTGTTTGTCACTCTTTTTCCCCCTCTTGCTCATTTGTTTTGTTTCTTAAGTTCCACATATCAGTGAAATCATATGTTTTTTGTCTTTCTCTGACTGGCTTATTTTGCTTAGCATTATGCTCTCTAGGTCCATCCATGTCACTGCGAATGGCAAGATTTTATTGTTTTTTTATGGCTGAGTAATATGTGTATGTGTGTATATATATGTGTATGTGTATATATACATACATACACATACACATATATTTATGTGTATACATATATATACACACATATATATGTACACACACACACATATATATATATATTTATATACACATATATATGTATACATAGACACTTGGTCCACTTCCATATCATGGCTGTTGTATATAATGCTGCTATAATCATAGGGGTGCATGTATCCCTTTGAATTAGTGCTTTTGTATTCTTCAGGAAAATGCCCAATAATGTAATTGCTGGATCATAAGGTAATTCTGTTTTTAACTTCTTGAGGACCTGTATACTGTTTTCCACAGTGGCTGCACCAATTTGCACTCCCATCAACAGTGCAAGAGTGTTCTTTTTTCTCCTCATCCTCTCCTGTTGTTTCTTGTATTATTGATTTTAGCTGTTCTGACAGGTATAATGTTCACTGTAGTTTATATTTGCATTTCCCTGATGGTAAGTGATGATGAACATCTTTTCATGTGTCTCTTGGCCATCTGTATGTCCCCTTTGGAGAAATGTCTGTTCATGTCTTCTGTCGATGTTTTAATTATTTGTTTTTTGGGTGTCGTTGAAGTCTGGATTTTAAGGTCAAGGTGCTGGTAGGGTTGGTTTTAGGTTAGGCTCTCTCCTTGGTTTGCAGATGGCCTTCACTCATGTTTCCACATGGCCTTTTTTTCTGTCGATGCACTTCCTTGGTATCCCTTGTCTTCTTATAGTGACATCAGCCGTATTGAATTAGGTCTCATCCAAATGGCCTCATTTTAACTTAATCATCTCTTTAAAGACCTTATCTCCAAATATGGTTATGTTCTGAGGTACTGGGAATTGGAAGTTCAACATACGAATTTCAGGAAGACACAATTCACCCCATAACAGATAAACAGAATAAAGACTGCTATGTTAACTGTTTTTTGCATATAGGGCCAACTTGACTTAAGTGAAGGGAAAATAAACTGTATCTCTTGAAGGAGAATGACAAAAATGTATAGCAATTTTAATCAATTACACTGAAAATAATGTGTGACAGTCTTTTATGTATCAGTTTTCAGCTCTGTTAAATTCTCAGTCAGGTGTAAGGAGTTTGGGATTGAGGAAATGTAGAAGGAAATAGGAGATTTCCTTAAATGTTTAAATATATTCACCAGTGTACTTATTTGAATATATTTTCCAATGCTATTTTAATTTCCATTAAATTGGGAACTTTACTCAATTGTCTCCATATTTGAATAAACTTAGAGTCTTTAAAATATTATGGTTGAGAATATCAAAGAATTATGGTGTTAGAGAAATAGTTACTGAATTCCTGATTATAAATACTGACAGTAAAATTTAAATTGAAGGAAAAACTACCAAACAATACTCTCTACATTATATTATATAAATATACTGTACACATATTATTTTGTGTTAACTTTTTTCCTTCAAGTTCTGTCCAGATGCATTTTAAATGACTATTATACCTATTATTTGGCTTTTGAAGACCATATTACTAATACAGGATGAATGCTCTAATAGTAAGAAAAATGGTAATTTTATATTCTGATAAAGAAAATTATTTTTACATAAATTAAAGCCAAAACAAATTTTGTCTAATTTGTGTTAAAAGATACGCATTATCTCTCAGACATACTAAACCTCAGGGAAAAAGATTTTAATGGAAAAAAATAAGCAAATAATTTTATGTTGCATACTAGCTTCATATTGCTGTCCAGATCTTGCTCACACACTGTCCAAATGATTTCAGGAAGTCATGTACAAGATACAGAACTTGTCAACATTAATACATGCTAAAATCCATGACATACAGCCCACTCCATCTCCAGTTCACACATCCATTTAATTTCTTTAATTTAAATCTCACTGAGTTGCTTTATTGTTTCATAGGTTGGTGCCTTAGATTTTTTGAGTTCTCCAAGTGGTACTGATATAAGACTTTTGTTGTTGTTGTTGTTGTTAATGCCTTCTTTCAGAGCATTGGGCTATACTCTGCTTACTCTGGTCAAAGAATCCCATTGATGTACTTAGTGGACAAGATCTACTGAGCATCTGTTAAAGGTGATCTTGGATAATTGAATTCAGAGATCCACTTTCTATCCCGTTGAGTTAAACAGAACCTCAGAAAACTACGAGACATAGATTTGGATTGTATTTCATAACTTGCAAGAGTAGGGATTTTGTAGGAAAAAGCCTGAATTTAGAGTATAGGTACAGAACATGGCAGGATAGAATTCAGGTGCAGAACATGCGAAAATATTTCTGGATTCATTTGCACATTAAAAAAACAAGATGTTGAACTACTGTGGGAAAATCCTAAAGCCAATAAAAGCATTGAAGGTTTGAAAAATAAAAAATGACCTTCTATTTCTGGAAAGAAAATAAATTTTAAGAAGCTTAGGGTGTCTGGGTGGCTCAGTCAGTCAAGCATTGGACTTTGGCTCAGGTCACCTCACAGTTCACGAGCATGGAGCCTGCTTTGGATTCTGTGTCTCGCTCTCTCATTGTCCCTCCCCTGCTTGTGCTCTGTCTCTCTCTCTCTCTCTCTCAAAAATAAATACTGAAGAAAAAAAAACTGAGTCTTGATAAGTTCAACTTTGGTTTGGGAATCCACCTCAGAGAAGACTGGCATCCCTGAAACATTTGTTCTCTTTGCCAGCAAGATGCCAGGACAATTTTGTTTAGAAACAGTTGAAGTCAACATGTGGTTGGTGCTGTTTTCTTCAGCACCTATTGGTCCTGAGTGTGTAGAAAATCTTAATGTAAGATAATAGCAGAGATGGCAATCATTGCTGTGCACACCAGTATTAAAACAATCTCTTTTTACATCTGATGCAGATATCAGATTTGGAATTAGCTTAAGATAAACACTGTATTTAGGATAATGGCATCATTATCAATGATAACTTAAGCAACTGATCTCATTTATAGCACATGCAGTGTTTATTTCTTAGCCCAATTATTACCATTTCCTATATACTCTGGATCATAAATACTTATATTTGTTGTTTTTATATATAATCTCTAGCATTACTTCAGAGTTTAGCTGTAAGTGCGAAGTATGCTGTAACACGTTTTCTTTAAGGAGTTAGCAATCAAGATAAAATTCAGAGACTATGATTCATTATTAGTATGCCCATTTGAGACGGACCCTGAATATGAGAAGCTATCAAAAGTAGGCAAAATGAGTTTAGTTTATCTAGCAAGTACTTCCATCTGCTCTACTGTGAAATTGTCTACTTGTTTAACAAACAAATTTTAGAAGTTGAATCATATAAATGGGCAATTGCGACTGTAAAATGTACATGGAATTAAGTGTAATGAATTCTACTGTACATCAAATAATTTAGAAATGGTTGTATTATCTTTGGTAACTACATGAAATTGGAGAATATTAGACTTAAAATGTTTTTTTAAGACATTGTTCATCCATTGTTTTAATTATACTATATAGAGGTATTAAGTAGCCATGCTGATAGATGCAATAACATGAGTAAAATAAGCAAAAACTCTGTTTTGAAGTTTTTATATCACAGATTGAGCATTTCTTCAGTACAGTTTTCATACTACATATAAATAATTTTGCATAACTTATGTATAGTAATTTTGCAGGAAAAATATTGGTGACACAAATTTAAAGTTGGATAAATATGAAAAATCAGAAAATTCTGTTTACTCTTGCTATAGTAAAAATATTCTTAATAGCATAGAGAAATTTATGAACATCACCTTAAAATGCATTCCAAAGAGAAATGGAAGAGGTGCTATGTGTTTGCATAGAAACGTACTTGTATCCCTTTGGATAGTGGCTGCTTCATAGCACAGAAAACCGGAAGGTAAACAATCGCCAGATGGATGTATTAGACTCTAATCAGCAGCTTAATAGCAATAATTGGGAGGATAGATGCAATTTGAATATTCTGAGTACTGTTGATGTCAGATTCTCAGCTAAGAAAATGGTCTGCTTTCTTTTAAGTCCCTGCATTATCAGCAGTCAGCTTATATCTGTACTAGACATGTCCTTTTTCACAGGTAATCTGTTTTACTCAGGTAAATCTAATAGGAAATCCTTATGTCAGGAGCTGGGACAAACACTTATGAAGTTGACTAAACCTGTTATATTAGAATATTTTTGCACATATTTCTTATTAAGACTAAAGGTTAATTTAGAGCAGTTAGGTCCTGCTGAACAAGAAAGAATTTGGCAACAGTATTTGAGCCTGAAAGTTTTTAAAAAGCTGAACAGAATGTCAAAGCAAAATTAAGGGTAGAGGAATTAAGCTCACTTTTTTCCCTTAAGTGTCTTTGCAAGGCAATAGAAGCTTTGGCAACAGAGCCAAGTAGAAAAATGGAGCCATGCCAGTTGCCACACCATGATAAAGAGAAATTGGTCAGCCCCTGGGTGGCTTAGTGGGTTTAGAGAAATTAGTCATACTTTCTGGTAATAATACCCACAGGAATAAAGCTGACAGCGGCTGTCCTCTTATTAACATTATCCATTTCTCTCCTTCTCTTTCCTGCTCTTTCTTATGGGCCTTAGTCACTTGGTAATATTATCTGTCACTATTTTTGTCATCTATCACTATTTTTGTTACATTCCTGAATGTGGTGAGTCATTCAGAACAATTAATACCATTCATTGAGATACCACTATGTGTAAAAGCTTATGCAAAGGTCTTGGAGCAGAAATATTTTATTCTGGCTAGAGACAGCTACAGAAAATCATAGTGCTGTTTGTATGGGGACATGACTTGGAAAAGTGCAAAGTATTTCACAAGTGGAAAGATGGAGTTGAGAATAGGGAAGTGTCATGCAATCTGAGCTAAGAGAGAAGTAAGAGCTAAGGTCCCAAGCTAGGCCCTGAGGGTCTAGAAATTGTAAATCATCAGTGGTGTTGTTTCCCATGTGGTAATGACAAAGTTGTTTGGTATGAAGGACATTATATGTTTTATAAAGAACTTAGACTACTTCAGTAGGCATTGAAGTACAGGAGGTAAGCAAGAGTTGTATCTTGGTCTGTTTGGCCTGCTATAACAAAATATCATAAACTGGGAAGCTTATGAACAACAGAAGTTTAATTCTCACAGTTCTGGAGATTGGCAAATTCAAGAGCAAAGCACCAGTAGATTTAATGTCTGATGAGGACCCACTTCCTAGACAGCCATCTTTTTGTCTATTCACTATAACCTCACATGGTAGAAGGGCAGGGGAGCTCTCTGGGAAATCTATTATCAGGGCATACTTTGCATTCATGAGGACTCTGGCTTCATGACCTAATCACCTCCCAAACATCCCCCCCTTCTAATAGTATCACGTTAGTGTGTTAGGATTTTAACATATGAAGTTTGGAGGGATACAAATATACAGACCATAGCAAGTTGAGTAGATGGTAAGATACAAAATGAAGAAATGTTGATGTTTTCTGAGCTGGATTTCCATAGAATGGGTTCTGAACTTTATTTGAAATTGGCCAATTCCTAGAATATCAAATGGTACTAATCAAGTGTAAATTACAAGAAATAAGAACTTTCCTATCATACAGTATCACTGATTCCCTACATCTATACATGCCCCCAAATAAGTGAAAATTGCTTGTACTCATATTGAAATAATAGAGTTTATAGGAGATCTAGGCTATCATAAATATATACCAAAAGATCCATTCATTTGTGTTTATCAAATCATTATTTATTAAAAAGTTATAGTTAGTGTATTGGTTTAATATCGCTGATATAACAACACAAACTAAAAAAAAAATTAACATTTAGTATGTTATAGATTTGGAACTCAGAAATCAAAACTAGGTCTCCCTGAACTGACATCAAAGAGTTCTCAGAGAGTTGGGTTCTTTCTGGAAGCTCCAGGCGCTAGTGCTTTTACTTGCTCTTTTGAGATTCTAGACTTTGCCTGCATTCCTTGGCTCATTCCTTCCTTGCATCTTAAAAACCAGCAATGGCCTGTCAAATCTTTCTCACACTACATCAAATTTTTTCCCAATAGAAGTAGATGTTTATAAATGCAGATATCGTATTTATATTCTTTATATTCCACATTTCAGTGCCTACTATAGAATCAGTATATGCCAATTATAATAGAGGAAATGAGCAAGTTATTAAACAAATGGTGAAAAAAACCTTTCAATTAACACCAAATTCCTTCTCAATTGTTTTATCCTGTTAAAATTAATGTAATCATTGGATCGCCTGGGTGGTTCAGTCAGTTAAGCATCTGACTTCGACTCAGGTCATGATCTCAGGGTTTGTGTGCTTGAGCCCCAAGTCAGGCTCTGTGCTGACAGCTCAGAGCCTGGAGCCTGCTTCGGATTCTGTGTCTCTGTCTCTCTCTGGTCCTACCCTGCTCATGATGTCTCTCTCTCTCTCTCTCTCAAAAATAAATAAACATTAATTTTTTAATTGTAAAAATGAAGTTAATCATTTTACTAAATTAACCATCAATAATCTAAAATATCTAACAAAGCCTATCAAGCTATACATATAGTATGAGGCTACCAAGTTTTTTGTAGCTCACCCTCTTTTTCTGTACAGCTCTAAGAATAGTTTTCCATACAACTCTAAGATTATCTGTTACGAGTCTAACTTGATGGAAGGGAATTCAGTATTCTGTTGTCTTTGTTTGTCAGGATCTCATCTTGTGGCTTCTGTTTAGCTGGTATTTATCTGATAACAGGGTCTAAGAGACCACTGCATTCCTGCCACTTGCCCATTTGGATTTATAATAGTACCTTTCCTGAGGTTTTTCCACAGCCAAATGCTAGAAAATTCAGATATCGACTCATTACTCCAGGTTGGAGATCTTGAGTGCTGTCTACTTCTTTAGAGTATTAATCCTCAGTAAACACTGAGGTTATTTATTGTCTCAACTTACAGACAAAGAAATTGAAGCTCAGAGCAGTTATGAACTGGACTAGAGGACATAGTGTTGGTAAATAGCTCAGTTGGAACTCTAATTCAGTTTTGTTTTGTTTTTTTGTTTGTTTGTTTTTATTCTAAAGACTGCCTTTAACTATAGTACTACAGAAAGTCTACATTGATTTGGGGTACCTGGGTGGCTCAGTCAGTTGAGCTTCCGACTTCAGCTCATGTCATGATCTCACGGTCTGTGAGTTTGAGCCCCGCGTCATGCTCTGTGCTGACAGCTCAGAGCCCGGAGCCTGTTTCAGAGTCTGTGTCTCCCTCTCTCTCTGACCCTACCCCTCATGCTCTTCTCTGTCTCAAAAATAAATAAGCGCTATTTTTTTTTTTAAAGAAAATCTACAGTGTTTTTATTTTAAGCATGATTCTATTGTTCATTGGCTTTATATAACTGAAGAGAGATAAAAATAGAAATGGAGGTAGAAATACAGAGAAGAGGAGGGAAAAGAAGAAAAGAGAAGTGAAGAGGAAAAGGGAAGGGAAGGGAAGGGAAGGGAAGGAAATAAGACAGCATACAAGAAAGCATCCCTCAATTCTTTAGGTTTGTTATCTTTTGAGATCATAATCCCACTAAGATTATGTATTTCTCTAATTAATAGACTTTATAATTCGGAACCATATTTGCAATCCTGGATGGAATGCCACATGGATTCGTGGTCAGTTTTCATAGATCCAAGAATTTAATTTGCTTTAACTAGTTTTGAGAGAAGGAATTTTATTATAGGACATTTGATAATTTATCAAATTTCTTGGAAGATCAGCACACTATTCTTGGATAGATAGGGACAAAATGCCAAAAAGATTCCTTCCTGGAAGGATAGGGTATGCATGCTGCCAGAGCAAAAGCATGAAAGGGAAAAGAGAATGGGATATGGGGTTTTCAGGAATCAATATGTAGATTTTTATTTTATTTTATTATTTTTTTAAGAGAGAGAGAGAGAGAATGAGAAAATAAGGATTTGAGAATTGGCAGTTGAATGTGTGGTTTGAGGTACTTATGGTTAGAAAAAATAAGGTTGTCTGAGAAGAGTGAGATAAGACAATATATATCTAGTTTTCCCAACAGATTTTTTTAAATTTTGACATTGATTATATTGTTTTATTTTATTTCATTTTTTTAAACCTTTTGACGCCTCCACCCATTTCTCCCACCCATTACCCTCTGCCTCTGACTTCTGTATCTGTCCTCTGTGTCTACAAAGTTTAGTTTTTTGTTTGTTTGGGGGCTTTTTGTTCTTTGTTTTATTTTTGTTTTTTGTTTTTTACATTCCACAAGAAAGACCATACAGTATTTGCCTTTCTCTGTCTGACTTATTTCACTTAGCATAATGCCCTTGGGGTCCATCCGTGTTATCACAAATAGATTTCATTCTTTTTTACGTCTGAATAATACTTTATTATGTGTGTGAGTATATGTGTATACATGTGTGTGCGTGTGTGCATGCGTGTGTGTGTGTGTGTGTGTGTATGTGTGTGTGAAATCTTATTTATCCATTCATCCATTGATGGACTTAGGTTGTTTCTGTATCTTGGCTATTGTAAATAGTGCTGCAATGAACATGGGGGGTGCAAATGTATTTATGACTTAATGTTTTCTTGGAGGGGGGTGGGGGTAAATTCCCAGAAGTGGAATTGCTGGATGATGTGGTAGCTCTGTTTTTAATTTTGTTAAGGAACCTCTGTACTGTTTTCCACAGTGGCCTTACCAGTTTACATGCCCAGCAACAGTGCAAAAGGGTTCCCTTTTCTCCACATCCTCACCAATACTTGTTATTTTTTTTCTTTCTTTTTGATAATAGCCATTCTGTCAGATGTAAGGTGATACCTCGTTGTGGTTTTGAGCTGCATTTCCCTGGTTAATGATACTGAGCATCTTTTCATGTACCTGTTGGTTATCTGCATGTCTTCTTTGGAAAAACACCTATCCCTTTTAATCTATTTGTTTTCACTATGGTGCTGCTTTCAGTAATTGTGCCTGATGTTACTTTAATTCCTCTAATTTCCTTTCTGAAGAAAAAGGATGGGATGGGAGGAGAAGTTGCCTGGCTATGTGGAATACTTTCAGCCAATCCTCTGGTTGTCAGATCTGTCTTCGTTCTCATTCTAACAGTTATATAGTTTTTCTGTGGTCCCACAATACCAGGAGGTTGGTTTGTTTGGGGGTGGGGATGTGCGCTGCTGGCTCAGATTTCAGATTTCTTGTGTCCATCTGCTTTCCAGTTTCCTTTTCTTGTTGCTGTCTACTCTCGAGGTGCTTAGATTTTACATGGATTTCTTAGCTTAAAATGTACTTTCTTCTCTACCATCTGCTTAAAATATATACATATAATTATCTATTTAGCTATACATATTTATTAATGTAGAGTTTTCATATTCATTTTTAAAGAACTTAAAGTCTGTGTTAAAACCAAGCTAAATACTGCATACATGGTTATAAAATGTAACAAATAATAAATACTTGATTTTATGTGAATATTGGTAAAGGGTAAGATCTGATATTCACTTAGTTTCTCAGGACCAAATGGCAGTTAACATTATGAATTTGGTTTTAACTTTCTTCTTTCTTTGTTCATTAATGCTTAAAGAGAGAGCCATTTAAAAAAAAAATTGAAATTGTCTTTTCTTTGAAATATGTCTTAATAAAGCAATCTACTAGGAAAGAATCAGAACTTCATGAATAATCATTTCTATATAATGGTAAATATTCTGGAACTAACTGGTTTTAACACTACTTAATTTAGTGCATGCCAAGATTTGATGAAAGCTTCAATGCAGTTCTAAAAATATTGGTACATAAACTCAGACAAGTATATAGAAAGATTCATATGTTGTTCAAATTGTCTCTAAGAGATGAATATAAAGTACACATATAAAAAGTAAGACACATTTCCATAAGCCACATGGTATAATATCATTACTTTGCAGTTTTATAAGTTAGTTTTAAAGCTTTAGTGACAAATATAGAATGAAATTTATTAATGTATACAAAATTCAGTTTTTCAGTGTATTCATGTTGTATAATTAGGTTATTAGCTACATAATTTAATACACTTTTATGTGGTAAAAGCAGTTTAACTGTTAACAGCTGCCTTTAAAATAGCTTTACATTTATTCAGATTTAAATTACCTGTTGACTTGAGTAAGTAATTATAATCTTATCCTAACACTATGTAACATATGGTGTTTATATTCTTCTCAAGAACTCCTTGAGGGTAAAAAATATAGAAACATTAATATAAATAGTGATTTAAGGAACCATTGCAAAAAATATGTACAAAGATTAATGGTAGTTAGTAGGATATTAGATAAAGTATTTGAATTTGTCTTATTGGATTATTGACTCATGAGATTGTATTTTCAATTTTTTGCCAGGTGTTGGCATTTTTACATAATATATTCATTTTGAGTGATCTGTTTTTTAAATTGAGGTTATATATATTTTTATTATTATTGTTGAATTCATTTTAAGCCATGCGTTCCTCTTTCTGAATAACAAAGCATTATTTTATGTCTTTATTTACATTTTAGACTTCAACATTTACAAGGCAGATAACCTAGTATTTTTTAATTAAAAAGTATAAGACATAATATTTAAGTCCACACTAAAAGTTATTAATACAAAATCCTAGCATATTTACACGTGATTTTAAAATGGGGTATGCTCAAATGTTTGCTCAGAAGTCATCTGTTTAGAATGTTGCTCTGCTAAACCACAAAGCCTCTTTAAACTCATGGTTTATCTAAAAGGTAATCATAGTACAGGATTTAATTTTGTGAGTACTTCTAATGGGCTAGACAGATTTTAAAATGTTTACATATATTTTTCTCAGGAAAAACTCCATAAATTAGGCTGGGCATTTTGAATCCCATTTTTCCTAAGGAACCGTCTAGGGCCTTTAATATATGTATTTTTTTTAATGTTCATTTATTTTTGAGACAGAGAGAGACAGAGCATGAATGGGGGAGGGTCAGAGAGAGGGAGACACAGAATCTGGAACAGGCTCCAGGCTCTGAGCTGTCAGCACAGAGCCCAACGCGGGGCTCGAACTCACGGACCGCAAGATCAGGACCTGAGCCGAAGTCGGACGCTTAACCGACTGAGCCACCCAGGCGCCCCTAATATTTCTAATACATCTCTAATAAATGGCAGAGCCATACTAGTTTCAAAACCTATGCTTGAAGCTACCATGCTATTCTCAATATTGTACCTTGAGCTATATGCAATTGTCTATCACCTGTATTAATTGGTTGAAGATGGGAACTAGATCAGAGTACCTTTTATGACCACTCAAAGGATGTTTTGACTAGGTAATTCAGTATCATAGAAGAGCTTATTGGGGCGCCTGGGTGGCGCAGTCGGTTAAGAGTCCGACTTCAGCCAGGTCACGACCTCGCGGTCCGTGAGTTCGAGCCCTGCATCAGGCTCTGGGCTGATGGCTCAGAGCCTGAAGCCTGTTTCCGATTCTGTGTCTCCCTCTCTCTCTGCTCCTCCCCTGTTCATGCTCTGTCTCTCTCTGTCCCAAAAATAAATAAACGTTGAAAAAAAATTTTTTTAAAAATTAAAAAAAGAAGAGCTTATTATCATAATTTTTATTAACATGAACTATGGTAAATACTTTAAATAAATCTAAATAGCCTATAGTTCTTTCTCAAATGCAGTTAACACCTCTGCTTCTGTAGAATGATTTATGACTCATTTTACCTTGGGATTTAAGGAAACTATTATCTTCTGAATTCATAAGAGAGGAGACTGTTTTCTCTCTAACCTTATCTAGATTGCTTTTAGGGGTTTAGATAAATATGGGCCTAAAGTAATGTGTTAGTCTACATCTGGATCAGCATATTAATGCTTAACTTTTTTTTTTTTTTAAGAATACTCTAATTTCTGGTGAGTCATTTTTCAGATATTAGGGGGAGT
The DNA here is from genome assembly GCF_027475565.1 of Acinonyx jubatus. Classification (NCBI taxonomy): domain Eukaryota; kingdom Metazoa; phylum Chordata; class Mammalia; order Carnivora; family Felidae; genus Acinonyx; species Acinonyx jubatus. The sequence continues at coordinate 127,493,814 of NC_069382.1, read as the reverse complement.
TTTAATCCTAGGAGGTGAAAGCTTTGGAAATTAATCTTAAATGATATTAACTAACATGTAAAGATGTAAATACTATGTTGTCTTAGTTCACAGTCCTCCCCCACTGCTGACTTTCTTTGCTCTAGACACTCACTACCTGATTGATCTCATACCATCTATGACCTGATGCCTCCAATTTTTTTTTTTTTTTACTTCAATCCCAGACTTCTCTGAGTTGCAAACTCTTATATACAAATACCTGCTCTGTATCTCTACTTGCATATCTACCAGGAATCATCCAATAGACAAAAACATAAGAACTTTGTACTCTTAGTCCATTTTATCCATGTTACTGTCCCAAATCTATTCATCTCTGGGTCTCCACATCTCCTTCACAATTTCAATAAGTAGTTTTGACTCCTTCATTGCTCAGGCCAAAGCTAGTGGGGGAGGGGTGGTGAGGGAAGGAAAGAAAGAATAGAATTTTATTCTTAATTCTTCTCATTCTTTCCCACACCCATTGCATCCTTAGCAAGTTACTTCTGCCTTGAAAATATGTAAATATATCCCAAATTTGTCCATTTCTTGCACTTACACTACCATCATCTCTCACCTAGGGTATCCCACCTATTTCTTATTGGTCTTCTTGTTTCCATTCTTGTCTCACCTATAATCCATTTTCCACATAGAAACCAGAATTTTCTTTATAAAAGATAAATTAGATTATGTCATTCCTCTGCTTAAAATGCTCCAGTAGTATCCCAAGGTTAAAACACAAGGTTAAAGTGAAACTACTTTCCACGGCCTGTGAGCCTTATGTGTTCTAGCCCATGGTAGATCTCCGATCTCATCTCTGATTTCTCTTGCATATCATTTCTGGATTTGGCCATGCTGACCTTCATGTTGTTTCTCAAACTTGCCAAGTTTTGTCTCCTTTCTCAGGACACATGCACTAACTTTATCTTTTGTTTCTATCTTTCATTCTGTAGATTACCATATGGATCATTCTGTCATTGAATTTAAGAATCTGTACCTCTGTTAGCTCATAAGAAGAACCTTCTACAACCCTTCCTAAAAAAGCTTTCATATTCCAGCTCCTTTTCCTACTTTGTTTTTCTTCATGGCATTTATTATTTTTCATTGCACAAAACCTTTGTCATCTGGCATGGCATTTTATATGTATATTTAAAATCAGTTTTGCTCAGTGAAATAGAAGCTCAGCATGGACGGAAACCTGTTCTCTGTTGTTCCCTCAGTTCATGCAACAATGACTAGCACAGAATACCTATTTATTAAATATTTGTTAAATGAAAAAGGTATTGCTATTTCATGTTGTATTTTTTTCATTCATATGTTTATGTGTATATGACATGCCCATATACCTAAATGTGTATGTGTATATATGTATGATATGAAGAGTGAGGGTTTATTTTCATTGTTTATATTAACAGAAATGATAATATGACTTTCTATTATACTGAATTATCTAACCAAAACATCAATAAATTGAATCTAGACCTAGATTCTAGGTGACCTAGAATTAGCCAGACAATTGTGTGTAGTTCAAGATGCAACCTGTAGTCCAGAAAAAAAGAAAGAGTTGAGTGTTCTAATCTGATGTAACCCATTTGGTGAGGTTATTTAACACTGTTGTGTATTTTTCCCTTGACTACATCTAATTTTTTTCTGACTTGAAAATCTTGGTAACATTTTTGGTACTTTTAGTTAGAAACGGTGTTCAGCTGCAAAACAAAACAAAAACCAGAAAGCAGTTGTGGTTTTAGAGTGGTGTTGGGGGTCCAGAGCCAATGGCCAAGAAAGAATTTTTAAGACGCCTTTGGTACAAAAAGGTGGTTTCATTAAAGCGTGGTGACAGGACACTTAGGCAGGAAGAGTTGCACTGGAGTTGTGAAGAGTGACTGATTATTTATGATGGAGTTGGGAGGGTAGGGTGGTAAGGAAAAAGGGAGGTTTCCAAAAGGACCTTCATATGCTAAAGAGGACTCTTAAGATAATGGAGTAATGGAGGCCTTGCTATTTTTGAGCTAGTTATTTTTCACTCAAGCAAAGCATTAACATTAAGAGTGTAAGGAGTTCCTGGAGGAATGTTATACTCTTATTTGCCTGAAGTATTTGTCAATGGGCTACAGATTATAAAGAAATGTGATGTTATTTACATTTTTTTTCTTGCCTTTGTTCCCCACATCACTGTGGAGGGGAGAATGATGTTAGGGCTCCAGGAAACTGAATCTATGGGTCTAGAGGTTAGGGTATTCATAAGATCATCTTTTTCTTGTAATTTACTAGAACATTTGTAAACAGGTGGTGACTAACTTCCTGCATGACTGTGATATCTCTCTGTTAACCCTTTCTTTTCTGTCCTTTCATTTGTTCTTGGGCAGCCAGAAGTGCCTGAGGAATGTCACACCTATCCCACCCCTGGGTGGGGGTGGTTTTTAGCTTGTGCTTTGGCCTTAGCTTGCCTTTGGATCCCTCATCACAGTGATTTAAATTCTATTGTATTTATTCTTACAGAAAATCCATCTGGAGATGGCAGCACAGAGTGGGTAATAGGGCTGTCCCTAGAAGTGTGTGGGACCCTAACTCCTATTATATCATTCTGCTCTGCTTTTCTTATCTCCAGCTACTGTATTAAAGGCTACTTCATAGTCTGGTGGAGTTCATTTCTTCACAAGTGTTTCAGGTAGTAGTAGGGAGAAAATGGGGAAGGAGAAAAGAGACACTCTTGCTAGTTGAGTTGGCTTCAGAATGAGGAGCTCCTTAGAGACACCACACAGCATTTCTGCTTATGTGTGATTGGCCAACCTCACTGAAAAGAAAGCTGGAAAAATGTAATCTTTTAATTAGAAATGTTGCCAGTGCCAGAGTCTGCATTGTGTGAATGGAGGTCTCGGTCCTTGGATTCCCCAGGAGATTTATGTGGGAATCCACACAGGAATAAAGAAGGAAAGTAGCAAGCACAAAGCAATTTATTAAAGCAAAAGTACAATCCCAAGGTGGGAGAGCAGTCAAGGTGAACTGGCCATGGGTTGTTTTGGGATTGGATGTTTCTTGCCTCTCTGGGCTGGGAAGACCTGTGAGTACAGTGGGGTGGTGCCTCCTCCAGTCATTTGGGAAACTCCTCCCCCAGGTTCAAAAGGGGAGTTTTTGACCCTCCAAGATTTGTGTCTGAACTGTCAGCCTTCCTCCATAAAAGGGGAGTATAACCCCAATGAAAATGTATTATAATGAGTCTAGGGGTTATCCTGGGGCAGGGGTGGAAGAGGAGAGCTGCAGGCTCTGATTCTGTGGCTCTTGGTCTGTTAGCCCCAAAGTCTTAGAAGTCACAAGGTCAGGATGCTGTGGCCCCAGGCTTTTAACCTGTAACCTATCTATCACAGTCCTTGCCTTCAGCTCTTACCTGTCATTCCTTCCTCAAGGACTTGGAACACTGCCTCAGGGCCTTCCTTCCATGGCTCCTATCTAGGTTCTACCTAACACAAACACTGCTATCCCGAAATAACATCAAGTTTGTCTTGCTGGGTAGAAGAGGTATTGGATACTGGTGGACAAATAGTCTATTTCAAACATATCTCTGAGATTTTTGTAGAACTCATTCTACTGTTAGCATAGTTATTGGCATATGTTTATTTTTCGATATCTTCTTTATGCATCCCACCCCCATATGTCGCATTGTTGTGTTCTTTCTGTAATTTGCCATCTCATCTCACAGTGTATTTTACACAATAGTCAGTAAATACTTGTTAAATTTAGATTCAAATGACTGAAACCTATTAGCTTGATTTCATTAGCACCTTAATCTGGCAGATGCTGAAAAGCTGGAAAAGCCTTGTCTTTCATGTTGTCAGCACTTCTACAGTTACCTTAAAAACAAGAAAAATGAATACATTCTTTTTACTACTGGATTCTCATATAAATGGCCAAAGTGCCTACTTAAATATGAAAGAAAACACTACTGAGGTGTCAACAGACTTGGAAAGAGAAGTATTAGCAATGCAAACACAATTAACTGTGATTTGTATGAAATAAAATAAACAAAAACTTGAACCTCCTAAAGTAATTTGTGAATAAAAGGGCTATTAATTACCTTAATGAAGGTAAACAAGGAAGAAAAATCCAACAGTATTTGTTTGTGAGCTAAATTATATGCAACATGGAACTTACATTTTTAAAATATGTTTCCCATTTTACTCAGAATATATTTTTATTTTACCTAAAATCAAGCTTTTAAAATAAATAAGATAATATTTAATATGAAATTGCTTACTTTCTTTTTAAATGCCAAATACCATCTCCATGGTTTGTATAAATTTGTAGTGATGTCATTAACATGACATTTGTCTCTATGTTCAACTTCTCTGCATACAAATACAAGAAACTTAAGGGGAGCCTGGATGGCTCAGTCAGTTGGGTGTCTGACTTTGGCTCAGGTCATCATCTCCCAGTTTGTGAATCTGAGCCCAGCCGTCCGACTCTTTGCTGATGGCTCAGAGCCTGGAGCCTGCTTGGGATTGTTTCCCTCTCTCTGTCTCTGCGCCTCCCGTCCTGGTGCTCTGTCTCTCGCTCTCTCTAAAAAATAAATAAACATTTAAAAAATTAAAAAAAAAAAAAAGAAATACAAGCAACTTATGAAGGTTTTTCGGGGATGATTCTTGAAGAATAGCCTGTATCAAAATAATCAACTTAGGGTTTTTTGTTTGTTTGTTTATGATATTATGTAATATTATTATCCAATTATCACTGACAGCTTTATGTCATATGCAAAATAGCCTCTATTTTAAAATTAGAGGTTCTTATCACACACACACACACACACACACACATGAATTTTCTTACATTTTATAATAATTGAAAAGGTGAAAATTATGTTTTCAGTTCAAATTATGAACTGGTAAAGGACAAGATCATTCATATATATATATATATATATATATATATATATATATATATTTTCTGATATTGAATTATCTAACCAAAACATCCTATGAGGAACACAAGTGTCCATTGATAGAAGAATAGATAAAGAAAATGTGATACACACCTACACACACACTGTAATATATACGCAACATATAATTAACATATATGTAATATAAAAGTACACACAGAGAACTGAATATTAGTCATAAAAAAGAATGTGATTTTGCCCTTTCCACAACATGGACCTAGAGTGTATTATGCTAAGTGAAGTATATCAGACAAAGACAAATATGATTTCATGTATATGTGGAGCCTAAAAACAAAGAGCAACAATAAATAAACATACTTAAATACAGAGAATAAACTCATGGTTGCCAGAGAAAGGGTGGGTGGGGGGAACGGGTGAAATAGATAAAAAAGGGTGGGTGGGGGGAACGGGTGAAATAGATAAAAAGGATTAAGAGATATAAGCTTCCAGTTATAAAATAAGTATATCACAGAGATGAAAAGTACAGCATAGGGAATACAGTGAATAAGATTAAAATAATATTGTATGGTGACATATGTTGATTATGCTTATTGTGGTGAGTATGGAGTAATGTATAGGATTGTTGAATCTATATGTTGTACAACTGACATTAATGTAACATTGTGTGTCGAGTATACTTCAGTAAAAAAGAATAATGTAGGCAAAACTCCAAGTGGGAAGAAAGGACTACTGAGGTGTATAACAGCTCTGTTTCTTACATCAAAATTAGGCCCCCCTTTTCTCTCATCAAGAGAAAAGGAACCAATTTATATTCTTAAAATCAAAATAATAAAGATGTGAAATAAAAAAAATATGTAGTGCTTTTTATCTTTGATGTGCTAATGGGAAAATTGCTTGGTAACTTAAAAACACACTAATTACAGAATAAAAAACTTAAAATTTTTATGTTAGGGAAAAAAATAAGATGGTTATCATCTAACACACAAGTATTCGAATACATTGATAAGTTGTCAGTGGTAATTTATCAAAAAAATCCAAATAGAATTTCATAAATACAATTTAGATAGTAGTTATAAAATCCAGTATGCACCTTCTACTTGATTTTACTATTTCTCTCTCTATATTAATAGATTATATTATATATACGTATATTTATTATTATAACATTTTATATATAATAATAAATAATATTAATTTTATTATGATGCTATAGGTTTGATGAAAAGTGGACAGTTTTGGAAAGATATGAAAGGACAAAAAGCATGAGTTCAGGGTAGTAAAGGGAAGTGGGCCTATTTGTTCACATTCCCCTCTCTTTCCCTTTTCTTCAGAAACAAGGATGCTCCTCTCCTCTAGGTATAGGAAGGGCACCTGCCACACCAGGGTTTTATGACCTGCTTTGAAGAAGGTCAGAAAGTCCTTCTTTTATATGCCATTTCTAAAATTTTTTGTAACTTGAAAGGCTCCTGGGTGGCTCAGTTTATTAAGCTTCTGACTTCAGCTCAGGTCATGATCTCAAGGTTTGTCTCTGTGCTGACAGCTCAGAGCCTGGAACCTGCTTTGGATTCTGTGTCTTCCTTTCTTTCTGCTCCTCCTCTGCTTATGCTCTGTTTCTCTCTCTCTCAAAAATAAATAAACACTAAATAAATAAATAATTTCTTTTTGTGGCTTGAAATATTTAATATATCATGTTGCCATACTTTAGGGTAGTGTGTCCTGAACCCATCAATGCCAAATTAAATGTGATTTTTAGGTGTGTTTTCCATCATACATTCAATGATTTTATATTATTGTGTTCAAGTCGACCAATGTATACTCAATCCTTTTAACCAAAGATTATTGTGCCACATCCTATAAAGGATGCTAAACTGAAGAAGATACAGACCGTGTTTTCCAAAAGATTAAAAATAGTGTGTTGAATTAGAAAATAACAAAAGTGGGCTGCCTGGGTAGCTCATTCAGTTAAGTGTTCAACTCTTGGTCTTGGCTAAGGCCATAATCTCAGGGTTCATGAGTTCAAGCCTCTCTGCAGGCTCTGCACTGATGTCATGGAGCCTGCTTGGGATTCTCTCTCCCTTTCTCTCTCTGCTTCTCCCTCTCTCTCTCACTCTCAAAATATTAAGTAAACATTAAAAAAAAAAGAACAAATCCTATAATAGCATGACTAAGCTAGTGAATTGGGAGTAATTCACATGATTATGATGGTGATGGTTAAGAGGGATAAACTGCTTGGAGGGAGGGGGAACTTAATGATATTTGGGACTATGGTACCTGAGTTTTCCCCATTTTGTCAGGATCTCTTACTACATTCTACGTCATCCCTCCAATCTCTTTTTTCTTAAATCCTTTTTTGTCTGTATTGGAACAGCTTTTACCTTTTCCTAAGCCATCTGTATGACCAAAGGTTAGGCATCCTTAAAGTCCAAGAGCAACTATCAAAATCTCTTAGTAATATTTCCAGACAACAATACTTCCTCCCAAGTAGTGGCTTGTATCTTTCCTTCATGCTTATTCTCTCAAAAGGACCTCTCAAAATAAACTTGATTGTAGTACCTGTGACAGTGCATTAGAATAATTTATGTATTTCTCCATTAGACTGTAATTGATCTAATAAGTATGTTGTCTTATTTATCTCAGAATCAGTTGTACATAATTCATTGTCTACAGTGTCTAATCAATAATGGATTTATAATAAATCTCACTGAATAGAAAGGATAACTAGAAAATTGCATCCAGTTTTCTTTTTTTTTCAGAATGTTGGGGAAGAGAAAAAAACAAACTCAAACTACCTCAGCAAAAGTGAGTGTATTTTGTAAATAAAATGGGGATTTAAGGAGGAAAATAGTCTCAGAAGTAAAATAGCTAGAGTCAGCAGTGTGCGGGTAAATGTGTAATAATCAACTTTAAAGCAACAACAAAAACTGAACTGTAGCATCTGCCAATTACTGTTGTGTCATTGTTCCACCATGCCAGTTTCAAGCTACCAAGTCAAGTCACTGAACTTGGAGTTGGGAAAAGATAATCTTAGTCAGCTCTTGCAAATTGGTACAAGACCACACGAGCAGAGAACTCATGGTGAACTGGAAAATCATCATCTCTTAGTATTCATTGTGGTACTCATGGTTAGATAAATGAATAGCCACCAAATTAGTCTATCACCTTCCTTACTACTCTGCTGTGCTGCTTTTCTACACTTGTCTTTTCCCCTCTGCTGTTTCTTACCTTCTCTCAATTTTCCTTTGTTTCTAGCCAGTAACTTCCACTTGAGATGGGCTTTCATTGTCCATTCATTCCTACCATGTCATGTCTTCTGTTCACTGATGATTCTATGCTTTGCTATCAAATATCTATTTTCTACTCTCCTACAAACATTTGGGATGGTTGATACTCAGACTATTCAGAAAAAAAATTATTGATTTGGTAAGTTACTATCTAGTGCAAAATGCCAAGGTTAGTGCCCCCATGAACAGTGTCTTTGTGTGTTTCTGCCAAAGTCAGCTTTGGGTCCAAGCTGCTTCCACCCACCAACACCTAGCTGTGGCTAGCTTCACAGAATCACATGATATGGTAAAGCAAGACCTGTAAATAAGGCATTTCTCAGAAATAACTATAGGACCAAGAAGTTCTCCAATGCTTTACTTTGTGTGTATAGCTTCCTGTGAGAGAGGGCACTGGGGTAGACTATAGATTTCTCAAGGACAGAAGAAAGCATGTGCCACAATTTATAAATCTCTATGATGTTGGTGTTTTCATATGCATAAAATACTGTTAACATAAGCTGATTTTACAGAAAAATTAGGATTTTCCTGTAAATTTGATCTCATGGCCATAAGTTGTGATTGCTTTTTCCTAAAATGTCCAGATGCTACCTTTAAATTTAAATACAGCAGAAAACTTATATTTATAGATTTCTGAAACATTTTAGGAAAATGAAACTATGAGATATAAGCATTTTAAACATATTAAATAATAAGATTTCTAAATGTGTATGTTATATAAATGTGTGTATATGTATTACATTTATAAATGAATTAAATGTGTGTTTAGGTATGCATATATCTATTCAGAAGTAGAAAACCTATATCTGTATATAGAAAATGGGTTTAATTCTTTTCAATAGTCTCCCTATCACTACTACACATAACTGTAAGTGTGTATTAGTTAAAAAAAAAAGAGATCAAGAGCAAACTTATTAATTTCACAAGATTTACAAAATATAAGAAATTTGACTTAAAGTTATACTCATATAGTTAAATAGCTATAAAACTATTAAATGTCATATGAATTTTCTTTAAAATTATCATTTTAATATTATAAAAGGTTATAGATGATATATAAATTTTCTACTAGGAAACTTTATAAATGTGGATTTCTTTAGTTTTACTATGAAGAAATTGTACCAAGTTAAAATAGTCTTTTAAGTAATCATTATTGGCTACTTAGAATAAGACATGTAGGATGTATAATGAACAAATGAATAAATGAAGTAATATATGCCACTCTGTGTTGAAAAGTGACTATAATTTCAACCAATAAATTATTTTTAGAGTACACTCAAGATATTATGTTCATTTACAATATAAATGCTGACTATACATAATTTTATTCTTTTTTTAACATGTGAATTAATGCTACTATTAGTAAGATCTTACTGTTAACATCTAGTAGGGGCAGATATGAGCTCATTTCTATTTTCCTATCATAAAAAAATGTGCGGTCTTCTTCAATAAATTGAATCTCGTCACTTTGGGTCTTTTACAGCATTTCCTACCAGTTATAAAATTATTATTATCTATTAATATTTGAAAAGTGACAAAAAGTAAACTTGATAATACTATTTTGAATTCATTTAAGACATTGAACATATATTTTGTCTGATTTGTTGTTAGCAAGTTATAATAGCCAACTGTTAACAAAAAAACTAGTAGACTTGCAATTTATGAAAAATATTTAGGCTAAACAAATGAAAATGTTCTGTCCCACTAAGGAATAAGATATTCTAGTGATTAAAAATACAGGTTTTAGAAAAATATCTATGTTGAATTCTTGTTCCATTTCTTTTTATGGGCTACAGGTAAGTTTGTTTATGTATTGACTGACTTATGAATGAGTTCTGTGTCTGAGGCTATAAAAATAAGGCAGACAAGGAAAAACATTCTGGTTTTTGGCAAATGCAAACAGCAAACAAATACTCCTAGTGTGACAGCAGAGAAGGACAGAGAACTATGGGAATAAATGGCAGTGTGCTTTGTCTCATTTCCAAATCAGAAAGGCTCAAAAAAAAAAATGGTGTTTAAACTGACACTGGAAGGGAAAAGAAAATTAGCTGGATGGATCTGAATACATGAAATGACAAATAATAATACATAATTTATAAGTCTGTAAAGTAGGTAGAAATGACACATGGAAAGTCCCTAGCACAATTCCCTGTATTTTCCATGGTAATTAATTTTTCCCCTTTTGTTTAAAAAAATTGAAGTATGGTTGACATACAGAATGATACTAGTTTCAGATGTACATAGTGATTCAACAATTAAGTACATTACCCATACATTACTCATTACAACACACTAAGTGTAGTTACCACCTGTCACTATACAAAATTATTACAATATTATTGACTGTATTCCTTAGGCTGTATACATTTTATCCCTATTGACTTATTTATTCTATAACTCGAAGTTTGTACTTTTTTATGCCCTTCATCTATTTCACCACTCCTCCCCGCCTTTGTCTGGCACCTGCCAAATTTGTTCTCTGTATTTGAGTCTCCTTCTGTTGGTTTCCTCTTTTGTTTGTCTTAGATTCTACAAATAAGTGAAATCATATGGTATTTATCCATTTCTTGATTATTCTTGATAGTGTTGGTCAGCCTTCTTATGAAATAACTGATGTTTTTGTATCTTAGTAGGAGCCATCTCTTCTCACTTTGTTTACAAGCGTCTAAAATTCACTTCCTCTCTAATCTGATATTCTTACAAAGAACTGGAAGGAAAATCAGTGAGCCCACTGTTTTAATTCTCGTATTTAATGATGCCTAAAGTCGAGGCACTGCTTTTAAGGAAGCTCTACATTAGATTTCTTTCCAATTCAGTTCCAAATTGGGATAATGTTCATAGATATCGAGTCATAAAAATACCCTTCTTCAAATGCAACAGATGAAAGTAGTACATTCTTGTCATTATTGTTTTAAATCTTCTTTCTTGAAGACACATTTGGATAGTTGAATAATTAGCTGGAAATTATACATACTCATCTGATAACTAGGAGGCCAGAAGACTGGAAGTAGCAAGTCATAATTATATGTATTCATTGGTTGTTACAATTTCTAGGCATAAAATTTTACATTTCCATTGATGCTTAAGAGCTATAGTTTCTCCATTCCTTTATGTACTTACTTGTTAAAAAAATACTTATCAGGCACCTATTAAATTCCAAATGTTATTTCTTTGAATTGGATTTATGTATTTATTGGCAGAGAATTGAAATGTTTACTATTTCTCTTCATAAAGAACATGCAGTGTTCTTCATTCGTATTTTTAACATTATGTACTAGAGATTTTACTTTTTTTTTCTATAAAGGTCTTGGGTATGCCTCCTTAAATTTTATTACTGTTGTTCAAATTGTCATCTACTTCTCTAGCAGTTTTATTTTGACAAAAAGCTACAACTTATGGTTGTTTCTCTTGTGGTTCCTTTTTTTCCCCCTGGCAGCAATGAGTTCCCTAGGTTACATTGTTGCTTTCCTTGGGGTTTAGGTCCAGCTAATGGGTACCTGCAGTTATGTGGGTCCAATGGGTAGTCAGGGGTAAAACAGTGGAGTACCATTCTACGCAGCTGGAAGCACCATATGTTTTTCTTCCTCATGCTTTGTGCAGCTTACCATGATTCATAGGTGACAATGAAGCAAACAGATATACCCAAGAACAACACTGCAATTATTTAATGTTCTTTAGATTAAATTAATTTTTGACTCCAAGTACTCATCCTTTAATGATTGTAGGAGACATAACTTCAGTTATTCATGGAATGTTCTATCCTCACAGTTTTGCAAATGTGCTAGGTTTTGTACAAATTACATGGCCATTGGAAAAGCCCATCTAGCTATTGGTAATCTGTTCATATAACATTATATAAGATTTTCAGTGTTCCAGCCCATCATTTATAAGGTCCCATGGCTTTACCCATCTTACATCCTGCTTGAGGCAAAGGAAAACTTGGAAGAGAATAAAAACTTATTTTCCTAGATTGTAGCCTTTTAGGTTAAGAATGAACAAGATTGCCTTTCCTTACATACTCTTTACCCCCTCCCAACGTGGTGCCAGAAACAAGAATTAAGTCTCCCCTGTTCGTGGGACCAATTGAACTCTGCTTCTATCTACTTTAAGATTCTCCCCTCACTTTCTCACTATTCCTCAAATGTTTTCTAACTTTCCTGTTACTTTCTAGTATCCTCAGTATTATTCTTTCAGGATATTTAGGATATATGAGGAGAAAACAGAGATTTCAATATTGCACTAAGTTTTCCTAGCTCACCAGATCATGTGTTCCTGTAATATGCATCCCTACCACTCGATTCTTCTTTTTCAGACCACACACCATACTTCTAAGATTTGTGTCAGATCTGACACTCCAGATAGATTGTAATAATCAATGAAGGCAGACTTGAACTTAATACACACTTATTTAATAGCCAAATCAGAAGTATTTCAAGAGATTATTTTCTAAATAAGGTGTATGTTTTTTTGTCTGTTTGTTTTTAACAAGATTAACTTTGATTAGTAGAATCTAAGTAGAATTATAATCCAGAAATCTGTTCATCTGCTATGGTGAAGAACCAATACTGGGAGTGGAAACATCATCATCACCAATAAAGCTGCATTTCGAGAACTTACTGAAAATACTAAATAATGTGTCTTAGGTGGCTTATGCCTACAGAGACATCAGTTGTCACTTAATGATGGTAGTACCTAAGTATGGGTTGCATGGAGCATAATGGCAAACTTATTTAAACAGAAGACAAAGCAGAGTAGTGCACCATATTATTTTCTCTGTAAGAATTAAAACGTTTATTAAAATAAAAGTGTAAATTTTTAAATATTAATTCTAATACTAACTTGTACAACTTAAACTATTATTAAGCCATTTAAAAGAATGATAAAGAAAATTTAATTTAACTTAAGCCATTGAGAAACTTTATTTTTCTCAACTAGAGAATTAGTTGAAAATCACCAGCCTGTGATTTCTTAAAAAGTCACTTAAACTTGCATATTAGCATCACTTCATACTCTCTTTTCTGCTGACCTGTGTTGTTTCCACGTACTCTAATGGAGATACTGTACTGTTCACCAATATATATTCCTCACTGCCTAATAAACCAACCGATCATTTTGTATATCCAAAATAATTTTTCTTTTTTTCTATAAAGTATACCACTGTTCTCATTTTCCTTTGTTGGCCAGTGCACCTTTCTTTTCCAAAATGAATAATAGAGAAAAAATTATGGCAACTCGGTGTGGCTTCAGTAGTCTCTGTAAAATGCCTCTGTCCAAGTTTCCTTCCTGTCACGAACATAATTCTTAGCAAACGGGTCACTAATTTACTTATATAACTCTCTCCTAAGTTCTCAGAGGCATTGCTATATCAAATGTAAATTGGCTTAGTATTTAACAACCTATGCAAGCCCTTTGGGAAAGGTGTTTTTAACAAAAATGGCTTCTTAAATGGCCTTTGGTCTTCTTAAAGGATTCTAATTACTGCATAAAATCCTAATACACTTATTAGCAATGCATACATATGCAGATTTAAAACACACACACACACACACAGAGAGAGAGAGAGAGAGAGAGAGAGAGAGAGAGAGAGAGAGAGAGAGGGAGAGATAAATTTCTTACCTATTTCCCTAAGGAGCATTCTAATATTACTTTCCTTTAAACCTACTTGACCTATGAATACCTGACACACAGACATTTTACCCAAGGATCACTCTAGCACTTTGGCAATTACAAAATATACCCGAAAACCTGTTTAGGATTGCTGTGTACTCTGTTAGGATCTGGGATACAGAGAGTGAAGGAACGTCATCCCCTTCCGATTTTTCCTACTTGTACAATGCTTTTGTTTGTTTTGTTCTTAATATTGACTCTTTGCCAGTCATTCCACCATAATCAGAGCTGCAAATTTAATTACACCATGGTTTCTTTTCTCCAGGAAATTATAGTTTAGTAAGGAATAAAGTAGGAAAAAACAAAACCAAACTATAATTATAGGCTAGATTTATAAGGGTTGCAATATATGTTTAACTAAATACAAAAAAGGGGGCGTCTTATTTAGACCAAGTGATTCCAGGTTTCCTAGAGAGGGTAATATTTAAACTGAACTTTTAAGAATAAGTCAGACTGTGATGGAATAGGGGAACTAGACAGAAACTTTGAGGGAAAAAAATTGTTGAAAATTTGGGGACTTTTTAGTATGCCAAAAATCTAGATGAAACTCATCAATTTCAATGAAACTGCCTACCCATATTTGAACATAGCAGGTGAGTCTAATGCAGATGGATATTCTATTTATGAAACTGATTTGCTAAAAGTTTATTTACATAGTTTTCACAGTTCGTGTAAAATGTTCTTTATGCAAAGTTTTTAATTTACAACTGAGATTTTTAGGATAATGGGCATTAAGTAACACTAGGTACAACTAAGTAAAGAGCAGTGAAATGTGAATGTGCAAACAAAAATTTATCTTTTATTTGAATATATTGCCTATATGCAATAAATTGCATACAAAGAATATGAGGCAAATCATAATCAAACTGATCTTGTCATCATTATGTGATAAATGCCACTTAGTATTAAAACTCAATTTTATACACACACATATATATTTTAATGGAGTTTCTTTTTATTTTTATTTTTTTTTGCTGGATTTCTTCTGTTAACAAATTCTTTTTTTTTAATTTTTTTAATGTTTATTTGTTATTGAGAGACAGAGAGAGAGGAAGAGCATGAGCATGGGAGGGGCAGAGCCAGGAGGAGATGCAGAATCTGAAGCAGCCTCCAGGCTCTGAGATGTCAGCACAGAGCCCGACGCGGGGCTCAAACTCGCAAACTGCAAGATCATGACCTGAACTGAAGTCAGACACTTAACCGAATGAGCCACCCTGGCACCCCATTCTGTTAACAAATTCTGACAGTAACTCATATTTAGTTTCTCTTCACTGTTCCAGAAGTAGGGACAGTGTAAGGATATAAAACATTTATGAGGTCTAAGTACCCTTAGATTTTGTGCATTAGAGCTCACATGAAATGTGAGCCAAAGCAATTTATCACTACCTTAACACTCAGTTCAACTTAAGAAGAATTACCTGTTGAATGTGATTGTGCTACTGAGCAAGTGCTGTTTATCTGACTAGAGAATGGTGTCCAGCTACCTAATAGAGGCTCTGGGCAACATTCAAATTTTTAAAAATGCATATGATAGTCATTATCTTAACATTATCATATTTGCTCTGTAGAGCTTTCTGGACTGATTTCACAGGAGGATATTTAGAAGAATGTGGTATGCACCAAAATCATTTTTCTGCTTTTCTGTGTTCCTATATTTAATATAAGTATATATTTAAGGTACAGTAAAATAAACTAACCTGAAAATAATTCAGCCATAGTGGAACCATTCACAATTCCAAGAAGCAAAATGCAAATGTAGAACAAACCTTTTTGTTTGTTCTTTCTTTTCTTTTTCTGTTTTCTTTCTTTATTTTTAAGTGGAAGGCATCATAATATGATTGTATGTGAACTTTGGACTTGCCATTTCTTTAATGATGTAAGTAATTCCACAGTTTTAAACAATTAGCTCTTCTGCTTTGAAAATTGCCGATGATGTGTTTCTCCCTAGGGATCAGTTGAATTCCAGTTTGCTGATGCTGAGCTAAACCAAATGATCATTCTAACTTAGTAAACTCAAAAGGCTGCTATTTTGTAAATGTCTTAGTGGGTGTCATTAACTAGAGTACTGTAAAAAATATATATACTTTTTTACAAAGCTGTATGATATATTAGATCATTCGTATGCAGGTTACCTTTCTGAGATACTCTTTTTCACTCTCCTTTGGGTCACTTGCCCAGAGGAAGACGTCCATGCCTTGACACAGATCCATGAGAGCACCCACATGAGATAATAGATCTTCCGTCAGTCTATACTGGAGAAGACTACAGCCCTGGCTTACATCTTGATTACAACCTCAAAAGACCTAAGTCACAACACCCAGCTGAAGGACACTCAGATTCCTGAGACGACAGATATTTGTTCTATTTAACTTGTTACACAGTTACAGATAATACAGCACTCAATAAATGTTTGCTACTAAATAATGAGAATGGAAAGTTAAAAACTGCAATTAAAAAAAGAAAAATTAGGGCATATAAGAATTACCTTTAGGACACTTGGGTGGTTGTTGATTAAGTGTCCAGCTCTAAAGTCAGCTCAGGTCATGATCCCAGGGTTATGGCATTGAGCCCCGTATTGGGCTTTGTGCTGAACGTGGAGTCTGCTTAGGATTCTCTTTCTCCCTCTGCCCCTCCCCTGCCCCAATACCCATGCTTGCACACACACTCTCTAAAATTACCATTTTTAGACTGGTCATGGGTTATTTAGATCAGTAGTTCAACAATAAGATATATATCAAAGAATGAGTTATCAAACAAAATCTTCAATATTTTAATATTATCCTCAAATAATTAGGGGAAAACCTGAAAGCATGTTACATTCCTTATATTAATTATTATTTATTTGTTATCCTTTAGTGTGCTCAGCGGTTACCTGATCCAGTAGACCAGTCACTGTCTTCGTTATCTTTGTTTCATTCTCTCCTTCTCCACATCTCTTTCACTGATGCCCTCTCTTTTCCTCTCATATCAGTTATTTCACTTGTTTTTTCTCACATGCTGTCTTTTTTTTTCTTTTTTCACACATGTACACACTCAAAACAACCACATGCAGTGGCAAATCGAGTTCTTGACATAGTCAAATGAAATTTTTTGCTCAGTCATTTACTGAAAGTCTGAATTGACCAAGTCATAATAATGCAGATGAAATCTATTCACTTACGTTATGAAAATAGCAGTTTTGATGTTTTCATTTGTTTCAAAAGAAAAATGCTAGTGGCAAGAACCTGCTTTTTTAAAAAATCCATTCAGAACCTTCTAATTATCCTGCAAATACAAAAATTAATTTTTTTGTGGGACTACTTTTGCTTTCATAAATATAGCTATGGAATGTTTAGTGCATTATTGGTTATTCAACCTTTTATATAGCTATAATTTTAGAGTACTTATATGCTGCTAATATTTACATAAATTATCCTATCACTCCTGTTGGTTTTTATCTTAGCTGGGGCTGCTACAACTAAATACCACATACTGAGTGGCTTAAACAACAGATACTTATTTCTTACCGTTTTGGAGGCTAGGAAGTCCAAAAGCAAGGTGCCAAAAAATTTGGTTTCTTGTGAGGGTCTTTACTGGCTTGCAGAGAGTCTCATTGCATTCTCACAAGGCAGGTAGAAAGGGAGCAAAGGAGGGAAGGGGGGAGGGTGTATGAAAGAGAGGAAGGGAGAAGGAGGGAGGAAGAGAGAGAGTACACACACACATGCACATGTAAGCTGTGTGTGTGTGTGTGTGTGTGTTGGTTTCTCTGCTTCTTAGAAGGACACTAATACCATTATGAGGGCCCCACCCTCATGACCTCATCTAACCCTAATTAGGGTTCCTAATTTTGGAGGCTCCCCCTACAAATACCATCACATTTGTGGTTAAGACTTCAAGATATGAATTTGAAGCAAATACAACCATTCAGTCCATAACATTCTTACCTTTAAGATAAAATCTCTACATTATAATTAAAATATGAAATATTTTTCATTTCTAATACTTGTTTATTTATAAAATATGTTAATCTAAGGCTATTAGTTTGATTTATTAAATTTGTCATGCAGTGTTTAAAGAATTAAATTTATTTGATTTGTAATACATAATTGTTATTTTGCTTACTAATGATTTGATAATCATTTATTTTCCTTTAAGTAACAGTGAATAGTCAAATTTTTATGCAGAGATGGGTGTTCTTAAATGAAAATATATATTTTTTAATTTACCCACTGTAACATCATACAAATTTATAGTTGATTTGGTAAAAAATTAAAATCTATTATTTGTTCATCTTATTCTTTCTTTTCCTCCCACTAGAGAGAGATATAGTGTTGAAACCTTTTTACCAAATAAAAAAAATTTTTGAGGAAATGTCATGCAATAAAAAACAAAGAAGTAGATAATAAATATTAACTCTTGTTTAAATATTTGACAGAATTCACCTGTGAATCCATCTGGTTTTGGACTTTTCATAGTTTTGTTTGTTTGTTTGTTTTTATTACCAGTTCAATTCCATTACTAGTAATCTGTCAGTTTAGATTTTTCTTTTCTTCCTAATTCAGTTTTGGAAGATTGTGTGTTTTTAGGAATTTATTTTTTTCTTCTAGTTCTAGGTTGTCCAATTTGTTGGCATATAATTTTTTTAGCATTCTCTTACAATCTTTTATATTTCTGTGGCATCAGTTGTTACCTGTCTCTCATTTCTGATTTTATTTGGGTACTTTCTTTTTTTTTCTTTTTTTCTTTCTGATGAGTCTGGCCGAGAATTGTCAATTTTGTTTACTTTTTCAAAGAACAAGCTCTTGGTATCATTGATTGTTTTCTATTGATAGTTAATCTACATTATTTATTTCAGCTTTGATCTTCATTATTTCCTTCCTTCTACTCACCTTAGGCTTTTTTGTTCTTCTTTTTCTAGTTCCTATAGGTTTAAGGTTAGATTGTCTATTTGAACTTTTCTTGTTTCTTAAGGTAAGTCTGTATTACTATATATTCTCTCTTAGATTTCCTTTCTTTGTGCCCCAAAGATTTTGGATAGTTGTGTTTTCATTATCATTTGTCTCCATGTATTTTCTTTATAATTTCTTCTTTGACTGCTTTGTTGATTATTTTGTATCATGTTGTTTAGCCCCCACATATTTGTGCTTTTTCCAGTTTTTTTTCCTTGTGATTTATTTCCATTTTCATATCTCTGTGATTATTACATCAATCTTGTTGGATTGATTCCTTTATCATTATGTGATTTCCTCCTTTGTCTCCTATTCTTTACCCAAAGAAAACAAAACACTAATTTGAAAAGATTATGCACCCCTATATTTACTGCAGCATCATATACAATAGCCAAGATATGAAAGCAATTTAAGTCTCTATCGATAGACAAATGGATAAGGGAGATGTGAGATATATAAATTTGTGTGTACATGTGTATATACACATATATATAATATAAGAAAAACATATAGCAAACTTCATATTAATTACTATTCATTACTAGAATTAAGATCAGTTTTTAATGATGATTGACTTACCAGATATATGTTTATTATTCATTGATGACCTTTATATATGCTAAAAAGCAAAGATTGTCACAGAAAAGACTTATTGCAACAAAATGAAAATATTTCACTCTCATTTGAAAAATTGAGAAGGAATTATACTTTTTTTTTTTTTAATGGCACATTGGTCAATCAATCACCAGACTGCTTTTTTACTTGAAAATGTTTCTATGCTTTGGTTTATTATAGTTTTCAAACATTTGAGTTGTGGTGTAGCAGATAAAATGAAGCCTCAAATCATTCTCTAATCTCAAGAACATCCTGGCAGAATTACTGAGACTTGTCTGTTAAAACTGATTTCCTCTTAAAGAAAAGTAGGCTTTTTTATTGTGTTAAAAAATGATGTTATCTATTAAGTAGCTTTTGTGAAGATCCTTTCCTTTTATGACTCAAAAAGAAAAAAATGTTCTTTTTCCTCCCCCAAGTTTTTATATCCACCATACTCGCTAATCAGTAATCTACTGCAAACAAAATGAAATTTAATCCAAAAGGAGTAATCTTTTTTTAAGTGACCACACAATGGACAAACATTTCTAACACTGATGATCTTAATTTTCAGGATATACATTGTTTAATTTTATGATGCTTTTGCCTTTAATAAAAGCAACAGATGGCAGACTTGTATGTTGAATCAATGTTATAGACTAGGAAATCAGAATATTTACAATATAATTTTGAAAACTACTGGTAAACCTTGGCAACTTTTTTAGGACACTTAAATCAGATTTAGATCTGATCTACATGTTGTGTCTGTTACTGTTAGGGATGATGGTTAGGTTTGTCTGTTGTTGTTTTACTAAGACTACTCAGGAACAGGTGGATACAGTTAGATGCCTTCCCACCTTATCCACAGTGTTTTTAAAGTTAGACTTTATCTAACATAGATGACATCTATATTGAATGGAAGAATTGCTTCTGGTATTTTCTGCATTTGCTGCTAATCGATAGCTTATTGAACTATAATGCTTTATACTTAGAATATTTCTGGTAAAAACAAACAAACTACATTAGAGGAGGGGCTGGAAATTGCAGTTCCTTCCCTGAAATTACTATAATATCATTTCTGCAATAGCAGATGAAGAATTAGAATATCTTGAGTATAAAGCCCGCATATTTGGAGGAATAATTCTAAATATTGAAATAACATACTCTTAAAATTAAAGGTTAGATTGGATCGTCAGAAACTTTGACATTCTCTCAATATATGTAAAAACGTAATAATGTTCATTTCTTGATCAGTGAGATGAGAGTTGTGCTTCCTAAACACTACCTAACAAGATATGGTAAAATAAAAGTTAGTAGATTATGAATGGTATAAATACTTTAGGAGTGAGACCACATAGGGGTGAATAGTATATTCTTTATGTTCTAGTTAGTTTATAAGGTGTAACTTCTAATATTTATATAAGGCCAAAATCTTAAATGTGAAGTGTTTATAAGGTTAGTTTTGAAAATAGGAATAACATTTTTTAGAACATTAAAAAAAAAAAAAGAATATTTTTAGGAGTGTCTGGGTAGCCCAATCAGTTAAGTGTCTGACTTGATTTCAGCCTAGGTCATCATCTCATGGTTGGTGTAGATTTGCTTCTTTCAGATTGTGACTTGATTTTTTTTTATTTGATCCAAGTGATAGGTGTATTATTCCTATAGGTGGTGATGGTTAAGAAATATCATCTGAAGGCTTACTTTGTGACTAGATCTGATTACTAACATTTTCATGATAATATATGAATCATAGAAAATTTGCACTGAGATCTGTTAGAGGAACCCGAGATACTTAAATCTTTTGCTGTAATTATGAATCTTGCACCCTGTATGCCACAACAGTATTTTGAAGTAGTATACTTTGCATTCTGCTTCACAAAAATAGTTTACCTGATAAATTCCTTTTTGCTAGATGTTGTCATGTCCATCTTTTTAATGCCCTCCTTGTTCATTATAAGTGCCATTAGCCATACTGCCTAATGAAAGGTACCTCATATCAAGTCTGATTACTGCTCTAATGTTTTCCAGGCGTGCTTGGTGATGAGCCTGGCATATGAAACAATTTCCTACAGTAATAAAACTAATTAAAGTAGGCAGTCATCCACATACCACTTTCTAATGAATTATAATAAGCTCATTAATCTCAACCACTCTTATTCAGAAAAGTCCATTGATAGGACCTGTATGTAAGAGTAAAAGTCTCAGCCAGAAAAAATATACACCTATTACAGAATCAAAGAAGGCTTTGTGGATTTAAGTTAAAAATTACAAATTGCTGATCAGTGCATTAAATGAAATGTATAGCATCTAAACACTGCCTGGATTACTTATTGGCAAGATCCTTTTCTATTTGAGTTCTCCTATAATTGATTTAACAAAAGAAAAATGATTCATTGTTTAATAATAACTCTTCAGCACCTTGAAGACTAAAATTGAGTGAACCTACTCCATATTTTTTTCTAGAGATCACATGAGAATGATGAATTGAATACTTGAGATCAAGTGATAAAAACACAGCCTGCTTCCTCTCCAGAGAGAGGTAGAGTGTCTGCTCAAAATGTCAAAACATAATAATAATTTTTTTATTAACTCTTATCCAAATGTATGAGGTGCCCAATGAAACAACATAAGAATTATTATTCTGTTCAGTTACAAATAGTTTGGCAATGTAGATCTATTGTTCTAGAAATAACTTTACTGTCAAAGAGATAAGGTTATGAAATGTAGCACATGGACAGACAATTTCTGAACTACAAATGTGAATAATAAGAAAATATATTTTTGAGTAGAGTGTGATTTATTCTATTTTCATTATAATTTGGTGTTTTAAAAATCTAGCAGTTTCCATTCTGAAGCTCATCGCTACTATGATACACATGTGAATTTCTGCCTTAAGAAGTTAAATAGAAACATATACATCTCAAAATTAATGTGGAATGTGTGTAATGGGTTACTGGAAAATAGGCACATTTTAATTTATGGAATTAACATATTTAAAATTATTTTCATTTACAAATTTTTAGCTACTATTTCTTATTTTTTTTTAGAGAAGTTGAGGTTGGATTTTCTATGTTCCTTCATAAAACAGATGTTTTAAAGCTTGACCTTTGTAGGTATAGGTGTAGTGAACCTATCCTGAGTAAATTGTCTCCCAATCTGGGATTACCTATAACTGTGGTGGCCAGTTGCCACTGGATGTGATGATGAATTGGTTCCATGCTTGAACAACAATCAGAAGAAGGGCTTTTGGTACAGATTCCTCCATTATCTAGCATCATGGTCTTGAGAAAGTAATTTACACAGCATCTAATTTGGTACATTCATGTGTAAAATGTGGGGATTAAGCTAGAGCAGTGCATTCTAAAGTGTTGAAAGTGCTACTTATAGTACATGTGTTTTAAGTAACTTTTAATACATTTCAAAATATTGTACTGTGTGAGGTAAAACAATTTCCCTTTTTAATCCCAGTTCAATTTTTCCGATATCAAGGACATAGGTTTTCTGTTATATGTCCTTAACACTTTTCCAGCACTCATATTTTTGACAAAGCTGGTGGATCTCCCTATAGTTTCTAAGGCACACGAGACATGCTGCTGCGCAGAGGAATGTTGTGTGTCAGTCTTACTAAGAAGTGAATTTTTTGAAAGGTATCTTGAAGATCATAGAAAACTAAGTAAGAATTTTAGGAAAATAAGAGCTCCAGTTGACCGTGTTTTGAACAGAAATCCTGTTTTGAAAAAGACTTGCTCTAGTTAGTAGATCTGATTAGTAAGACCTGTTAAGAGCTAGCTGTACCGTGAGTAAACTTTGGGAATGTGCTTTAATGTTACTAGGAAGCACGACTCATCACCATAACATCCAGAATTTATCAAGTGCCTAATACTAATATTTATTGAGTACTTAGAAGTCAGGCAGTCCTTTAAATGATTTATATGTATTAACACACATTACTCTTCACCGCTCATTTTATCGTTTACAGAAACCATATAAATTAAGCACCAATATTTTTCTCATTTTTTGTGTGAGGAAACTGAAGTACTAAGATGTTAAGAAGTTTCCAAAAGGTCAAACAGGTAGTAAATGACAAAGGCTTTTAATTTTTCATTTTAGGTGTTAACTGAGTACCTCACGTATTTCTGTTTCTTCATTTTCTTCATCTTGCCCCCGCTCCCCCATAAGCCTTGGTTCACTTAGTCCTCTGGGTTCTCAACTGGAAGCTTATTTCTTTGAACACTATCTTCTCAGTGTCTGGCACATGGTAGGCACTTAAAAAGTATGTGCTGAAAACAATATGAATGGGTTAATCAATCAATAAATCTCTCCTGTAATAGACACCTTTAAAAGTACCTGTACACATAACCTGTTGAGCTCTAAGACCTCTCTCCCAGCCCTTCCTAACCCTCCTCCCATACTGAGTTTTCTCCTGCTAATTTGTCAGTGTTTCTGGTATTCATCTTGCATAATCTGGAGCCAGGATAGTTGCTTTGATATCAAAATGGATAGGTTCAAGTGAAAACTCCATTGCTTATCTTTGTCCACTACTTAAGTGTGTGGCATTGTAAGATGTATTTAAGCCTCTCTGAGTTTCAGTTTTCTTCTCTGGTCAACATAGATATTAATATCTTCTCATTAGAATTGTTGTGCTAACTAAAATGTGTTTAAAACACCCAAGACTGTTGGGCATATTACAGATGTTTTATAGCAACATACTAAAATATCAAGACCTTGGAGCCAAACACACCTAACACTATTAGAAGATAGTTCTAGAAGACTGAGTACATGATTTAGACATTTAAAGCATTAGTTTCTCAATGTTTAATCGCAAAATACAAGTTCCTAGCCCAGTGTTATTGGAAGGGTTAAATGAGACGATGTATCCAAAGTGCCTGACATGCAATTAAAGCAAAATAAATGTTAACTGCTTCTTTCAGTAATAATTCTCCTTTCCTTTAAACGTTTTCTTATTCTTTTGGTTTAATATCTTGGCTGAAAA
Source organism: Acinonyx jubatus (assembly GCF_027475565.1). Lineage (NCBI taxonomy): Eukaryota > Metazoa > Chordata > Mammalia > Carnivora > Felidae > Acinonyx > Acinonyx jubatus. The sequence continues at coordinate 127,469,448 of NC_069382.1, read as the reverse complement.
AAGGAAGACAGTCCACTATCTCATAATTGAATACATTCATTAGACTATTTTCATATAGTTTTCTCTAAAATATAAGCATCGTTTTTTTGCCTAATAATAGTACAACTCATATTATCTTGAACACTGTTCTGCTTAAAGTTGCTACTGTTGGAAGTAGAACATTCAGGTCTAACAAAAGTTAATTTGTTGAATCTGTATTTTACACACTACTGACAATTGAAAGACTATGATAGGAAGATTTATATTGTATCTCTGTATTCATAAGTTCCCCAATAGAAAGAAACACAATTCAAGCATTTGAAAAATACATTGTAGAAGATTAGTTTGAAAGTAAGATGTGCATGAGTGCAGGGATACATGTTATCTCTTGCTGGAAGATTTTAAATAAGCCTTGCTATAAAAATATGTAAGAAGCAAAATTTATTGTAATCAAGTTCTCCATTAAATACCAGTATATTTTTTGAACTGCATTCTTGTAGAAACAGAAACCCAACCAACAAATTAAAACAAAACAAAATAAAACAAAACAAAACACATGTTATTTCCAAAACCAACACCCAGGGATGACATATTGTTTCCTATATTCTGTCTTAGATTTGGAGAGGGAGCACTCTTCTGCAAGGAGACTGGTGAACTTCATGTGGGATACCACATGTAAGCTAGAGGGAGCCCTGCATTCTTCAAGATTCCTGTTCCCTTAAGATACAGGGTTAGAAGTTCTTGGTTGAGTTTTGAAATTATTAAACCGCAGTGAATTAATTTGCAATTGTGTATTTTTTAAATGTTTATTCATTTTTGAGAGAGAGACAGACAGAGCATGAGCAGGGGAGGGGCAGAGAGAGGGAGACCCAGAATCCAAAGTAGGCTCCAGGCTCTGAGCTATCAGCACAGAGCCAGGTGCAGGGCTTGAAATCATGAGCCATGAGGTCCTGATCTGAGGTGAAGTCAGATGCTTACCAGACTGAGCCACCCAGGTGCCGCTGCAATTACGTATTTTTAGAATCAAGTGCATTAATACTTGGTAAAAACTGCTTCCGATTGTAGTTGAGCATTTTCTTAGAAGACTTAGGACAAACTTGTAATTCAGGTCCACTATTACCAATTCAGTTAGATATGCTGTTATCTCTTTCCTGTAGCATTGTAGTAGACTCCTAATTGGCATCCTCACTGATTCTCTTACAGCTTTATCCTCTCCCTTTATATTGCCAACCGTTCTTCTAGCTTTATGCATATGTTATACATCTACTAAATGTCATATCCCAACTAAAAACTTGTCAAAATAAAGTCTAAGAACCTCCATTCCCTTGTTCTTTATAATTCAAGCAAAATGCTGAGATAGTAGAAGTACAAATATAGTCATTTGTTTTTATTGTACTGGCAGGTTGTATGCTCTAGAGAAATCTAAAAACTTTCCCTGACCAGTGTCAAATGGGGACCCAGTGTTAAAGAGACTTGGATTATCCACCAGTACTTGATTTATTCAAAAGTTGAAAATGAGGGCAATGGAGGAAGGAGTTTTTCAGCCTGTATCTTAAAGGAAAAGTGTTAAAGGAGAGTAGGTTTCTACATGTTGCTGATATTCATTCAAGTGATTCTCCTAAAATAATGTTGAACTTATGGAGTTTCTATAAGCAAGACAGATGATAAAGAAGGTTCTTTGCCCAGGAACACTCCCTTGTTATGCATTGAAATACTTTATAAGGATAACCTCAATTCACTGAAGTATCACTCTTTCTAAATATGTGTGAACATCAAGAGATCCTGAACTCTTGGAATCTTGAATAGAAAGAGTATTCCTCATAACACGGTTTATTATCTATAGAACCAGGTGTTAACCTCAACTCAGAAATTAGTCATTCAGCAAGCATGTAGTGTGGAAACCTCCTTTGTGATGTATGTATGACTGTGCGATCTTGGCTGTGGGGGTTTCTCTGAGCCACTCTGCTCTCCTGTAAAATCTCAGTAATATTACCTAATTCATAGGGTTTCTATAAAATCACATCTAATGAAATGATGCTATAATGCACATGGAATTAAGTAGGCAGTCTTCCCTTATTTCATTTTTATTTTATTTCTTATTTAAAAAAAATAATATTTATTTATTTTTGAAAGAGAGAGACAGAGTGTGAACAAGGGAGGAGCAAAGAGAAAGGGGGACAGGAATCTGAAGCAGGCTCCAGGCTCTGAGCTGTCAGCACAGAGCCCGATGCAGGGGGATGCTCAAACCCACCCATGCACTGCAAGATCATGAGCTGAGCCAAAGTCGGACACTCAACTGACTGAACCACCGAGGCACCCCGGCAGTCTTCCCTTATTTTAGAAGTTAAAGTTAGATGAGTTTTTTTTCTGAATTTCTCTAATAATAAAACTAGTTAAACTGTTTGCTTTCCATATGAGGCTAAAAACAATAGGGGTTTTGTAGAATTATTTTCTGTGTTCATTAAAAATAATATCTTTATGTGTTAGGCAATCTTGACTTTAGACATCAGGAAAAATAAAAATGACCACTTTTCTCAGTTTTCTATAGCTATTGTAAGTATGAAATTGTGGGTTTTGTTATTAAAATATTTGACAGTGTTTTGTTTTAGCTCTTTTGATAACTTTTGTGTTTGCCTTGAGCAAGTCACTTATCTTTTCTATTTCTATTTTCTATTTCAATTTACTTATGAAAGATAGAATAATGATTGTGATGTACCTTACAAAAAACTTGAAATCATATTGAAAAGAATGGTGAAAACCAAAGCAGTGTGTTAAATGCCAGATATGGCAAAGAAAAAATAAGAGAAAGAACATTCCTATTATAAAGTGTTCTCCTAGATGGCTTTATTGCTGCGAAAAGCAGTAAAATTATTTCCTGATAAATGCTTTCTTGAGCATTAAGGGATGAATTGTCTAGGATTAAATATATATATCTCCAGAGTCCTGATTATACAGCACATTTCCTGTCCTGCCTTCATTGAATTGTTAATTAGAATAGCACCAGGAGGCAGCTCCTGGCATCATTAATGGAATATATTTGTGGGCAAAATATCTTCCCTTAAAGAATTTCTGGGCTAATCTAAGAAAATCAAAATCAATTTTAACTTCAAATTTCAGCCTAATTTTTTCTACTAAAGCAGCACTAACAGTGCATAGGATAGTAGATGCTTTGCCCATCCGTCCATTCATTTAATTGATATTTACAAAACTCCTCTGTGAAAGCCACTGGGCTAGATGATTTGTGATGTGCAAAGATAAAATACGGTTTCTATCCTCTCAAGAGAGCTTACGTATATTAGGGAGATAAATATACATAAAAAAAAAAAAAAACCTCGATTAAGGTTCTCTTCCTTTGTGTTGAAACAAAGGCAAGGAGAGCAGTTCTGAGACACAAGAAGAATTCTAACCAGACATAAAGGTCTGAATTAAAGCAATGGTGATGGGAATGGAAATGAAGAAAGGGAATGAATTAAAGAAATGTTGGAGTCAGTTGTTTTTGGAATGTGAGAAGATAAGTCATGGGTAGAGACTTCTGGTTTCAGTTCCAACAGGAAAAGAGTTTGGGAGTCATCACTTCTGGTTTTTACAACAGCAAAGAAAACTGAAGGAACTGAAAATCAACAACTTTTCTTGGGCTTATCAAAGAACTAAGACATAAGGCCACAGAGCAAATTACCACCCCAGGCAAATATAGAGAATCACTGCTGGAAATCAATTAACATGGAACAGAAGCCACTAAAGCCATATACTAGTAGGGACACTTAAATGGTAATTTTGATGAATTGCTGGAAGCTATGTGTAGACTAGCCCCACAGTCAGAAACTCCTGGGGGCCACATTCTTAAGAGAGGATGCACACTTGAATGAATCTTACCTCTAAAATTTCCATCAGGTTCTCATGGTGAGGAACCCAAATAAAAGTCCCTTGTGTTTTGGCAGAGAGGCAGAAAAGTAACTCTTTGAAATATGCTCAAGGAAATTTCCGTAACAAAGACATGTCCTCCAGGCAAAACTTTATGTCTCCAGAGAGAGTGAAGTATACTTAACCAATTCCAGCCTTCTCTACCCTTGCTGTCTCACCTGAGGAGGGAGAATAAAGCTAAAACAGATTGGTGAAGGGCACAATCATCCCAGAGACACATGTCTCTAAAAGACTGATATTTAATCATAAGATTATAGAATATTGCCCCCCCCCAACTCCTTATAATTACCTACACAGAGTTCCAGTATACAGTGGATTTTAGCTGAAAGAACTGCAAAGCCCAGACTCTATTAGCAGGTGTTCATAGGTTAGCAATTGGAGTAGACAACAGAGGAGACACAAGTAAGGACAGTCAAGGAATTTGAGGCCTCTGGGACCTACAGCTATAGGAAATATTAAACACAGCCAACTTTTAGCAAGATTACCATAACAACTCACACTATTTACCTCACTTATTATTACCCTATATGTCACCTCCAGCTTTCAAAACAATTACAAGGCATGCTAAAAGGGAAAAAGAAGAAGGAACAGAAGAAGAAGGAACAAAGCAAGCAGCAGAACTTAATTCACACAAACACAGATTATGAAATTATCACATAGGCAATTTAAAATAATTTTAATTAATATCTTAAGGGCTTTAGTGGAAAAATAAATAAATAAATACCATGCAAGAACAAATGGGCAATGTAAGCAAAGAAATGGAAACTAAGAAAATCAAAATGAAATGCTAGAAATTGACATAAATGAAAAATGCCTTTGCTTGGCTCATTAGTGGATTAGACACTGCTGAGAAAGGAATCAGTCAGCTTGAAGATATGCCAAATGAAACAAAAAGAGAAAGGATTGGAAACAAAATAACAATATCTGATAACTCTGAGATAGTTTCATTGTATAACATGTGCATAATTGGAGTAATAGAAGAAGAGAGAGAGAAAATGGAGCAGAAGGAATGTTTAAAACATTTTCAAAATGAATGTCAGGCATCAAACCACAGACCCATGAAGCTTGAGAATTCCAAGCAAGAATTATAAGAAATCTATACCTATACAGACCATATTGAAGCTGCAGAAAGTCAAAGACAGAGAGAAAAACCTTAAAAGAATACAAGGAAAGAAAAATCTCTTACCTCTGGAGGAAAGAAAACAAAAAACAAACAACAAAAAAAGAATTGCAGTGGATACCTACCTCATCAGAACCCACTCCAGAAATATATGGAGTTAACAAAGTGTTAAAAGAAGTCAAGGAGGAATCAAGTTTCTTGATCAAGTTATAGGAGAGGTGATATTAATTGAGACCAGAATTGTAGGAGAAACTATATGTTGCCTGTGGGGTGAAAACTGTAGATGTGAAAGTTCAAGTCTGACGTACCTGGAACATAACAAGCGGCAAGCCTCCAGGAAGGAGTTAGAAATTTGACGCAATATTTCAGAAGATTTGGGAGGAGGTTTGGCTGATAAATCGGAAAGTATTAAATTACAGGTATTGCTAATACGGTAAATTGTTGAGGTAAAGCATTTAAGGAGAGATGGGTGAGGTCTTCAGATAGGTACCTTTGAAGTATTAACTTTTAAAGAGCAAAGTGAAAGGAAAAAATATTAAAGAGTTTGAAAAGTATCCAAGGAGAAAATGTGCAGAAATCCAAGAGAAAAAGATTTTAAAGAAGGGATTTCGTATTGCAACTCTAAAGCATAGATCAGGCTGAGGACTGAAAAAAAGGTTTTTACTTAACACTGATGAGAGCAATTTTAATTAAGTGACTAGAGTGGAAACTAGTTTTCAGAGGCAGGGAGATTGAACAATTATTAGTTATTTATTCATGGTGGCTAAATTGCAAATGAGGGTATTGATCGTATAAGTGTAGTTGCTCTTCCAAGAATCTCATTAATCAAAGGAGGAGCAAGTCAGGGATAGAAGTTAGGAATCACAAAGTATATTGTTGTTTGTTGTTACGTTTGCTTTAGAGAAGGTGGAAACTTAATCCAGTTTAAGGACTGGCAGAACTAATAGAGAAGATATAAGCTGAAAGTTACTGCAATTTAGAGGGCTTTTCTCTTATACCAGTATTTTGAATATCAGTGAACAAGTGTCTAACCCTTCCCATATTGCTTATGATTTTATATAAAACTAACTCTGAGTAATTCATAGAAAACCTATATTTTCCCCCATCATCCTGGGTAATGGAAAGTGTTTGTCAGATAAGGACAATTAATGGCACACTGTGATTACAAGAAGCAAAATTAAACCTGTTGTCGTAAATGCATATGCTTTTTTTTACATATTCTAATAAGCTTTCCTTTTTCAACTGATTTTCAACAGCAATGTGTTCCAAAGAGTAAGCTTAGAAAAATGGGGAAAAAAAAAAAAAGATGGATTCCAACTCCCACCTGCAATTGGGTCTCATAACCTGGAGGGGTAAAACTGGGGAAGCAAGAGATTATAAATCTTTTATATGCTCCCTACATGATTTAGGTAAAGTCTTCATTTACCTGCTTTGAAAACTACCTATCTAGTTTGCTACCTGTGTACTTTGCTATTGCATTTCTTTAAAATACAGGTTTTCTTTTCTTTCCGGGCCTTTTCTTATTATTACGTTATAATGCTGTGACTTGACTGGCTCTCTTCTTAGGATGATAGGTATTGCACAGCTGGACAAAATTAAAGTAGCGACAGACAGACAGAAATCATATTTAAATTCATAGTCAAAGTGAACAGCAAGGTCTATTACTTTCAAGATAGTATAATACCATTGAAGTGCAAATCTCTCAATGTGACAAGAGCAGAATAAAGACCTCATGAATTACAACTACAATTTCTGTGTTCAAGCAAAATAACTTGACAGTTATTGACAGAAATAAAGTACCGTTCACCTTTAAATATATTGCTTTTTAAATAAATCTCCATCCAATGCCATTTAAAACTGTATGTTAAAGTTGTACACTTTCATAAGTTGCCATTCATTTTTCTTTACAATCTTAACATTTTAATAGATTTACAATAACGTCTTTTCGAACAGTTTTTGTATACTGTCTTAAGCTTAATTAACAAAACTTTTATTGCTTTCTTATGTGTAAAGAGGACTTGGAATCAAAAGGATTCAAAGACAGCATGTCTTTTTACTCCATGTTTTTGGTGTCTAGTAAATAAATATTCACGTAGTTCTACGTTTGTGAGCCTGGGGGAGAGTATTTATATAATTGTTATCCAAAAGTTACCTTTTTCTGTATTCATTAAAAATAACTTGGGTCTTTACTTAAGTTCTTTTCCTCTTTACCCTCTGATGGGGGAGTTCCTTATCAGGTATATTCTCAAGAGGTTTTATCAGAAGCAGAAGGGAAGCAGGGCTGGAAGGACGCATGGCCTGAGAACTGCTAGAGTGCATCAGGGAAACCGGTGGAAGAGATTAGTGCAATAGTAAAAATTGCTGTGTGACCTATGCGTTCTAGTAATTGTGTTCGTGGTATGCAAGTGAAAATCTCTGACTGTTTGGAATTTCCTTTTTTTGGAATATCTTCTTTTGAACATACCACATGTGCTGTAGATTCAGCAGGTTATGTGCTTGCTAAATATCTTTGAATAAATATTTAGGTGTAATTTAAAATTTAGGTTTAAATTTAGAAATGTATTTTTCATGTTACCATATAGACTGTGCAACCATCCTTTTTCAAAATTGCATTATTTCATTGGGTAGGTTTACCATCATACAATAACAATTCTTTTATTGTTGCATACTTACGGTTGCCTTATATATTTTGACATTATAATGATACATATCTGTAGTTTGGCCACTAATTTTTAGTTGTCAGAGGTGTCTTTTTTCTTTCTTCTTTTTTTTTTTCTTTTCAACTAGCAGGGCTTGGATGGAATGAGGATGGGGTGTGGATATTGAGGCATTTAGTTACATTTTCCTTGATGACTGTAGATGGTATTATTCTTACCAAATTTTTATTATATGTGAAAAGGAATTTGAACAATTGTATCTCCACGAGCTTCATCACATACTGATTAGCGGTCAAAGCAAATTTGACTTTGATGAGACTAACTTGTCTAAGACATTTTGATCAGTGTCAAGTTGCCAGAATGTGGTGGTGCCTCCTAATTATATGGAGGTGTCTCCCTAGTGTTCTGCCTAAAAGTCCACAACAATAAGCCCTGCTGTTCACTTGAATGATTGAGTGTGACTGATGGCAGAACTCCTGCTACAGATACAGACTTAATAGACATCTACACCTCTACACTTGCTCAGAAATCAAGCAGTGACTAAATATGCAAAGATAAGAGTACTTTATGTTCATAACCTGAAGGAACAAAGAACTCCTGTTATATTAGATATGCTAACAGCCCCTCCATTTCAAATACTATCGTATGTTAGAAATAAAAGTGAGCATTTGGAGAACTTTGAAGTTAAGAGACATGGTAGAGAAAGGTCATGGTTTATGTACTCTCTTTGTTCCATCCTTTCCTACTTCCTTCTATTTGCTCATTGGTTAATTATTAAAAAAATTATATATAAACTCAATTACTTTTATATAATCTGTAAGAAGGTGTAGCAATTGAAAACTACGTTATGTCTATGTGTTGATTTCTTAGGGTTACTGTAACAAAGGACCACTAACTGAATAGCTCAAACAACAGAAATGTATTATCTCAGTTCTGAAAGCTAGAATTCTGAGACCAAAGTGTCAGCAAGGCTGTATTTTCTTTGAAGTTGCTAGGGAAGGATCTGTTCCAGGTCTCTCTCTCGTAGCTTCTAGTAGTTCCTTGGTTTGTGACAACATAACTCCAGTCTTTACATGCTGTTCTCCTTGTACGCATCTCTGTGTCCAAATTCCTCCTTTTTATAGACGTCAGTCATGTTGGAGTAGGGCCTTACCCTATTCTAGTATTTTCTGATTTTAACCAATTACAGCTGCAGTGACTCCATTTCCAAACAAGGTCACGTTCTGAGGTACTAGGCATTAGTACTTCAACATATGAATTTTGAGGGGACACATTCAATCCTTAGCAGTGTGTTGCATAAAGTTGTTTAGAAAGAGAATCCTTTATCATTGAAGCACTATCAACAAAAGATTATTTCATTTCCTTATGTTCATGGATACTTCTCTGCCTATGGGAAGCTCATACCTCCTTCTATGTAGTGAATCTCATTTCTTAACACTTGAAGGATTTCCTTCCCTTAATTATTCCTTCTTACCCTTGTATTTTTAACTTCTCCTTGCTTACTGAATCATTTTCATCAGCCTTTAAACCTGTTCAAGCTTTTCCATCACACACACACACGCACACACACACCCACACACACACGCACACACACACGCACACACCATCTCAATCCTATTAGCTACTATTCCTCATTTCTTGGAATGAGGTTATATTTTGAAAATTATATAGTTGGTAATTCCTTACTTCTCCTACATTCAGTTGACTTCTGAGCCACTGTAATCTGAATTCTGCTTCTAACACATCACCTGGAACTGCTTTCTTAAAGTCAATAACGACTTACTTTTTGATAAGCCCTTCCTTTATTTATCTCTGTTGCACCTAACACCATTGATCTCACTCTCTTTCTTAAAGTTAATCCCTGCCTTGGCTATCATGGCACCATGCTGTTCTTGTTTTCAACCTGTTCATTTTCAGGTTTTGTTTGTTTGGTTGTTTGTTTCCCAAAGTCACTTCTTTTCATCTTTCAACTGTTGATTTTCCACTACATCAGTATTCCAGTGATTCCCAAATCTTCACTCCCTGACCAGATACCTTTCTTCTGAAGGTAGAAGATGTACCTTCCTACATCAATAGTTCATACTATATTTCTTCAGTTGGCTATTACAAGGGACACTAAAATTAAACTCATTATATTTTCTTCATCTGAAATTCTTCCACCTCAAATTAGATTTGCTCTCAACAGGAGTGAATGGCACTTGCGGTGAACATAAGGGTGAACCCCATTAGACCTGCCAGATACTTTATATCATTCTTTACTCTTTCTTCTCTCATTTTTCCCTCCTATGCCACCCATATCTGGTAGAGCCCACCTTCTAAAAAGCTTTCAAATCTACTCCCACAGAACCATTTTAGTTTATTTATTTTTAGCTTATTTATTTATTTATTTATTTAGAGAAAGATAGAGTGAATGATCAAGGGGCGGAGCAGAGAGAGGGAGACAGAGGATCCAAAGCGGGCTCTGTGCTGACAGCAGAGGGGCTGATGGGCACTTAGTCATGAACAGTGAGATCATGACCTGAACTGAAGTTCAGTGCTTAACTGACTGAACCACCCAGTTGCTCCCCACATCTTAGTTTAAGTACTAATAGTTTCTTTCCCAGATTATTAAACCAGCCTCCTATCTCTGGTCTTGGTCTCATCCAGCACATCCTCCATAGTGTACTTACTGTAAACTGCATAAAAGTAAATCTGATCATACCATTCCATGGATAAAAATTCTTTATTGATACATTAAAGCCTTCTGAATAAAACAACTTATTATTATGGCACAAATGTCTTTTGTGATTTGGTCCTCATTTGTATCTTCTTGCTAATGTATATCTCTCCACACTATCGTATTGAAATACTTGTTCCCTGAGTTCTTGCAATGGTTTCCTTTGACTCCAGAAATTCCCATTGTCCTGCATTTACTTGGAAAATGTTTCTATTTCTTTAATCACTTACTAATTCTTCTGAACATTGAGATTCTGGTTAGATATTTTTTTTTTCTCAAGAAAGCTTTCTCTAATTCTATTACCTTAATCTCTGTATTTGTGTGTGTAACTTGCTGACTTAAAAAAAACACAAGTCTTTTATCAGAGTCTCACAAAGCTGAAATTAAGGTCTCATTCAGCTGTTCTAATCAGGAGCTTAGGATGTCTTTCAGTCCATCCCTGATTTTGGAAGAATTCACTTCCTTGACATTGAAGGTTTGAGGTTCCATTTCTTTGCTGGCTGTTTCTCTCATCTCCTTCTGATATCCCTTCTCACACAGCCCTTTCAATTATCAAAACATAGTGAGTCAAATCCTTACCACGCTTGAAATATATCCGACTTCTGCTTCATATGACTGGGCCCACCCAGATCATTTCCCTATTTTAAGGTCAACTGTACTATAGAACATAATAACCACCTGAGTGATACCATATTCATAGATCCTAGAGATAAGAGCCGGACAAATTTGGGGGTGCTGTTTTAGACAATCTACCTACTATGCCTAATTGTGGCTGTTTCCCTTATACGTACTTGAATGAATCATTGTGGGAAAAAATACGTACCATGAACCTCCTTTTATGAAGAAAATTGAAGCTCTCCAAAGTAGTGCATACTACTACTGAGATACAGTGGTTTTGTGTTAATGCAGACTTGGATTTATTTTGGTCATTGTTTTTTAGTTCTATGGTATAGGAAATTGCTAAGACCTTGAAAAATGTGCTTAATACCACCTTCCTGGTAAAAAGGTGAGTATCCACTGATGATGTATGCAAAACATTTGGGATTATTTCAGAATTTCAACTAATTGTAGTTTTGTTATCAGTAATTGATTTGTGCCAGGTCACACAGCTAAACTGTGACACAACACTCAAATACGATCTTCTCTATCCTGAAAGAGAGATAGCAACAGGTAACAGGAAAAACACTGTTCGATTGATAGTTTTGTTTTCCCTTTATTAGATAATAGTTCTTAGAATCGTTTAGTGTTGTTTAATGATAACCTAAAACTTCTCAGTCCTCTTAACTTTAATTTATAGAATCTTAAAGCCAAAATTTTTGTTTTATCATGGAAGTTAATTATATAGTTGGGCACAGTATTCAGGCATTCACTACCTAAGCAGGCATTCAAAAGTATATCTATTTCATAAATTGAAAAGCTACTTATTCCAAATTCATGTATATGCCATCTTCAAAGATTCCTGTTTTACAATGTACATATAATGAGTATTTGAAGATACCACTGTGTATGCTGTTGCTATCCATTAGTGCTCTAAAAAAGAACAAAGCATGACCTTATTTCCTTTCCTTACTGTCCAATACAGATTTATATTTTGTAGTTGTGATCTGTAGCATCAGCTAATATTCATTGCTTTTTTGCAACTTAATTTCCTGACCTCCCAGACTGCCTGAAACCACTGCTTAAATTGAGTCGCATTATGCACAATTCCTAGCTTTCTGCTTTTTCTCCTCCCCAGACTTCTACAAGTCTGCTAGAATCCTTGAAAAACATCCTAAAACATTACTTATTCTGTATTCTTCATTATTGTCACAATTCAGCACTCTATAAAGCAGGATATAATATATTGATTTTATTCCCACTGCCCTTCCTCTCTGTCTGAAGGGCATATAAATGACCAGGGCCCAGGAACTGGCTCAGTTCCTTTGTCCTGGGAGAATGGCAGAATGGTGCCCACTACCTGCAGCATGCCCTGCAGGCACTGTGTTTTATGAGATTTAAATATTCTTTTAATGGAGAGACACCACACACTGACACTCCTGAAATGCAGACCTCCATTACTTACACTTCCCTAGGAGAGAAGGCCTCTAAACAGGACCATGCAGGAAGTTGCCCTCAGGCTACAGAGTAACAGCAAACTTCAGCTGTAGGGGGCAATTTATGTACGGCAAACAGCATGGGGTTAGCTAGATTTCTAGGGCTCTCTGAGGATTGGTTAATTTCAATAATTTCAAGAACTCTGGGGAAAGAGGCCCCAGAGGCTATCCCTAGTTACCTGGTACCTCATTCTGTAGGGCTAGTATGTAATGACCCTGAAATGTGAGGGCCCAATAAGAGAAGTATTTGGAATGTGGACTTAATTAGTTGTTCAAGAAGGGTGTCTAACTAAATGTCCTCTAACCAAAGCCTCAAAACTGGGTCAGGATAGCATTTAAACAAAACAAAAATAACACAACTTTGTTAGACACTTCTAGGTGGGGAATGGCATGTGTTTGCTGTCTTTGATTACTTTTCCTTCTCAGAAACTAAGCTTATAGTTGTGTTCAAACGTAATTCTCTTACTTCATTCAGGATGTTCAGGGATAAGAGGTTCCCTATTTCTTATTTAAAACATGAAAAGGAAGCAAGTGTGACTTCATAACAGGAATGTTTAACAGCATATTTCTAACCCATTTCAGTTTTCTTTCTTGTAAAGTCTACATTGTGGGAAGGGTCACAATCACCTACCTTATTTAAAAAATACAGGTATAATGTACCGATTATGTCTGTCTTCTGTGAGGGAAAAAAATGCTGGTATCAGAAAATCTTAAGATCTCCTAAGGATATTTTTCCCCCAAGAATTTTGTACCAAGCAAGTTCAATGGGGCAATATAAATTAATATTACTTTACCACTTGTTGGCTTTCTTTTTTGAGAAGATGATTGCTGATGAGTTTATAAGACATTTATGTCTTAAGTATAGTTCATAATTGATTTTGATGAAATCCACGGATTTAGCAGATCACGAAACTGATTGGTCATGCCTACTAACTTATTCTATGATGCTAGGAAACTTTTTTTTTTATCTTTATGCCTACAAAATACAATCACTTTAAGAAGTCTTTAGAAAATGAAACACAAATGTTTGTTTTTAATTTTACTTTTAATCAAAAATTTCCTGGATGAAACAAATAACAAAATGGTGAAAACTTTGAATAGTTTTTATAAGGATCATTGATGTGGAAATGTTGGGGTTCAGACCAAATGGTCAAGAAAGAATTCTTGAGATGTTTTTGTTGCAAAAAGTGGTTTTATTAAAGCACAGGGACAGGAATCGTGGGTGGAAGAGCTGCACTAGGATTTCACTGGTGACTGATTATATACTTAAAAGTTTTTTTTTTAATGTTTATTTATTTTTGAGAGACAGAGAAAGACAGAGGGTGAGTGGAGGAGGGGCAGAGAGAGAGAGGGAGACAGAATCTGAAGCAGGCTCCAGGCTCCGAGCTGTTGGCACAGAGCCCAATGTGGGGCTCGAACTGAGGAACCGTGAGATCATGACCTGAGCCGAAGTCAGACACTCAACCCACTGAGCCACCCAGGTGCCCCGATTATATACTTTTAAGTTGGGAGGGGGTGAGGGTAGCTTAAGTCTGTAAGCAATTTTCGAAGCAAGGTTTCCAGGACCTTGAGGAGGCTAGATTGTTAGGAAAAGATAATTTATTATTGTTTAATAAAACTTTAGTCAGGAGACCATTCAGATGTATATTAGTGGGCCATATGCTTGGAGGATGATTGCTAACATATATTTGGCTGGTAGAGATAAAGGAGGTTTCCAAAGGAATTTTTATATGTTAAAGTAGACATACAGAGTCCTCGAAGGTTGGGATAATGTTAAGCTAAGATTGCCTTTTGCCCTTAGCAAAGTGTCATCCTGGAGGCAGCTGAGTTCCTAGAGGAAGGCCACTCTGCCTGTCTCAAGGACTTGTCAATGGGCTGTAATTAATGCAAGAAAGTGAACCTAATAGGACTATAAGAACTTAGAAATGACAATTCCATTGTCTCATAGAACTATTTTAACATCTCAGCACATTTCTCAGTGAGTCTAATTTTTTAAGGATTCCAAAAAATGTACGATTACAATGAATTTGGTTGAGAGGTTATTGAGCACAGCTTAAGGGTCTTAGTATTATTATTAATGGTTTCCTTTTGTTTGACCTTTGCTGCAATTGCTTTTTCTGCTTCATTTTTATGCCTAAAGCCCTTACTTATCATAGAAATGTATGATTTTTGTCCAATAACTGGTCAAGAAATATTCTGATAGCAAAAAGAAATTCTGTAAATTAAAAGTGTTTTACAAGTTATAAAGCCCTTATACAAATATCAGATATAGTCATCATTATCTTTTGAGTGATAAAGATCATTAGGAAATCTTAAGATTTCCTAAGAGTAGACTTCCAAATGAAAAGATTATGCCAATATCCAAGGAGCCTTTTCTTTGATTGCTTGAAAATCACAGCCAATATGCCACTATGTCAATGGATAATGCTGTTTCCTGATTTGTATATGCTAAAAAATACATTTCTAAGATATTCACTTTGAACACCTACTATGCCTTTTCTATTTTTATATTTCTATGAAAACAATATTTAGGAAAAAAACACTATAAATCAATGAAATGTCAGTTCATCTCTTAAGTGACTGTATAAAGTCAAATCTAGAATCTTTTCAATTGAATGTAAAAAGAAATTTTTCATCATTTAGCAATTATTGATACTGAAATGATTTATGATTTTTTTTCAATTACGGTAAAACCTTAGATTTCAAGTAACTTGTTTGGTGAGTGTTCTGCAAGACAAGCCAACATTTCTAATAAATTTTTACTTGATAAACGAGCAATGTCTTACAATACAAGTAGTACATGACACTAAATGTCACATGATCACAACTGAGCCAATGGTTCTTGAAATTTGCTTGAAAGTGCTTTAGATTATAAGATTGTTTCTGGAATGACTTATGCTCACAAACCAATGTTTTGGTATATTTTAAACTAAATAAAGAATTAGAGTGGTGTTTTTATTGGCTTTATTTATTTATTTATTTGTTTGTTTGTTTGTTTGTTTAGTAGAGGGAGACGGACACAGCATGAGCAGGGGAGGGGCAGAGAGAGAGGGAGAGAGAGAATCCCAAGTAGGCTCCATGCTCCCAGCACAGAGCCTGATGTGGGGCCTGAACTCAAACTGTGAGATCATGACTTGAGCTGGAACCAAGAGTTGGTCACCTCACTTTGTTTTCAGTATTTAAAAACAGTTCCTCTTATGGTCCTGTTTAGATGATTATGTACCTACACTGCTTTATTTCACTATTTATTCAGATATTACAGGTAGTATGCTGCTTTAGAACTCAGTTAACCCAAGAATCAGGGGCACTTGGGTGGCTCATTCGGTTAGTGTCTGACTCTGGATTTCAGCTAAGGTCATGATCTCACAGCTTGTAGATTCAGGACCTATATCAGGCTCTGTGCTGACAGCAAGGAGCCTACTTGGGATTCTCTCTCTCTCCCTCTCTGCCCGCCTCCCCTGTGAATGGGCACGTACACACACACACACACACACTCCCCCCCCAAATTAATTAATTTTAAAAAATGATTTAAAATCCTTTAAAAAAAACATAAGAATCATTTGAGGTCAGTTATTTTGGTAGAGCTGCAAAATACATTGTTGGTTATTATACATTTTTGTGTTTTCTAACCTCTACCCTGCTGTTCGCTCCTACCATATTCCTATTTATTTCTTATCTTTTTCCACTTACTCATAACATTTTGTCCTTTTTTACTCTGATAGAGTTGTCTGTTTCCTTTATTTTTTAAAAATCTTTTGACCTTTTTATTTGTAAGAATTAGGAAATAACTTGTAAATCATAAAGCCCTTCCAAGAGAAGACCAGAGGTCTATAAATAGAAAGAGTCATGATGATTCAATACAAATTTTGACGTGTTTTTGTAACTAGTAGCCAAGAATTACATTAATGATTTTACTTGAGGAATTATGTGAGGTTTATGAGTTAGAAATTATGTGATTTTTTAAACCTATATTTCTAATTTTAGCATAAGATCATTTTCAAAGTGATTTACAGATTCTACTTGCCTTTTATTTTTTGGTACTTAATTTGTTTATACAATAGTCTAAAACAATGAGTTGATTCTAATTCTAGGCAAAATAAATTATAGGATGTATGGTACTAGAGTTGGCTAACTGAATTTGGGACAAATTACCCAAATATCTATGTATCTGGCTGTGACTTTCCAAATTTATCAAATAAAAGTACAAGAATAAGATAATTTGTAAGCTGTTTTTATATCTATATGTCTGATTCTCTAGTAACTTATGCAATGATGACATAAATGTTCATTTCATGCATAAAATGAGCTATGTGAAAATTACACTATTTAAACTATAACTTTAAATCACAAAAATCATAAATTAAATCACAAAATATTTCAAAATTAGCTGCATACATTTTTATATAACTATAATGAGCCATAATTTATACTAATTCTAATTATAATAATTCAGAGTTTATCCACATGTGCTTGTGGTATCTATAACAAATCATCTAAAAATTAATGGCTTAAAATGATAATCTTATTTTGTTTATGATTTTGCAAGTCAGGAATTTGGGAGTAATTTAAGTTAGGCAATTGGTTGTGAGCTTCAGTCACCTGAAGACTCCACTGGGCTAGATGTGCAAGATGGCTCACTCTGATGGCTGGCGATTAAAGCTGGGTGTCTTTTTGAAGCTGATAGGGGGCTGTTAACAGAAGTACATGTGTTTTTACTTTTTAGCATGGCTAGGTTAGTTTCTTTCTGCAAGGAAGTAACCTGACAAAGGAGCATTCTAACTGAGCAGTCCTGGAAGCTGACCTTATCTAGTCTTGAAAGTCATGTGGACTTAATTCTGCAGTATTCATTGGTCAAACAACAAAACCAGTCCAGATCCAAGGAGAGGGCATTGGCCTCCATCTTTCAGTAGGAATAGTAAAAAAATGATTTGTAGACATCTTTAATCTACCACACTATGAGTTCCACATTTATAAATAATTACTGAATTTAGAAATAATGGAATTGAATTATAGTCCTAAAAATTAATAATGCTTGAATGAGAATCAGAAGATGTCATAATTATTAAAGCATATAGTTTATGAATGAGAAATATACATTTAAATAAGCACAAGCTTAAACTGGTTACTTTAGCCTACAGGTTAATGAAATAACCTCATTTGAAAAATCAAGAATATTAAAATCCAGCTAATTCTACAATCAATATGATTTCTAACTCAGTGGATCATCCTGCCAAATACATTCCACACATTTGCAAATACAGTGAGAATATTGAGGGAATATTGCTATTAGTTTTCCCCTAAGAGTAGGTGTATTCAAGGACTTTTTATTTTGTTTGTTAAGCAAATACTTCTGTGAATATTGGCACATGTATATATAACAACTAAGAATGAAAGTCTAGATAACTAAGATTCATTTGCACAGTCATTCATAGTGAAGGCTTTTATAAAAGTTGGCTTCTGATAACATATGATAAATATTTAATGTGTTATTCCATAAGTAAATGCAAATGATATATTATCACCTATCTGATGTAAAGCTCTGAGATTGTGAACTTCTTGAAAAAGTTTCCCAGGGGGAAAAAACATCTGAGAATTATAAAAAGTGAGCATATTTTTGGAAAACCATTTTTTTCTACAATTCTATTAGTCACAATATTGACAAATCTTCCATTTTAAATTAATTAATAAAACCATTAATATACAAAAATATTATTGATAATTAATCTACAAAAAATATATAATTGTAGTAGATTCAGGCAGATGCCCAGATCCTCTTTCAGTGAAGGACCACTTCCTGAAGTAAGTGCAAATCCTACAGTTAGCTGACTGCCTCTGGCTGTTAACTCCTGCCTTTAGGGCCTGCCTCAGCTCTCTAGCTGAAGTCAGTCTCATCTCTGGATAACCTGAGACAATGAATAAGTAACAGCAGCTGAGATCTAGTTCTCTCTTTTTATTTTTCTCCAAATTTTTATTGAAATTCTAGTTAGTTAACATACAGTGTAATATTGGTTTCAAGGAGTAGAATTTAGTGATTATTCTCCAATAGATAGCACCCAGTGCTCAACACAAGTACCCTTTTTAACCCATCACCATTTAGCCCATCCCCACCCCCCTCCTGTTCATCAATCCTCAGTTTGTTCTCCATCGTTAAGAATCTCTTATGTTTGCTTCTCTCTCTCTTTTTTTTCTGTCCCCCATATTCATCTGTTTTGTTTCTTAAATTCCACATGTAAGTGAAATCATATGGTATTGTCTTTCCCTGACTGACTTATTTTGCTTAGCAAAATACATTCTAGCTCTATCCATGTCATTGCAAATGGCAACATTTCATTCTTTTTGATGGTTTAGTAATCTTCCATTGAATATATGCACCACTTCTTTTTTAATCATTCATGAGTTGATGGACATTTGGACTGTTTCCATAATTTGGCTACTGTTGATAATGCTGCTATAAATATTGGTGTGCATGTGCCTGTTCAAAGCAGTATTTTTGTATCCTTTAGGTAAATACCTAGTAGTACAACTGCTGGGTCGTAGAGTAGTTCTGTTTAGCTTTCTGAGGAACCTCTCTACTGTTTACCAGAGTGGCTGTACCAGTTTGCATTCTCATCAAGAGTGTAAGAGAGCTCCCCTTTATCCACATCCTCGCCAGCATTTTTGTTTCTTGTGTTGTTACTTTTAACAATTCTGATAGGTATGAGGTGGTATCTCATCATGGTTTTGATTTGTATCTCCCTGATGATGAGTGATGTGGAGCATCTTTTCATGTGTCTGTTAGCCATCTGGATGTCTTCTTTGGACAAATGTCTATTCATGTCTTCTGCCCATTTCTTCACTGGATTATTTGTTTTATGGATGTTGAGTTTGGTAGGTTCTTTATAGATTTGGGATACTAACCCTTTGTCAGATATGTTGTTTGCAGATATCTTCTCCTGTTCCATAGGCTGCCTTTTAGTTTCATTGATTGTTTCCTTTGCTGTGCAGAAGGTTTTATCTTGATGACGTTCCAGTAGTTCACTTTTGCTTGTTTCCCTTGCCTTTGGCAACATGTCTGGTAAGAAGTTGCTGTGACTGAGGCCAAAGAGGTTGCTGCCTGTATTGTCCTCTAGGATTTTGATGGTTTCCTATCTCGCATTTAGGTCTTTCATCCATTTTGAATTTACTTTTGTGTATGGTGTAAGAAATTGGTCCAGTTTCATTCTTCTGCAAGTTGCTGTCCAGTTTTCCCAACACCATTTGTTGAAGAGACTTTTTCCATTGGATACACTTTCCTGCTTTGTTGAAGATTAGTTGACCATATAGTTGTGGAGACATTTAGTTCTCCTTCATGAGCCCCCAGTGACTGAACAGGGAGTGGTACAAGAGCCTGCCTACATTCTCTCAACACAGGATTCCTCTAACAGGCACCCTTGGCTCTGGACCTCTTCGTTTAGATGGCAGAGGTTTGTCAGGTATGGGTCTTGGTCCAACTTCCTCCCTAGCCAAGTCTGATTCTTCTTTTCTTTTTATGTGGGTTTACTCTCTAATGGACCTTTTATTATAAATAAACCTTAACCACACCTCAGTATTTGTCTTCTGGAGAATTCACCTGTGACAACATTTTATTTTATGTTAAGAGTTCTTTTTCTTAAGTGAGATCTTATGCAAGACTTTAGGAACATAAGTACTAATACAATGCAGTTTTTGCCATCAGGTAGTTTATCATCTGATGTTATCTTCAACCTCCACAGAAAAGTTACTAGCACAGTCACAGGACTACTTAGTTGAAGTACCACGAATTTGATTCTACATCTCTGATTCTAAGAAGCTTGATTATTCTCTTACCTTCCTCTTAAGTTTGCTGTTTTTACCTTTGTGCTGTGAGGCAAGCTAAGCCATCTTTTTGTTAATATTTAAAATCTGTTAAAATATGTATTAAAAACAATGTGTGTAAACTCTATCCATGAAAACCTGTGATTTAGGGAAGAAATAGGCATAGTGCAAAAGGAAAGGTACAGAGGTAATGAGCATCTCCCAGGCAAGCTGGTTGCAAGCAGATGAAAGGAGATATTAGTCAATTCAAATCATACATTTGTTATTACTTAGTTTAGAGGAAGTACAAATTACTAACATCATGAAAACCAGAATGAACAAGTACTATTTTTTCTAAGCCGTTAGCTGTTTTCCTCCTTGTCAGTTCAGATAAGGTTAACAGATTCAGAAGAAATGGGAATTCCCCTAATGTAAACATTTCTTATTTGGTAATTTTATGGAAAGGAAATGTGTATTTGAGTAATTGCACATCAGTTACAGTGTTTGGTGCTAATGAAATAGCCTATCTGCTGAAGTGGAGGAGGCAAAAAGCACAATGAGGCTGGGGAACAAGCAAACAACACTGGAAGTATTAATATTGCATGAAATGACATATGTTTTAGATGCTATGGAACATGCCCTTACTCTCAAGGGGTGTCTTAGCCAACAAGGGGAAGCTTTCTAGTGGAATAAGGAACAATGTTTGAAATGTCTCTAAAAGCACAAGAAATTGTGGGGAATAGAGAGGTGCCATGTGTAGAAGACTTTATAGTCCAGACCTGTGTATGGGTAAATCAGGATACATAAAACATTTTGTATTTCAGTTCTGTAGGAATGATCAATGGTTCTGAGAAAGTTGGAAATGAAAAACTTTGAAGCTCCAGAAATAAGCAAGTAGCAGATAACGAAAGGCACTATATACTATGCTAAAGAGTGTTTGACTTCTTTATTTTCCTGAAAGAGGTGATTAGCTATTAAATAAGAAGGGATGTAATTTATTGCCATTTAGGAAAATATCTCTAGCAGATAGGGAAGGTGATACAGAGAAAAATCGGTTCAGAAATTCACTGCATTAAGCCAGAAAGAAACAATGGACACCTTGAGTAAGTCAATGAAGATAGAGAAGAGTGCATCTAAGAAATATCAAGGAAATAGAGATTAAAGACTTTGGTATCAGATTTGGCCAGAGTGAGTAAAAACTAAGAGTATAGGATGGCTTCCTGCTTATTTTAGGAAATAGAAACATGTGAGAAGTAAGTAGAAGTCAAGTTTTCAGGTAGAGGAAAATGATGAGACGAATGCTGCCCTGGAATGTCTATGGGACATTGCTGAGTATATGCTCAGTAAGTAGTTTTATTTATGAGTTGAGGCTTGGAAGGTACATGTGTCTAGATTAAGTATTTGTATTTGAGAGTTAGAAGTAATACAGGCATAGAGTAATATAGGCCACGGATGTGTATGTATTGTGTACATAGAGGCTGTGGCTGAGCATACACACACAGTGAGAAGAAAATGCCCAAAGATAGTGCTCTAGT
This sequence comes from Acinonyx jubatus, assembly GCF_027475565.1. NCBI lineage: Eukaryota > Metazoa > Chordata > Mammalia > Carnivora > Felidae > Acinonyx > Acinonyx jubatus. The sequence goes on along the minus strand of NC_069382.1, from coordinate 127,447,636 downwards.
GAGAGGGACAAGTATTATAGAGACACCATCAAAGATAAAGACCATAACTTGGTAACTGGTTTGGGAATTAATATTTAATTAATTCCCAAACCATAGGCAACAAAATGGACAAATGGATATTAAAGAAAAAGACTGATTAAAAAAACATACCTGTGTATATTATATAGAATAATATCTTCAGATGCATTAGCTTGTTTATCTTGCAACTTAGAATATATTATGAAAAATACCAGACTGTAGAAAATTTGAGTTTCATTAGTCATATGCAATTATCTCCCACTGTGTGAAGCTGACTTTCCTTATCAAGAGCAAAGTGAAATGGCTAAGCCTATTATGCTGTCTCTTTGATGTTTTTATAGGATATAATGAAAGATGAATGCTCAATGCTGAAGCTGCAGCTGAAAGAGCGGGATGAACTCATTTGCCAACTTCAGGAAGAGCTGGTAAGTGATAAAAATATTGGCCCACAAACATACTTTCCTTGCAAGGTTATTTGCTATAAACCCTCCAACAACTTTTTTGTTAACAGTAATATTATGTATAAACTGTTAATGCTTCAATCGGATTAATTATCAATTTTATAGTCTTACAGACGTGAGGATTTGAAAATCTGAAAAATAGAATGGTCTCTAATCTATACCGAACATTGTATAATTCCAGAAACAGATCACTAAACCAAGATTAGATATTTTAGTTTTATCTATCAAAAATTGTAAAGACTAAGGTCATATTTTATTTTGTAAAGTGTGTGATTTAACTTCATACTGCTCTACCTAGAGATATGATCATGTAATATGAAGCAAAGTACACAAAAATCTTAAACAAAAATAGATTGTACTTTTTATTTTCATAAAGCTGCCAAAAATGTATTAACCTAATTTTTGTTAATGTGATATCTATATTATATAAAATTACACAAAATATTAAATGTTTATTGATATTTTCAGGGGTTTTTAAAATGCAACTTTATACAAAATTTATTAAGTGAAACTTCATAACCTGAAAATATATTTGGTAGGTAACAAGAACAGCAGTGTGCAGTACTTAAGTATGTGTTTTCAACTTATATATGTACATTAACAATAGTTTGCAATAAAATTTACTCTGAATTTAATAAAAAATGATCTGTAAAATAAGAATGAAAAAGAGAGGAATGAGAAAGGAATTTTAATTCATCAAAAGTTCTTAATAATACCAGTAAAATGAAGAAGTATTAAACAATAAAAGAGCCTGACTCGTTATCAAGATGAAAAAACAAATCCTAGCCAATTATATTCTTTAGGATGAGGTCAGAGTTGACTACATTAACAATGATATATTACCTAATTATTTGATACAATTAAATGACAAAACAGATTTTGTAGACCATCAAGCTTCTGAGAATTCTCAACATATTAGTGAAATAGGGGACAGATTTAGAGCATTTTTTTGGTTCTTGACAACAGATAATGTTTTAACTGAAACCTGACCTTTATTGGGACTGTGTTATGATTGACTTGATGCTGGTTATTGGCCTCATGAGCTTATTATTGTTGCTTTAGAAAACCTATAAACCAGTATTTAAAATAGTAATAGTACTACAGACAAAAGGAACATGTCTTATGTTACTTGGAATTACCTTTTCTAAATAAGTAATAGATTTACTGTAAATTTATTTTATTACATTAGGAAAACATTTCTGTAGTTAACATAACTCCAGAGGTACATGTTATGTGACCAAGCTTTGTTTATGTGGTAGACAAAAAAAGTATTTAAGTTGAATGAAAATCATGTAGATATTAATGGATGCAAATAATCATCAGTTTTAACACAACAGAAAATCTATTCCCTTTGTCAGAATGCTTATTCTTGGTGGATTAACTCAGAAAGAAGTATTCATTTTTTCCCCTTAACATTAGTTGTGATTAAATTTAAAACATATACAAGACATCAGACCTTCATTTGTTGAGTGGAATGAGAAAGAAAATGATTACTCCTAAAGCTAATATTACATCGTTATACTTAAAGTAATGTAATGCCCCTGCATCCGAGAAAGAAAGTCTTCTGTTGGCTGATTTAGTAAAATGACTTGCAAGAGTTTTTTTTGTTTTTGTTTTTGTTCCATTTTTATGCTATGTAGTTTGCATAACCATCTTGGATATTTAAATAAGAAAATGTTAACTTCTGAAAACAAAGTTTGTTTTATTAAAGAGGACTATAGCTGAAGAGGAAAGTGTGTAAGTGATTTAAGGACTTAAAGAAGGAGATGTGTTGCTGAAAAGAAAAGGGCATCATCAAAACTGGATTTGGAGCATAGAGGAAGGGTATAACCACATAAAAGCTATACAACCCACTTGGATGCATTAAAAATTAAGTCCTAGCACACTTGTGATGCTGATAACAAATAACTTGTGACATTTTGACAAGGTGGACATTAAACTTTACTTTTATACTTTACCTACCTACCTTTAAGAATTTGCAAACATTTCAGAGGAGTGCCTGGGTGGCTCAGTTGGTTGAGCTTTTGACTCTTGATTACGGCTCTGGTCATGATCCCAAGGTCGTGGGATCAAGCCCTACTTCAGGATTCTGCACTGAATGTGGAGCCTACTTGGGAGCCTGCTGTCTCTCTCTTGCTCCCTCTGGCCCTCTCCCTGCTCCCATGAGCTCTCTCTCTCTCAAAAAGATTTTTTTTAACTTTTTTAAAAAAATTTATTTACTTATTTTGAGGGAGCGAGAGAGAGAGAGAGCAGAGGAAGGGCAGACAGAGAGGGAAAGAGAGAAAGCATTGCAAAATGTCTTCTGGGGGCAAAATTTTCCCGAATTGAGAACCATTGCTTCAGGGTTATTATAATCCTCAATAAAATTGTATGTTATAGGTTTAATGTCTATCTGTTGATACCCAGTTTGAATGAAGAAAAAAAAGTTCGGTAGAATGGATGGGCTTCTCCTTTGACCATTACATAAATAGTCCTTTGCATTGCATTTTAGGCTGCTAGAGCTGCTGTACAAAACGCCATAGACTGGATGGTTTAAAAAATTTATTTTCTCATAGTCCTGGAGGCTAGAAGTCCAAGATCAAGATGCTAACATGGTTGGGTTCTGGTGACAGCTCTCTTCCTGGCTGCAGATGGCTACTCTGTGCTCACATGGCCTTTGCTAAGTGCATGTGCATGGAGAGGACAAGAAGGAGAGTTCTAACTTTTTTCTTACATAGGCACGAACCCATCATGAGAGCTACATATACCCTCATGACCTCATTGAAACTGAAGCATCTCCCAAGACCCCCATTTCCAAATACCATCACACTGGGATTAGGGTTTTAATATACAAATTTGGGAGGGACACAATTTAGTTCATAGCACAAAATGTTAATGTTTATGGTTATATTTCATAGTTATATATTTTTTTCAGGCACTAAATACACATTTTAAATAGCATTTTTACTCTGTGATTTCAGAATTATGTTGGTTTAACTTCACTTTTTTTTCTGGGTTAGTAGATTTTGCAAAGCATAAATATGCTAAGAAACCTAATAATTCTGATTTTAGATTATATATTGATTTTGGGGCAAATTATCCACATTATTAACTGCATTTCTAATAAGAATGTATTTTGTAATCATACTCTGAATTTATTCCTTCCTGTTTATCTTTAAGAAGAAGAAAAACAAAAATAAGAGGTTTGTACTTTTGGGAACAATTTCAAGATGTCTTAAATTATTATCCCTGAAATTTGTATGCATCACTCACCTTGGTGAGACTTATTGTTTTTTTTTTTTCAATAGCTAATTATTTGCATGTATTGTATGATGTACAAGAGAATATTAAATATCAGAATACCAGAGTGTCCTGTGGTTGTGGAAGTGTTAGGGCAACTAACTGGAGAAGACAAACTCTTTGGGCAGGAATTTTTGTTATGGGTAATCAAGAAACAATTGGTTCATACACTTACTTCTAAGTGCTTTATAATACAACAAAATCTTCTCTGCATTGCTATGAGGTAATGTGAAGGGTACTGGCTAGCTGTACCTATGTGACATGAGCTATGCAAATAATACTTTTATGTTGTTAATAAATTATCAAAATAGCTTGTATTGATATTATAAAATATTTTCACAAACAAAAATTGGAATTAACCAAACATTTGAAATTCCTTTTTCAAGTTTGAGACTATTCTCCCATCAAATGAAATCTTAATGTTTTTATTTGTTTCCTACCCTGGAAACATACATGAAATTTGCAAAGCTTTGAAGACTTTTAGTGATTTCAGTTCTTTTAGTGGTTTTCCTTTGAAACATATTTATTTTAATATTTGTGATTTACATTTGTAAATCCCTAATTATAGTGCATAGTATAAGACTTATTACACATTACTGTTTTCTCAACTTTTTATCTTTCTTTTCTATGGTCTCTGATTCATTTATGGTTTGGTTAGAATCTTTTCCCAGGGTTCCTGGGTGGCTGAGTCGGTTAAGCATCCGACTTCAGCTCAGGTCATGATCTTATGACTCATGAGTTCGAGCCCTGCATCGGGCTCTGTGCTGACAGCTCAGAGCCTTGAGCCTGCTTGGGATTCTGTGTCTCCCTCTCTTTCTTCTCCTTCTCACTCGTGCTCTGTCTCTGTCTTTCAAAAATAAATAAACGTTAAAAAATTTAAAAAGTTTTCCTGAACGTTTCCTTCAAATGGGGTATTGATGACAGGGTCTCTAATTCTTTGAATATCTATTCACTTGAAAGATGAAAAATAGTGCTAGGGTTGAATTGTGTCCTCCCCAAAGCTAATCAATTAAAACCCTAATCCCTAAGGTGGATTATCCCATCCTAGGATTAGACCTAATCTAATCCTAATCACTTCCCCAAATCTCCACCCAAATACCATCACATCAAAGGGGTAGGATTTCAACATGAATTTGGGAATACAATCATTTAGTCTGAAAGGGAAGTAAAGGTATCAGAGGTCTTATGGAATCTACTCTTTCACTACAGCCACTTAATGACATTAGTTATGATATTACTGTTTTTGCATATCAAAATTCTCTGTAAGATTCTAGTTGACAAAAACTCACATCTGAGAATAAAAATTAAAAACCTGGACAAGATTATTACTAAAGACTGCTAGGAATTACTGGTTCAGAGTAGGAAATAAGATGAAAAACTGTGACATGTACTTCACTGAGAATTATTGTTAATAAGGATAGTAATTGAAAGCATGGAAAAAAACAAACTTTCAGAGTCAGAAACAATTGGAAGTCTTTTTTTTAAAATAATTAAATGATATTTGGATATATATTTAAATATAAATTGTACTTATTGTGTAGAGTATGTTTAACTTTTTCAATATTAGAAATAGAACTCTTGGGGCACCTGGGTGGTTCTCTCGGTTGAGCAACTGACTTCGGCTCAGGTCATGATCTCTCGGTTCAGGAGTTCGAGCCCTGTGTGGGGCTCTGTGCTGACAACTCAGAGCCTGGAGCCTGCTTCAGATTCTGTGTCTGCCTCTCTCTCCACCCCACCCATGCTTGTGCTCTGTCTCTCTGTCTTTCAAAAATGAATAAACATAAAAAAATTTAATAAAAAAAAGAAATAGAACTCTTCTACCAGCACAAAGATTTAGGGATTTCATGGTATTTAATGCATTGGTATAAGTTAAGGCCAAAGGTCTAAACATATTGGCTATAAGTAAGAATACCTAATCAGAATCAATATAACAAAAGTTATTTAAAATAAATTATTTTAACTTTAGGTTTAACTTTGACTACTGGTGACATAAAACAGATAAATATTTTTCCCACTTATGAGAAAGTTTGGTTCTCTTTCTCAGCTATTAAGTGAAGGTCACGTTGAAGATTGCAATGTAATTTTATTGCTAGTATAAAACTGAGGGACATTGTAAATATTACCTTCTTGTTCCTAAAATATATCTGAGAGATTTATCATAAACATTGATGGTGAAGTGTAGCCTTGTGTTTTGGGAGGTGGGGGGAGAATGGATACTTTCTTCTAAATGATTATTAATCTTATAAATGGCTTCAGAAACTTTATAAATGGTTTCACAGTATAGGTGAAAAGTTTACCCTATATGATTTCAGAAATTGAAGAAATTGGGTTTGGCATTTATTAATGGATTGATTAAAAATATTTTTAAAGAAGTTGAAGATAACTTAAAAGTAAAAATAACTTTAGTTGGACCTAAGACTCTAAATAGTAAAATTTAATTGCCCTAATTAGGATCAATACACCATGCTATGCCTTTAGTATTATGTTTTACCAGTAATTTAAATGCCTATTACTTTGTCAATAATGAATTTGCATGGGTAACCACATTAAAAAAGGTGAATTGTCAGTAATTTATGACTCTAAACTTGCATAACGTCTATCATTTTATTCTTTCGTTTAGAAACTTTTGTTCATTTTGCAGCCCATCTGAGTAGAAAGCATCAGATTCTGCTTTTTACGGTATATTTCTTTAAAAGCATATTTCTACTTAAAAGCCGAGTTGCAACAAGTGACCCATAAATAAGACTTCGGCCAGAAAGTTTATGAACTGTCTGAAAATAAGTATGCTATAATACATCCCTCATTAAAACAAAGAAAAGGAAGGCAAAACAGAAATACTTCCAATGGTTGCCTTCATGTTTACCACATACCATTTAGACTTGTCAGAATGTAGTGAGAGCTGTTATTTTAGTCATCACGTGTTTCTAATCTAATGAGTGAGGAGCGGCATTGACTGGGAAGCACTTAAAATAATAATAAAACCGACTAAAAGCATTTTGCATTTACCATAGGCCAACAATTTAAAAAATGTCAGTTGTAAGTCTCCTCCCTGCATGATGTGGGTTTTTGTTTGTTTGTTTGTTTGTTTTCTTATGGATCTGAATCCCAATTTAGTAACTTCAGGTTAGGTTGTTTACATTGTAATCACACTTTTAAAATTTCCATTAGCACATTATTACTCATCTCTTAATAACATTGTATTTTTAAATGAAGGTTAATTGGGAGAAGTTCCTGTTAAGGAGAACTTTGCACAGAGATTAACAGTTCAGAATCTTTAAACCCAATTTGTGTTTCTAACCCCTGTAGTACTACATATTAAGGTATTCAACAATAAATTCAAAATAAGAAATGAAAGCATAGTTATAAAGATGAAAGAATCTTGAGTTACTTCAGTTCTGTCATTTGATATAACCATTTGTAGTATTTTTAAGATGTAAAGAAATAGAGTTAGAACTACAAGATACATATTTTAGTTCATACATTAAGTATTTTACTGACTTTTAATAGCTGGTTCTGAACTTATTTTAAATTGTATGTTTCCTTTTTTTTTTGTATGTTTTGTTTTAATGTTTTAAAACTAATGTACTAACCAAAAAAGTTGCATCAGGCATGATTTAATAGTTGCCTAAATTAGGGCACCTGGGCTCAGTTGGTTGAGCATCTTAGGTTATGATCTCACAGTTTGCGAACTTGAGCCCCACATGGGGCGCTCTGCTGTCAGCGGAGAGCTGGCCTCAGATCCTCTGTTATCCTCCTTTTCTGTCCCTCCTGCTCTGTGCTCTCTCTCAAAAATAAACCTTAAAAAAAGTTGCCTAAATTATACCTTTTGCAAAATATTCATAAATCTTAATATTATGTTTATTAAAACATTACTTTATGGCATGATAACATTTACAACGCTTTGTATGACCACCTTTCAACTAGCTGTGTTTCTTTTCTGGCTATCACTAAATCTCATTTTATGTCTTGATTATTTAAAGTAGGATTTTCTTCTAGAAATAGGATTTTTAAAATGATCTCTGTTCTAGATATCCAATAAGGTAGGTACATAGCTGAGTTTTGAAAACTTCTTCCTCCTTCAGTGTAAAGACTAAGTTGAAAAACAGATCACATAAGATAAGTATATATATGAATCTGTCTCTCTCTATATATACATACATATATGGGTGTGTGTGTGTGTGTGTGTGTGTGTGTATGTGTGTATACACATATATGTTAGTGTGTTATTAAACCTTTTTTTCTCACTGAAAGCAAATATTGAAAATTCTTACTTGAATGTAAGTAAACATATAAACAACCATTTTTCTCCAGTCTCTTAAGAAATCCCATTTGCTTTATTTAAATGTAAACCAAGCTCTCAGCTCATTTGTTAATACTTGAATAGCAAAGTATGGAGCTGCATAAAAGGCACTTGTAGAACTGATGAATTTTGAAAAATTGAAGGCAATTGAAGAACTGAAAGTAAAGCATTATGTATAATCAGGTTACTGTGCATAATAAAGGAGGAGCTAAAAATAAGACTCTAAGAAATACATACGGCTAAATAGCACTTTATCAAGAATCTGAAGAGAATGATTTTGATTTGGTTTAAAACATATTCAGAATTCAAATTGAATAAAATTGTATGTCCTTGAAGCTTTAATAACAGAATAATTCCTACTTGATAAGAGAAACATTCTTTTTCGCATGAAAATCATATCCTGAATTCATCTTAAAAGTAATTCCCCACTTGCTCTACATTCTATTATAACTTAGGGTATTATTTCATACCACTCATTTTAAGATAGAATATTACAGGCCCATGGATGATTTACATAAGAACAGACAGCTGTAAGTACTTTCAAATCCTCTTTCTTTCTCATATTTAGGAAACATTAGGAACAGAAAAGAAATAGATTAGGTATACTTAAACATTATTAAAGTGTCAGGCTACTCCTTTTTTTTCCAGGTGAATTAATTGCATATATTCCAGAAAAGGCTTATCGCAGCAGTAATTACATTCCTCCTCAGGTCTGTGAGACAGTTGTACGGTGTGAATGAGGCAATATCCTGTGATACATAATGGGGATTAGCCTCCAATTCCTGACACACTCTAGTAACCTGATGAAGAGCTGACAAAAAGATACAATCTTTAATATTCTACTGCACTTGCCTTGGCAATAGTACATATTTGTTTAAGTCTTTATCATGAAGTGTCGTCATATTGCAGTATGGCATGGCTATAAGGAAATAATTGTGGTATAATTTAAGTGCTAGTATAAAGTTGTTTTACCTTTAAGACATAAATATTTTTTAAAAGCAGCATGAAGCCATACTATGGCCAATTTAGGCATGTGGCAGAAATTAAATTGATATATAAATTTGGATGTTTTGTATATTTTTCACTTATAAGCTATGTTGTCATATAACTTAGTGGCTTTCTCTGTACTCTTTTTTTAAGTTTATTTATTTATTTTGAGAGACAGAAAGCGCAAGTAGGGGAGGGCCAGAGAGAGAGGGGACAGTGACAATCCCAAGCAGGCTTGGCACTGACAGTGCAGAGCCCAATGTGGGACTTGAACCCACTAACTGTGAGATCATGACCTGAGCCAAAGTCAGGCTCAACTGACTGAGCCACCCAGTCTCCCCTGGTTTTCTCTGCATTCTTATTTCTTTTATTATACCAATCAAGATTTCAGTGCATAGAATAACATATGAAATAAAACTATTCAAGTAGTCAACAAGACATAAAGATAGCCAAAGATTTAGAATTGGGGGAGGGGGGCAGAGCTACAAATCATGTTCCCAAATTACTAGGGGGGTTAATATGCAGAAGGAGAAGATATGTGTTGGTATGTATGTGTGCATGTGTTTATGTATATGTGTGTAGATAGGTGCATAAATATAAAGCATTATAGCATAATGTTCTACTTCACAAGATTATCTTTAAGCTTTTGAAAGCCAGGCTAACTTCGGATATCCCAGCAAGGGTTAAGAAGATGGAGCAGAATAGTCTCTCTTAAAGAGACAACATTCAAATCAGGGAGACAGACCTAAACAGTTCATTTTAATAACAGCCATTATTTACTGAGCTCTTACTCCTTGGCAGGTGCTCCAGTGAATGCTTTTGGTTTATTAGTGACTTTACTTTTTATAATAAAATCAAGAAGTATGTATTATTACTTCCAGTTCATCTATAATAAAGCAGATATTCAGAGGGATTAACTGATTTGTTCAAGTCTGCATAATAAGTGATAGAGTTAGGATTTGCAGCAAAGTCAGCCTGACTCCATGAACATATTTTTCCCTAATACATAAAAATGTATAAATTATAAAGCAGTGAGGGTAGTTCTATGCACTAAGATACCATAATTCTCCTTTGCTACATGTCAATATCATAATAAAACAATAGGTCTTGTTTGTTGATTGATTAGCTGGTAGTACCATTAAAGCTCCGACGGACAGGACAGCAAGTTTTATGATACAAATAGGAAAACATATTAGATCTGTCACTTGCAGCAACTTGTCACAGTCTTAGAGGGTAGTACAGTCGCTTTCCTCAGAAAGAGCTTGGGACATTACAGGCACATTTAATGTTATTTCTTTACCATGTCCTTTTTTATGGACACTCCTTGGGGCTGGGTGAGGACACTATAGAAGCCCATTTTTTAAAAGCACTTGTAAAATCATGACCTAGCATTATCAGAGCAAGGAAGAGATTTAGAAAAATCTAAGTATTTTACATAAAAGCTAAGAAAACATATTTTTCACTGATCTTAAATAAATCTCTGTGTGTATATAATGTATCTAAATACAATATATACATATTCACATATATGTATTTCATATTGTGAATAAATCTACCAAAGCCCATCAAATATAGACTGAGGGAATTGTCAAAAGTGAGGAAACCCACTAATCCAAACAGACATTAGTGACTATTTGATATCATGTGACAATTATTTTACTCCGTTGATAATAAAAACATGAATGACTAGGCTAGAAATGTTTTTTTTAATAATTTAGCATCATCGCATTTCCCAACTTGTTGAGCTATAACTAGGACTATTTTAAGTTCTGTAAGGAATACAAAGGAAGAGTCTGTAGAAGAGAAAAACATTTCTCTTCTTCCCTTCTAGGCTCTTTGGCTGGACTAATAATTAAATTGGCATAAAACAGATTAATAAGAAGCAAATTTAATTTCCTGTGTTCAGGAGCCTCACATAGACACTAGAGGGTCAAAGACAGGCAGTAGAGGCTTATATGCCACGATGTTAAGGAAAAGGGGAAAGAGAGGATGGAGTTTGGGGCTCAAAGGATGGGAAGACCATTCACAGGAAAACAAGAACTAATGTTTGGTAAACAAATGTTTGCCATGTCATGAGGAAAAGTCTTTCATTACCTTATATAAACCTATCGATAAACTATAATTATCTTTGGTAATAGCTCTCTTCCTGGTAGAGGCTTTCTATCTAAATTCTTTTAGACCGTTAACGAGCTAAAAACCTCTTCATGACTGTGAGCCCTTGATTGTCTCCACCTCAAACAATCCACATGACAAAGTGTCACATTCTGGGGCAGCTTGCCTTGAATCCCATTAACTGAAAATTTAACCAGGCATCATTCTAACGAGAAGCCTGGGCTTAAGTATCCTTTTGGCGTGTGTTTCCTATCACATTCAAATGTGACTTTTACCTTGACTTGATGTCTTTCCCTTTCTCATTGATGAGCACCTTAATGATGGGGCCTTGTCATCCTTCTGGTCTCAGCAGCCAGCCAAGTGGGCATTTGGTAAGTTTTTAAAGAAATGACTAAAATTTGTATCATTGTTCCTGCTCCAGTATTTGTTAAGGAAACCTTTAGAGAATAAAGCAAGATAATGTCACTATATTAAATTATATAACTTAGGAGATGAAAGATTGAAATAAAAGGGGGAAGGAGTAGTATTGGTTTTGTTGTATAATTTAGTGGAGAGAGTTCTAGAGACCAAACAAACCAGTAGTGGAAACATGACACAGAGAACTGAAATACAAGATGGGTGTCACAGCAAACAAGATAAAATGGCAGAGGAAAATAAAACTATTAAGATATCTGAAGACTAGGAACTAAAATAAATTGTAGATGCATAAGGAAAGGGCAAAGTCTAAATTGTAATAGAAAGTATTCTAAAAAACTAAGACATAAAAAAATAAATGAATAAAATTTTTAAAAAGCAAAGAAAAACTAAAAAAAAAAACCAGCATTCGGTAAAACAATAAAAACTTTTTCAAAAATTTAGGTCATCCTTATGTAGTCTGCTTATCATTTTCACAAGAAAACTTTTTGACGAGGTAGTACAATTAGATTTTTTTTTAAACTGATTTTTTAGAAGAAATGATCTCTAATGCAAACAGTAGAGAAACTATCTATAGGTAGAAAGTTAATGATAGTGGGAAAAGAGCTGATGTAAAAAAGGTGTGAATGGAAGAGTAAAAATTTTAAAGACGAACATATTTATGACCTATGTTTGTGAAAATACTAAAGAACGAGAAGTATAAGGCAAATAAGTGTCCATATTATGTGTCAATATTATTCTAGAAAATTTACTTACGTATCTCATATCACACTCAGCCATGTCATATATATAGAAGCTGAGGCTTAAAGATGGTAAATAAATTGCCCAAAGTTATAGAACTACAAGATGTTATTTAAAAAATTTATGCATATGTGAATTAAATTTGAATACATTTGTATAGAGAAGAAAAAGCACTCCATTGTACTGTTCCTTAAATCAAATGATTTCTCACTGAGGCGTGCACAGACTGGTGGAATGTCAGGCTGAGAGGAAGAAAGAAAATAGAGACCCTGCCAAACCGGTGGTTACAGGGGTTTCTGAGCTGTTAAAGTTCAGGGAACTTGGTTGTTTTAGAATAAGAACCCCTTCAAGTTCTGATAATTCCCCAGATACAAAAGCCAGTTCTCCTTTTATTAAATTCTCAGTTTCTAGGCACAGCTCTTTGTTTATTCAGCAGCCAGCCAAAAGTAACTTTTTGAAAAAAATGTTTATTTATTTTGAGAGAGAAGGAGCACAAGCAGGGTAGGGGGGGAGAGAGAGGGAGAGAGAACATCTCAAGCAGGCTCTGTGCTGTCAGCACAAAGCCCCACATGGAGCTCAATCTCAGGAACCAGGAGATCATGACCTGAGCCGAAATCAAGAGTCAGATGCTTAGCTGACTGAACCACCCATGCACCCAAAAGTAATTGAATTCAGTATTTAAAGGCTCCCAGGGTTTCCTGCTGCTGTACCCACCCTTACTTTTCTTTCAATTGCAGAATTTTTGTCAATTGTCCTTGATTTGCTAGCAAGCTAGTTTGGTAGCAACACTAAATAACTATTAAAGTGATGTGAATTTTAATAAAAAATGCAGCAGTGCAAAACACATCTCACATCAACATAATAGATGTCTTATCCCCATAAGCTCCTCCTCTCATTGTTCTTTGTTTATTTTAATTTTTGTTAATTTACTCATCCTGTATTCATTTACAGTTCCCAACTACTCTGTGAAATATGTGGATTTTATTGTTATTCTCCATGCGTTGCAAATAGGGTAACTAAGGGCTAGCACAATTAATGAACTTTCCTATCACCTAATGAGCAGCAGAAGAGAGACTGAAGGATGCTTTAGGGTCCTATCTTTGCTTAAGACTGACTTCTTCATGCTGGACATGCAAAGACATGGCAAATATTGAAGGAAGGGAGGTAGGCTACAATCGAAAATATGTTTATTGATTTTTACTTCCTAGCTAATCTGACCTTTTCAATTAAAATAGTTACTCTTCGTAATTCTGTCATTTTGAACACAGAGGTCTTGAACTGCATAGCCTATCTTGTCATACACTCCATCATTTAAAGAAACTATATCATGATATAAATTTCCATGGATGAGAGTCTATATATTTTCCTCTCCTGAATTTTGTCACAATAGGCATATTTGTTTTAGCAAAAAAAGTCAAGTTCCTGAAAAGATGACACTGTGCCTGTTATAGTGCTCAAGATTGGCTACATTATTTGTTTGCATTATCTTCAGTATGTTGCAAAAGGCAGACACTTGGCAAATTTAATGTAATCCTTCTGATGTAATTGAACTTAAAGTTGAATGAATAACACTACAATTCATCCTTGAAACTTTATGAACCCAACTGCCAATATATCACAACAAATTCTGCTTCTTGAAGAAGTCATACTGTTTGCATATTATAGTAGAGTACTTTTTACTTAAAATAATCATCTTGACTAAATGTTAGGTAACCTTTATTTTAGACTAGGTTTTTGAAATCTTTTTTTTCTTTCTTTCTTTTTTTTTTTTTTTTTTTTTTAGTTTATTTATTTTGAGAAAGAGAGAGACTGAGAATATCCCAAGCAGGACCTACACAGTCATGTAGAGCCCTGTGCAGGGTTTGAACTAACAAACGATGAGATCATGACCTAAGTCGAAATCAAGAGTTGAATGCTTAACTGACTGAGGCACACAGGCACCCCCAATTTTTTTTTAAATAAAACTTACCTAGGGGTAGAAGAGAAATAAAAAATGTTACCCATTATTCCACTACCCCAACCTAATTCTTTTGGATATTCAGGTGTTTCTCCCCATTTTTTTATACGGTTGAAATGATAATTGCTACATATTTTACACTCTGATTTTTTTCTTATTTATATTAAAGTAAATTACCAAAAGTAACAACACTGCAGTAAATGGCAAGACCTCCTTTTTATTTAATTGTAATTTTATTTCTAAAAATTGAGTATAGTTGACATACAATGTCACATTTGTTTCAGGTGTGTAACATAGGATTCAACTTCTCTATATATTATGCTCTGCTTACTACAAGAGTACCTACCATCTGTCACCATACAAGACTAATACAAAATCATTGACTGTATTCCCTGTGCTGTGCCTTTTATTCCCATGACTTATTCCATAACTGGAAACCTGTATCTGACACTCCACCCATTTTGCCTCTCTCTCCTCCCCTTTCTCTACTGGCAACCTGTTTTCTTCTGTTTTTAAAAGCCTGAGTCTACTTTTTGTTTATTGATTTGGTTTGGTTCTACTTCTACATGGGTGAAATCAGGTGGTATTTCTCAGTCTGACTTACTTCATTTAGCATAATGCCTTCTAGTTCATCCATGTTGTTGCAAATGGCAAGATCTCATCTTTTTTATGGCTGTATTAATATTCCATTCATCTACCAATGGACACTTAACATGGCTTCCATATCTTGGCTTTTGTAAATGATGCTGCAGTAAACATAGAGGTTCATATGTATTTTTTTGAATTAGTGTTTTTGTTTTCTTTAGGTTAATACCTCAGTAGTCAAATTACTAGGTCATATGGTATTTCTGTTTTTAATTCTTCGAGGAAACTTCATAGTGTTTCCTATAGTGGCTGCACTAATTTGTATTCCCACCAGCAGTGCACAAAGGTTCCTTTTTTCCCACATCATCGCCAGCACTTGTTATTTCTTGTCTTTTTTAATTTTGCCATTGTGACTGTTGTCAAGTGAAATCTCATCATGGGTATGCTTTACAATTCCTTGATAATTAGTGATGTTGAACATTTTTTCATATGTCTGTTGGCCATCTGCATGTCTTCTTTGTAAAAATGTACATTCAGGTCCTCTGCCCATTTTTCAAATTGGATTTTTGTTTGTGTTGTATAAATTCTTTATATATTTTGGATATTAACCCCTTATTGGATATATCATTTGTGAATATTTTCTCCCATTCAGTAGATTGCTTTTTTTGTTTTGCTGATGCTTTCCTTTACTGTACAGAAGCTTTCTATTTTGACGTAGTCCCAGTAGTTTATTTTTGCTTTTGTTTCCCTTGTCTTAAAAGACATACCTAGGCACGTCTGGGTGGCCCAGTCAGTTGAGCATCTGACTTTGGCTCAGCTCATGATGTCACAGTTTGTGAGTTCAAGCCCCATGTGAGATTCTGAGCTGACAGCTTGGAACCTGGATCTGGCTTCAGATTCTATGCCTCCCTCTGTCTCTCTTCCCCCACACCCCCCCCCCACTTGTCCTCTCTCTCTCCCTCTCTCTCTCTCTCTCTCTCTCAAATAAACATTAAAAATAAGACATATCTAGAAAAATGTTGCTACAGCTGATGTCAGAGAAATTACTGCCTGTGTTCTCATCTAGGATTTTTGTGGTTTCATGTCTCACATATACGTCTTTAATCTATGTTGAGTTTATTATTGTAATGGTGTTTGACAGTGGTCCAGTTATCTCTTTTACATGTTGCTGTTCAATTTTCCCAGTGCCATTTGTTGAAGAGAATGTCTTTTCCCCATTATATATTCTTGCCTCCTTTGTCATAGATTAATTGACCATTTACTTATAGGTTTATTTCTGGGCTGTCTATTCTGTTCCATTGACCTATGTATCTGTTTCTGTGCCAGTACCATACTGTTTTGATTACTACAGCTTTTGTAATATATCTCGAAATCTGGAATTTTGATACTTCCAACTTTATTCGTCTTTCTCAAGATAGCTTTGGCTATTTGAGGTCTGTTGTGGTTCCTTACAAATCTAGTTCTGTGAAAAATTCTGTTGGCATTTTATTTTAACATTTAAAAATATTATTCCAATCCATGAACATGGAATATCTTTCCATTTGTGTCAACTTTGTTTTCAACAGTGTTTTATAATTTTCAGAGTACAGGTCTTTCACCTACTTGATTAAATCTATTCTTAAGTATTGTTACTCTCTTTGGTAAATGAAATTGTTTTCTTAATTTCTCTTTCTGCTACTCTGTTATTAGTATATGGAAATGAAATATATTTCTGAATATTAATTTTATATGCTGCAACTTTAGTTAATTGATTTATTACTTGTAGTAGGTTTTTTGTGGAATCTTTAGGATTTTCTATGTATAATATTATAAAGCCTTCTTTGTCACAAGTATTATGTATTTCTGTTTAACTATATTACTTTTTTTTTCTAATTCTGTGGTCTAAATGCACATTTACTAGTAAGATTTTGTCATTAGAATATTAAACATATATTAAATGAATCCTGTTCTTGAAACAAAAATTTTAATGACTTTATTTTTTTAGGTTTTCCATTTGTCCTGGAAATATGTGCAAATGAGTAGAAAGTTCTTGATTTTAGTTGCATGTATTCAGCTTAAGCTATAGATATAGATATAGGTAAACATTTGATAATAAAACAAAAACTGTGATAATTTTTTTTTCTGAGCCATAGTAAATGGACAAGCTATATTTTTGGAAAATGAAGCTTTACTTTTTACTAATGTGTGATAATCTGATTCTTAGAAAACTATCACTTCAACGTGTTAATTCTTCGAGCTGAATTCTTTTTCTTTTCACTGATTATTCTTTTAGTGTGTAACTGAGATCCATAAAAAACAAAATTATTGTTTTCTGGAAATATGTCATATCTGTCATTAGGCAAATGAACATTATTCCTTTTTTCAATTCCAAAATCTGCAAAAAATTTTCCATATTTTAATTTTACTCAAACATTTAAAGCTACTAACATTTATATCAAAAGTCCCTAACAAGGCCAGTCTTTCCCAACACTACAGATTTGTCCTTTGAGAACTAAATGGTGTATAGTTGAGCAAAATATTATGAAACAATGAAATTGTAACTTATTTATAGCATTCTTTCACAGATGATATATTAAATTTAGTTTGTGTAAATAATAAATTTTTTGTGTCTAAATAGGAAGGTTCAAACTGACTCATAAAACTTAAGTTTATTTTATTCTATTCATACTGCATCTTTGAGGAAACCAGAAAATGTTATATATGTACTTACTTGTAGCTTTGAAGACAAAAACAAATCTTTACTCAGTGATTTTCCAATAATCTAAGGGTTTAGTTCCTCTTTCTTTAACTTAAGGGCAGTGTAAAGTAGTCCCTGAAGTTATGGCGATTACTAATAACCCTCTCATTGTGCCTGTTTCTTGGGACTTTTTTCTTGACAGTAAGAAAAAACAATAAAGGATTTGTGTATCCCTATAAAGACATTTCACTCAGTGCCCAGTATTAAAAACTGGTGCAGGGGCTCCTGGGTGGCTGAGTCGGTTAAGCCTCTTACTTTGGCTCAGCTCATGATCTCACAGTTCATGGGTTCAAGCCCCACATCAGGCCCTGCACTAACAGCTCAGAGCCTCCAGCCTGCTTCCGATTCTGTGTCTCCCTCTCTCTCTGCCCCTCCCCCACTCACGCTCTTGTCTCTCTCTGTCTCTCAAAAAATGAATAAACATTAAAAAATTTTAAAAACTGGTGCATAAAACAGTGCATGACTTATAAGCACTCAAATATTTTAAATGAATAAATGAATATATTATTCCATGCAGACGGAATGCATTTCCTAAATCCTCAATTGAAATAAACCTTTCAATGTGCTATATGTGCAACTCTAAAGTATTTTTTGTGTATTTTTACTATTTAATTATTTCTTTATTCATTTGTTTCTTTATTTATCTTGAGAGAGAGCACAAGTGGGGGAAGAACAGTGAGATAAAGAGAGGGAGATAACCCCAAGCAGGTTCCACATTGTCAGCACAGAGCCGGATGAGGGGTTGGAACTCATGAACTGTGAGATCATGACCTGAGCAGAAATCAAGAGTTGGACGACTAATTGACGATTAACCCAAGTGCCCCTGTTTTCACAATGTGAAGGTGTTCTCTGTAGGATCTATGTCATTTGGCCCTCATGGAACTTACATGACTATTTCCCTTCCTAATTTTCACAGGTGATTATTAATAATCAGAATAAACTTGAGTGAATAATTTATTTCTTGCTAATAATCAACTCCACAGAATTTCATGTAGGGTTCTCAAAGTATAAACTGAATATTAGTATCTCAGTAAGCTGAATGAATTATTAATACTAAATACCATGTTGATGTTAGATGCTACTTAATAGTTTCAGTACAATCTTTATTTTACTCTTAGATTCCTAGGCTAATTACAGTGCAGAGAAAAATAGTTAATTATATTTCAGGAGAATCAGTGGATAGCTTTAGGTGTTTGTCTTCAATGCAAATTAAAAACTGCATATATATTAAACGTGTCATTTTGTTTTCAACTGCTTCTGATACTTTATTTTTTTAACGTTTATTTTATTTGTGAGATAGAGAGAGACAGAGCATGAATGGGGGAGGGTCAGAGAGAGGGAGACACAGAATCCGAAACAGGCTCCAGGCTCTGAGCTGTCAGCACAGAGCCTGACGCGGGGCTCGAACTCACGGACCACGAGATCATGACCTGAGCCGAAGTCGGCCACCCAACCGACTGAGCCACCCAGGCGCCCTGTGATACTTAGTTTAAAGTACCATTTTCATTTATACCCATCAACCTATTTTCTTATATTTCAATTTTACATTTTCCAAGCTAATGCAACCAGTTACAGCTTTATATTTGAACTTCTAAATGCAGTGATATTAGACATATTCGCCACTTCATGTTTAAAACCTCTTTTATGGTGTGAAGTATTTATTACCTTGGAGTCATGAGACCACTCTGTAAGACTGTAATCCAGTTCACTGGTATGCTTAGAATCCAGGGTGTTGATACATGACATATGTCCCATGAGCATATTTTATTTAAATCTATTTGCAAGACATTTTCTTTTCTTTCTCCATACATCATTGATAACATTTAATGCTTTGTCAGCAGCACCTGGAACTCTTATCAAAGATGACAGCTTAGGAAAACTGGATTTTCCCAGAGAGACGTATCCAAGTAGAATATGGTTTTAATTTTGCCAAGTTGAAATAGATTATACTAGATTGTTTTAATTGTATTCAAGGCATCTGGGAGAATTTTGCTAGAGTCTAGAGAATCGTATGCCATTGTGAAATGTTTGCCTTATTACAGGCAACACAAGGTCTGGGACATAAATGGTACATGTTTCCTAATTTTCTAGCAACTCCACTCTACTGAATTAAGCCTAGAGGGCAATAATAGAGATTCTGCCTTTTAAAGGTGGTGCACTCATATATGACTTAAGGCTATTTCAGGATTCAGGGGAAGCATTCCCATTTTGGTCAGGTTTCCAACATTCAGAGATAGTTAAACATCTGTTCTGACCTGGCATGAGATTTCTGATATTGTTATATGTGCAAATCATGCAGTACTATTGAGTTGAAGGTAAATACAAAGTTGACAAATAGAATTTCATCCATCCTCATCCACACCCCTCATTTCCTTACCTCCCTCATATTGATGAACAGAAAAATGAGCAGCAAGCACACAGAACACAGATTTAGATCAAGCTGACCTTTGGGTCTTTCTTTCATCTTGATGGAGGATTATTAATAAAATGTCAGAAACTGCAGAAAAGTTCTTGTTTATAACTCAGGTGAGCAGGACTATTACACTGAGCCTTCTCAACTCAGAAGACTTGCTATGTGGGTCCTCTTTTCTCTTTATGGCCCGCTCTGACTTAGCCCTAGAATTCCTGACAGACAATCTAATCTTTTTAGTCTACCAAAATTTAAGTAAGATTTATAAATTTAACATAGTAATGTAAAATAGAGTTTATATATCTATGTAGGAAAATCATAACAGCGAATATGTTTTTAAAATTTAAGAATAAATTCTGTCAGCACAGAGCCTGATGTGGGGCTTGAACCTACAAACTGCAAGATCAGGACCTGAGCTTAAGTCTAACACCCAACCAACTGAGTCACCCAGGCACCCCACTATTTTCTATTATTAAATACATATTTGAATATAACATATATGAACTGCTTAATGATTTTTAACCTGTAAATTACCAAGTGTCTTGTATGTCTTCTATATTTTCTAAGTGCTTTGAAAAATGTTATTATCTTTGTTCAAGAAGTCTATAATGTAAATGATGAATCTAAAAACACAGATATAAGCAATTAATATAACTTATAATTTGGGGTTAGGCTTATACCACACCTTATAACAAATAAATGTGAATGATCTTTTCATATAGCTTCCAACTACAGTTTGTGAAACAATTGAAATATAAACATGGGACAGGGCACAGACCTGTGCCCTCTATACCTTAGATCTTGTTAGGGCCTCTATAACAAAAGACCATAGACTGGGTGGCTTATAAACAGCAAACATTTATTTCTCACAGTTCTGGAGGCTGGAGGTCTGAGAACAGGGTGCCAGGGTATGGTTCTGGTAGGGGCTATCTTCGGGTTGCAGACTGCTGATTTCTCATCACGTCCGCACATGGCTGAAAGAAAACAGGTTAGCTTTTTGGCTCTTTTTTTTTTTTTTTCCAATATATGAAGTTTATTTTCAAGTTGGTTTCCATACAACACCCAGTGCTCATCCCAAAAGGTGCCCTCCTCAATACCCATCACCCACCCTCCCCTCCCTCCCACCCCCCATCAACCCTCAGTTTGTTCTCAGTTTTTAAGAGTCTCTTATGCTTTGGCTCTCTCCCACTCTAACCTCTTTTTTTTTTTTTTTTTTTTTCCCTTCCCCTCCCCCATGGGTTTCTGTTAAGTTTCTCAGGATCCACATAAGAGTGAAAACATATGGTATCTGTCTTTCTCTGTATGGCTTATTTCACTTAGCATCACACTCTCCAGTTCCATCCACGTTGCTACAAAGGGCCATATTTCGTTCTTTCTCATTGCCATGTAGTACTCCATTGTGTATATAAACCACAATTTCTTTATCCATTCATCTTTATATCCATTCATCAGTTGATGGACATTTAGGCTTTTTCCATAATTTGGCTATTGTTGAGAGTGCTGCTATAAACATTGGGGTACAAGTGTCCCTATGCATCAGTACTCCTGTATCCCTTGGGTAAATTCCTAGCAGTGCTATTGCTGGGTCATAGGGTAGGTCTATTTTTAATTTTCTGAGGAACCTCCACACTGCTTTCCAGAGTGGCTGCACCAATTTGCATTCCCACCAACAGTGCAAGAGGGTTCCCGTTTCTCCATATCCTCGCCAGCTCTATAGTCTCCTGATTTGTTCATTTTGGCCACTCTGACTGGCGTGAGGTGATATTTGAGTGTGGTTTTGATTTGTATTTCCCTGATAAGGAGCGACATTGAGCATCTTTTCATGTGCCTGTTGGGCTCTTTGGCTCTTTCTATAAGGCACTAATCCCATTCATGGGTGTTCTACCCATATGACTTAACTACTTCCCAAAGGCCCACCTCCAAATACTAGCTCTGTGAACTTCCTACAAGTCCATTGTTGCATTATTCCCATCAAGGCCCAAAAGTGGGACCACAAATAGAGATGACTTGTTTCTACAAGGCAGACCCTAAGCCCTGCTCCAAATAAGTTTACATGGAAAGAGGAGCAAGAGGAGAAAGTCAACATCAGTAGATCCATTATTTCAAAGTAGAGATTGCTGGAAAAGCTGAAATTTTCATATTTCATCATTTTACCTAATCTCACATTTAGATAAGACAGTTCTTTTCTGTTGTTGAAGGATAGGTTAGGAGATAGAACAAAAACAAAAAAATTCTCCCATTCTTCCAAAAAGGTAGAAGTTCACATATAAAAACTAAGACAGATATACTAGAAGAGAAATAAAATGGTGCCTCCAAAGGGAAGGATGTATAAAAAATCATCTCTTTATTCTTTTATCTTATAGTCATTAGTCAGCACTGTGGTCTTTGAGTTAGTGGCTTGGATTGAAATTAATTATAATAAATTAATGATATAACATAGCAAATTGTAAAAATAAACCAATACTATATATTATATAATACATACAAAATAACATATTCTATAAAGCATCCTTTTGATCTCTACTGCTTTAGTAACTTGAGATTTATTATTTTATTAAATCTGTAATTAAAATGAGCATCATTTATTTAGTAGAGGAGAGAATCATTGATTTTACTAGAGAGAAAATTTTAAACAAGTTCCACCAACATCTACTATTAAATGTGTGTAGGTAGAGAAGAATGAGGATGAAGGTTATATCTTAATTTAGAATTAGGAGACAAAATAACCATTTTCTATTACAGAAGAGGTTGACTCTATAACATTAATTTCACCATGGGAAATCTGTAATCTTCATTTTAGAGAAATTAATTGGTAGCAGTACTATTTATGAAGTGCTGTGTGCTCACATCCTTGAAGAACGTTTCTACATTATGATTAGCCTAAGATGTCTAGCCTGGAGTGTTTCACATTTTTCTAGCTTTGTGATTACATCCTCCCACTAGGTATCTGATGAACTGAAGTTGGCAGCTCTGAATTTCAACAAACTCAGCAGTAAGGTTTTATGAGTATTACAAATAATTTAAAATGTCAATATTCAAAAAAATAAAATGTCAATATTCAAAATGTTTCATAGTTCATGTATTTTATGTGTTCACTGAGTACAGTGCCTACGTGTGTGACATAAAGTACTGATCAACCAAGGGACATTATATTGTACAAAGGGTTATCTTCATCCATGAAAGCTATAAAGCCACTCTCTGTTTTGTTTTGTTTTAAATAGTTGTAACCCTGTCTGCAAGATACTGAATTTCCATGCCACTTGTGATATTTCATATCAGAGAGTAAATTCTTCTTTCAGTTGATGAAATGGCATCTGGGTCAGTAAGAAAAAAAATCGTTATAAAAAACATTTTAAATGACAAATAGTACCACATATCATGTAATTGTTAGATATCTACGTTGGAATACCTGATTCCTTACAGCTCTAAAACAACATGACTCTGACGTGTCCTTTTTGAGCATTTTACCTGTATTCTGGAGACATTAGGCCAGCAACTAGAGTCAGTTGTCACTAAATAATGTTTTTCCTCCTTTTTGGAAGATAAGATCAGTGTCTAAAAATCTCTGCAGGTAATGACACTTGGCCTCGCAAAAATAAACTTTATTACATATTTGTAATAAATTCGAAATATGGAGTGTGAGTGTGATTGGGGGAAACATACGGACATAAAAATTCAGGGCTTAAAGAAGAAAATATTTCTACCTGTATTTCCTGATATAGACTGTTAGGATGCATTTTGTATTAGATAGAACTACTTACAATCTAAATTTAATCCTTTACTCAGGCTTCTGGCTACTCTGTAGAAATTTAAAGGATGGATTAACTTTTAATATAAAACAACTAAAAATTGTATTACCCCTATTTTGAGGACTGTCCCAGTACTCTGGAAATGTGTCTGGCTTTCATTTGCACAATAACCAAAACTCTTAAGTAGAAAGAATATGGTTTATCATATCACACCAGGTTCTTCCTATGACTTGCCCAGTGAATGAGAATTTGGGAAGGAGTCACAAATGGAAACTTCACATATTTGACCTACATGGCTGCTGGTTTTCGTTTTTGTTTTGCATTTTTTCTTTTCTGAATGTTGGCTTGTTTCTCTCCACACACCCCCCCAGCCCCCCACCATTAAAAAAGCTTGGCATTAGTGAGTACTCAGTAAATGGTAATTACTGTACTCCACTAGCCTTCACTGAACTAATTTGTTAGTCAGTACAGTTTATTTCTTCTCCCCAGCTTCTTATTTAAAACATCTTTAAACAAACTGTATTTTGGAGGCAAAATTACAAATTTTATCTTGTTTATAAGAAAGGATTTTGCAATTAACAATGTAATTAAAACTCTTGGTATTTTTCTCTGCCAGGAACAAGTTAGATGGGAGATATGGAGTGTTTTGTTTTTGTTTTTGTATGCTCACACTCTAATTTCTTGATTGGGTTATCTCTCTGGCTAAGTGGAGCCATCTCTTTGCTTGTTGGGATTTGATTGGTCTTTTCAGGAGGAATAAATAGGAAACTAGCAAGAACATGGAGCCAATGTAGGCACAGAAATGATGGCCCCAGAGATGAGCCAACATCTAGATTATATAATAGGAAACCAGTTTATTTTAGGTGAGCACTAAGAGTCTGAAAGAGAAGGAGGAGGAACATTGGGTGCTGAATGTGGCATGCTTTGGATGTACAAAGGAGAGAGAACAGTGAAAACTTGTCTGAAGTGTCTGACTGGTAAAGGGAATCATCAGGAAATGCAGTAGGAAATAGCAAGAAAGGGCTCAACTGCAGGGAAAATAGCCCCTCCAGCAAAGAGACAGACACAAGGGGACCTGCCTGCTACTAGGGGAAAGGTGGAGATTCTTATGGGATTGGTACTCAAAGAAAGTGGATCATTCAAAGAACCCCCATGTCTAGTGTGACTACATTCTGGTTTACATAAAACAAACCTGATCACAAAGTCATTATTCCATCTTTATTAATAGTACCCTTTCCCATGTTCAAATATGTAACCGTTTTCATAATAAATTGCATGCTCAATTTTTGTAATACCCAAGAGATGTGTATGAGGTGACTTCTGACTAATAGGCTATGAAATTGCTTATGTCTTAAAAAAATTATATCCTGAAGTAAGGATGAAATTTTAGGTTGGGTGAATATCTGAAGACTATTTCTAGACTTCCTAAATTCAAGGAGGTGGCATCTCTTAACAAGTCAGCATAGATTAATAATTGTGAGTTCTTTGGAGATATACTAGACAGATTAAGACTCAATTCTCCCCCATTATTATTTTTTGACCTTGGGCATCATGTCTTTGACATAAGCTCTTATTTCCTCAGTTTTCTTACCTGTGGCCTAGACATAGTAATAGTATCTGCTTCATACAGTTTTGGAACAGATTAAATAAGTCGATGAAAAAAAGGGTGCTTATAACAGTGTGGCTGTTTTCTGCAAAGTGGTCCTCCACTGGTTCCAGGAAATCTGCTGCCTGCAGATTCTAGGTATTCTTTGATCTGCTGGATTAAAGTTTCTCCAAACTTTAAAGAAGAAATTCGTAAAATATCTGACTCTTCGTTTATTACCAATGTTGTCTAAGATTGTCTAAAGCTTTCTTCAAATGTGGAAGTATTATTAACCTCCATTCATCTTTTGAATTTTTAAATATCATTTTGTTTTCAATATTTAAAATTTAAGATTTAAAATTTAAGAGTTGATCCATCCTTAATAATATATATTTTGTCAAAACATCAAAATATTTTCTAAAGAACTGTTTTTCTAACGTGGAATTTTTCTCATTATGCCCAATGTAAAACTATTTTTTCCATACTTATTTATCTTTTTTCTTCATCTTTTGCTAGTCTTCCATATGCCCTTTGTTGTGTATCTAGCCAAGCTACTTGATACAACATTTAAAAAAAAAAAAATTCTCTTAAGTTTCTTGGCAATATGAATTTATTTCAGGAGGGTACACATCATATTCCTCTCTCTAGGTGTAGAATCTATTTGTTACCATTTTTTTATCTAATAATAATTATTGAAGTCCATCAAGAAAGCTTAACTACATGATGAGACTAATAACATTGCTTGTCTCTTGAAGCTTACATTTAATAATATAAATGGTATTATTTTATGTGTTTAGTACTCCTGAGCCTAGCCAAACCTTTCAAGATTTTGTGAATTTTTTAGGCATTCTGTTACTTCATATATTATTACATATTAGATGTTCTCCAAGAGATTGTTATAAGTCATGTCACCATCCCAATCTCTTTTTGATATATCATCTATATGAGGAAAGAGAAAGAGAGATGTAACAACTGAATTTTACTAAACTAACACTGTAGTTCAGAGTTCTTAAATTGTACTTAACCATGCATGTTACAAAATAATTTCTAATCATAGAGCATTGACTCTCATTTTTGTAGCAGTCATTGGCAGTAACAAGTGTTGGTATCATTGAAGACAATCCTCATTGTTAGAACTACTTCCCTCCACTTATTCTTCCATATCAGTCTCCTTATTCTTCGTTGAACACACAAAGCATATTCCTTTCTTTGAGTTATTTGTCTTGGCTGCCTTTTCAAAACCCAAACATTCTTTCCCCAATTCATTTGGTTACTACATCCAGTGCTTCAAAAATTTATTCAAATATTACTTTTTCAAATTCCCTGACTTTACCCTATTAAAAATTTCAACCTGGAGCCCTGGCATATCATATGCTGTATTCTCATTACTCTGCTCTTTTTCCCCCCACAGCATTATTGCTTTCTAATACACAATATATTTACCTATTTATATGTTTGTAGTTACCATCTGCCCACCCTGCCAATATGGAAGTGCCAAGAAGCAGAGGTATTTGTCTCATTCACCAATATGCCTACCTAGTTTATAGGTAGGTGTTCATCAAACTTATTCTGTAAAGGACAGATAATAAATATTTAGGGCCATATAGTGTGTTTCTCAACTAAACTGCCACTGTGACCTGAACATAGCTCTAGACAATATGTAAGTGATAGGTGTGGCTATGTTTCAATACAATGATATTTATCAAAATAGACTATAGGCTGGATTTGGCTATAGTTGATTGATAATATCAGGCACTGTTAATAAATATTTGTTGAATAAATGAAGCAAATATATTGAAAATAAACACATTTAAAATATGAGTATAACTAACCTAGCAAGCTTGCCTCTTCTTTCACCCTAAAATTGATAATCATTGGTTGTCTGTTAAAATGTTTGTTCTGCCCATCTTACACAAAAGAGTTCCTCATCCCATTAAAACTAAAGTATATTCTGATCTATAACAGAGTGAGATAACAGTAGAGTCACTAGAATCATAATGAACAGTAAAATGCTGTCCTGGGCCAGAGGATAGCAAAACCCTGAGTTCAACATCAGTATTAAGTATGTTGGTTAGGTTAGTTTTTATTTGTTTAATTTAATTCCCAAACAACAAAAGTATTTTTTTGCTCTTTTCACAATTATTTTTTAGTTTTTGTATTTTGATTTGTTTGCTGTTCCTAGTTTCTGCCACAGATATGCAGTTTTATTTTGACTTTTAATTTCTCTTATTACTCAAAGATCCTCACTGATAAATAGTATATGGAAGTATACATATCCCAATAGTGTATTCCTTTTGCAAACTTAGTATATGATTGTCTTATGTACTTATGATAGGATTATTATTTGCCACTCAAATTATAAAGAGGTGGGGTTTTCTAATGCAGATTGTTATGAATTGTTCTTTATGCTTGCTATATTTGTAGTTTCTCTTATACAGTCATGGGAATTAATAACACTCATGTATTTGGTAAGTGTAAATACTGTACTGGTTGGTAGGAACTGATGGCTGAAAAGATGAGTGCAAAGCAACAATGAGGCAAATACACGTCAGTTCCTTGTAAAAACGGCACCTGGGGGGCCTAGGTGGTTCACTTGGTTAAACATCCGACTTTGGCTCAGGTCATGATCTTATGGTTCATGAGTCTGAGCCCCTCATCAGGCTCTGTGCTGACAGCTCAGAGCCTCGACCCTGTTTTGGATTCTGTATCTCCCCCTCTCTCTCTCTGCCCCTCCCCCATGCATGCACTTGCTCGCTCTCTCTCTCTTTCAAAAATAAATAAACATTAATTTTTTAAATGGCATTTAAATATTAAATATTTTAAATTAATTATTAAATAATTTAATAAATTTAATAAATTAAAAAATTATTAAATTAAATTAAATATTAAATATTATTAAATATTAAAATATTCTATTTTAATTGAAATTATAGCTGGAAACTAAGAGCAGAAAATGATCCTAAAATATAGATCTAGCAATAGAGGACATATTTAAAAAGTGTAAATGTATAAGTGAATTTCCCTCTTCCTCCAACAAAGAGACACAGTGAACGTAATCCTTTTCTCTGAGCTTGACAATGTCTCAAAATTTCTAAAATAATTTATTGTTTTTCTAGTCACCATCATGTTAACATGCAAGATTAAGTTATTTTGCTTTACTTACAACTCATTCTTGCTACTATGAATTAACTCCCAGCAGAAACCTAGTAATAGCTGATTAATAATAGATCATGACATTTTATGGTCATATGCATGGCTTTTCCTCAATATGGTAAATATTTTTGGAAAATATCTCCGGGGAGCAAACTCTGGAGTAAGTAGCAAAGGTGAAACACAAAGAACTCTATAGGCAAGTATTTTAACCCTCAAGATGCTGCCCCTATGTTGGAAACAGAATCAGAATTCTAGTTTCTTAACCAAAGGTGAGCACTTTGACCTTTTTTGTTTGTTTTCATTTTTGCTAATTATTGTGTTAATTATACTTACACATCATTGCCTGAGATACTTGGAAGTCTCTACAGCCCTCTAGATGGTCAAATTTTCCCTTTGATTCAATTCAGCCCATAAGAATCTATGTACTTGTACTACATTGTTTTGGCTAGTTATGGAACTTTTTTCTCCGATTTGACATTTACCATCATGCCATTTATCAATTGAGCTAAATTGCTGTTCTTTGGGACACTCTGAGTCTTAAAAATATTTCTTTTTAAATTTTGATTGCTAGCTAATATGTACAACTCATCTAAAAATTGTACATAACTAGGTGGCAACCTTTCTGTTCACTAATACCATTCTTCTCTCTTTGATTTGGTTATCAATTGCTTTTTACAAAAAATTCAGAAATGTCTTTTCCTTTAATCATAATTTAAAAAACTTTCTCAAATCCTTTGTGGAAGAATGTATCAGTCATAGTCCTGTCAATAGATAGAAATTACATGGTGATTGAACAGAAGTTAATATACATCTTAACAGACTAACAGAATAATAACAGAATTGTTACTTGTATTAGTAGATTGAGGTAATGCAGTATTAGCTAGCATATGGAAGGAAACTCTAAATTGTAGAAATAGGGGCACCTGCGTGGCTCAGTCTGTTAAACATATGACTCTTGATTTTGGCTTGGGTCATGATCCGTGTTTTGTGAGTCTGAGCCCCACATCAGGTTCCACAGTGGCAGTGTGGAGCCTGTTTGAGATTCTCTCTCACCCTTTCTCTGCTCCTCCCCTGCTCATATCTCTCTCTCTCTCTCTGTCTCTCCCCCCCCCCCAAAAAAAAAAAACACATGTAGAAATAGCAGGTATGAAGAGTAGCTACTATTCTGAAGACTGAGATAAACCAACCATAGAAGATAGTATCCATGTCCAGGCTAACATCTAGACTTCGTGAGAGAGAACACAACTGTAACTCACTGAATGGCAGACAAGTTATCTTGGTGCTGCCCTGGCAGAATTACTGGAAGTCTTCCCTCTGGTCCTTGCTGGAATTCCACCCCCTAGAGTGCTGGGAATGCTGTCCATGGGGACTACCTTGGTGGAGGCACTCTTCTACAAGATTACCTCAGCAGGTTGCTGGGGAAATCTTCTGACTAGGTGCCACTAGCTGTGATGCACTCACTACAGGAACTGGGCAGTGGGGAGGCTATGGTGCTGCAGAAGCTACTAGATGCTTCAGAAACTGCCTACACTCTAGGAGCCTACCATGAAGAAGCTGCTCGTTTCACAAAAGCCTGCTGAAACAGCATTTTGGACCAGGCAGGAAATCCCTTTCTCCTTCAATGTCACTGCAACACCTTCTGTAGGTAAAGCTTATTAACATCATGCTAGCTGACAAAATAATATTTTTTGACCTAATCTATTTTTACACAACAGGCAATGAAAGGTAAATTTGGAGCTGAGAGATAATTAATTGACAGCCGGCACAAAATCCTTGTCCTGTACAAATAATTGTGGTTTTGTTTTAATTTGACTATATGTAGTTTTCAGAATAATCCCAAAGACTTTATGTACAAAAAAGAAACTGATAATCTTAATGTAGAAAAATTCATAAATGTGATGGCTTAAAGCTCTCTTCAGATATCTGGCAAATGTAGTTATTTGCCCCAAGGCTAGTGATTTGAGAGAGACCCTAAGCTGCTTTCAAGATCAAACACTTGCAATTTTACTGTGATTCAGGATGGCTTTAGGCAGTAGCAAGAGATAATGCAAGCAGAAAGTAAGAAATACAGTCCAAGGTTTCATCGTATACAGAATCAAAACCACAGCAAGAGCAACAACTAAACAACAAATAAAAACCTGAGTTCCCTCTCCTGCCTCTATTCATATTGTACCTTTCACTGGCTTCTTCTCTGTAAGGTTAGCTTTTTTTGATGGATATACAAAGAATGAAAGCTTATGCATAGGCTGAATGATTCTCTATAAAACCATACCTTTCATAGATGGTCATTATTTCTAATAATGGCCTTAATTATTAAGATTTGAAAATAAAAAGTCTTAGGGAAAAGAAAGTCAATGAGCCAAAGCAGTGCTGTTATAATTTATTAAGAAGTCCAAGAAAATCAGACAGGATGCGAGTGTAAACAAATCATAAATAAAAATCCAATGTAACATTTAAGCTAAGAATGAATTATTTCTGATCAATAAGTTATTGATCCATTTTAAAGGGCCACCTTAAGTATTCTTTATGGTTTGTTTTAGCGTTTATATCTGAAAAACACATTTTTATCTATATAAGCTAATACCTATAAAAATATTTCATGAAAGATTTTATGTACTAAAATGAAAGCAACTGGGGAATGAATGTAATGGTTTAAACTAAGTATTTGAGAGAACATGCCTATGTATACTCTGGATAGTTCTGAGGAATAATGTGTAATATTTCTTTTTGTGTTTTTCTTCACATTTTACAAATGTCAGTCTCAACATTAGTATAACTCTTATGGTTGTTGAGGTAAACTAAACTCAAATTAGTTTAGGGAAAATGTATTTACTCATGAAATCCAAGGAAAGGTAGAACAATAAAACAAGGAAGGGATGCAGTTCATTTATTCCACTTATACAATCGGCAAACCCATCCGAGAGGTACTTTTTCATATTCATTATCTGCTCGATCTTCCAAAATGGGAGACCAGAAAAGTATATAGCATAGCTCCTGATCTCACTTAATTTGAAGTATTATTTACTGGAATTTAACAAATGTGTAGTGAGGTCCTGAGTAGATTCCGGTCACTCTTCAAGGAGCTGAGGATATAAAAATGAGTAAGTAATGATCCAAATTCCTATAGAAATAGTTGATTTCCAAATATGATGCTTATGAAATATTTCATGGACACATTGGGATTTAATTAGGAAAGGATCGTCTTTAGTTACATGATTAGAAAATTCATGGGTTAATAGTCTAAACTGACTTACCTGTTCAAAAGCGATGTTATGGAATCTGAAGTAAATGAGTTTGGAATACAAAGTCTGAATTAAGGTAGTGAGCCAGAAGGAAAGTTTGCTTCACTCACACTCTCAAAGGGAATATTTCAAGTGGTTGTTGCTTTGTTATCACTCAGATCATGCCTTGTAAGCAATTATCCGTGGTATTGTAGGTCATTGTTTACATTGCTATTCTATTTTAGGAAAACCTGTGCCACCTTCTACCAGGAAACTACACTACTATTTTTTTTTTAAAGTCCACTACACAATACTTCAGGCTCGAACACTTCCCTGACTTTCTTGGCCAAAATGTAGCCCAATGACCACCAGTTTCCTGTTCTCTAAGCCCTCAGTCTCTGGAGATACTTCCTCTTCCACCCTCAGTTATGTAGGTAAATACAGCCTCTTTACCTTACTTCTTTCTTGCTGGCCAAAAAGGAGCATTCACAACTTGTTTTCATTTAAAAATTATTGCTACTCATTATGGGACTGTTTCCATCATCTCTGGGATGATTATTTTTGCTTTCATTCTCTTGATCTTACAGCACCGCTTTGCATTTTATCACAAGCACAGCTCACCACATGTCTTAAGACAACAGACAAAGCATGGTTGGAGAACTTGAATACTATCTGAC
The DNA here is from genome assembly GCF_027475565.1 of Acinonyx jubatus. Classification (NCBI taxonomy): domain Eukaryota; kingdom Metazoa; phylum Chordata; class Mammalia; order Carnivora; family Felidae; genus Acinonyx; species Acinonyx jubatus. Next base: position 127,415,250 of record NC_069382.1, on the reverse strand, counting down.
AAATCAATTTATGTTTTTAATTTTAAAATTTTGGTTTAGGTCTAGCTTCTGCAATAAATGTAGCACTATCAAACATAAATATTTTGTTCATGTCATTTACTCTAGCAATAATTAAGGCCGAAGGAGAGGTCTGAAAAACAAGTTTGGGTATTAAATCTTCTCATAACTGATTTCCATAGTCAACATTTTTTTGCATTTTTATGCGCTATAATTATTAATAGGGTCATTCAATAATTTTTACTTAAAATTATTTTTTTCAGCCAGCTTTTTACCCCTGTAAGAAAAGCAATTATTTTTTTCTTGAATACATGTGTTACTTATTAGCTGATTAATATCTTAATGTTGCAGCTTCACTATCAATTAGATGTGCATTAGCTCTAGATCCTAATATGATCATTAATTTGGAGCAATTTATATAAAGGGAAAGGCAATGTTGTTTGTTTTTTGTTTATGAAAACTTTAACATTTATTAGCTGTGGTATTTTAAATATTTATTTACATTTTGCCTCCATGTCTTCATCTATGACATATGAATAATATATTTATTCATTCAACATTTTTTCACCAAATGGTTTATGTAGGAACAGTTAAAGCAACAGTGGATGTAGAGAGAAAATGAAACATGATCGCTACGTTTAAGACACTCATATGGGGATGGCTTTGTGGTTAAACATCCAACTCTTGATTTTCTCAGGCCATGATCTCATGGTTCATGGGATTGAGCCCTGCATTGGGCTCCGTGTTGATAATGTGGAGCCTGCCTGGATTCTCTCTCTCCCTCTCTCCCTGCCCCTCCTCTGCACTTGCTTTTATTCTCTAAATAAATAAACATTTTTAAAAAGATGCTCATATGGCTACTTCTCAAATTATATAACCTCTGCAAAATATTAACTCAGTATACATTTAGCTAAATTTGGTTACTTTCTCTCCCTTTTTAATTTTTCTCCAGTATTAATTCCAAAAGATAGCTCCTTGCTAATTGGCCTCAACACGTTTGGTAGCTGCCTCATTATGTTTTGTTTGGATGACCTAATGTTGATTTCTAATTTCTTTCTTTTTTTTAATTTTTAATTTCTAACACATTTGGTTTACTTAGAATTGTTACTGCTGCAATTTTTAGTTTGCAATACTATTTTACAAGATAATTTAACATTTGGAAAGTAACATTTTTAAGTTTTTGAAATTATGTTTAAATTTTAAAATCTTTAGCTTCTATCCGTGTGTAGGTTCACTTAAACAACATACAGAATTATTTTGAAATTTCAAAAATGGGCATAGCAATTAAGATGAGTTTTATGGAAAATATATTTTTGATAAGTTTATTCATTCTTCTAGGGTAACATGCCATGTTTTGTAACATAGTATAATTATGAAAAAAGACATTTCATAGATATAAATGTAGTATGGTATAGAATTTTGGACAATGAATAGAGTTTTAAGATCTAACTATTTCTAACTCATAATATTTTATTAACTTGTGACTCTAGGTAATTCACATTATTTCTTTTTCTTCATTTTCCATTTGTAAAATGGAAGTAATGCTATGTCAGCATGCTTCACAGGGCTGTTGTCCCCTTGAACATAGTTGTCCAGAGTATGATTTGAACAAAGCTGAAAGAAATACTCAAAACAGTTCTTTCAAAAATGGCTAAAATATAAATGAATGTCTAAAATAGCAGAACGTATCAGGCTTTCTCAGTTTCTCAGATACACAGGCTCTAAAGGCCATTTAAATTGAATAAGACAATTTGTACATATAGACCCTTCAACTTCAGTGCAAATATATAAAAGTTAAGCAGTTTCAATTTGTGATTTCCACAAAGTGAAATTATTTATTTTAAGGAAGCTAAATACTTTGTATTTAGAAAAATTGTTTTCTGTAGTATTTCAGTTATTAATGTATACAATAGTTATTCATACAGTGAAGTGACTTTCAAAGTAGTTATCTGTAAAGGAAAATAATGCATAAAAATCACATTTGTTACTTTCAGCACATCTGTAGTCACAGCAGCAAGAAAGTATAATATGATATCACTATATAAATTAGAAATATTTTATTATAGCATTTAATCTGTGTAAGTACTCAATAGCTTATACATTTTTCTTAGCTGATACATATATGGTTTTAGGAAATGATTCTGCCCCATCATTTCCTTCTCCTCCTTTCCTGCTGTAGAACGAAGAAAAGGAAAATGGGAGGGAAGCAGGAAGAGCTGTGAGAAATAGTGGCTTTATCAGGTTGTGGGTAAAATAACTGTGAGAAAACAAGAACTGTGAGAAGTAACTGAAAAAGCAAAAGAAATTTTGGAGTATATCCATGGCCTTCACAAAGTTGTGGCACCAACTTGACATTTATGTCTTAAATGAAAAGAGAGAAGAATGAAAAGTGAGTGTCTGATTTCGCTAGTCTAATGTTTGAAGTGGCAGAAGTGACGAGTAGCCAGGAAAAATTCATATAATATAGCACAAAGAATATTGGACCAGATCTAGTACTATCCCTGACCGACTCTTTTTTATTACAAAATATTACAATATTGACTGTATTCTCTATGCCATACTTTTCATCCCTGTGACTTCTTTATTTTCATAACTGGAAGTTTTTATCTCCTAATCCCATTCACCTATTTCACCCATTTCCCTATCCCTTTCCCTCTGCAACCACCAGTTTGTTTTTCTATTTATGAGTCTATTTCGGTTTTAGGTTCTACATATAAGTGAAATCATTTGGTTTTAGGTTCTACATATAAGTGAAATCATATGATATTTGTGTGTCTCTCATTTATTTCCTTAGCATAATACCATCTAGATCCATCATGTTATTGTGAATGGCAAGATTTCATTCATTTTCTATGGCTGAGTAACCACTTCTTTAACCGTTCATCTGTCAATAGACATTTAGGTTGCTTCCATATGTTGGCTATTTTAAACAATGCTGCAATAAATTTAAGAGTGCATACATCTTTTAAAATTAGTGTTTTCATTTCCTTTGGAGAAATACCCAGTAATGCAATCACTGGATAGTATGATATTTCTATTTTTAATTTTTTGAGGAACTTGTCCATAGGGGCTGCATGAATTTACATTCCCACCAACAGTGCACAAGGGTCCCCTTTTCTCCACATCCAACACTTATCATTTCTCATCTTTTTGATATTAGCCATTCTGACAGGTGTGAGGTGATATCTCATTGTGGTTTTGACTTGTGTTTCCCTGTTGATTAGTGATGTTGATCATCTTTTCATGTGCCTGTTTGCAATTGTATATCTTTTTGGGGGAAAAAAATGTCTGTTCAGATCCTCTGCCCATTTTTGATTGGATTATTTTTGTTGTTTAGCTATATTAGTTCTTTATATATTTTTTGATATTAATCCTTTATTGGGTATAGCATATGCAAATATCTGCTGTCAAACAAGAAAGAACTGAGGCTGCACAGCAAACCACAAGTTAATTTGGAGTTTTTAGGAATTTAAATTTGGAAGACACATATTCAGGAGCAACTTGAAACATGTTGCAAGCTGGAGAGGAGAAAGACAGAGTTTGTAAATGAAAGCCACAGGTAAATTATTTTGAAAGAGTTATGATTGGCATAGGCAAAAATAATTAGCATTGGTCTGCATAGGGGAGGTTACTTGCTATTTGTCAGGTTGGTGTTCAGTGAAATAAGCCTCATTCTGAAAATTGTAATAGGATTGGCAAGTTGTGGTTGGCATGATCTAAAGTTCATGTACCACGTGTAGTTTTGCATAAAACCAACCTCACCAAAGGCCTTCGGCCTCCATTGTAGGGCCCCTTGATGTTCCTAACTTCATTTCAGATTTTCTGTTCACACTTCTATTCAGTAGGTTGTTTTTTCATTTTGTTGATGATTTCCTGTGCTCTATATCAATGATCTCCTGTGCTTTATAAAAACTTTTTAGTTTAATGTAGCCCAGTAGTTTATTTTGCTTTTGTTTTTCTTGCCTGAGGAGATATACCTAGGAAAATGTTGCTGAGACCAGTGTCCAAAAGATTATTGCTTACGTTTTGTTTTTTGTACCCCCCACCCCAGGAGTTTTATGTTTTCAGGACTTTCATTTAGGTCTTTAATCTATTTTAAGTATATATTTATGGTGTAAGAAAGTGGCTCAGTTTTAGGGCACCTAGGTGGTTCAGTTGGCTAAGTGTACAGTACTTGAATTTGGCTGACGTCATTATCTCAACAGTTCATGACATCAAGCCCTGTGTGGGGTTCTGTGCTGACAGCATGGAACCTGCTTAAGATTCTGTTTCTCTCTCTCTGCCCCTCCCCTACTCCTGCTCTCTTTCTGTCTCTCTCTCTCTCAAAATAAATAAACTTAAAGAAAGTTGTCCAGTTTCATTCTTTTACTTGTAGCTGTCCAGTTTCCCCTGCATAATTTATTGAAGAGAATGTCTTTTCCTTTTTGTATATTCTTGCCTCCTTTGTGATAGGCTAATTGGCCATATAAGCATGGATTTATTTCAGTACTTTCTATTCCATTGATCTATATATCTATTTTTGTGCCAGGACCATACTGTTTTGATTACTATAGCATTGTCATATAGCTTGAAATCTCGGGTTATGATACCTCCAGTCTGGCACATTATATTTGTGACCCTACAGAATTTACTTTATTACTCTTTTCCTTAATCTTCTCAGGTGTAGTTTCAGTCTCTTGGAAAAATGTATGAAAATATAACTTTAGTCATTTAAAAATATTTTTTACTTTTCACACTGTGAGGAAAATGTTATAGTACATGGTAAAAGTACATATATTTTTTTAAACGTTTTATTTATTTTTGAGACAGGGAGAGATAGAGCATGAACAGGGGAGGGCCAGAGAGAGGGAGACACAGAATCTGAAACAGGCTCCAGGCTCTGAGCTGTCAACACAGAGCCCGACGCGGGGCTTGAACTCACGGACCACGAGATCATGACCTGAGCCAAAGTCGGCCTCTTAACCGACTGAGCCACCCAGGTGCCCCTAAAAGTACATATTTTAAAAAGCATGTTGATTCCTTATCTTTGTCCCTCTCTTTATGGGAAATATGCTCTTTTCTTTAATTAATACTAATCATTCATTAAACACTAAGATAAACTTCATGAATGTCTGATTGATCTAAATAATCAAAATTTGTATTTAATTCTTTTCTTTGAGACATTTGTTTATGATTGTTTTCATGCTATTCCAGAGAAAGGTATTTTTCATAAAATGTAAATTTCATTTCTAAATTTCTCATGATGCTATTATTTGTATAAATATTCTTTGTAGCAGTTCTCAAATCATTTTTCTTTATTTACCAAATTATGTGGTAATAAATATTATTTAATCAAAAATGCAGCAGAACACATCCTAAACTTTCATTAGTTTAATATGTTGTCTTTTTAGGGTCTATACAAACTTTAGACTTGTAATCAGATTAGTACACTGAATTAACTTTGGATCTTTGTCCATATTGAAATGAGTGAATGTACCTTATTAATGCAGATATTATTTCATATGTATAATTTTAGTCCTCAAATAAGTAAGACTTCACTACTTGTATTTAAAAATGCGATATATTTGTGACTAAGTAGGATTGAATTTGAATAATGCTACAGCAGACTTAATGCAAGAAAATGTGAAGCTTTGCATCAAAAGGAAGTTTTATGTTTAAAAGACTACCACTGAAAAAGTGGAAAAGATAACTTATAGAAAGGGAGAAAATATTTGCAAATCACACATTTGATAAGGGGCTTGTATCCAGAGTATGTAAAGAACTCTTACAGTTCAGTACTAAAATATAACCCTATTTTAAAATGGGCAAAGGATTTGAGTATACATTTCTCCATAAAAGATAAACAGATGACTAGTATGTACATGAAAACAATGCTCAACACCATTAGTCACTAAGGAAATCCAAATCAAAACCACAGTGATACCACTTGACACCCACTGGGATGGCTATAATAAAAAAGATGGGCAATAGAAAATATTAACAAGAATGTAGAGAAACTAGAATCTTCATACATTGCTGGTAGAGTTGTAAAATGGTGCAACTCTTTGGAAAAACTTTGGCAATGCCTCAGAAAGTTAAGTATATAAAGTTAACATTTGAGCCAGTTATCTAATCCTAAGTATATGCTCAAGAGAATTAAAAATATATATTCATCAAAATGTTCATAGCAACATTATTCACAATATCCAAAAGTGTAAATAACCCAAGTGGCTATCAGCTGATGAATGGATAAACAAATGTGGTATAACCATATAAGTGGAATGTTACTCAGCCATTAAAAGTAATGAAGTACTTATGATATGCTATAACATGGATGGAACTTGAAAACAGCTAAGTGAAAGAAGGCAGACAAAAGAGGGCGTACATTCTATTATTCCACTTACATGAAATATCCAGAAAAGGCAAACTGTCATACAGATAGAAAGTGGTTGCCAGAGTATTTGGGAGTTGGGGCTTGGAGAATGACAGCTAATGGCTCCTGAGTGTATCTTCAGGGTGGAGAAAATGTTTTGGAATTACATAGTGGTGAGGTTTGCACAATTCTGATTATCCTAAAACCACTGAATTGCATACTTCATAAGGGTGAATTTTATAATATGTGAATTATTACTTAAACAGTGATAAAATTAGAATGATCGAGTATTTTCTTAATTGGAATATGTATCAGGATATTCAGGAAAAAAACAGGATACAAAGAATATAATTTGAGGGGATATAATTTAAAAAGAAATTAGTTTAGATTTTTCAGAAGCAGAAAAAAATGCAAACTTTTGAACTTTCATATTTATTATTGAACACAGAGCTACCAATTATATGAGAAAGTATAGAATTTCACTAAATCAGAAATCCAAACGCTACACACTGAGGGATGTAGTGTGTATTTAAATCAGTCCCTGAGGGTTTGTAGTTTATGATTCTAATACATAGATTTCAAAAGCATTAACACAATACTATCATGTATAATATCATACATATCACTCATATCATGTATAATGATTAATGTTCCAGTACACACATATACTACAGACACACAGCTAAGAATTACTCTACTCATTTAAGTAACAGGAAAGTTATATTTTAGGGTAAAAAATACTCTTGTAAGTTCACAGGCTTAGGAATTTCCATATTTTAAAAACACACCATTGTAGCAGAATAGGTTGTTTAGTATTTTTGATGAATTCTATATTTTGTTTGAAGTCAGAAGGTCCAACAAATTAACTATTTAATGAAGTGTTACTGAGAAAACATAAAACATTTTTTGAGGTATTATAATTTGATTCACTTGTAATTTCCAATAATAATTTTAATTTGAATACTTTTTTAACTTTCTAGCACATCTTTTGAATATTATGCTCATGTGACCCTCGAGATACAATGTATAACTATTATTCCTCAATTTTTACCAATGAGGAAACAGAAAATATTAAATATAATATTGCATATTTGGATGGTTTATTATAAAACCATGATGAAAACCACAGATACCCTAATATACCCCACCCATTTTCTTATCCTGTTTGAATAGTATTGATTGAACAGTGGTGTTGATGGAATGAGAGAAGGCTATGTATGTGCATATATATATATATAATGTATGTATATATATATAAAATTGAACAATTAGATGCAACTTCTTATAATATTTTTTGTTAAGTAGGATTTAGAGATTATAAGAGATTCAAGATGTTCTCAACATAAAAATATGTTATCAATTAGATCATGTTACCATATGTACTTAAAAAATATCTGGGCGGCTGCTGTGTCCTCAAGGCTAATAATTATGTAAGTTAGAAACAACATACCATATGGTTCCTCCTCCCAAATGAAAGCCAGTTACTCTCTAATGAAGCATTTCAGTAGAGCATTTTGGCTCTTTCCCAAATAAATTCAAATTCGTTTCTTTATAGGAATGACTACTGATCTAATGATGGCCCTGGGTTTTGGTGCCCCCTCTGGTGCCTTACGTAACTGTAAATCTGATTCTATCTTTTAAGACAATAGACTGTCACAGTGCAGTGCTCTTACTTAGTTTGCCAAACATCCCTTGGTAGAGAAATCCCTTCAACCATCTCAAGATGATATTATGGCACTTTTACATTACTCCAACTATAGAGACTTTCCCCAATTTCCTACCTTCAAGATGGAAATTGGACAGTTGTAACGAGGACACACAAGGTGTTGTGTCATGACAGAAGTTGCAGGATAGAGATGAGTCTCCGTTCTATGTTAGGTAGCTCAGCCCCATAGAAAACACAATTACTAGCAAGCATATTGATGTTCTCAACAGATGCCTATTTTGGAATTGAGGCCAGTATTTGCCACATCAGTGAATCTTTTCTACCTTTTATTTACTTTTTTAAATTGTAGATTTTAAAAAAAAATTGATGTTTATTTATTTTTGAGAGACAGAGTGTGAGCAGGGGAGGGGCAGAGAGAGAAGGAGACACTGAATTCGAAGCAAGCTCCAGGCTCTGAGCTGTCAGCAGAGTCTGACGCAGGGCTCGAACCCACAGACCACGAGACTGTGACCTGAGCTGAAGTTGGATGCTTAACCAACTGAGCCACCCAATGCCCCTAAATTGTAGATTTAGAGGATAGAAACTTGACAGAGCACTCTAGTAATAAGGAACCCTTAATAAGGGTGCTGTGTGATATTTTTGCATTTTAGAGAATACCTGGACTTAACATTTCCTCTCATTTTATTGTCCTTAGAAATTACTTAACATTTATTCTTTTTTTTTAAGTTTATTTATTTATTTGGATAGAGAGAAAGAGCCAGAGAGGGGCAGAGAGAGAGGAAAGAGAGAATCCCAAGCAGTCTTTGTGCTGTCATTGCAGAGCCTGACACAGGGCTCCAACCCAGGAACCATGAGATCATGATCTGAACTGAAACCAAGAGTTGGAGGCATAACTGTAACCAACGGAGTCATCCAAGTGCCCCAACATTTTATTCTTGTGAAGTACAGTAAATTCCTGAAATGTTAAACACATTCTTCATGGAAATTATTATTTTCTTCTCCTCACCAGTTCAATAACTATTGTCTTTTCTATGAGATAATACTTTTGCATCTTATTAAATGCTAATGTAAGAATATGTGATCATATATTTTCCTATCATGTGCTCCCTTTTCTTCCCTTTTCTCATTTTTTCACAGCAAACTGTTTTACTTAGACATTTTTAACAATTCAGTATAATTGTAATTTTTGATAAATGTCAGCTATTGTGACTATCCCAAATAGAGCTACACATTTGAAACTTGTAACATACTCAATCACCAAAAAGGAAAGAATGAATGAAAAAGAAGAAAGGAAAGGGAAGTGGAGGGGGGAGGAAGGGAGGAAATCAACGCTTTTTAAAATCTTCAATTCCTGAAACTTGATGCATACATTTTTCTCTGAGGAGTGGAATTGTAGCTGTACAGGATAATGATTTGTCGTCATTAAACCACCAATTCATTTAGCTGACCAAGAGAATTTCCTCTTGACCAGACTTCCTGCCCTGTCCACCTCTGTGTATCATCTTTTTGTGAGTTTTTCTCTACCATAATGATCTGTGCTGGGATATCACTTTCTTGTATCAGAGGTCTTAGTCTCCATTTTCTCTTTGTGAACTTCTTTTAGCTCATCCCACTAATGTTTTAACAGGTTTGCTTGCTTCCTCCTATATTTTTCACAAACTGTTGTTTTCTTGTCATATTTACATCTTATCCTTGATTTCAGTATGCTTGCTTAATGCTTCCCTTCTGTTCCCAGACCTTAGTGTTCAGTATTTTTTTTTCTATATGTCTCTGTGATTAAAGCTGCTTTTTTCTGCAGTTTTTGTCAGAAAAACATTTGATTTGGGTTTGTTGACCTTAAAAATATGTTATTTTACCAGAGAAAATGGGCTTATTTAGGAATACCAGAGAATTGCGATTTGGGGCAAACAAGCTATGGCAAAAACCATAGGCTGGTCTAACAAAAAAGGAGAACATAATTTTATGGAGAAGGAGGAAGTTGGAAGGGGTTGTTTTGAAGGAAAGTCTGTTGAAGAAAAGCAGAAGTTCAGGGTGATGGATAGTTTCTCGTTGGCTGTGTTGCTGGAGTAGTCAGTTTCTTTAGGGATGCTGTGTATGTCTTTGTTGAGGCCTATGATTGATGATTCTTTCTTGTTAATGATTCTTCCTTCTGGTCTGTAATTGACAGTTCCTCTTGTAATCGTGGTACTGTGTGAGAGCTCCCCCTTCTGGCCTCATGGCTCCATTTTAGTGAGGTTTCTCTATTAAATTTTTCACAGGTTCCAAGTGAATAATCTATAGATGCAGTAACATTCCCTGAAAATCTATGAGAGCAGAGAGCTTCTTTCCTAATCATTGTTGTTCTCAAAACCAAGGCACGGTGTCTGGCCCAGTAAATGTTTGGGCCTCGTCTATAGCAGGTCAGATGGCATACCTATTTATGGCATGTTCAACATTCTTGTTGGCTATAAGTATCACCAGTATCTTGACATAGACTGTGTTACAGAGGGCATGCAATTAATGACATTTATGCTACCTGGGCTAGAAAATCAAAAGATTTTGGCTACTACATATTAAGAGATAAATTTTTCCAGATGCCTCAAAACATTTTGAAGTTGTAGGACCCATGTTTTTATTTTTAACCTAACCTTTCATTTCCATGAATACAATATATTCTTTGTGAAATCATGAAAAATAAATATTCCATTGTAGATATACTAATTGTAGTACAGACAGCTCAGTTGCCCAAGGACATAGACGTATACTGACAAGAGCAAGCTAGACTTTGTCTTCTGATCCTCACTCAAAAACCAAAAGATTTTGCTGTAGTTACAATGAAAGATAGAACATAAGAAAATAATAAACAATAAATGTCTCTTAATTTTCTTTAAGGTTATTTCAATTTGATGTAGTTTTATTTTATCAAAGCTGACCTTTTGAGCAGTGAAAAGACAATATCACCCCCGTTGAACATCAATTCATACTAATTAGATGTTAGGAAGTCATGTGACTGCAACAGCTGAGCAAACGGACATATCTAAGGAGATTTTAAAATGTGTACCTTCAGACTCTGATATATCTGATACCTTTGCTGGCAATTTGCTGTTGGCTGTGAAAACACTATTGTTTAGACTTACTATCTCATACACTAGGCATCTAGCAGACATATGGTACATCAGGAACAGAGTGATTTATATTATCTCTTCCTAGCATCATACCCACCTCTTTGTTTTACCTCTCTATATAGCTCTCATGATCATTTCAGTATGAAAGACACTGTAAGTCATATATGTAATAAAATTTTTAGGGGGCAATTAACAACAGTTCAACTTTGTCTTCTCATTTCCTTTATTTTCCCATCTGCCCTCCATACACATGCTTAAGTTATTACTTTCCCCTTTCTCATTTAAAAACAAGAAGATTCCCCCTTCTTGCCAATGGCTAGTGCTGCTATCCTTATAAAACTACAGATAATTAGAAATTACTTACTAATGTGACTAATTTGCTTTGAGGAAATATTTGAGCATGTTATAAATGAGTTAGAAGTTGAAGTAATGAAGCAAATAACAAAGGCAAAGAAGCATTAATCTTATTTTACAAAAGGTCTTTATAGTCACATCCCAGAACAGGGTGTCTGCAGATTAAAGAAAATTAACATAGAGGAACAGTGAGATTGTTTGTACAGGCATTATTCAAAATGTGTACCCACAATTTGCAATCTAGTTATCAATCCCCTACCACCTTGTCAAATACTTTTTATTTTTCCTGTTAAGATAGCCCATCAAATTTAGACTTATATGTTAGACTACGAGTTGAATCTAGCAAAAGAAATTTCCTAATAGATGAAAAAGCCTGTGATCATGCCATTTCTTAAGATGCCATGGAATTAACCACAGTTTACATATGATAAGCACCACTCTCACTTCTCCATTTTTTGTCACCTAATATATTTAATTAGCTGGGTTCCTTTACACCCATACACCATTCCCCTTCCACTGTATTCTATTCCATATTCCATACCCCATCCAGAAGACTTTTTTTTTTAATTTAACTCCAAGTTAGTTCATTAACATGTAGTGTAATAATGATTTTAGGAATAGGATTTAGTGATTCATCACTTACATATATAACACCCAGAGCTCATCACAGTAAGTGCCCTCCTTAATGACCATCACCCCTTTTGCCCATTCTCCCACCCAACACCCCTCCAGCAACCCTCAGTTTATTCTCTGTATTAGGAATCTCTTATGGTTTGTCTTCCTCTGTGTTTTTATCTTATTGTTGCTTCCCTTCCTCCATGTTCATCTGTTTTGTTTCTTAAATTCCACATATGAGTGAAATCATAGGATATTTGTCTTTCTCTGGCTTATTTTGCTTAGCATGACACACTCTAGTTCCATCCACATTGTTGCAAATGGCAAGATTCCGTTCTTTCGCATTGCCAAGTAACATTCCATCGTATGTACTCTCTACCATTTATCTTTTGGATAAATACCTCGTAGTGCAATTGCTGGGTTGTAGGGCAGTTCTATTTTTAATTTTGACCTTTGATGGCTTACTGTTGCCAATGTGAGACTTAATAGGCAATTCATAACCAAACCTCAGAATACCTTAGAAGTGTTAACCTCCTGCCACACACTCCTATGCACTCTTACAACAGCTCACTGAGAACAAAAAAGCTGAATTAAGTGTAAAGCTCACAATCTTTAAGAGGCTTATAAATATTTAACTTTTAATTTTAATAAACTTATTAAATACAGATTTTCTTAATATACCCACGGGAATGCAAAAATTTGTATTCTAAATGACTAACCAAAATTCATTATATTAATTTTTGAAAACTAAAAAGATGTCTAAATTTTTATTCATATTTTATATTTTATACGTATATTTTAATTCTTTAATTTTTCCAAAATTAATTTTTATGTTCAATATTTAACAGACGTAATTTTCAGATATTTTTCTTCAATTTGTTAATATTTGAGTTATTTAGCAACATGCTGTTTTTCAGTTGAGCTTTTCTGGGAAACTTTAGGTAGGATGCAAAATAAAGATTACCACAGTGTTGAACAGAACTTCTTCCAGATAGATCTGTCCAGCAGCGCCTGGGTGGCTCAGTCATTTAAGCATCCGACTTCGGCTCAGCATCCGATCTTACAGCTCATGGTTTCGAGCCCCACTTTGGGCTCTGGGCTGACTGCTTGGACCCTGGAGTCTGCTTCAGATTCTGTGTTTCCCTCTCTCTCTGCCCCTCCCCACTCATACTCTGTCTGTCTGTCTCTCTCAAAAAAATGAATAAACATTAAAAAAAAAAAACCAACTATCTGTCCAAATATATATCAGTTTGAATCATGACCTGGCATTACTGGTAGGGTAACTCTGGCTTTATTACTTAAATTCCCTGAATCACATGTGAAAATGGTGGCAATAATATATACTCTCTTGTGTGTTGCAGGGTTGAGCTAATGCATGTAGTTAACGTTCAGTCTATATGAGTTATCATCAATGATGATGGTTATTGTTTAAGCTTTAAAATATATATAAATAAGTATTTTATTTTCTTAGACTCGAAAGGAACATGAAAATTAGAAATAGATGATGATATAATACCAAAGCAGATATGGTGCTATTGAAGTAGTATTGAAAAAAATCAAAGCCAACCCAACTTGTTTTCTCATTTTTTTTAATAAGTGTGTATTTAAATAATGCTTCAGAAGACTATACTTTCAGGGATCATTTGTATAGTTTGTTAAATGATGCTTCAAAAGTAGAATTAAATATTTTTTCCTCAGTAATTTAGATAAATATTTTGAAAAAAACTACATGTACCTTTGAAGGTGAAGATAAGAAAAGGAAAGAGGTAAAAAGTATAATGTTAACTAAAATCTGAAATGTTCAAAATATAAAGTTTTGGGGTACCTGGTTGGCTTAATCAGTTAGGCACCAACTCTTGATTTCAGTTCAGGACATGATCTCATTGTTCATGAGCTCAAGCCCCACATCAAGCTGTATGCCTGCAGTATGTACACTGCTTGGAATTCTCTGTCTCCCTCTTCTCTACATTTCCCCTCTTTGTTCTCTTTCTCTCTCACACACACAAAAATAAATAAACTTAAAAAAAAAAAACAGAACTGCTTTAAAAATAAATAAATAAATAAATAAATAAATAAATAAATAAATAAATAATAAAATATAAAGCTTATAATAACACAGTTCTAGTTGGTCTCATTTTTAGAATACAAATTATAATGAGGTTACTTGCATATTGTCAAGGTTTGTTTATGTGTGCATATATGTGTGAAATACATATACACATATATATATTTTTTTAAGTTATTTCGCAGGTATATGAAAAGCTTTCCCAAGTGTCTGTGTGAAATAATATTTTTCATTTTACAATATAATTCACAAGAAAGGAACCAGCAGTCACTTTGGGAAATGACAATCATAGCAATAATATTTATAGTATCTAATATGTATTGTGCTTTTACTGTGTACCAAAAGTAATCCTATAATCCTCCAATGTACATAAAAGTGTAATTTTTATAATAATTCTATAAGCTTTATTGGCACTATTTCATGGTTGAAAACACTAAGATTAATATGCTTTAGAAGTGATATAAACATAGTAACCCTTTAATTTATTTCTTAAAAAGAGCCTTAAATTTATAAAAGTATACATTGATATCTGTATTTCTACAAACAGGTTCTTCTCATCTTCTAGATGAAAGGCTGCTAGGCACATATGAAGTATTGTATTTTATAGCCTTTTCTAAACTCAAGGAGGGATTTTTGGCAGAGTTAACACTAGACTACTTAATAGTGATGAAATAAATGTTTGCCTTTATTGGAAAGTAAAGTGTAATTTTAATAAGCAAATAAAAATATTAAACTTCATATGATAAATTAATAGCAAAGAACAGAAAGCTGGACCTAGCAAATTTTTACATTAAATTTTCATTACAGTATTACAAGATAGTGAAGATGCTTAACTGACCATGTCACTTCATTTGGAAACGACTGAAATTTTATATTAATGTGGTATATATGTATACTTCCAGATGGATACTGAGGATTATCTTCAATACAAAAAAGGATCAAATTACTGTTTATCAACTTCTGTGGTTTTATGTTGTATCGATACATGAAAAGTTTGATCAGTATGATCCTATATCTATAAAACCTTAAGTGATCATTGTAGCTTCCACTGATATTTCTCTCCTGTAATTTATCAACTATTTTATGGTTGTATAGTTATACTAGTAATTTTTGTACAATGTGTTATTTTTCTCTTTTTAACTAGGCGGCACACCTCTGGAGTATAGAGACTGTATATTTATGCTTTTGTTTTTCTCACAGGACTTAAATAAATTCTCTGCATAGTAGATGTCTAATAATTTCCTAATTCAGACTATAAACAATAGTACTTGAGTATAAACTTTTTGGCTAGACCCGTATTGTACTATAATGAGTAATCTCTAAAATTTTAACAAATATTAAAACAAGATATCTATTGTTAAATATTTGCTGTACTGTCCAAATTCCTCAACTAGAACTCAGATTTTCTTAAAGGCTTTCATCCAGTTGATGTCTCTGCTTTTCATTTTTGGTCTTCCAATTCTTATAAATACCCAACCAAAGCCCTTAAAATATTTACTTTTAGCATTCCAGGCAGAGCTCTAATACTAAATGATTCATATTCCGATGCTCAGATCATTATCTTTAAAAATGTTATTAGGCCCTGCATGACAGTATGCCGTTTGACCAATAATCCTGTTGAATATGCACACAAAATGTTAAGTGATAAAAATAGCTAAGTAAAATGAACATATCTGCTGAAATGTATATATGTAAGTGGGTATATTTTTTTTTAATTTTTTTTTAATGTTTGTTAATTTTTGAGAGAGAGAGAGACACACACACACACAGAAAGAGTGGGGAGGGGCAGAGAAAGGGAGACACAGAATCCAAAGAGTCTCCAGACTCCGAGCTATCAGCACAGAGCCCAACAAGGGGCTCCAGGAAACGTGAAATCATAACCTGAGCCGAAGTTGGACGTTTAACTGACTGAGCCACTCAGGCGTCCCATAAGTGGGTATGTTTTTAAAGAAAAAAAAAAATGGCAGTGGAATGGTTACAGCAAACATTCAGGAACAAACACCAAATGCTAAACTAATCATTGGAGTGCCTTGACCTTCTTATACTGGTTCCATTATTTTGTCTGCCCCTCATTAGTGACAGATGGCATGGGTTAGGGTCTCAGTGGGCTGTTCCCATATTTCAGACTTATCAAGATACCTTATTTAATAACCGCATTATTCAATTTCCAAAAATGCAAGCAAACAATTATGTATAACACTATGCTACTAAGTATGTGTTAATAATTTAGTTTTCAAACTTTAATCTGTTTTCAAGGTGAAAAAGAATGCTGGTGTAGTGAAAAATGAATGATTACTTCATGTTTGGCCTTCCTTCCATTTTCAACTTAAAAATTAACTATGTACCTAGTCAGAGGTATTGAATAATGTTTCCTTCTACCTAAAATTGCTGTTGAAGCTTTTTTTTTTTTTTTTTTTTTTTTTGCCTTATACACTTCCAGTTATCTCTAGGGACAGCTTTGGGTAATATTTTAAGTTACAAAAATATTTTCTTATGATATGATTACATAAATCCTTTATCTACAAACACAAATCATTCAAGGGTTTTGTATTTGAAGTTTTCAAAATAAGCATATAAAGCCAGTGGCTATGTAGCAAACCTCTAAACTTCTTTTTTTCCTTATTCTTGTAAAAATATTTTATGTCTTTCAATTGTAGGAGAGGCGTTTCTTTCTGTAAAGAAATCCCACCATGAGGTTTCTATTTTGATAATGGTCTTGTGGATGGGGCATTTGGCCAGGTCATCAAATGATCTATATCTTACCACCTGTACCATTTCCCCACTGCACCACCTGCCTTCCCACCTCCAGACCTTGAGAAAGTCATTTAACTTTATTAAGTACCTATTCCTGTCTTTACTTAAAAGTGCCATGAAAAATAAATTCAATAAATGCTTATAACTGACTTGGAGTAGTATTCATAGGTTGAGTTTTGTTTTTTTTTTTTTTTAAAGGGAATAACATCATCTCTTTGTGTTTTTTTGCTCATCCTATTTAGCCACTTAACCCAATTCCCAACTGGAAAGAAAATCTGTATCAATAGATCTAGTTATCTAGGTCTATAACTAGTTCTATTGATATAGATTTATGGAGTGTTTTTTCAGCATCTTGAGCTTTCTAATGATGTATGGCATGGAGCAGCCTGCATCAGCTGAGCCACTTGTACAATTGTGTTGTGCATCATGTCAAACATAGAAAAGGAGGGATGATGAATGAATACCCTTTTGTTTTGGTGGTTATTAAATGTCTTCACTTTCATACAATGAGAAATTTGATAAACAGAGTTGAGCTTCATGGTTAATGACATTTCCAAATCCTAGAATGTCTGTAAATAATGGAGTAACTTCATTATAAACAATGGAAGATAAAACAAAGAGCCTCTCTTCCTGACACATGAGAATAAATTACTTCACATCTCATCTCTATTTAGAGAATGATGTTGAAGCCTCTTCATTTATCCTCTGATATACATTTTTGGATAAATGATGGTGGTCTTTTTAAACCTGAAGTCCAAATGGCTTAATACGATAAAATATGTGACATTTTATAGGCATTTTGTAATATGTCTTACATGTCACTATATTGCAGTTACATATAATATCAATTATTCCCTAAGGTATTATGTAGTTGTAGATCATAAACTTTTTGCTTAAATTAAACATCACAGCTGGTTGCTTTAATTTGATGCATTATGCCACAAATGTTTCAACAGCTTGAGTAAAATGAGCCATACTGCAGATTCAAAAGAAGAGCGAAGGTCAACGCACATGAAGCCTAGTCATTTGCAAATTTTCTTTGGGCATATTAAAAAGCATTCTGCAGATTATAGTTTAATGGAATGTAACCAAAAAAAAAAAACAAAAAGAAAGAAAGAAAACAGAGTAACTATTGCAATGGTGTTCTACATAGGAAAGCAATACTATAAATTCTTAGTTTCATTTGAGTGTTTACAATAGCATTTTTTTAATAATGAATATTGTGCTTTGAGAGTGGTGTTTACTTATTCCATTTTGAGGCCTTGCCTTTTTCAAACTTAAAACATCACTAAGTCTGCAAAGGAAGGCAGTTAGAAGAAAAGAAAGACAGGAATGATTGCCCTCCTTCTCATCCTCTACCCAAAAAGTGCCTCCCAGCCCCAAGACTAGAAAACTGTCTTTCACTGATTATTTTTGCACTCCAGAAGTCTTTAGCTAAGAGGATTGATAATAATACTGTTAAGATTATCATTCATCATAACATAAACCCAATTTTAAAGCTGTTGTGACTTCAAGTATATTCTTGAGCCCATAGTAATTGGCCCTAAATATTATTGTTAAGGCAATTCATAAGTTAAAATAGTCATCACTAATGAGCAGAAAATAGTCTTCCACATTATGTATCAGTAACACAACCAACATGAAAGAAGTTAGTTGGTTAATACTGTGGCATTTCAAGATGTGATAAAAAACATTACTTCATTAGTCATAAAATTATAGCATTTTAAAGCTGAATGAGAACCAGAAGATCTCTGAGTTCTCAACAGTCATCTAATCATCATTTCTCTGTTCAGAAACACTAGTTGTCCTTAATGAGTAACTCTCATATTACGACATTTGGAGCTAAATCCAATCCCATTCATATGTCACTAAACTATACTCAGTTCCATGCACTCTGATCTGGCCAGTGTGTAGTGTGTGTATGTGTGTGTCTGTGCGTGTGTATATAGCCAGTATTTAATGTAATGTTCTTCCTTTCAACGTAGCTCAATTATTATCTCCTCCTAGAGTTATCCCAAATCCTTTCAACCAAAAATATTTTTTATTTGTGTATCTATAGAATTTTATTAAGGAATTTAAATTATGTGATTCTTTTAGTCTCATATTCATTATTTTCACAGTGAGAGTAAAAATAAAACTCCTTTGGTTCATGTATCTATCACTCATCTCTTCCTTAGCTCGCCATTCCTCTTTGTACCTAATGTATACTGAGGTGAATTACATCATTGTAATCTAACACTTTTCTTTAAACATATGAGGAAATTGAGCCTCAGAGATTGTATTTTCTAAACACAATAAAATAGTATTATCTCTAGTATCAAAAATTCATTTCTGGCTCACCATACATAGTTGCCTCATAACATATAGGTGAAAAGTGTGCTCTGCTTAAAGTTACTGATACAAGTTTGGAACTATAGGTTTTGAGGTGCTCAACTCATCTTTCATTATTTTTAGGAGTAAAAAACATGGCTTGACTGCCCTATCTCTTGTCTTTTTCAAGCTGTCCTGTGGACCCGCATTTCTGTAGTTGATTTCAGCAGCAGTAATAATCCGCCTTACCTCACCTTGCCTGCAACTTGGGAGAAAGTATAATCAATTGAAAAGATTATGTCATTTCTGTATAGAGAAACCCAAATGTGGTCATGTTCCAACTTTGCATTTACATTTCAGTTATTTTTGGGTCACTCTTAGTCCCATGCCTTTGCACCGGTTAAGAACTCTCTTAAGATAGATATTAATCTTTTCTCAATGGAGAGGCATGTATACTCTGGAGGTAGATGTTCTGGGTTTGAACCTCAACTATGCAACTTACTAGTTCTGTGATTTTGAGTAAGACAATGAAGTCATCTGTACCTATGACTTCTAATGTGAAAATTATAATAGTGTATAATAATTGTGAGACTTGAGTGAATTAGTAATTGTGAAGCATTTAGAATACCACATGTGTTTCTGCTAGTGTTGGCATTTTCTTACAATAGAAATGGCCATTTCATTTCCTTCCAGACATAAAAAAGAATGCTTTCCAGGAAAAGGGTTCTTCTTTCACATATCCTCAATGACATTACTTCTAAAGATTTTGTTTTTTCTCAACACTTTCTTTTCCCCCTGAGCATCCAGTGTGTTTGAGCATGTATCCTGTTGCATAATTTCACTGCCTAAAATCTTTTATTGGCATAAAACTGCAAAATCCCTGGTGTGTGAACGTCCCAATTTGAAAGAAAATATTATCTTATTTTCACTTCAATGGACTTTTCTTTGTCTACATGAAATGACTAGTGTGGGAACTTCAGGTATAGAAAAGGTGATGGTTGAGGGAATTTTAGCTGTGGGCAGATGCCCAGATAACAATATATTACTCATCATTAAGCTCAGGTCTGGTCTTAAATATGCAACTAGAGGCACTGATAACACAGGCTGAAGTCTGTTTGAACAGTGAACCAAGTGGGGTCTTGCGAGGACTTTTGGTAAGAGACACTGACATTAGGAGTCATTATTTGCTTTTTAGAACACCTTAAAGTTCATTGGTAACAAGCTTATTCCATTTTATGTAGATTCAGATGTGACTTCGGGAATGAAAAGTACAAACATGTTTTCGAAGAAGCATTGCCATGTTTCCACAGGGTACAGAAGATATTTTAGTGGTTTTATTTTTAAAATTAGGTATCTTAAAATCTTACATTTTATTGTGACTCTTTATACGTTGTTTTTGCATAATTGTTCTGAATATCTTTTTCTGCATAATTGTTTCTGTTTAATTTACTACCTTTCACTGTTTCATATGTAAGTTAAAACTATTGGCTCAAACTAAGCTGATAATATTTGATACTTACTATGTAGCTGCAATTTATATTTCTAAGAATGAATAAATGGCCTTAACAATTTTTTGCAATTAAAAAGGAAAACTTCTGTGAGAAATATCAACAATTAAATTATTAATTATAAAATATTGAGAAATTTATTTAGCTAATTTTAGTTACTATTACATACATTATCTTTGTCAGTGTTTCCTGGCCATTTTTAATAGCTCTTCTAGATCTTCAAGTGGTTACATACCTCCATTACATATATAGTCATTTTAGGATTCTCAAGTATTAGTTCTTAATCTCTTAAATTCTTAAACAGGGAAAGTCCTTTAAACTTTTTGAAACTAATAAGAAAACATCATGTTTTTTTTTAAATTCAAATTTAAGCATTTAAGATTTATAGTTCAGTATAAAATTCACTCACTTAAATATCAACCTTAATTTTATTTCTATAATGCTACACACACACACACACACACACACACACACACACACGCATATACACATGAGTGGTGGGGGCTGAAAGGGCCAGGAGAGAGAGGTTAACACTGAACTAGAAAAAAAAAATAGTGTGTTATTTAAACTTGGGAGAAAAGAAACCCCCAAAAGTGTGGAGATGATGCTTTTGTCCATATCATTATCCTTAATATAAAAAGAAAAAAAAATAGCACTTAGAGTTAAGGCCCACTCTATCTTTCCGCTCTTCCCCTATCTATACCAACCTCAAAGTGCAATTCCACTGCTGGGGAAACAGTAATCTACATGTATTTTACAGTGATATCTTTGCCATGGAAAATTGCAAATTCTATGCACTTGTTCTTGGTGTAGAAAATAAATACTGAATTAAATACTGGAATGGGTTAATTTTAAAGAATAGCAATTCAGGGGTGCCTGGGTGGCTCAGTTGGTTAAGCGTCCGACTTTGGCTCAGGTCACGATCTTGCAATTTGTGAGTTCGAGCCCCGTGTCGGGCTCTGTGCTGACAGTTCAGAGCCTAGAGCCTGCTTCAGATTCTGTGTCTCCCTCTCTCTCTGCCCCTCCCCTGTTCACGCTCTGTCTCTCTCTGTCTCTCAATAATAAATAAACGTTACCAAAAAAAAAAAAAATAGCAATTCAGAAATTTAGTGAACAGTGTTGCAGTAAAGTTGATTTATTCCAATATTTAATGGTTTTCTTCCAAATATGATTGTATTTATTATGTATTTGTGTGAAATCACAATATTGTCTTTTGCAGTCCTTTCTTTTTTAATGTAGCAGCCAAGCAAAATGTGAATGAAAGTATATCATGCATAATCCCTCATCATGATAATGAGCTAAAGTCAGTAACACAAATTTACCAAAGAACATGGGCAAATATATCTGCCTGTATAAACCTTCTCATACATGAACACACACACATACACAGAGCCATTCATAAACCATAGGCAAAATATAAATTTGTGAATATAAATATTGATATTTAGCAGAACATGGAGATTTATGTTCATTTAAGCTGTTCATTTGCTAAATATTTTATATTGGGCATTTTTTCTGAACTTTAAAACTGTTTATATTTATGATGGTATTAATACTTGCACTTGCAATGTCACAGGGCAGTTGTGACAATCACTTGAACTAATATGTGCGAAAAATACTTTAAAAACTAGGAATTGAGAAGAAATTGAAAATGTCTTTTAAAGAATTAAAAGAACACAATTATAGCTAAGTTCCATCTTATCATTAAAGAATGAATGATTTTTATTTTATTCATTTATTCCATACCATAAAAAGCATTGAATTGCTTTTTCTTGTTAATTCTAAAATTCTAGCCTAACTTTAATACTGAAAACAACAAAGTCAGTGCCCCCACTCCAGAATATATGGAACAATTTTACTTAAGAATAGGATACATAATTTCTTGGGGAAGTATGTGAAAAAGTCTAGCCATGAATTAAGAAGAATCACACAAATAGTAGGCAATGTCTATCAAGTACTTACATGATCTTACTTCTTGTTTATAACTGTATGATGTAGTTTCTTTTATCATCCCAATTTGATGAGAAAATTGAAGAAACGAGGTAAAGTAACTTTCCTATCACAGTTGTTCTTTAATAAAAGTTATCAGGAAATATTTCAAGCATATAAATGCTTGAGAGGTAAAATAACATCCCTGTACACAAATAGAGTAAGTAGTCAAGTGAGAATTGGAAACCCTGCAATCTGACTCCTGAGCTCATGGTCTTAGGAACTGCTGTCCTTGTTTTCTTACCATGTTAGGTTCAAGGATAGTTTTTTTTAAAGTAAATATATCAATATAATTAATGACAGCAGTAAGGTAAAGGAGACAGCTATAAATTGTTTCCATATGTCAGTAGAGGTGATGTTATTTATCAGCAAAAACAAACAACAAACTTTGTATTTAGAAACCCACAAAACTTTGTTATGTTTCCAAAATGTGTATGTTCACTAAAGACAGTGCATGTGAATTTAGTTTAATTCCCACTAATATTGATTTGAGTACCTACCATATGCCAGGAATAGTGTACTTGGGATTCATAAAGAATGATGAGATGGAGAAAGGAATTCTGCTTGCCCTAAGAATAAAGGAAGAATAAAAGATAGACAAGTGAAGGCAGTCTGAGACACTTTTCAGGCAGAATGTACAGAGTTCTAAAATAGCCAGATATATATGAGGAAACTAAAAATAATTCATTGTTAATGGAGAGAGGAGTGAGGTGGAGAGTGGCAGAGATGAAGCTGGCAAAAAGGCAGGTGCCAGTTAGCAGAGAGCCTCCTGTCATCCTGTCATGGTGAAGTGCTTTGGCTTCATGCTATGGAAGCTATTTGAAGCCATTTCCGCTTTCAGGTGGGTTATACCTGAAGGCTATCGGGTAAAGTTAAACATAAAGAGATTTAAATAGTACAGAAAGTTGGCAAGGGCCTTGAAAGGACAATTGGGGAGTAGGAGATGCATTTAGGATTATTTTGGGTTCAAACCATCAGATTGGTGACTAATTAGAAAGGAATATGATAAGGTGAACTCTAATATAGAATGTGAAGGGGTGACATGTGGAACCATTTCTGATCGTCAGAAATAGAAGGCAGAGCCAATGAAGGAAAGGAGGAAGCTGATGTGCTCATCATGTTCATTTTTAAATGTCTAAGAGATCGCCAGTAGCTATATCCAAATACAGATAGACACAGATGCCTGGAGCTTAGAGGAGAGGTCAGTACAATGCACTTGGGAGTTGTAAACTCATGGGTGGTACTGAAACCATGCAAAGAGAATCAAAAAGGATTTGGCATAGAGGAGCCTGGATGACTTAGTCAGTTAAGCATCTGACTCTTGATCTCAGGTCTTGATCTCAGGGTCATGAATTTGGGCTCCATGTTGGGCTCCATACTGGGTGTGAAGCCTACATGTAAAAAAACAAAACAAAACAAAACAAAACAAAACAAAAGGTTTTGCCATATGGTAAGTTCTCCAAAGTTATTTATTGAAAAATTAAAGCAAGGTGTAATGAATCAAGAAAAGCACATTAAAGAATAGCACCATTTAGGGGCAAGAGGAAGCACTCATGGGACAGGGTTGATACATATAATTTATATAAGTTTTGTCTGTGGCTACAAATATATGTACTAAAATTATAAAAGAGTCCAGGGAACGTAAGCAGCAGATTACATTAGTGATCAATTCTAGATAGGGAGGCAAATTGGACAGCTGTACAGAGGACTTCAACAGTATCTCTTAATTTTATTTTATTAATAGAAATAAGCAGGGAAACATACTAAAATTTGACAAAGCTATGCAGTTAATCTATAAGTATGTGCTACTTTCAACACATTTATGTTTGCCTGAAATACTTTCTGATAGCTTTTATGAAGGAATAACTGGAAGTTGTGGTACAGAATCAGTAAGTGTGAACTACACTTTGTAAAACCTGAGCTTGAAGGTGAAAAGATGAGAGCAAGTTAGAGTGGCCTCAAGACAGGGGAGGTTTTTTTTAAAGATAGGAGAGACTGCAGCATTTTATAAATTGAAGAAAAGGACAGACAGAGAAAGACAGTTTTTGAAATACAGTTTTTGAAATATGGAGGATGTCTCAACAATATAGTTGTGAAATAAAAAATGAGAAAACTCATGCCATTCTGTATGTTTGTCCTTCAAATTCCATTACAATAGAGCTAGAACTTTTACATTTTTAATATATGCCTTAGCATGCTAAAAGCATAAACTCATTTTGTCTAGTTCTGCATTATAATAAAGAACTAAGGGGATAATGTTGTACTTCTTAGATGACATCATTCAAGAAATTATAGTAAAACAGTCACATAATCTTTTGTTTTCCCCTCAGAGGAAAAAAGTTGCAGCACATTTATATTTTGAAACATCGTCACATGCTTATAGTACTGTCACTGATATCACATGATCACCAAAACAAACTGGAAAAAGAGCACGTACTGAAAGAAAAGGGAACGGAAGTGTGTTAGCCAACATATAATCTTATATTTCTCAATATTAAGGGCTGTTGCAAAGATAATATAATTGAAGTGATGGAAATGTCACAGGATTGTAATGGAAAATTTACTATTTATAATATACAATTTCTTAATGACTTCAAGAATTAATATCCCAGATAAAATATATTGCCTTCGACCTGCCCTGTATAACAACACCTACTGTGCTTCTGTGTCAGAAATTCTTTTAGGATTGGCAACATTTTAGTTGAAAGTACCTTTTAACTTTGCCAAATTCACCCCACATTGGGAGATGTTTTTCCATTTGGTCCTTAGAGAGATACAGAATATTTTCCTGAGAAGCATTTTCAGCTATATGGGCGCTATTTAGCATGTTTGAACAGTAATGGAGTTGAGGAAAGGATAACAATGATAAGAGATAGTATTTGAAAAGAATCATGGTCAGTGGTAAAGATGGCATTACAACTATCTCCTGAGTGACAGAAGTCTGTTAATGAAATGTCAAAATTTTTGAATGCCTAAACCACATCCTCAGGTAGAGGCAAATCTGCCAAATGAGGGATAATTCAGCTGTCCCATTACTACTCATTGCATTACCACAAATCCCTTTGTTCCTTATTCTTTTCATTCCTGTTCGCTCCCTGATCCTTTTATTTTCTTTCCTTAGTCCTATCGCAGATACTTCTACATCTTGGTGTCAGTTCACCATTTTGGGCAGGCTGCCTTGAAATCCTGCTCACTCTTGACCCCAGCCCTCTGTTGCTGTTCTCCAGTGATCTCTGCCCCTCTGCATTCGCCAAGGTCTCACATGAGAGCTGGACAGTCTTCCTAGTCAGACAATCAGTTTTAAAAGTGCTGGCTGCTGTTATAACAGCCCAGGGATTCAAATTCCAAGGGTAGGTGGTCCCTTAACCCTTTCAGAATCCAAGCTGGATCTATCCTTGGGAGAATGATGACCTAGGTAAAAATAATTCATGGTTCCTCCCAGGCTGGAGATGTGGGTTCCTTTTAATCCTCTGTCTCTAATTCCATCTTTCAGGTGTGTTTTCCCACTAAGTCTCAGAGTGACCTATAATGGGAGAAATTCATCTCATGTTCTCAAAATACAATAATTACCAGTGTCATAGGGATTCCTCCCCTGAAAATATCTGTCAGGTTCCATGAAGTATTTTAGACATTATCAGGGGAGAAGTTTTTATTTGGCAGAACTCTAGATATTTCAAAATGGTACAGACAGTTGCCTACTTATGTTAATTTATATGAAGTGATCTCTAACTTATAGCCTTTGAGATTGGTAATAACCACTAATTATTGGTAAGAATGATAATATCAAAAATTTATCATGTACCAGATTTTCTTCTCATTTAACCTGAAAACAAGTATATGATGCCACATATTATTATTCTCATTTTACTTACAAAATGTTGAGAAGCAAATAGGTTCCTAAACTTGCCCAAAGTCACCCAACAGAGGTGCTGTGGAGCTCTCTTATTTATAGTGAAGCTACCATTATAAATAGTAGTTTTTAAAAGTACTATGCTTACTCAGTTGTAACAGAGAAAATTAGGGCTCATTGTAATGCTCATGAGGTCAGAAATTTCTAAGCATTCTCCAATGGAATTTTTGCTTCTGCTTGTAGATATCCAACAAGTATTGCCTACATTGAAACAGCTCAGAAGAAGTGAAACTGATAGCCCTATTAAATAAGAATATTTAAATAAGTATGTTAAAATGGGGGAGCTACACACACAGATATAAATATCCCTTAATGATGGAAGATATAAAACTTACACAAATGGTCACGCAGTGCAAGATGCATTGAAGATGCTCCCAGATGGAGTTTGGCCTTCCTGCATCAGTCCACTGGGAACTGTAGTTGTTGAGGATACTGCCAGCAGGAATAATGATTCTACAAGGAGCAGAAACTCACCTTGTTCATTCTTAAGAAGGGCGATTAGGGAGAGAAGGAAG
Organism: Acinonyx jubatus; assembly: GCF_027475565.1. Lineage (NCBI taxonomy): Eukaryota > Metazoa > Chordata > Mammalia > Carnivora > Felidae > Acinonyx > Acinonyx jubatus. The sequence continues at coordinate 127,388,111 of NC_069382.1, read as the reverse complement.
GGGGAATAGGTAGAGATGGAGATTGAATCTTAGTTCTGACTGAGAGTTTTTTTTTGTATTTTACCATTAGTGATCTGTGTTGCTTACCACAAGAATTAGTATCTGGTTCTATTTTAATTGGCAAAATAAAACTTTTGTTTATATTTTAGCTACTTACATTGGAAAAAATCACTTGTGATCTTGAAGAATGCTTTAATGTTTCTACATATCTTTTCATTCAAAACCCAGTAAAGTTCTTCAAAAGGAGTTTCAGAATTGCAAGTGAAAAACAAGGTGGTTTTGAAATGAATAGTTTTTAAAAAGAGAGAACAGATGTTCTCAAATTTTTATTCAGTGCAATGTCTCTTGATATTACTATAGCATTAGTAAATATTTATAGCTCCATATTGAGCAATTGCCTAGGCTTCCTTTTCAGGGTCAGTAGTTATCAAAATTTATAAATAGTTTCATTTTCATTTGATTAGCAATTTTATACATGAAATATTAGAAATATTTAATATTTTAAAATCAAATTGTGATTAACATTACATAGTGTCATATATTTAAATAAGCTATGCAAGTGTATGTGTTTGTGCAAATACAATTTTTTACAGTTTTTTTTTAAATTCTCAAAATTAGCTCTTCCTTATTTGAAATAAGTAGCTTAAAGTATAAATAAAATATGAAAATAAATTCACTCAAAAAGAACATGGAAACAAATTTATTAATGATACTCAGGACCAAATATTGCAACATGAAGAAAACCCATTACAATATTTTTCTTTTTGCTCAATAGCAAACTTCTAATCTCTTTAGAATTAAAAAAGAAAAAGTCAAAATTAACTTTAAGTACTCTCTGGAGAAATACTGCTAAGTAATAAATACACTTAAATAATAAATAAATAAATAAAAGTAGAGCTTATAAAAAAAAAAGATAGATTATTAATGTAGAGAATGGTCATTGAAACTGACCTGGCAAAAGGAGTAAAGACCTGGATCCTGTTCTTTTGTTTGCTACTTGCTGGGTTTGTGACTCTGGGAAGTGTATTTTACCTCTCTGAGCTTCAGGCACCCCTCTCTTATTTCATGAATTAGATTATAAAATCTTTTTGAGATAAACTGTAGCAAGCGCTGCCACTACTCTGCTCATATCCCTTTAGATTCCTTTATCATTTGCAAACACACACACACACACACACACACACACACACACACACACGTGCACACACATACACACATGAAATCCCGATGAATGTTTACCCTCAGTAACCACGACCACACAGTGTTGTCAGTGAGCCATCCTTAGCTTTGGGAACCTGAGGCCACTTTGTTTTGCAGAGCAAACCTCCCCTGATCAATGACTCATCTGTGTGGCAGGATTGATACCCCAGATCCATATCACTAACTCTTTTTCCTTTGGATAGGGACAATTTTGAGATGAGACTTCCCTCTCAAGGGTAGTTTTGCAGGATGGAGCAGAAGCCACCCCCTGAGATCTTGATGTTGGTCTTTTCGATGGACTCCTTCCTTTCCCGGTCCAACTGCCTCATTTTCCTATTATTTTTCCTGGGAGCATTTCCTAATAAATCAATTTCATAGGAATTATCAACTCAGAGTACATTTGTGGATATCTCAAATAATAATAATTTTGGTTTTCTTTCAATTGAGATATTACAAGCAACAGTATCCTCATTCATTTTGTTTTGGTTTGTCACATTGATTTATGTGAACTCTAGCTAACATCTTGCATTAGATAATGCACATCATCTCAGAAAAATATTGCAAGATCCACTGTACCACAGTGTGTGCCTCAAACAAATCAGAATAGATGTTGTTACAAATAAGACGTATATGGTAATTACTTTAAATAATAAACATGATAATATCATTGAAGGGCTCCTGTAAATCAGATATTTCTCAAGCTATTTAAAAGCTTACCAAAAAATGGGATCCATTTTGAGAATGAAATGGAAAAAGAAAAAAAAAAGGAAAAATGTAAATGAAGAAACAAGCAAAAGTGAAAATAAGTAAAAAACATGTGAACTGGGCAATCTTACATATGCATATAAAAATAGAAAATTAACATAGTATGTGAGATTAAGGTTTATTTTAGAGAAAGATATTAGTAAATGACTAATAAAACATGTATGTGATTTCAAGGTCAAATAAACTCAAAGACTGTGTTTTATGTTTCCATTTACTTTAAAATCAAAATAATACTTTAAAAATACTATTTTTATAGTACTTATGATACATAATATATGCATACATAGTCTTTGAAAGTTAGTTACAAAGTTTCAAAAAGTACTGATACGTGGAAATATTTGCATTAATGACAAAAGAAATTACCTCTGATACAGACTAATTGTGATTTTAATCAGATGAATTAAATGACATAAGTTCTTTTGAAGACTTAAAATATTTCTGAGGAAAAGAATCTTTTTAATATATGCTAATATATCAAAATACCAATTTTTCAACTAACAAGTGAAATAAGAAAAATGCTCACATTGCCTAATGTTTTCTATATTTTACAATTATTTAGCTTTAACCTGAGAGTGTGGCTTTTATTTGTTGGGGGGAGAAAAAGTTAACAGCATGTTCACTCTTACTTTGCTTATCAATAATTTCAGATACTGCTCTAAAGTTTCACAGTATGGCATATATCACTTTGACAGATCCTTAAAGAACCTAAATGCTACCTAGACATGTAATGTTACCGAGATCTATACTACACTGCTACATAGACTTCATTCTTGTAAGGGCAGCTGTTTTCTCTATCTTCTTCATTTGATTCCAGGTAACCTGTTTTATGAATGTGTATTACCTAGCAAACTGAAATGAAAATTTGTGTTTTTTGTCCTATTAAACACAGTCTTAAATTTTAAATAAAAGTATTTAAAAATATATTTCATTATTGGCCTCATGTAATCTGAAGATGAGAACTGATACATAGGATAGAGTTCCCTTTATTATTAGGCTAAGAAAGTATTATTGTCCCACTATTATAATTTTACTAGCAATAGAATTTTAATTATAAGTTTCTCACTTTTTTACTGAGCACCTCTTATACTGTTTCTTCTCCTTCTCCTTCTTTGACTGTATCACGACCATGTGTACAAAGCACTTGTAAAGTCACGTAAAGCTTTAAACCATCCAAAGAAGGATTTTGTTTGTATGTGTGCTTGCTTATCAGAAATTAAGATTGCTGCCCTTACTTTCTCTGGGTTTATCTTTATCAGCTATATGTCTTTAATCCTTTTATCTCAATCTTTCTGTCTTTTTTGTTTTTGCATACAACATATTGTTGGCGATTACTTTCATTTCTTCCATTTGTGTGTCTTTGTCTTAAATTTGTTAAGTTCAATCTATCTTTTGTTTCAGGGAACCTGGGTGGTTCAGTTGGTTGAGCTTGCAACTCTTGATTTCAACTCAGGTTAGGATCCTAGGGTCATGGGATCAAGCCCCATGTAGGGGGCTCCATGCTGCTTGGGATTCTCTCTTCCCTCCCTTTCTGCCCCTCCCCCACTCAGAATAAACAAATTATGTGTGTGTGTGTGTGTGTGTGTGAATATATATATATATATTAAAAATATTAAAAATATAAAAATATTAAAGAAGATGGTAGAATTAAATCCTGGATAAAAATTGAGAAAAAAGATTCTCAATTTTTATCCAGGATTTAATTCTACCATCTTCTTTAATATTTTTCACCCTATACTTTATGTGCTCTTTTTTTATAATAAATTTTTATTTATTATAATATAATTTATAATAAATTACAATATCATAGTCCATCCCCTGGCCTTCAAACATTGATCCCTTATAGCAAAACATTCACAAAAGTCTAAGGCTACTGGCACATTACTGGAATCCCATTCAGTCATTGCAAACTATCTAGTTCATCACCATACCACATGAATATGTCGCCCAGGGTGCGCTTAGGTTAGATCGACAGGCTTCCATTTGATCTTGTCAGATTCTAAAAGCAAGAGTGGTCTTGGCAAAAATGAGTTCACCTTTTGAGAGATCTGGTGTAATTGAGCTAACAGACAATACCATCCTTTGCTTTGAGCCTCTTTCGAGGTGTTAATTTCCCTCATTACTTTATGTGCTCTTTTAATGAAATTCTATAAAGTTGTCTTCTCGTGTTTAAAAGTTACATAGGCTAATTTTATCATTTTTCTTAAGAAACATATGAGATAACTTCTACATCCTGAATGTACCAATGACTATACATCCTCTTATAACAGAAGCACATCAGTACACCTCGTGTCTTCTGTTCTCTCCACTTCCTATTTTATTCCTAATGTCTGAAATATTATTTCTGGTAATATAGATAATCTTTCTCTTCTGTCTCACTATTCGTTTATTTATTATATTTATTTAAAATAATTTAATTATAGGGGCGCCTGGGTGGCTCAGTCCGTTAAGCAGCCGACTTCGGCTCAGGTCATGATCTCGCGGTCCGTGAGTTTGAGCTCCGCGTCGGGCTCTGTGCTGACAGCTCAGAGCCTGGAGCCTGTTTCAGATTCTGTGTCTCCCTCTCTCTGACCCTCCCCCGTTCATTCTCTCTCTCTGTCTCAAAAATAAATAAACGTTAAAAAATTTTTTTTTTAATAAATAAAATAATTTAATTATATGTGTATGCTTTAAAAAAACAATTATTTTGTCTAGTTCATTGTTTATCTTTGAGGTACAGGCACTCTTCTGTAGTCTAGTAATTCATTCGACCTGTGAACTTGTATTTCCTGTGGAATATTGGCTCTTTGGTCCTGGAGAAGCTCCAGAGGCCAGACCACAGTCTTTGTCAGGCTAGACTATTTCAAGATTTGTGTATATGAGGGATAGGCATGAGGCATTCAGGCATCACCAACCAGAGTTATCACTCTATTTTGCAGCAACCCAGCAAGAAACAACTGTATCAGGAATTCGCTCCTAAATCTGACTTCTAAAGCAGTGTCACAAGGTTGTGATTCATAAACTCTGGGGGTTCGATCTGGAAAAGTAAAGAACTGAATGCCCTTATTGGGGTGCCTGGGTGGCTCAGTCTGTTAAGCATTCGACTTGGGCTCAGGTCATGATCTCATGGTCTGTGAGTTCGAGCCCCGTGTCAGGCTCTGTGCTGACAGCTCAGAGCCTGGAGCCTGCTTCAGATTCTCTGTCTCCCTCTCTTTCTGCCTTTCCCCTGCTTGTGCCTCTCTGTCACTCAAAAATAAACATTAAAAAAAAAAAAAGAGCTGAATGCCCTAAGACTGGCATCTCCCTGCTACTTTCACCTCATGAAGAAAAATTCTTGCCCACAGAGATACCCACAGCAGTGGTTTAGGAAAGGGGATAGGCAATGATTGTCCAAAGGAAAGGGAGTGGGTGGGTGAGGTGAGGAGAGACAAACAGATTTTAAATTGTCCTTCCATTGCTGCCTCCAGCCCTGTCTGCCCTGAGCTGCAGCCCCCAGTCCTCACACAGAGTGATTTAAAATACTGCTTTTGTCGCTGCTGCTGCTGCTGCTGCCATTAGGTTTTGGATTCTGTCTCTCCCTGTTGTGTCCTCAGCATTATTTTTAGAAGTGGTAAACAGCAACTTCTGCAAGTTGGACATCTTGTTAAGTTTTTGTACGTGTGGATGGTGAATTTGTATCTGTATTCAGTATGCATTATTTATGTAAAGATTTTCCATTAAGTGGTTTACAGTTTTTCCTATAACTCACTTTGCCCTTTTAAATTTTTCACATATTTTTCATTTGCTTTTATGAATTTACATATACAGACTTCATAGCTAGTATTATAGACAGCATTATTGTAGACAGTATTATTGTAGAGTTGAAAATCTGTTTATTTTACAATGAGAAAATCTCCATTTACAATGAAAATTGGTATTCTAAAACCTGACCTTATAAACATTCTTTTGAAAGGATACTTAAATGGAGTGTGAAAATGCCAAGCATCAGCTAATAAATCTTTGTGAGAATTTCTGTTTATATGCAATTTTAAATGCATCGATCACTCACAAATATAAAACCTACAATAAATAGATAATATATGATGAGACTCCTTAAATCTCATCCAAAATCTTGTTTCGTGAATGAAATTGAATATGGTAAATATTACCTCTTTTATAGCCTAAGTAATCTTCACACATTATTTGAATGGATTAAACCACCTTATCTTTTTCAAAGTATATCAGTACGCCAATCAAAAGAAAAAACCGGCGTATGTTTGTCAGTAGGAGTACATGGCCTTATATTGGAAGTGCTAAGGCAGCAAATACTGCGAGACAACTAATACTTGTTTAAACTCTAGTTCATTTTATTGATTCCTCACACTTCCCACCCCCCTCCCCACAAGAAAGAAACCCTGGCTGCACTGTCCATTGGCTTCATCTCTCCCTGTCCCCCTTTTCCACACCACTTCCTCTTTTTTCTCTTACTTCTCAACCTGCTTCTTCTGCTTGTTTTTGCCATTTACTTCCTTCCCCTTCCAGATTCTTTCCTCTCTTTCTCTTGCTATTCTTCCTCCTATATGAAGTAGTAGTGATGGCTTTTCTCATACTTACAAGTACCAATGATGGTTACATTTATTATTTATTTAATGCTTTCTATGCGCTAGGCATTGTGCTTAACATTTTACTGTATGAATAGAGTTGATAGTCCTTGGGATTCTGCTGTGGACTGAATATTTGCCCCTCCTCCCAATTTATGTATTGAATTCTAACCCCCCAACGTGATAGTATTAGGAGGCAGAGTCTTCAGGAATGATTAGGTCATGAGGGCAGAGCTCTTCTGAGTGGAATTATGCCTTTATAAAAGACAACCTCAAAAGATCTCTCAACACTCCCACCATCTGAGGACACAGCAAGAACTTACCTTCTACCAGGCCTTCATCAGATACTAAATCTGCTGGTGCCTTGATCCTAGACTTTCCAGCCTCCAGAATTGTGAGAAGTAAATTGCTGCTGTTTCTAAGCCACTGTTTCTAAGTATTTTGTTCTGTTATAGCAGTCCAAATAGAGTAAGACAGATTTGTTAGAAATTTGTGTGTGGTTCCATTAAAATTGTACTGTAACAACTTTGAAATCAGATTAAAATTAAGAGACTAATGAATTTAGGTTAATAAATGTAGATTTAAAATCTATAAAGCTGTGTGTATACACTTGGAATATATAGTCTGTTTATGCATACTATGTTCCTATGTTAATTTAGATGTTTTACTAAAAATGGGGCCAATATACAATACTGCAGGAATAAGTGTTAAAAAGAGAGTTGAAATGGAACAATACTAAAATTGTTCATAAATTTATTTAATGAGTTGTTATTCTTTGAATATGCTTGCTGTATTATTTTCTTTGCATTGGAACACCAACCATAAAGTAAATGGTCCTTCATAATAAACTCACTAGATGTTACCATACACACCAATGACATTTAGGGGTGAAAACTGTCTTTTTGAATTATTAAATTCTGTATTAAATATTTTACAAGAGATTGGTAACATTGAACTGAACCCAAACTAGCTTGATCTCTCTAAGAATAAAGAAAGTTGCAAGGTTTGCTTTGCTCAGTTCTTTCAAAAGGATAAAAATATGTAAAAATATTTGCATTGTAATTGCAGGAATCAAATTAGTTTCACTTTATACATCCAAAAAAGGTGAAATGTGTAACTTCTTTACATTTTAAATCACAAGCATCCTGAGCCAAGTGAAAAAGGTGAAATAAACATACTTTAGGCTTTGAGTGAAATATAATAATAATAATAAGGACAGTTTGGAGAACTTATCAGATTACTAGAACAGAAAGTAATGTTTGTTCTTCCTGGATCTTATAGTGCCCTGGGGAGTGGTAGACCAGATAGAGACCAGGTCATAAGGAACCAAATAAACAATGCTAAAGAGTTTTAAAGTTATCTTGGATTTGGAGGAAACCAATGAAGCAGGATCTGTTTTATTTTAGAAAGATCAGTTTGACTGCAACGTGTAGCATATAATAAGTGAAACAAAACTGGAGGAGAGAGCACTGTTAAAAGATTACTGCAGTGATTCTGGAGAAAAATTATGAGAGCCTGGAGTAAACACTGGCAGTTGAAATAGAAAGGAAGGGACACGTTTGAGGTTGATTTAGGAGGAGGATTTCTTGGATTTGTGATGGTTGAAATTGGGATGCTAAGCATCCAGAGTGACTGCTTTATTGAGAGCTTCTATAACAATGATACCTTTTACTGGTACCAGGAATCCAAAAAGAAAAAAAAATGTTCAAAGATGACAAGTTTTATTTACAATATGCTGAGATTGTGGTACGTGAGAGCTATTCATGTAAGGTGGACATGTCTAGCAGGCAGTTTGGCCTATGGAATAGACTTTCAAATGATTTGCGCAGATTTTATAACAAAATGAATGAAAAGGGTAGATGTCATATTTTTCATAATTTTGATTGGTTGTGTCATAGCTTTTCTAATAGCTTTCATTGAAGCCAACTTCTGTTCTTAAGCTCTGGAATCATTAGGATTTATGGAATATCCTCAAAATTAAATATGTTTTATTAACTGGTATGAAGGGAAGTAAATATAATAGACAAAGTAGAAAATGGAAAGTTAGTGTACATATGTCTAGTGTTATTTATTCTCCTTTGTTAGTAAGCAAATAAGAGCTAAAATAAATATCATTATGTTTACTAATCTAGCCAATATTTTTTAAAATAGAAATTCAGTGCTGGGAGCATTGCTGAAAAACTGGTACATGTATATCTAGTGTCTTTTTTTTTTTGTAATTCTTACAGTCTTTTAGAATACAATTTAGCAATTTCTGCCATGATCTATAAACATGTCCATACTATTTGATTAATTTTATTCTCACAATTTATCCTAAGGAACAATTCAAAATACAAAAAAATAGAGGTGTATACAAAAAGTATTTAATATGGTTCTAAATAGGCTCAATATCCTTGAGATTTAACAAATAATGTAATATCAGCAAAATGCAATAGTATGTGTCCATTACAGATTCACATGTAAGGAATGGAGGATGAAATTAAAAGTTTCTTTAGACCTTGAATCCTGGAGTTTTTTTTTTGTTTTTACTGAGAAAACTATTAATTAATAGGATTTTATTTCCTTTTTCATTGAACTAATTATACTACTTGTTCTGAACCCTAAATCATATTTACATATCAAATCAAAAACTTATTTTTTATAATATTTACATTAAACTAGAAAAGAATGAAATACATCCTATAATTATAGAATAATGCAATTGTATCCAACAATTTGAATAATAATAATAAATAAAAATTGAAAATAGAATGAAGAGGAGAGGCAAAAAAAGGATAAGCATACCACTGTCATAACATTTCATGATAGAGGACTACTAGATAATATCTAAATCTGACATGTCAAGAGATAGAGGTTTAAACATATCTGGGGCACCTGGGTGGCTCAGTTGGTGAAGTGTCTGGTTCTTGATTTTGGCTCAGGTCAAGATCCCAGGATCATGGGATCAAGCCCCACGTTGAGCTCCAGGCTCAACGTGGAGACTGCTTAAGTTTCTCTCTTTCCCCCGGCCTCTCTCCCCCACTCGTGCTCTCTCTAAAATCAAAAAACAAAAACCAAACACATCTCTGAAAATTAGTGATAATTAGAAGAATTTAAATATTAATAATTATATAGTGAGTGAAAATTGAAGGTTTAGAGAAAGTGGGAAATAAATCATGCTAGTTTTTCACAATTTTCATTGAGGTATCATTGGTGTCTAAGTGTGATGAATTTAAAATATAACTTCCTCTACTTATTATTTTAACTTCAAAAAGGGGTAAAACAGGAGTGTTTAAATCCATAAGTAGGACCAAGGTGAGAGGAGAATATTTTCACTTAATTTTATGCACTTTAACATGATTCGTGTGGGGACACTTAATGATATTGCATCTGTAATATATTTTTTAAAAATTATTAAAAGTTGCTGTTAATATTTTTTGATATTAAAATGTTTATTACAAAAAAAGCTGAGCACAAAATAATATACAAAACAGGCACTGTGGTTGATAATAAATAAAACAGATATGCATAGTAGCCAATATGAAAGTAATACACGTATGCATAATATGGTTATATATCTTTTAATATTAAAATTTCACTCTTGATATCTTAATTTTTAAGTTGAAATTTTAAACATTAAAAAACAGTAAGCAAAACTGGACTTGAAAGCTGCTACTTTATGATGCTACCACTACTTAGTCAGTTTTTGGAAATAGATATTTTTGGGGGGATTAGTTTTCTATTCCCTTGCCTTTGGTTTTGGCTTTCTCTTTATATTCCCTAGATTTCTTGATTACAAATGTCAGAAAGACAGTTTGGTCTACCTCAAACTCAAAGGGAATTTATTAAAAGTTTGACTCATGAAACCAAAAAGAAGCCTAAGGCTGGGCCCAGGAGTAACTACAATTAACAATTCATATGATAGTAACTTTCATTCTCTATGTTCATTTCTGCTGTTCTTTGATTTTCTTCTTTTGTCCTCTCTTTCTCTCTCTCTCTTTCTCTCTTTCTGTTTATTTCTCTTTCTTGTAAGTTCCACTGTAAACTTGACCACCACTACCTCTCAAATTTCACAACTTTTGATCCAAGAAAGATCAACTTATTTTTCATACTTCTTGTACCAAAATTGCCAGAAAAGTTCTGTAACCTAGCTTGGGAAAACGCGTCCACTTCCTGTAAAGCAGTGAACTGTGACAGAGTGATCATATTGCATTACCTAAGTGGGAGGTTCCCCGGAAAGAATGGATGTGTGAGGAGAATAATGCGGAGTTCTAGTTAGGAAAGGTGGTGGGGTGGCTTAGTTGATCAAGCATCCGGCCCTTGATTTCAGCTCAGTTGTGATGTCAAGGTTCGTGAGAGTGTGGAGCCTGCTTGAGATTCTCTCTCTGCCCCTCCCCCACTGGTGCTTGTTCTCTCCCTTTCTCTCTCTCTCAAAATAAATAAATAAACTTAAAAAAATATAGCTCTTACTTGAGTCTGGAAAATGTATACGACTCTTCCATCTTGCCAAAAGCATTTCTTCTAGACTACTGCATTACCCTCCGAATTACCATCTTCTCATGCCTTCCTTAGCTCTATTTTCTTCTCCATATAGTAGCCAGAATAATGTTGGCTAAATGCAATTGAATTGCACTTAAAATTTCTGTGGTTTCTGCTGAGCTCAATATAGAAGTCAATGCTTAGCAGACCTATAATCATCTGATGCCAATATATATGCCTCTTGCTCACTAGGTTCTAGTCACACTGTACTTTTCCCAGTTTCTCAGAAAAAAGGCCTGTGTTCCCGCCTCCTCCCCCATTTCCCCAGCTTTGTCCCATCTCTTTCTGAAACAGTCTTCTGCTTGCTGCCTGGACGTGTCCTTGTCCCATAGATTTAACCTTAAGAGCCATGTCTTCAATAAGACCCGCTGTGTCACCACATACAATTAAAGGGCATCCTGCATGTTATTCTCTGTCTCAACAGCTCAGTGCTTCCCTTTATATCACTTAATATTTGTAACCTTAGGCTTATTGGAAACCTATCTCCCCTATGAACTATAAGCTGTGAAACAGCAAGGAAACAATATCTGTCTTACCACTTCCTCTGTAAGAAGAGCATTGTGTTTGAGAGAGGCTGCACCCTTTGTGCCCCCTGCACAGTTGTGTCTCATTCAGAAGCTGGGTTCTACAATGGCTCCAGTAACCAACTGGCAAAAGTGTTCAGAGGAATTGCTTTATTTGTAAATGAATTTGTTTATATTTTATTATATTTTTTATATACAAAATAATGAATATATCTTAAAATAAAATTTTATTGTATTTGTAATGAGAAAGAGCAAAGTCATAGTTTAATTTGTGTAGTTAAATGTACTATAATTACTGGTGGATGAATTAATACCCTATAGATACTCTTTAAATACTTGGAATCAATTAATAAATTATACGTACTCATTAAATATTTAGAATCAGTTAAGTCCAGCTTTAAATACCTTTGCCTATCATTTCTGCTTAAAAGATGAATAAACAGACATCCAAAGCCACTAAATAATTCCTCCAGTCACATATAATCCTTCCAGATTCTGCTACATTAGATTTTGCAGTTTAGATAAGACATCTGTAGGGTTATATTTTATTTGTTTTAATTTTTTACCTTTGCTTTGAATGTGCTGAAGGAAATCTGAAGGATAATGCATTTTCTGGTGTTGAGAATGTCTTGAGTTTGCTGGTAAAGTTTGATCTGTGTCTACAATTTGTCTGGTGAGGTTTGATTCATGACATCCACTGTTTTCTAGCTGATTGTTGACCTGTAATGCTGTGCTGATTCTGCAAGTCTTTAGTGATCTTCTTCTTGTCTCCCTTATGCTTGTGTTTCCTGGATGCTGTCATCAGCATATTGTTGTTAATGAACAACTGCCTTGAAGACTTTTATGTCACTTCTCAGTTTAAAAAAATTCTATATACATTAAAATTAAATCAATACCATAAAATAAAATGCTCATAGTCCCCTAAAGCAAATCTTTTCTTCAAAACAGGAATCCTGTTTTTAAACCCTAATGGTAAAGTGGGAAGGGTATTCTATCCTGACCTTCTGAGTAAAAATATCGAGCGAGAAAAAGCTAGAACAGTTTTTCCATACTTTCATGGTGTCAATCTTAATGTTGCTGGCGGATTCCTGTGTTTAGTGATGAAGGGCTTGCTTTTTTTGTTCTTTGTTTTTCTTTGTTTTTAATAGGAACAACATTCAAGGTTGAATTAAGGTTCTGTGGTTCTAAAGTCAACACTATCAGGACTTTGCTAGAACTTCCCAGTAACTACATTGAAAGTCCATTTTTCCAAATTGATTCTGTGTGTGTGTGTGTGTGTGTGTGTGTGTGTGTGTGTGTGTGTGTGTGTGTTGGAGGCTTAAAAATTGCAACAAGAAACATCCTTGTTTGTCCTCCTGAATTCAGAACTAATTGCAAAATGGAGGATTCAGAGAAATTGACTTATAATGCAGTATAAATCTGGATTGAAATGCAGCCATATAAGCTTCCAGTACATTCTTATCTGAACTGAAGTGACCCCCTGGAGTTGCTGACACCAATGGAAAAATTGCAGACCTCTGTCACAGGGCAGGAGTCTGTAAGCTTAAGTCTAGACAAGCTGAAATTTCATCTTGTGGACTGGCCATGCCAGTAAGAAGCAGAAAATGTTTATTTATTCCAAGATCACCCACCAGTTTATAGATGAAGAGGAGTGAGTGAGAGGTGGGACTTCCACTAGAAGACCCCTTCTGCAAATATGGGCCAAGGGGAATGGAGGGTCCCTAACAAATAGAAGATGTGTGTTATAGACCAGGATATTGTTAATAAGGGAACGTTTGGGACTTAATACATCAAAAAATTCTCCTGGGCCCTATTTCCTGTAGTAGACAGTTCTCTGTTCATTATTTTTTCTCCTAATTATCTTCACTGAAAGAATCAGTTTATTAATTTCTCACTCAAACTACAAAATTCAGGCAAGAATGAGGATAGGGTACATAAGCTTTTCTTGAAAAAAAAATTAGGGGCACCTGGGTGGCGCAGTCAGTTGAGCATTCAACTCTTGGTCTGGCTTGGGCCATGGTCTCACAGTTTGTGAGTTCAAACCCCACATCAGTGCACTATCAGTACAGAGCCTGCTTGGGATTCTCTCTGTCTCTCCCTCTCTCTCTGCCCCTACCCCACTCTCACTCAGTCTCTCTCTCTCTCTCTCTCAAAATAAACATTTTTTAAAAAATTCTAATCTATTCTTGAAAATATTTCTCACTTGATGTTATAGCATCAAATCCCTCGACAAATTTTAGGATTTATGCCATTTCTTTAATCCTCACTTTTGTGTCTCTGTTTCCTTTCTTCTCCTTTTCTTTTGAACAGCCTAGAATTACCAGAATAACCCCTTAGTTCATATATCACTTCCAAGCTGTCTCTACTTAAATTTATATACCACCCAAATGCCAGAAATTTTACTGGATTTGTCATGTCACTAATATTAAATGCCCTAAAGCAAATGTTTCTGCAGTATGTCAGCTTTACCAGCTGGTCTGTGATGAATTCTCTCAAACCTCATGTATCATTTCTCCTTCTCCTACTTCACTTATTCAAAAAAGTATCCAGTACCTAGAATGTGCCAAAAACTACAGTAGGCGGTATGGAGTCAATATGACTCTAAGTAGACATGACCCTTGCTGTAAGGAATTTACATGGTAGTGTAGAAGACAGGCAAACTATAGACAAATACCAAATAAAAGAAATAATTGACAGTTTTAAATGAGACATTTAGTGAAAAGATTAAAAGAGAACCACCTGGAGATGGGAATCTGTTTTATATCTGTAAAGCAATAACACTTAATATGAAGAACATTCCAGATGGAGGAAATATTATGGTAAAAGTTCAAGTGCAAAAATCTCAGTCCACTGAAGCAACTGCAAGAATATAATTATGAGTCATTTTTTTAATGTTTATATGCTTATTTATTTATTTTGAGGTGGGGGAGGGGCAGAGAGGGGAAAAGAGAGAGAATCCCAAGCAGGCTTTGCACGATCTTGCAAACCTCGAAATCATGACCTGAGCCAAACCCAAGAGTTGGACACTTAACCGACTGAGCAACCTAGACACCCGGAGTATGAGTCATTTGTGCAAGGCGAAAGCTGATATAAGATAAAGTTAGCATAATAAGGGCCAGGAGAGGCTGGAGCTATACATCATGATAAAGGTTTACTTTTTATTATATAGACCAGAACTGTTCAATAGTAATATAAAACAAGTAGCAAATCGTAGTCATTTATGAAATTTAATATTTAAAATACTTTTTCTTTATTTTAGTGGGGAGGTGCAGAGGGATAGAGAGAGAGAATCTTAATCAGACATCATGCTCAGAGCAGACCCTGACACGAGGCTCAATCCCATGAACCTTGGATCATGACCTGAGCAGAAACCAAGAGTCAGACACTCAACAGACTGAGCCACCCTCAAATGCATTTTATTTAACTTAATGCCCTCCAATGCCCTCAAATACATTTTATTTAACTTAATATATCCAAAAAAAGTATCATTTAAGTTGTAATAAATAGAAAATCATCCATGAGATATTTTATTAATTTTGATTTTGTATTCAGTCTTCAAACTCTGGTGTGTATTTTACACTTACTGCACATCTCAATTTGGACCACCCACATTTCAAGTGCTCATTTGCCACATGTGTCCAGTGGCTACCATACTGGGATAGGATATTAAGTTTTAAACAGAGTGATGCGATCCAAGTTACATTAGCAAGTTACTTTGGAATGGAGAAAGTATGGGTGAAGACAGGAACACCAGTCAGGAGGCTGTCATAGTTTCCTTTGGCTGCTGTAACAAAGTATGAGAGATTGGTCAACTTGAAATAACAGAAATTTATTTTCTCTCTGTTTTGGAGACTGGAAGTCTGGAATCAAGGTGCCAGGAAGACCATGTTCCCTCTGAAAGCTCTAGGGAAGGATCTTTCATTGCCTCTTCTAGCCCCTGGTGGTTGTTGGCAGTCCTTGTTGTTGCTTGACTTACAGATGCATCATCCCTCTAATCCCTGCTTCTCTCTTCATACGGCCTTCCATATATCTGTGTCACTGTGTCCCAATATCCCTCCTCTTGTAAGGGCATCACTCATATTGTATTTATGACTCACCCTAAAATCTCATTGTAACTTGATTGCATCTTCAGAGATCCTATTTCCAAATAAGGTCACACTCAAAAGTTCCAGGTAGACATGAATTTTGGGGGACACTATTCAACCCAGTACAGACGCTAATGGAATAAAAGAGAGTGGTAGCTTATGCACACTGGGCACACATCTATGCTCCATCTCCCTGCTTGTCCCTGGGTAGTGGACCCAGAGTAGTGATCATAGTTATAAAAAGAAGAAATGGTTGTGAAATATATTTCAGAAATGTATTTAGCAGATATCTTGAATGTGGAGGGAGACCAAGCTCAAGTAATCTGGGTGACAGTCCTCAAACTTCTCTCATGACTTTCTTGATCAGTCACTAAATGTCTACTATTTTTAACCCAGGACATTTGTATTCCTAGCTTCTAAAGACATCTAACTCAAAGACATTTCCTTCAAGTTCCTCTTTATGAGGACTTAATTAGCTCCACTTTACTGAGAAGAGTATTAAACTAGAAGTAATGGATTAGCCTGTCATATGCACAAAATAAATGAAATATATATTTGTTTAATATACCATTAATGAAACTATACTGGCATTTATATATATTACAGTATGCTCTCTGAAAAGAAGATCTGAATACCAGAGGAGTATTCTTAGAACAATTCTTGTTGGGAAAAAAAAATCCATATGCTTTACATCTAGAATAGTGAATATAGTTATCTGGGTACAAGTATCTCCAGTGATTTCTATCTTGAAAGATATAAATTCCCAATTTACATTTTTGTTCTTATCTTTTTCTTAAATGAAGTAGCTGAAACTCTGAAATCTGGGTGTATTTTCATTTTGTATAATGTCTTATGGATAATGAGCTCCGTAAATTTATAATATGCTGTGTAACGGTATGTAATCTTCTTGAGAAAAAAATCATCTCCAATGCAGTGTCATAGTGGGTTGTTGAGGATGTCAAACAGTTTAATAGTTTAGGTATCATAAAAGTGAATGAATATAAATATGTTATTTAGATGTTTGTTTTATTGATTTACCGGGCATATCCTCCTTCTGTTTGACTGTATATTTTGGCCTATTTTAAAAAATATATAAATTTGGGCGCCTGGGTGGCGCAGTCGGTTAAGCGTCCGACTTCAGCCAGGTCACGATCTCGCGGTCCGTGAGTTCGAGCCCCGCATCAGGCTCTGGGCTGATGGCTCGGAGCCTGGAGCCTGTTTCCGATTCTGTGTCTCCCTCTCTCTCTGCCCCTCCCCCGTTCATGCGCTGTCTCTGTCCCAAAAAAAAATAATTAAACGTTGAAAAAAAAAATTAAAAAATATATAAATTTAAAATAACCGCCCTGTCCCTTTGCCCTTTTCTGCAACTTTTTCAGACTTTTTAATTGTGTTTTCACTGGTGTGGTGATAAAAAAAAAAAAAAAAAAAAAAACAAAGAATCAGTAACAAGTCAGCTGCTAACATTTGTGAGAGTCAGGGCAAGAACATAAAATGGGGGGGGGGCTCACAAAATGTAAGTCAAAATGTTAAAATTCTAAATTTGGATTTTAAAATGATAAAGTAAAACATGTTCTGTCCTTCTATCTTGACAAACATACTTTGCTAATGACTTGGAAAGCCATGTTCCAATTATAACCTTTTTGGACTCCATAGCATTCTGTGCAGCACCTTGCCATTAGGGGGAGTCAGCCCTGCCTCTAGCTTAACCTACAACCTTTCTACCTAGGGTTCTGTCCCTCCAAGCCTTATGAACATATGTGTGATCAACCCACTGAACACCCAAGCTCTACACCAAATAGCTATCCTGTGGCCACACCTTGGGAGACCCTCAGGAGGACCTGGTCATGTTCAGAACCAGGCAGTGAATTCTAGGGTTCTGGAGTATGGTAAGAAGGGAAAATATGGCCTGTGATTAGGAAGGAAAAATTTGGCCTGTGATTGTGGCACTTACCTTATCACCACAGAATACCCTCCTGATGGGCAGAAACATGATAAGAAGACAACCAGAACAGGGTACTCTAATGAAAACATTTCTTACCTAATTTGAAGGACTATATTGACCAATAGAGCTATTTAAGTATATAGCTAATACTAATACCTCTTTTTTAACCTCCAGTATCTGTTGGTGAAATTGGATATGAGTACATAAGGACTCTTTGTGTTATTCTCCCTTTCTGTTATATGTTAACGATTTTTAATAACAAAAAGTAAGAAAATAATATTAATAGATTTTAATGCTGTCTTGATGGTTCCAAGAAATTGTATGTTCTGTGTGAGGAGGTTTGATTTGCTTGGTCACTGCTATGCTTGTTTCTAATTCTACTGATGTCTTCAGTGGAATGCTCTCATTAAAGGTGGGTGAAAATAATCAATGTGATCTCTTTAACATAGCCTTTGCATGTCTGAGCTCATCTTTGGACTTGGCATTATTAAGCCATCTCAATGATTTTCCCTTTAGTTTTTTTTCCTTACGTTGATTTAAATATTGTATTACTGACATTGAAGTCCATTATAAGATGATGTTCAAATTCTTTTTGATCTACCTAATTTCTAGTTTAAACGGGACTCAGAGCACTTTGTGAATTTTCTTGTGTTGAATTACATTGTCTTTCAATTTAAAGGTTAACTTTTCTCCACATACCTGACAGCCTTAATTGGTAGAGCATGCGACTCTTGATCTTGGAGTCATGAGTTCAAGCCCCATGTTAGGTGAAGTTAGCTTTTCTCCTCATTTCAATACTATTTCTCTTTTCGTAACCTTAACTTGTAGATCCATGATTTAGGACCTAAATTCAGGAGTATACTATTTTAAGTGGTCATTATGTCCTTTTTTAAATTATTATTTTATTATTTTTAACATAATCATTTTTCCAACACAAATATATTCTTCACCGTACTTTTTTTTTGAAAATTTTGGATAATAACACAGATGCTTTTGTGTTTCTCCCTTTAACCTTATTGTATATGTTCGTGTTGATTCAAAAGCTGCATGTAGGCCCTCATGTTCTTTTTTTTAAAATTCATTTTCTTTTATTTTGAATTCATAAAAGTCTGTGTAGTCAATTAAGCTTATAATTTAAAACACAAACATACACAAAAGCACACACCCCAGAAATGACAACAGCTTTAGCATAATTATTTCTAGATTATTCTGCTTGAACTGATTGATAATATCATTGCTATCAAAAGGATTTCATGCCATTTCAACATTTAGTTTTTATTTCAGTTTTGCTTTTGCACATTTTGTTTCCAATTTTGTTATAACTTACTATATTAACTTTATCATATAATTCCTAACTCATACTTCAAAGTGCATTTCTGGTTTTGCATATTTATAGTATGGGGTTTCTATGGAGTTACGGCTTTTGTAGGAAATAAACTGTTAATTCCTAAGCAATCTCAAATCACAGCAAAGAAAAATGACTCAGTAGAATCTGTAAGACCATATACACAGGGCGAACATAAAAAACAGTTTTATTACCATACTAGCTGTTTCGCAACTATACATTTGGTATGTGATACGCAATATGTGAACAGCAATACTGCTTGTAGGGTTTTTCAGCATAGGAATATCTTTATAGAAAGGACAAGGTTTTGGAGACAAGTAGGGGAAGTTTTCATTTTGGCTGTTCCACTTACTAGCTTGTGTGACCTTCAGCAACTGATTTCAGTTTACTATGTATCAATTTCCTGTTTAAAAAAATACTCTTAATATGAGATAAAATTATTTGGAATCTAAGCACACATATGCTTTATTGATCTTGCATGAAGAAAAAAAAACAAGGGTGTGTTTTGTTAAGGAGTATTGATACTGTTATTACTTGGAATGGAAAACATAAAGACAAATTGATATTTTGTCAACTGTATAGATTTATTTAGAAACTTTATCTTCCAGGAGTTGAGTTGTTTCAATTCTCTATCCCTCTGGGAGAGTTTAGAAGAAGAAATTACAGTGTTTACTTACATAGGAAAATGCCAAAGAAGAGCCACATTAAATCACACGTGTAAATGAATTCTGTACTCTCTGGCAGACTCCCTTTACCACTCTAGTCTTCTACCTCACTATTGTCCCTTTCATAGTCTACCCTTAGACAAACTCGAACTAGTAGCTGTTTATGTACATCTTTGGCACGGTCTCTCTGACTTCTAAATATTTGCAAACGTTTTGCCTAAGAGAGGACCCTCATCTCTTCTACTCCAAGTTGGCTAATAATTATTCATTTTTCTGGTCTTAGCTGGGGTGTCAGTAGCTCTCCATTTCAAGTATTTAACTGTCTTATATGTTGCTTCTACAGTGCATAAGTGTGCACCCCCACCCCCTCCAGATCTCTCCAGACATCTCTATAGTTCTTTTATTTTATATTTTGAATACTAATTGCTTTTGATATCTCTGTCTTCCACAGTGGAAATTTCATTATTAAAGAGGCTATACATTTTTTAAAAAAATTTAATGTTTATTTATTTTTGAGAGAGAGACAGAGACAGAGACAGAGGAAGGGGGAGACACAGAAACCCAAGCAGGTCCCAGGCTCTGAGCTGTCAGCACGGACCTGACTTGGGGCTCAAACCCATGAACTGCAAGATCATGACCTGAGCTGAAGTCTGATGCTTAGTCAACTGAGCCACCCAGGTGCCCCAGAAAATGCCATACTTTTTTTTAATGTTTATTTATTTTTGAGAGACAGAGTGTAAGTGGAGGGGCAGGGGCAGAGAGAGAGGGAGACACAGAATCTAAAGCAGGCTCCAAGCTCTGAGCTGTTAGCACAGAGCGTGATGCAGGGCTCAAACTCACGAACTGTGAGACCTTGACCTGAACCAAAGTCAGACGCCTAAACCACTGAGCCACCCAGGCATCCCATAAGCTATACATTTTTTCTAATACTTTTTTAAGTTGTGGGGCGCCTGGGTGGCTCAGTAGGTTGAGCGGCTGACTTTGGCTCGGGTCATGATCTCACGGTTTGTGAATTCAAGCCCTGCATCGGGCTCTGTGCTGACTGCTCAGAACCTGGAGCCTGCTTCGGATTCTGTGTCTCCCTCTCTCTCTGTCCCTCCCCTGCTCATGCTTTGACTCTCTCTCTCTGTCAAAAATAAATAAACATTAAAAAAATTATACTTCTTTAAGTTGAGATGTGATTTTTTTTTTTTGAGTTTAGTTGACACACGATGTTACATTAGTTTCAGGTGTAAAACTTAGTTATTTGACAAGTTCATACATTATGGGGCTATACATTCTTTTTTTCTTTATGTTCCATGTACCATGAGCAATACCCATAATATACATTTAATAAAAATTATAGTTGAATGAAGGAGTATAAATACATTTGCATCATGAAGGTGAAATGTCTATTTCTCTATACCAAAATCAATAATTTAAATAAAATCTTTTATTATATCAAATCAGTGTGAAATTAAAAATACATGATGATGCTTTATTTCTATTCCACTGACATATATATATTTTATGTTAATATATATTTATTTTTTATATAAATAAAATTCAGCAATCTCACCATCTGGTAATAGCCATTTTTGTGGTATATTTTCTATTTGATTGTAATACTCTTTTTATCTCATGTTAAATTTATCATTCATAAATATCCATCAGTCTTGCAGAAATGCAAAAGCCCCATGGAGAATTATCTGCCCATAGCTGTCGAGACTGTATTTAATTTTGAAATTTTATATTATAGAAATTGATTATAAACTTTCATATGTTTTCTTCCTACTATTACACTAAACAAAATATTTAATCTTTAAGTGTGCACACCTAAGTATATTAGAAACTTATAATTTATTCTCCCCATTTGAATATAGTGTACAAGTGCATAGATAAAAAATAATTCAAAAATGACATATTTGTTGTGAAAATGCCGTCAAAAGGAAGTGGCAGTGAATTGCATTAGAAATGTCTGTTTTAATGTCCGAAAATAACTATTCTTGATGTAGAGATTGTTTGTTTTGTTTTGATTAGGCTATTGGTTATGAAAATTGTTGAATATTTTTGAAAATTCATGAATTGAATGTTCTAAGTGTTACAACTCAGACCAATGAACCAGAGTTTACCAATACTTCTCACTCCTCTCTTCAGGATGTGAGGCCTTGAGAATAGAATTGTGAGGAAAGCATAATGGAAGATTTGCTCTATATTCTTCCTTGCTTTTTGCATTAATGCATAGTCTCTAATTCATGTGCAAATGTTTGTATGTCTGGAAATTTATAACAAAACTTGCTTTTCCAATACTTATTACTCCAGCCTGTTTCAAAAACAGATAAAATTTTCTGAACAGCCCTTCAATGATAGCAAACATTATTGCTTCCTCTGCTTATTATTACTTCTCCCTGCTCTTTTTCCTCAGCCCAATATAAGTCTAAATAAACACAACTTGTTACTTTTCCTTTTAAATTTAGTTTGGAAAAATGTGGCCACATTTTCAGTTATCCTTTTCAAACAGTTAAAATCTTACCTTACTTGCAAGACATCTTTCTGAATTACCTAATCTCCATTTAATTTTGGTCTGAAAAGCAGCACTAGAAGTTTTGTGATAGGGAAGTTAGAAGTGAAATAATTCAAATAAAAATGTTTATGTAAATTATGTATGTGACTTGTTATATAACTCTGATTACTTGCAAATCTGAGGAAGAATTAAGGGAAAGAGAGAGGGGTTGGGCGGGGAAAGGAAATGGAAAGGAAGGGGAGGATAGAGGAGGGGAAGGTAGGAAAACAATCTTCTTAGTGAAGTTTGTGATGACCACCATCCCCTTCTGGGGAAAAAAAAAAAAGATGAATTCAATCAGTTTATATCCTTAAGCTATTATGCAACTTTTATTGAGCATTCAAAGAAAAGAAAACAAAAGAAATTATCCTTTAAAGCAAGTTAAAGCAAAAACAACCTAGTAGAATCACATAAACTTATTTGGAAAATTTGTCAAGTTATTATGCTTTCTACGGGGTGCCTGCATGGCTCAATTGGTTAAGTGTGCGACTCTTGATTTCGGCTCAGGTCATGATCTCACAACTGTGAGATCGAGCCCCACATCCAGTTCTGGGCTGACAGCACAGAGCCTGATTGGGATTCTCTGTTTCCCTCTCTGCCCCTCTACTGCTTGTTCTCTCTCTGTCTCCGTTTGTCTCTCTCAAAATAAATAAACTTCAAAAAAATGTATTACGCTTTCTAAATTTTATTGTTCTCATTAAAAATGGGTGATAATAATAGCAAAAATCCCAAGATGAGGTTTGATCATATAAGTACAGCACTTTCATATGTCTCAGGCATGCAGTAAACATATTACATAACTAAGCTCAAGATCCATTTTTAACTGACACATCTAGAAATGAGAAAAGAAGTCCCCAACCAGAAGCTCAGTCAAATTAGTAGACCAGAATAAGTGCATTTGCATTTGAGATATGAAATCCCAAACTTCCTTCATGTATTACTTCCCTTACTTATTTATAACAGGATTAGTTTAGTGTCACATCTTATATAGATTCCCAAATGTGTTGATTTCAGAGAGAATTAAGAAGGAAAAAACCTTGAAATTAAAAAGAAACTAAATGGAATCCACTGAGTAGTAGTATGTTTTGGATTTTAAATGGAAATGCTCTGAAACTAGATCAATAAAATCCTATCAATTTAATTTACAAAAAAATCCAGCCAATAAGAAACATAATACAATGCATTTGGTCTTGGATTTAAGCAATCCTGGCTCTCTAGTCTTCGACTGAGTGTCTATCTCAGTGGTTCCTGTACTAAAAGATGCCAAAGGTGGAGGACTTATGACCTGAGAATTAAAGTTATGAATATTTAAGCTGTTATGCAAAGCACCAACAGAGCAAAGTATGCATGCAGATAATCATGAATTGTACACTAATCAAATTTTAATAAGTGGGGAATATTATTGTAGAAGCACATGACTTACCAAAAATGTGTTTCTTTTCTTTTTTTTTTTTTTTTCATTTTGCAGGAAAAAGTCCAGCATTTACAGAAGGCTTTTGCTTCAAGAGTAGATAAATCCACACAGACTGAACTTCTAGGCTATGATGTAAGTAGCTATATAAAACCATTTTTATCTTCTTTATTGGTATTCAGACCTCCACAGCTTATTTACCTCTGTAGCTGCTGTGTCCATGCACTGATTTAATAGGATTTAGTGGCTCACCATTCATCTTTTTCTCTTAAATAATCCCCAAATACCTTCTGGAACTGAAAAAGATAATTACAGGCACCGACTAGCATACCAATGTCTTCTTATTTTTTTTAAACTAACATCTCTAATATAGTCTTTTGAATTAGTAAATTTGCAGACATGTGGAAGATACATACTAGAATGCAAGAACAATTTATCTTTAAGAAAGTACTAATTTATTTGTTAACAGTTTAATAAAGTTATGTTCACAATCACCATGGGCCAGGCACATCATTTTTACATTCTGGTATGTGAAAAGAAACAGAACTTTGTAGAGAAATTTACTATTTCTAAATAGTAAGCTAAAATACTGTTTTAGCTTTTTAGCTCCAGTGCAGGCTACAGAAAATAATTTAATTGAATGTTAGCATTTTTTTCTTAGTGTGAAGTACTTGTTGAATTGTCAAAATAGGATTATAAAACGTGTTGATACAAGATTGCTTCTAGTAACACTGGATGATTTTGGATAACTTAGATTTACATTCCTATCTTTTCTTAAATGAAGCTATAAAGTTTTCACTTTGCCTAAGTTCATGACTTTAAACTTCCTTTTGATGAACCTATAAAGAATTATCTTCTTTTTCCTGTATCTAACATTTGTAAGAGCTCTCTCTTCTATTTAAAAAAAATGATATTATTTTTAGCACTTTATTGACAAGTAAAATTAGAACAGAAGTAATTTTAAGTTGTTTGATGAAAGTCTTTAATGATAAAATTTAAGTTTATCCTCGTGTCCTATTATATGAAATGACATAAATATGAATGGTACTTTTGTGTTGCCTTGCAAATTATATTGATATATTTAACATAAAGCTACTTGTGTCTATTAGGAAATAAACTAAAGTTTTGAATTGCACTGCAGGTTGTTTTCCGCTATTTATATATGTTATTTTTTAATTAAAAAAACATTAAAAGCTATGCTTTTCTTTTGAATTTTTCTGTTACGTTCATTTTAAGATATGTTTATTATAGAACCCTAAATATTTTAGATATCAGTATTGTGACTACACTTCTTGCTTAAATACCAATGTTATATATTATTTAAGTGATGTGAATATTTAATTTTTTAAAGTAGAAATGATTTCTCAGTTCAAAGAGGATTTAAGCCACAAGCATTTCTAATGTTTATCTCTTTTGAAGGAGGCTTTTTTTTCCTGTTTAAAGTTTTTTGATGTGTATTATTTATGTATCAATACCTAGGATATAAACTCAGTATGTATTTTACAAATACCCTTTATCTTTTTAAATCTGCTAGCCAGTTGTCCAGTAAGGCTAATAAATAAATAGTTTCTATTAAATTGTATTTCAACATAACAAAATTCTCAGTTAACTGAGCACCAGAAAATTGAAGTCACTTGTTCACTACCACATGAACTTTGTGGAAGTCTAGTTATTATAAGTAATGTATTCTTACACAAGGAAAGAGGAAAACACGTGTGTACTGGGACTCAAATATTCCACTTTACTCAATAAGGAAATGATGTTTGGGAGACTTAGTTTCAAATTTTGAAAGAATTGAATATAAATATAGAATGTGAGAGAGCTATAGCACAATTAGTGACTTCAAGAGAGAAATAGTTGCTAAGAGATGAATGGTACCTGTGGGGAAATAACTAAGCTGTCTTGTATTTGCCTATCTATTCCGATAACGTTCTTGTTTCTATGAGATTTGCTATATCAATGCTACATCATTCTCTCAACTGTAAATAAAAATTCTAAATAGAGCCGTGAATGTAGTTACTCCTTACTAAATGTTCATTGTTTCTGGCTTCTTTTTATATCTAACAGTGAGAGTTTAATGTATTTTACTGTATTGAATAAAGGCTAAGAATAATAATTTCTTGGTAGTGAGTCCTTTCAGGATTCCTTTGTTTAAGTGTCTTGTATGATTTAGGTAGTCATTAACATAGAATAATAATCTGTTCTAAAGGTTTCATATTTTACTTTTCCTGGTGATAGATTCTAGGATATAATCATCAGAATCAGAAAATCAGTCACCAAAGATATGCATATAGAACCTCATGTCACTACCTGGATGTAACTGTCATAGTAAACTTTGGGGCATTTTGTATGGAAAAACAGGGAAGGGAAGTATTTTAAATAAGCAAATTAGATGTAAGTAAAGCATTTTAAATGTGATGAATTGTGTGACTGTTGGGAACATATGACTCATCAATAGTGTATTTTTTTTCCATGAATAGGATATATTTTCTATACTTTTCAATATGTATTTATACACTTTTCACTTTTCATATGTGATAACAATAATTATCATTTGACTTATAATACTTTTCTCGGAATAGTCTGAAATTATTTTATTTTTTCATAAATACACATATTCACATATATACATACTATGTCTACTTATAATATGCAATAGTATTTTTCAGAGAAAAATATGAAAATCTTGTAGAAATCTTACACATTATGAATGATTCTTACACTCTCTTTCTTGCTTTCTAAAGCTGTCAATATTAGCCACAAATTATTCTTTCCCGATCACTGTGGATCATGTTCCAGTGATACAATGTCAGAATATAAGAGACTACAAGTATCCTTTAATATAATTTTCTTGGGAAGATAGCTGTTGCTACACATCGCACTTAAGATAGGAAATATAATTCCTGAGTGACATTAATTATAATGAAAACTATGAAAAGAAATTTCTGAAAATCCGCTACAGCGAATAAGTTCTAAAATTCATATAATAAACTACTTCCATCCTGTAACAGATTTATCAGGAGATTTGAAACTAATGTTAGTGTACAACGTGCTTTGATTTCTAATGCACGTGACAAAAAATATTTAAAAATAAATTCAGAGTGTCTCAGCAAGGGCCTATAAACACAACAGTTCTTGAGATGATGAGGGAGATTGTTAAATAAATGATGAATGTGTCTTAAATAATCAATGACAATTTAACCTCTTTCACTTTCCTGTGTCTACACAGGCTTAGTTTATTGAAAGATCAAAGAATAATTTCTTAGGTGTCACTTGTGTTATTAAAACAGGATAGAAGATGGATAGATGTAGTCAAGTAGCAATGTTGGCAATTACAAGATTACATTAAGAGTTAGGGATGATTTTTCTGGTTACATCGACTGTATACATAAATGTTTCAGCATAAAACATACGCTGTCTGTAAATATTTTATAGTTTGAACTCTTGAAAACAACATTTTTGGATTAAATAATCGGGAATGAATAACCAAAATGCAGTGAAGATCTTATATTCTAACGGGGCAAAAATTCAGGTACTTTAATTAATTAGGCATCTTTATAGCCAGGTTTTTTTTCTTTTTAACTTCCTTTTGATGTTTTACAGGTTATCTTTTTACATGTGGCTGATTTACTTTAAGTGTAAATTTTCTTTTCAATTAGAGCTTGAATTAAACTCAGAACAATCCCAGGGTCTCCAAAGAAGTCTACCTTTAATTAGCATATGTTTTATATTTCTATTTAATAAGAAGTGTTTCTTAGTATTGAACTTGCAATTTTTTGTTCAGATTTCTTTAAGAGTTTTGATGTTATCAAGTATTTCATCAAATATTATTAATCACTGTTAGTCTTAATATCCTTAATGGTTTTCATTTGGCCATTTAAACTGAATCGTGGCATTACATATATTTTGTCTGTGTCAGGTATGAGTGAAGCATAACTCAGTTTGGAAAAGTATGATCTTGCCACTGTGTATTTTTCAAATATTTTAACAGTTTCCAAATGGTGGGATTTTCTTTATAACTGAACTTTCCTATGTATATGCTAGGAAACTAATATTAATACTAGTTGCATTATGAATACACATTTTGAAAGAAGAACTCAGTGCAGTTGTCTGTATATTTTCAATCTATGCTTCTGTTCTTAGATTTTATTTTGGAGGCCCTCCTGACACAGTTAATAGTGTATAGGGAATTCTAACAAATACGAAAATAGCTCATCATGTAAGGAGTAAGAATGATTAGTTTTTACCATAACTGTTTTGTTAGCTATGAGAGAGAGGAAGAGAGTATTTTGTGTGATGCTACTACATTATGTCAGCCTATGGATTAAACCTAATTGTGAGAATTGCATAATTATCAATTAGACATTCTCATCCAGCTGCTAATAAGCTCTTGTTTGTTAAAGCTATCTATTTTGGATCCATCATTGCTATTATTTTTCATAAATTCAGTACTTCTGATCATGTCAGTGTGCCTCAGCATTTATAGATGAGTGCCTTCACCCTACATACTTCATTTACTTACATTTACTTATATCAAGTATTTCTGTTTATTTTTATAAATTAAAAAAATCAGATTTAAAAGCTGATATATCCCAAGTTTTTTTGAACTATGGTTTTTCATATTACATTAAGGGTCACTTTCAGACAAAACCATTGGTTTAAAACGCAAGCAATATGATCATCTGCCGTAGGGACTTATTAATATTTAATGGAGGAACCCGTGGTGAAGTTTTAAAGGCATCACATTTGAAAATCCATACATGGATTTATTCAACAAATATTACTAAGTGCCCCCTGGAAGCCAGGCTCTGTTCTAGGTGCTTGGAATACCTCCTTTAATCAAACCACACAAATATTTGCTTATAGAGCCTGCCTTTTTTGACAGCATACTTATAATAAATAATAAAGTTAAGTAAAGTATGTAGTGTGTTAGTAGGTGCTAAGTGCAGTCTAAAAAGGAAAAATAGTACAAGGAAAGGATAATTGAGAATGAGGGGTTGAGGGCCAAGACTATGATCAGAAATTTTAAACAGGGTGATCTAGGCCAGTCCAGGGTGAGATGTGAGGCTTGAAGGTGGTGAGGTGAAAATCACTTTAGTCAGAAATCCTTTTGTGATTATGCTCCTTGAATACCCCTCAAAGCCCCTCAGTCAGTAAGAACAAATGTCTTTGCTGCAGCCCTAGGTAAGAATAGTTGGCTTTGTTTATAGGCCATGTGGTATGAAAAATTGCATACAGTACCATTAAACTGTAGAATCAGACTCCATGCATTGAGACTCACACGAGGGGAACACAGACCCCCTGAGGGAACAGCCCACTTGGGCTCCTTCTTTCATAGCCACTTGGCAGAAGCACTGAGAAGCTAGGTCCTATGAGCCATACCATGTAAATTGCATTCCTTTTCCTCATTCTTTTCTTGCATACACTCTGTCCACCTCCTTCTCTCTCTCTCTCTCTCTACCAGTCTTCTTACAGCTTAGGCAGAGTTGGTTTTACATACTTTAAATGTATAATTAGACTTCATTGTATACCAGCACATCCCATTTGTCAGAGGTGTACCACTAAAGGAAACTAATGCAGAAAGCACACAATAGTTACTTGATGAAAAAAATAAATGAATAGATTAACTAAAAGACTCTTATGTTAGTTTTATAATCCTAAAGACCTATTACAAATCAGTATACATTGTTTTATTTTATTCACAAATACAGAAGTGCATATTGTGATTCCATATCATTTTGTTACTTCTAACAAATGTTTCAAAATGGCTACTTTGTGCTTTTTAGAACAGAGCATTAAATGCAAATCAGCGTAGATAACCAGTAGTTTTAAAACATGAGTGCCAACATGCAGTTTCCTTTACAGTAGTGCATTGAATTCTTCCTTTAAAAATCCTACATTTTTTATATACACAATGGAGTACTATGTGGCAATGAGAAAGAATGAAATATGGCCCTCTGTAGCAACATGGATGGAACTGGAGAGTGTGATGCTAAGTGAAATAAGCCATACAGAGAAAGACAGATACCATATGGTTTCACTCTTATGTGGATCCTGAGAAACTTAACAGAAACCCATGGGAAGGGGAAGGAAAAAAAAAAAGGTTAGAGTGGAAGAGAGCCAAAGCATAAGAGACTCTTAAAAACTGAGAACAAACTGAGGGTTGATGGGGGGTGGGAGGGCAGGGAGGGTGGGTGATGGGTATTGAGGAGGGCACGTTTTGGGATGAGCACTGGGTGTTGTATGGAAACCAATTTGGCAATAAACTTCATATATTGAAAAATAAAATAAAAATAAAAATCCTAAATTTTTATCTAGGAGCCAGATCATTCCTGGAATGCCTCCAGGTCTTTATTTGAGTTCTGACTACACAGACTCAGTATTACTTGACTGATAATTCTTTAGTTAAGATAATTTATAGCTGAAATCCTTTTGGGAAAAATAGCAAGGATAGGTGTTAAAAAAGCTCTTGTAATTGTAAAAATATTCATCAAAATAAAACAATAAAAGAACACACAGACACATAAATTGTATGTATGTTAAATTATGTGGGAGGAAAAATAACTTTCCCTCTATGCTTCTAGGTTCTTGAGTGTAGACCTACCTGTAATAAACAAATAAAGAGGAGAAAAACAAATTTAGTGACATGTATACCTCCTGTATACGTGGAGATACTTAGGAAACTGAGTAACTCCCTGAAATGGTCCAAGTCACCATCTTAAATACAACCTCCAGCTCAAGACAGAAGATGATACTGTGGGGTTGTGTGGGGGGCAGTAGGGGAGACCAGTTATGGAAGGTTACAAGGAAAAGCATAGCAAACGAGGGTAAGACTGTTGTGCAGATTTAAGACTATGCCTTCTTTATTGATAAGAGTTTCTAGAGACTGAGAGTTGTCCTCTTCTTCCTGGTACAGAGAGACACCTTTACAAATGGAGATTCCCTTATAAATGTAAATTTCGTTTATAAAACAATAACTTGTTTTCCATTTTTACAGCTTCTCCTGCATCTGTGTTTCTTAAAAATACCCAGCTCAAGATAATTCTCATGCTAAAGCGGCATATTCTGGGTTTATATTTTGCCTTCTTTAATTAGTAATAATGATTATCACATTTGCTGAAAAATATGTTGATTCTATGATAGCATTGATAGAAGAGAAATTTGATCACTGTTGAAAATAAAATTTCTTCCAACACATTTAAAGTTCTGTCTCATATCACCACCTCTGTAGGAAAACTAGATTTAATGACAAAATTTCTAAGATTTTCCAGTAAGCTAAATAAGCGTTTCATGACAGGGAGTCCTGTCTGAAGGAATTTTTACCACCCTTTGGAAGAAAATACAATATATACACTAAAGGCATATTTCAGTGACTATTGGTGATCCATTATGCAATTGCAGTTATTCATCGTAATTGTCAGCGAGCTCTCTTGCTCAACTATAGACCCCAAACAGTTACTTCTTATTGCATTTTCTTGAGGCATTGACAATGACTAGAATATTCCAACCACCAGACCAGAAAAGCCTGGTAGCAATGGAATACTTAGGAGACTACACACCCCTGTACCCCCTTCTCTGACAGTGATCATGTACTGAACACATACTGATCCCTTAGCAATGATCCTGTGCTCTCTGCCCACTCTCTTGTACATACCCATTCTCTTTATAAAACTCTAGGTGTCCGTCTTGTAGGTGCAAAGGTTGATTATTAAGGCTTGAGCCTACCTCTTACCCTGGCCGCAGGCACCTAAAATAAATTTCTCTTTGTCTTTTCCAAACTCTCATCGTTTGAGTTTTGGGCTTCTCTTATGATGAGTTTGTTCAGCAACCATGTTCACAAACCCAGCAAGGAGCTTAAGCTTCTGATTTATCCAGCCCCCTCGCTATTCCCTGGGATGGAGCACTTGGCCAGCTCAGTGCACCAGGACTTACCTTCACTAAGTTACAGGCTGTGGTAGCTCACTTGACAACATAATTTGTGTTAATTTAAGTTCTAAGACTTTGCTCAGTTACTTGGTCAACATATATCTTTATAGATTTATATGAATTCATATCTAGGGAAAGCACTGCTTTCCTTTAATTTGATCTACAATCAAGAAAATCCGGAAAAGCAAATGTACTATTTAAATATATACAAATGTATTCTTGAAGCAATATAATACATACATCAAAAGACATAGTCCCTGAACACACACACAACTGCATGACATAGGTACAAAACAGAATCTACTGTTATTCACTGTTTGTATTTATTATAGATGTTAGGATTAGATGCAAATGTACACTAATACAATGTTTAAGATGATTATATGCATTTTTGAATTTTTTTTTTGAGAGAGAGAGAAAAAGTTTGAGTGGGGGAGGGGCAAAGAGAGAGGGAGACACAGAATCTGAAGTAGGCTCCAGGCTCTGAGCTGTCAGAACAGAGCCCGACGTGGGGCTCGAACTTGTGAACTGCAAGATCATGACCTGAGCCAAAGTCAGACGCTTAACCAACTGAGCCACCCTGGCACCCCGATTATGTGTATTTTAATCTGATTAAATCATACTTATGCAACTATTTGTTACTGAACTTTGTTATACTTGGTATAAATTAATATTAATATATTTTCTTTTAAAGGTAAAAGTTGCACTGACTCTAGAAACATTACATTTTCAGTATGCAGAAATCATAAAACAATATATTCTAATTTGAAACAGTAATGACAAATTTTGCCATACCATAAGTATGACAGTGTTTTATTTTTTCCACTATACCTGCTGATGGCATTTCTGTGTTGTCATAGTTGAGCCTTTGTTTCATTAGACCATCAGATTTAATTAATTAAATTAATTTATTTTTTCCTATTGTTTTCCTGTGAGATTCACTATTCTCTGACAACTCTCCCACTTGTACTTGATTTAGCA
Organism: Acinonyx jubatus; assembly: GCF_027475565.1. NCBI lineage: Eukaryota > Metazoa > Chordata > Mammalia > Carnivora > Felidae > Acinonyx > Acinonyx jubatus. The sequence continues at coordinate 127,355,651 of NC_069382.1, read as the reverse complement.
CCACAAATGGATAATATCTATAAAGATCATTAGCCCTCATAATGATCTTGCTCCATCAAAAAGTTTCTCAAGCACTTGACTTATGCTTTGGGAACTGGGGATACCTAGAAGGGTACGGGGATGGAGGGAGTAATTTTTCTTTATCCTTCAAATTTCTTGGCTGAGAACCTCTGTAATAGAAGAGAGATTAAAAGAAGAGAAACGAAAGTTTAGTAACTCATAGGCCTCCTATTATACGCAGGCGATACCTAGGGAAATTAAGTTGACTCCTGAGATGGCCCAAGTCATCACCTTAAATGCCATGTCCAGCTAAAGACCAAAGAAAGATGTTGGGGGTTGGGGAGGCCAGTTGTGGAAGTTTACCAGTGGGAAGAGCACAGTGAACAAAGGTAAGGGTGTTAGGCAGATATAAGTCTATGTCTTCTCTTTTGACAAGGGTTTCTAGAGATTTGGTCATCCCCTTTTCCTGGTACAGAAAGAGAGATACCCTTTCAAATGGAGATTTCCCTTATAAATATAAATAACCTTTACAAAAGGGTAACTTCTACTTGATTTTCAGAGGTTTCCCTGTGTCTGCAATCTCTTAAAAATTACCAGTTCAAGTTATGCCAAAAAGCATATTTGGGCTGGCAAATTCTGCTTCCCTTCAATTCCACCTTGAAACTTCCCCAAGAAGTTTCACAATCCAGAACCTGAGTTGATACATTGCTCCAATATTTCACTGATCCCATGTCTGACTCCTGAAAATAGATCACTTCAATTAACTGCTATGTCTCATTTTAGGAAATGGTCTTGCAGATGGGCTCCCAAAGTTAGTCTTATATTGTGCTAGCAATCAGGTATTTAATAAGAGGCATGTCTATGGAAAAAGACAAGCAAAGTTTAACAATTAGCACAAACTATAATAATGCAGTTTGTGAGAACAGGGCGGAGGTAGGGGGAAGCCAATTGAGATTTCTATATGTCAGGTTCAAATCATCTTTCAAAGTTTGAATATCTCTGATGTCATCAGGTGTTAAGGTGAACTTTCTGAGTGGCCTACATATCAGCAGGCACAAAAGGTTGTCCATATGCGCTGTTGTGATGATTTCTCTTAAGTTTATATGAAGTTGTTCACATTCAATTTGCACAGCTTTGGGAAAAGGATAGATTTTTTGTTTTTTGTTTTGTTTTGTTTTGCTTTGCTTTGTTTCCTCTCAGTCATTTCACGTTAGAATGGTGGGAGAGGGATGTCTGGGTGGCTCAGTCTGTTAAGCATCCAACTTTGGCTCAGGTCATGATCTCACAGTTTGTGGGTTTGAGCCCAGCATCGGGCTCTGTGCTGACATCTCAGAGCCTGAGGCCTGCTTCAGATTCTGTGTCTCCCTCTCTCTCTGCCCCTCCCCACCTTCTCTCTTTCACTCTCTATTTTTTTTTTAATTTTTTTTTAAGTTTATTTTTGAGACAGAGAGAGACAGATAGAGACAGAGCATGAACGGGGGAGGGGCAGACAGAGAGGGAGACACTGAACGGGAAGCAGGCTCCAGACTCTGAGCCATCAGCCCAGAGCCCGACGCGGGGCTCGAACTCACGGTCTGTGAGATCGTGACCTGAGCTGAAGTCGGACGCTCAACCGACTGAGCCACCCAGGCGCCCCACACTCTCAAAAATAAATAAACAAACATTAAAAAAAGAAAAGAAGAAGAAGGGTGGGATAAAATTGGAAACTAGTTCAGAGAGTTGTAGCAAAATATTTGAGAAAATTGTTAGAATTTAGGATTTGGTCCGATTTACAGGTAGAAAACAACATTTCTAAGACAATAAATTGGACTAGAATCTAATATCCACAAAATTTTACTACTGAAACATAATTTTCTCTATAATCACCCTTATTTTTGCCAAAATAATCACAGTAGGACTAATTTGTCTGCAAACTAAGTTTAGTTTCATTAAACTTGACCTGATTATGTGCAGGAAGAATAGTGGTTGAATATGTATAGGTTCCTTTGAGGTCTACTTTGATGGAACTTTCACAGGGAATTTTAGACTGAACTTTTAAAAGCCTTGAGGATAGGAAGCCAAGTGAAGGGCTCACCGTCAGACTTTGCCTGCAGTATCTAGAGATTTGGATTAATTTCTCTTTTCTTGAGGTCCCAGAGATATCCTATGGCTTCTGCACCATCCAGAAAGTGAGCTTTCTTAGTCATCTGGTAGGACTGGCTGGGATCGCTGTAAGCAAAACACCAGGCTGCTTTTCCAAGGAGTGTTATCTGCTCCATGAAGTGAAACTTGGTCCCTTGAACCTGTTTGGTCATGTTTAATTCTATGCACATTCTCAAGGGATCAGATAGGGAGAAAAAGTAATTGTTTCATCTGTGTTCACAAAGACATACTTACCAAATTGCTGTAATTCATACTTAGCTTACTAGAAAAGAAAAAAAAAAGTTTCCTTAAATCTAGAAAAAAACAAAACATTAAAGAATCAACGTTGCAAACAAAGTCATAAGAATTCGCATTTTCATGAGTTTATTCAGCACCATGTTATTCTTGTTCTGCTTGGTTTTCTATTAGTTGAGTCAGTTCTGGACATTCTTACCCAGTTCAGATTAAACCTATGTTCAGCAATTAATGTTCAGTATTTTATCTTATTTGCACATGATCTAGATATTCAATAAACTTACATCATTCAGCTTAACTCAAGAAAACTCTAAAGGCAGAAGTTACCTAAGAGATTTGGGAAACTATTTCAATAGCTATATCATAAACACATAATTGTTGCTCAGAAGTTCACCTAAAAACTCTTATTCCCCTTACATCTAAATCACTTGCTCCCAACAGTTATGCTTAGACTACTCACAAAATCTTTGTGAGACATTAAGCAAAGTCTGCCATTGTTCTGTTTTCTTCCGAAGAGCTTTGTAACAGAAGTAACATGAACTTTGACCTAGGTAGAATAAAATTGTATATCTGAATTATATTTGTTGACAACTTTGAATACATGTCTACTTTCATTAAACCAACAAACTTCACTTAGCTTTTATTTACTGCAAAAAAATCCCAGATCACATGAATTTGAAACAAACATTTGGGTTAGTTTTTATATTTTTGACTTTTAGAAATAATTTATATAGTGCATATTTTAAGCTATTTAAATAGAGCTTTTACAAATTAATTTTAGCAATAGCATCCAGAGGTTAATTTAAAAAATCACACATTTCACATCATATATAGACACAGGTAAACATATAGGCTGACTGAAAAAGATATCTTATAGCTAAAATTTTAGCTATGAGTCAGGTACAACACTAAACTCACTAGTTTATAAGAGAATATTTGGATGCAAATTGTGTTTCTGGCACTTTACCAGCTCAGATAGCTAAAGTTTTTCATACTAATATTTGTGAGGAAGACACTGGGATATTTCATCTGCCCAATTTCCAATAAATACTTTTTTCTCCTTCTGATGAGAAATATCTTCTTAAAGTTTGCATTTTAAAGAATGGCTCTTAGAACATGGAGAAGATGGGTAGAAAAGTTACATCTCAAAATCACAGAAAGTATCTGCATTTTCTCCAAAATGGAGTTTGGGGGTATATTTGCCTATTATCAGTGGTCTGAAGTAATTACTATTTAAAATTTCCTGATTTCTCTTAGGCAAAGGACATTCATTTTCCAATGTATTGATCTTTTGCAAGCATTTTGAGATGAATTTTGAGAAGTTTGGAGAATTAGTAGAAAAGGACAGATGGATTTTGCATTGCTTCTGGAACTGTACCTCTGTTTTTACAAAGATTTGCAAGACAAAAGCAGTTGTTTCTAATTACTCAAAGAATTGGGTTATAGCCTGAATGATATCAGGGAACTGACCCACACATCTGACTGCAATTTCAGTTTGCTTTATAGCAGAAGAAGATGTCCAGTTAAGAAATCAAAATATTTCTATGTTCTGGAACTTCAGTAGGTCTTTGTGCAGGATGCATAAAGCATTTAACCAAGGCCTTCAGGTGGTCTTCTTCCCCCACCCCCCCCCAAATGTACCCTTCATCCTTAGACCAACTTAAACTTAAGGGGAGGAACAACTTAAACTTAGTTTTGTTTGTATCAGCCTCTGACCCTTGGCCTCCAGCTAATCCATTTCCTGATCATTTGTAGGAGGATCTGGGAGAAATTCTGATCTGTTTACTTGGTGTGTGTGGTGGGGGGAGGGGGCAGCCAGCTTGTCTGATAACTACAGTATAATCATAGAAAGGAAGAACCTTAGCCATTAGTCAAAGTTCCTGTGAGTGGTGTTGTGAATGTCCACTGATTTTTCTAACTCTTCTCTAAATTTGGTAATATCTTGTGAAAGTGGGATAGGTATTAAGGAGGGCACATGTGATGAGCACTTGGTGTTTTTTGTAAGTGATGAATTACTGAATTCTATTTCTGAAACCAATATTGCACTGTATGTAAACTAACTAAAATATAAAAATAATAATAAATAATAAACAAATAAATAAAACTTCATAATTTTATCTTGTTAAAGAAGCCCATAATGTGAGCCATTATACTTCTTTGTGTCTTCTTTTCAATTTAGTCTTTCTGTAGATACCAATAAGATAATTCTTTAAAAAAAGAACTAATTTTTTTTTTCAAATATAGAAGTTTGTTTATGTTTTCAGTTCAGAGTATCTGTCATTTGGTCATTGACAAGTAGGATCTTTTATTAATTCAATAGCAACTCAAACCAATAAGGCTTAACCATAAATTTATGGTTTAAACATAAATCCAAGAGGCATCCCAAAAGAAGGTGTAAAGATGCAGCCCTCACAAGATCCAGAATATTTACTTTCAGTTATCCTAGGAAAGCAAAGACCTGTTGCCATAGGTGGTAAGAATGAGAACTTTGGATGCCTCCAGTCAGACTCTCTAATCAGTTACCCCAAACAGATGGTACTAGAATGGGACTTTTCCAGCACTAATGAGACAATGCAGGTTGAGACTACAAAGACCCCTTATGGAACCAGGATCCTTTAAGACAATCTCCCCTGAGAGGTGGCATAGTTGGACAAAGAGTATACTGCCTTTGGGATCCACAGCCTGTTGGGTTTTATGCCAAATGCATGTGGACACATTCATTTTCCAGCTGGCAGAGACCAGAGTATATTCTCACTGGTCACAAAGCCAAAGTCTTCTGACCTAAAATAAGACAAAAGGAAAACCTCCTCTAGGCTATGGTTCTTTTTGTGACTAATGACACAAAAGACAAACCACCAAAAACAAACAAAAACAATGGTCATCTCTGGGAGAAAAGAGAATCAACAGAAAACCAGATTACTCACAACAAATTTACCAAATTCACTATACCCAAGGAACTAGTTTACATAAATATTATCTCCTGTTAATTTAAATTTGGAAAGGAAGCAATAAGAATTTTTAATCTTCATCTCTTGATCAGCCACTACAGAGAGAGATACCTGCGAGAGCTGACTTTGGTAAGAATTCTTACCCTTTGTTAATTTCTGCCAGTTTTCCAGGATCCCATCTGCAGGCTCCCCCAAGAATGGGGTCTCATCAGATCCCTTCCGGAGGAACCGAACTGTAGCAGAAGGAAAATGATTTCCCCTCTACCCTCCCAGGTTCTTGGCAGAGACCTCCCCTATCATAAAAGATTAGCAGTAGGAAAATACTTCCCGTATATATGGAAGATACCCAGGAAAATTTCCCAAAATGGCCAGGCCACCACCTTCTGTATCATTCCCAGCTAAAGACAAAAGAAGGCTGTTGAGGCTCAGGAGTGGTTATAAGAGATAACCAGGAAGTACAGAGTAAACAAGGATAAGGTTGTTATGCAGATTTAGGTCTGTGCCTGCTCCATTGATGAGTTTCCAGAGATTTGGTCATCCTCCTCTTCCTAGTACAGAGAGGGACACACCTTACAAATGGAGATTTTTCCTTATAAATGTAAATGTATTTTACTAAAAGGGTAACTTTTACTTTGTTTTCAGAACTTGTGCTGTGTCTTTGGTGCTTAAAAATAACCAGCTCAAGATAATCCTTATGTCAAAGAGGCATATTTTGGGTGGCAAATTCTCTTTTATACCAGCTTATATCTTCTTCCAGTGAAAGAACTGAATAATGATTCCAGGGGGAAAGGCATTAAATATTACATTATTAGTGTTTCAAAACAAAAACATAAGCTGTTTTCATAACTTATAAATGGTGTAGAGAATTAAAGAAAACAGTTCCATAAATGTTTGACTTTGTACCAAACAGGTAAAGGAATAGGAATTTTCAGGATATTGCATTACAGAAAGTTTCCTAAAAGGGAGCCACATGTAACGTTAATCTCATGCTCTGTGAAGTAAGAGTACCAGGAAATGATACTCATGTGATGCTACATTGTTAAAATGATAATTAGAATTTTAAATTCATAAAGTTGAATTACTGTAGAGACAATTTATACCAGAGTGTAATTTGCAGTGCAGAGTACTTAGAGAGTCATAGTTTTTTACATGTCAGAATAACTTCAGATTTGTCATTATTTTATGAATTTTGTGCTTGTATATTGATTATGAATTTGGGTTTAATCCATCAAATTAAAGGAAAATATATTTAAGGTACCATCTGATATAGAGGATTTTCAGAGAGAAAAATACTCTAGACAGGTTCAATATTTTCTTGCATGGAAGAGTATAACCTAAAAATTGATAAATTATTCATATTTTAAGACTATTATAGAATTGAAAATAGTGCTTTTCAACTTTTTAGGTTACAAAAAACACTCAATATTTTGTTCCTAAAATGTTCCTTAAAGGCTTTGTTAATTTATTAGAAAGTGGCTACAAAAGCTAATTTAGTCTGAAACGATTAGTTTTTCTTCTTTGAGGGAGCATCAGTAATGTGCGAAATAAGCCCACTGAACCAATCGAAGGAGGGAGTCAGAGACTGGGAGCACAGTGAAGGGAGGCTTTAATCAATGTTCTTGCAACACAGAGACTTCAGTTTTTTGGCGCATGCTCATTGCAAAGCCTGTGAAGATAAGCCCACAAAAGGGAGAGGGGAAGAACCAGGAAGTTAAGTGTCTAAGGGTTTGGGATTCCATTATGAGGGGGTAGGTGGTAGATATTTCCAATAGGTTGTAAGCCTATTGTTAAACTAGAGAGCCCAGCTTTTATTTGGTATTTCTGAAAATCAATCATCTCACTTATGTCTCATAATAATGACTCATCATTTAACATTAAGAAATATGAAACTAAAAGGAACTTAATGTGAATTATAAAAATACACCAAAATTACTTGGTGTTGAGTGTATGTATTTTCTACTCTTTTAAAAGCTTTCCTCAATTTTGATTATTTAGTGTGTTAAAATAAACACACAAACACTGAATCATTATAAATATATTACATGTACATAAACAAATATTTTAGTATTTCAAATATAATGGATATAATCTTACTCTAATTGTTACTGAAACCCAAGTTTAGCTGCCTGTCATTGCTGGAAGAGCCAAAACTCAAAAGTGTTGATTGGAAAGGAATATGAGCTTTATTCAGGAGGCTGGCCACCTGGAGAAAAGTTGGACTCTGGTCCAAAAGCCACCTCCAAAGTTTCTGCCTGGCCTAGGAATTTATAAAGGGGTTTAGGGTAGTTAATCAGTAAAGGGGGTGAACTGGTCCATAACATTCCTTGATTACATGTAGCCTTGATGATGCCAGCTTCAGACATTATCTCAGTGCTCAGAGGTTGTGCAAGGGGGCCTGGTTTCTGTTTCATGATTAGCAGAAGGGCAGAAAGAACCCGTGATCTATAGGTATACAAAGAAAGGGGTTAGTTAATCACATGGGCTAAGGGAATTTGCTAAAGTTAAAGACTAGTAGGTTGGTCCATGGGCCTGAGGCAGCTTCATAATATTAATGTTTTTTACTTATTGATTTAAGTGACTGAATATCATTCTATCCTGTGAACCTTTTAAATATTTTTTATATTTCTTTTTAATTTCTTTGTCCTTTTAAAGGACATTTTTATATGGCACAATTCCTTATCAAGGCGAATTTTGAAAAATCAAAATTTATGTGGTTTTATCCTCCAGTCAGCAGTGCTATTTCTAGAACTCTACGCTGCACATACACATTTGCATATACCAAATAAAATTCCCCTAACTTTTTTTAATTGGCATTCATTGTAATAAAGACAAAAAATTAACACAAATGTCCATCAATAGGGGGCTGTTTTATAATGGCTCGTTTACATAATGGAGGAGCATAAAACTAAAAAAAAGAGAAAACATCAGTGTTCTAATGTGGAGTAATTTTTAGAATCTGTTAATAAGTCAAACTGTAGTTATACGGTATTTCATTTTTTTTTGATGTTTTGTATAAGTACAGATAATGGAAATAATAAACATGTTTATCTACAAGGGGAAGCAAGAGAGAAAAAATAGTGTGGAAGGGATGACAAAGTGAATTTTTTAAAAGTGTATATTCTAATATAGTTCTCATGGAAGAAAAAAGAGTAAATGTACTTGAAATAGATAAACGTAACTGGACATCAAATTAGAATATAACCACAGGGGGAAAAATATTGTAAGGTGATTTGGACCCATTCTCTGGTTGTACTTCCTTAGTGGGTTATAGCCTAAGGACCAAGAGAACTGCAAAAAATATATAACTTGACTCAGTAGAATTTTATTAGTACTGTTATAAGAATTTTGAAACTATTTGAAGGGCACATACACCCCAATGTTTATAGCAGCACTATCAACAATAGCCAAAGTATGGAAAGAGCCCAAATGCCCATCAATGGATGAATGGATAAAGAAGATGTGGTGTATACACACACACACACACACACACACACACACACACACACACACACACACACAATGGAGTATTACTCAGCAATCAAAAAGAATGAAATCTTGCCATTTGCAACTATGTGGATGGAACTGGAGGGTATTATGCTAAGCAAAATGAGTCAGTCAGAGAAGGACAAATATATGACTTCACTCATATGAGGACTTTAAGATACAAAACAGATAAACATAAGGGAAGGGAAGCAAAAATAATATAAAAACAGGGAGGGGACAAAACAGAAGAGACTCATAAATATGGAGAACAAACTGAGGGTTACTGGAGGGGTTGTGGGAGGGGGGATGGGCTAAATGGGTAAGGGGCACTAAGGAATCTAGTCCTGAAATCATTGTTGCACTATATGCTAACTAACTTGGATGTAAATTAAAAAAAAAATAAAACTTAAAATTTTTTTTTAATTTATGTACATTGTAAGATTTAACTAATTACATCAAATGTTACTAGTACTCAACATATTGAAAGATGAGAGAAAAGAAATATAATTATGAAAATATAAATTAAAAGGGAAAAAAAACCTGTAATATAATATCCAAATAGAAACTGTCAACAGGAACTCATAATTTACTACAGAATTTACTACACTCAGAAACATCTAACCTGAAACAATTCAGACTTAAAGGCCTAACTTCCAGTATACAGGCAACACAGAAAGTGGATGGATATGTAAAACAATACCATAGGTCAACTGTCAGAAAACTTCCAAATGTGCAGTATTCTGAGAAAACTGACATTGTATCCTTAAAATCTAAAGTGTTGTTAAATATCAGGAGATTATCTTAAAGAGACTAAAGAGATATCACAAGAAACTCTTAACTACTGAATCCAGGTGTTAGCTCTGCCAAGCAGGTGCTAATTGTACTAGTTTTTCTATTTTTCTGTATACTTAGAAGTTTTCCCAGTAAGGGGAGAGGCTAATCCAATTTTAAAAATTAGAATCTAGATTTAAAATGACATTACATTCGGCTGTGATGCATGGTCCAGTTGTAACTCTTGGGTTGTACAGGTTAGTAGTTAATAGCAGCATTTACTAGTAGTATTTGAAGGGCATTTGAGGAAATTTGACTAAGGATAACTATTACAAATGAAAACATGTTGACATGGGAAGTTAGAAACCATTAACTTAGAAAAGTAAGCAGCAAGTCCAGTAATTAAAAAATATATATATAATATATATTATATATATATTATATATATATATAATATATGTATGGTGTGGTTTCATTTTGGTTTAAAAAAAAACGAAAAGAAATACACAAAAGTCAATGTGATCATTTCTGATCGGTAGGGGTATGACATTTTATTTCCTTATTTCTGCTTCTCTCTTTTTTTCATGTTTAACAATGAACATATGTGCCTTTATAATTTGTAATTTCACTGTAGAAATATATTTTTATTTAATAACTTGATAATGACTTAATTTAATAATAATGTAAATATTTAAAAGAGCAAACTCTGCCACACTGCTATAATGAATACAAAATTATGTTTGTACAATGTATTTAACTTCCAACACTACCTCTATACAAAATAAAATAACTTAGACATTTTCAAGGAACCAAAGTATTAAGATATTTTGTTCTTAAATATAATTTCTAAAAATATTAAATATTGGAGGGTTTTTTGTATCAAATTTGATGATCTGTTGAGTTCATCACATTTTAAAGCCCAAGGTGATTAATCTGTTTCTTGATATACAATATCCCCAGAGTAGTTCATTGTAAAAAAGACTTGTATCTTTCGAGTTTTTGTTGTTCTTACAGCGAAGTCATGGGGAAACATTTATCCTCATTAGTTGAGTTTTAGTATTTCTTGTAGTTCTCTCCATGTTCCACTCGCTAAAAAATGAGAGAAGTCCTGAGGCTTTTTGTCTTCTCCACATGACAAGTACTACAATATTGTAAACTTTTATGGCAAGAGAAATGTTAGTATCATATATTCTAGTAACATTTTGGTCTCTGAACATAGTCAACCTCTTAAGATATTTTTTTCACTCTAACTTTTTTTTAGAAAATTAAAAGGCAGAACTGGGTTAGAATTTTATTAAAAATAAGAATGTTAAGAAGCTTAAAATACACTGGGAAACAGAATCCAGATTTAGGAAATACAGAAATATAACAATATATCACCTCTGTCTTTCATTCATTCAGTAGCATTTGGGGAACAAGTACTCAAATGTTCATTTGTTATTCTTAATGATTCTGCGGACTTTTTTTTTTTTTAAACATGTTTGGTTGGCACTTACATTTCTGCTTCTGTGTGTAACATGTAATTATGGCCTGGGGTTCCTTTCATCTCAAGTTACTTCACCCTTTTTCATTTATACAGTCATTTAAAAAATAAAAATAAAAAGCTGCATTCCAGGCACTGAGATTGTAGCAGTGAACGAGAGATAGACAAATGTTAAAAAACAAAATTCAATTGAGTAAATTTGAAGATCTAATTGGCTTTATTCAGTGATTCATTAATCAAGCAGTAGCCCATCTAGCAAATAGAAGGGAGTTCCAGGAGCTGTACAAACAGAAGGCTTTTCTAGGCAGAATGGGAAGTGGTAGACAAAGAGGTTTTAACTAAAGAAAAGAAACAATCGGGCAAGGTCACCCTCCCTGGGGGTAATGGTGGGGAGGGCGCAGGGAGGTCTTGTCTTGCAGACTACCTCACTAGTACAGATCAAGAAATTCCAGAATGACTTTTTGAAAATTCCACTCCACTCCTGGGAGAGGCTAAAGCGGAAATTAGGTTAGCTATTAAATTCTGGTGAGGCTTAGGAAAAGAAACTCCATTTTGGGGCCTGTTGTTAAATTTCTTTATAAACCTCACATTCCAGTGATGAATATAGACAATACATTTGAAATAGAAATAAGAGAATTGCACACAGTGATAAAGGTCATGATACAAATAAGCAGAAAGACAAGAGTAAGAGATGAATCAGGTGAAGAGGAGAGCTTGTGTCTGGGAAAGACTCATCAGGGACTACATGAGTGTGCTGTTTTTGAGCTGTAACCTGAATGAAGGTCAATTGTTCATAAAACTGGAACAAGCATCTTGATGGGGGAAATCAGGGTTTGGAAAATAGTCACCTTCCAATACTGCTTGCCGCTTCAAGACCTCCTCACCTGGGTTTTCATCTTGCCTTCCTACTTACAATCTCTACATGGTAAAATCTATATAGCATCACACATAAGTCTGTAAAACAAATAAACAAAAAACCACAACAAACACACCCCTTTCATTGTGTTGTATTTCTACTTTAAAACTCACTGATTCACTAAGGCTTAAAAGACAAAATTCACTTTCCTCAAACAGTACCCATAGTCGCTGAAATTAAACCCTTCTCTATTTATGTTGCAAACATAAACCTTTTATTCTACTTAAACTGCACCAACACAAATTGCTATTTCTTGTCTCTGTTGTTTAGAGTTTTGTTTTTAACCATTTTATCTGGAATGTCCCTCCTCTGTAATAGATCTCTGTTTTCCAGCCATGCTCCAATTTCATATCCTTACTATGAGGACCCAAACTGGGGGTAATTTCTCTTTCCGTAGAATTATGTCAGCAGTTATCAGTCCTGTATAACTGACTATCTTGTAGTTGGCAGTTACTATAAATTCTAAAAATTCTCACCAGTTTTATGTATTGACATATAACTGATGTCTTGTTATATGTCAGTCTTGTAGTAAGGCTTCTCTCTTATTTATATTCATTTATATTCAACTAAATTCTACATTCCTCAGGGGCAAGTGCTATATTCTATACTTCGTGGATTATGTATTTCTTTTTATATATATTTTCTGCACAATAGAGTTTCTCTTTTTTTTTTGAAGTTGAAAAGATGGAAGATTATGAAATGTTTCCATTTCTATCACTTAAAACTATAATGAAGTATACAGGTTAAAATAATAATAATAACTGCTGCAGATAAAATTCTGTTGGAGTTTTGTTTAGGACCTTGGATGGTGACTATGGTTTAGAAATATATCACGAAAGCCATGTGAGATTTACCTATTATTTAATTATGTAATTTTCTTTAAGCCATTTTATTTGAGAAATACATAAAGGAAAGAGCTGGGTAAAACTATTTTTTGTTTTTGTTTTTGTTTATTCACAAAACCAAAGGAAATAATAGAATTTTGCCAATCGATCTTTCCTCTTTTACTTGCATAAAATGTATTTCATTGGAAGTTAGGAACCTGTAAGCATTACTAATAAACATTCATAAATTTTAATTGTAATTTTGACTTAGAAAATCATAAGTAAAACAGTTTTTTGTTGGTCTCTGCTTTTTTAAGTGTTTATGTTTTAAATTTTCATATGAAATAAAAATTTCATTTCATTTCATTAATTTGAAGTCATTCATTTATTTACTTTTGTTTTCTTCTTTTCAAGGCCCTGTGGAATCCTACATGCACTGAAGGTTTATTTAAACCAGTAAATATTTCAACCTAGGTTAAATCATTTGACCATAAGCAATGTATCATCAGTCTGTGACATGTGAAATATTGAATAAAATCAATTTTCCATCATTCCATATGTTAGCTATTTCATGTAATATGCTAGTTTCCACTCCAAATATTTCATTTTCTGCATTTGTACACACTCGCATAAAATACTTATTTATTTTACATATTCCTACCTTATTCTTACCGTATTTTGACAACAAAAATAGGCTTACTTAAAAATTATATGCAACTATTTTTAAATGTAACATTCCACTTGGCAGTGCACATTTTCTGTTCAACCTTTTCATCCATCTCATTTGTCTCTCTGGTTATAGTCTTCATTTAATTTCATCACATATTCTATGCACATTAGGGAAGTTTGTAAACAGCACTAGTTTCTCCCATTCTAGTGAGATAATTCCTACTGAAGAACTAAATTCTCTCTATGTTTCTCTTGTATTGAGATCAAAAGATGAAAGCAGGGTGTCTTCAAATGAAATACATAATGAGTCTTATTCAAACTACAGAAAGTCAGAAACCTATTTATATCTCTGAACACGTGAAAAAAGTTTATTGGATACTGACTGACCTCATATTAAGGGAAGTTTCTTGAATGTATCATGATAGAACACTTGTCTCCTGGACTTAGCATTGCTGCCTGATTTCTGTGTTTTGTTTTGTTTATTGCCTTTCTAGAAGAGCTCACTTTAATTATTAAATGGCCAGGTGGAACAAGGCACCCTTGAATGTTGTAGTTTATTGCAAGGGTAAGTGACACAGCCCAGAAGGGTTTCAGTGTTGTGAGCAGGGTGCCCGGCAACAGAAGAGCCACAGAGCTAAGGAGAGGAAAGCAGGTCTTACGGAGTTCTCTATATTTTTTTCAAACAGACAACAAAATAATCATAATTAATGGTAGTAATATTCAGATATATGTTATAAAATGTCTTAAATTATTTGAATCATTATGTAATATAATATGAATGATCACATGTTGGCTTTAAACCATGGTGTTAAAATAAAATTATAAATATATTTATTTACTTGAAAACATTGTATGTGTCCTTGTTGACTTTGCCCCTTAATGCATTCTTTTATAACCTAAGATAGAACTATTTTGTTTCTCTAACAATTTTCTATAGTTTATTTTGTAATCCTATTCTTATCTCTTCCTTTTTATGGTCTTATTTTATATTTGAAACCTTTAAATGTAGATAAAGTAAGAAACCCCATCACCTACAATAAAGTACTCACCTGGTAAAGATTTTTATCAACTTGAATGATCAATATCATTTTAAATAAGAAGAAAGAATTTAATGATATTTTGACTAAGATGCAAAGAAAAGAAAAACTTGTATTATTAACTGGATTCTAGATTAAGTCAATGAAGAAAGTTACTTTTTTCCCTACAAGCAATGTAGCAGAAACTGTCCACACAGACAAAATGGTCACTTACCTCAAATCGTACAATTTCAAGATTGTTTTTTAACACTAGTGAGACGTTTTGGTGTTGCTTCCTTGGATGTCGGCCAAGGAAATGAAACTGTTCTTTCATTCTCTCCCTTTTTCTCTTAATGAAACTTGGGCTGAGTATACATTAATGAGCATGTTTATAGTTAATAATTTTACTTTATTAAAATGTGTTTATTTGATTACATTGAAAGTGTTTTTAGAAAAATGTGCAAGAACCATTGTACTTACTGTACTATACTCCAGGGTGTTGCAAAGCTAAGGTTGGTATTTGATGACAGGCATCAGAGTATATCTGACCATTGAAAATAGTACAACAGTGTATATTGATGAAAGGAAGCATTATGTTGAACTATGACTCCTGAGTGCCTGAAATACTCTAACAGTTGCTAACTCAAAATAAGAGAATGATAAGCTTAATTATGTTTCGTTTCCTAATAAGGAAAGTGGAATTTGAAGAGTATGAGCTTTCTCAAGTTCATGTAACTATTGTTCCAGATCAAAAGAATTTTGTTTAATTTTCTGACTTCAGAATACTGGTGGATTTTATAATGACAAAACTCAATACAGATTATACATGGATTAAATTTACAGATATATAGATAATTGTATATTGTGTATACATTATGCATTATTAAAGGTAAAATTTCTCTGAAATATGTATTATGGATAGGAATAATTGTGATGATAAATCTTGACTATGTGAATACCTAATTCTTTAACATGTATAACATATGAGCCAAGAAAATAGTTTTATTAACACATTTTATCTATATTTTAAATCATGAAAATTTAATTTGTCATGCTCTGTAATATATGCATGTTAAATGTTTTTATTTATCATATTTTAAAATATAGGCAACTTAAGGGCGCCTGCCTGGTTGGTTCAGTTGGTTGAGCTTCTGACTCTTAATTTTGGCTCAGGTTATAATCCCAGGGTTTTGGGTTTGAGCCCCGTGCTGGCTCTGCACTGAGTGTGGAAACTACTTGAGATTCTTTTGCTCCCTCTCCTTCTGCCCTTCTCCCCTTCTCACACACACTCTTTCTCTCTCTCTGTCTCTCTCTCTCTCTAAAATAAATAAATAAACAAACAAATAAAACAAAAAATATTAAAACTGTTCACCTCTTTAAAAAAATGTAGGTAACTTATTCCCAGTTAGATTTATGACATATAGCTGTTTGTATTTTTTTAATGAAGAGTCTAAAATAAGTATGTTATTACACACGTAAGATTTTGTTATGACACACATAACTTCCTTGCTAAAGTTTTCAAAATGGTAACATTTTTCATAATTACCTAAATTTGATGTTGTTTTGAAGTTCTATTTATTTAGAAAACAAAATATACTTTCTTTCCCATGTTTAACTTGCTGCTAGAGGTGGAAATGTCAAATTTTAAAAAAGGATGCTTTTAATGTTGTATTTTTTTGCCTATATGTTCCTACAGGAACTCTAAATGTAGTTCTATGCTATCTTAACATTTATTTTTCTTGAAGTATAGTTGACAAAAAATGTTACATTAGTTTCAGGTATATAACTTAGTGATTTAACAACTCTATATGTTATGCTGTGCTCACCACAATTGTAACGACCATCTGTCACCATACAATGCTATTACAATACCACTGATTATATTCTGTATGTGGTACCTTTTATTGCAGTGATATATTCATTCCATAACTGAAATGCTATATCTCCCACTCCCCTTTATCCATTTTGCCTATCCCCCCCTTTCCTTCTGGGAACCATCAGTTCTCTGTATTTATGGGTCTGTTTCTTTGTGTTTGCCTATTCATTTATTTTGTGTTTTAGATTCCACATACAAGTGAAATTATATAGTATTTGTTTTTCTTTGTCTGATTTATTTCAATTAGCATGATATGCTCCAGGTCTATCCTTGTTGTCATGAATAGCAAGATCCCATTACTTTTATGTTTAAGTAATATTCCAGTGTGTGTGTGTGTGGTGTGTGTGTAGCACATCTTTCTCCATGCATCTGTTGATGGACACTGGGTTGCTTCCATATCTTGACTATGGTAAATAATGCTGCAGTAAACATAGAAGTGCATATATCTTTTCAATTAATGTTTTTGTTTTCTTTGAGTAAATACCCAGTAGTAGAATTACTGGGTCATAAGACATTTCTATTTTTATTTATTTTATTTTATTTTAATTTCAGTTAACATACGTTATAGTAGCTTCAGGTATAAACTTCTATTTTTAATTTTTTTAGAAACCTCCATACTGTTTTCCACAGTTGCTGCCCCAATTTACATTCCCACCAACAATGCATAAGGGTTGCTCTTCCTCCACATCCTCACCAACACTTGCTATTTCTTGCCTTTTTGATTCTAGCCATTCTGACAGGTATGAGATAATATTTCAGTGTGGTTTTGATTTGCATTTCCAAGATAATTAATGATGTTGGGCATTTTTTCATGTGTCTGTTGGCCATCTGTTTGCCTCCTTTGGAAGATGTCTAGTCAGATCTCTGCTTATTTTTAATTCGATTTTTTGGGGGTATTGAGTTGTATAAGTTCTTGATATAGTGGGGGTATTAACCTTTTATAGGATATATCATTTATGAATATCTTCTAACATTGAGTAGGTTACCTTTTCATTTTGTTGATGATTGCTTTTGCTGTGCAAAACTTTTAGGGGTGCCTGAGTAGCTCAGTCTTTCTCTTTCTCTCTCTCTCTTTTAAAATAAACATTTTTTTTTAAAAAAAGCTTTTTTTTATAATGTAATCCCAATATTTCATTTTTGCAGTTGCCTGGGTGGCTCAGTTGGTTAAGCATCTGACTCTTGGTTTTGGCTCAGGTCATGATCTCATGGTTCGTGAGTTTAAGCCCCAAGTTGGTCTCTGAGCTGCCTGTGCAGGGCATGCTTGGGATTCTCTATCTTCCCACTCTCTCTCTTTTTCTCAAAATAAATAAATACACTTAAAAATTATCTTGCTTTTATTTCTCTTGCTTGAGGAGATATATCCACAAAAATGTTTCCATGGCTGATGTCCAAGAAATTACTGCCTCTGTTTCTTCTAGGAGTTTTATGGCTTCACAACTCACATTTAGGTCTTTAATACATTTGAGTTTTATTTTGTTATTTATTTATTTATTTATTTATTTAAAGATATTTATTTTTAAATATTTATTTTGAAGGGGGGGGCAGAGAGAGGGGAAGACAGAGAATCCCAAGCAGTCTCCATATTGTCAACGCAGAGCCCAATGCAGGGCTCAATCTCACAAACCATGAGATCATGACCTGAGCTGAAATCAAGAGTCGGATGCTTAACCAACTGAGTCATCAGGCACCCCTCAGATTTTATTTTTAAATAATCTCCACATCCAATTTTGGGCTTGAACTCACAACCCAAAGATTGAAAGTTGCATACTCTACTGATTGAGCCAACCAGGCACCTCCATTTTGAGTTTTTGTGTGTGATGTAAGAAAATGGTCCAGTTTCTTCATTTGCATATAGCTGCCAAGTTTTTCAGACCATCTTTTTCCTAGTGTATGTTCTTGCATCCTTGTTGTAGACTATTTGACCATATAAGCATGGTTTTATATCCGTACTCTCTATTCTGTTCTATTGATCTATGTCTGTTTTTGTGCCTGCACTATTCTGTTTTGATTTTTACAGCTGAGTAATATGTCTTGGCATCTGGATTTGTGATACCTCCAGCTTTGTTCTTTTTCAGGATGGCTTTTGCTATTCAAGGTCTTACGTGGTTTCATACAAATATTAGGACTATTCTACTTCTATAAAAATGCTATTGATATTTATTACATTGAACTGTAGGCTGCGTTGGTTACCGTGGACATCCTAACAATAGTAATTTTTAATCCATGAGAATAGTAGATCTTTTCATTTTGTTTTTATGTCATCTTGAATTGCTTTCATCAGTATTTTATAATTTTCAGAGTATAGGTCTTTCACTTCCTTGGTTAAGTTTATTCTAGGTATTATTTTTGGTGCAATTGTAAATGGAATTGTTTTCTTGATTTCTCTTTTTTTACTTTGTTGTTAGTGTATAGAAATGCAACTGAATTTTGTGTCCTGAAACGTTACTGATTTCATTTATTATTTCTAATAGTTTTTAGGTAGAGACCGTAGGATTTTGTATGTATAGTATCATGTCATCTGCAACTAGAGAGACAGTTCAAATTTCTTTACCAATTTGGATGACTTTTAGTTCTTTTTGTGGTCTGATGGCTGTAGCTAGGACTTCTAAGACTATTTGAATAAAAATGGTAAAATTGGACATCTTTCTCTTGTTCCTGACCATAGAGAAAATTTTCTCAGCTTCTCTCCATGGAGTATGATGTTAGCTGTGTAGTGTTCACATACAGCTTTCATCATGTTGAGGTGTGTTCCTTCTAACTCCATTTTGTTGAGGGTTTTTATCAGGAATGAATGTGAATTTTGTGTAATGATTTTCTACATTTATTGAGATCATCATATGATTTTTATCTTTAATTTTGGTGTTAATTGATTTATAGATTTGGATCAGCTGGTGTAAATCCTATTTGATCATGGTGAATAATTTTTTAATGATTATTGAATGTGATTTGCCAACATTTTGTTGAGGATTTTTGCATGTATGTTCATGAGGGTTATTGGCCTGTAGTGTCTTTGTGTTTTGGTATGAGGGTAATGCTGGCCTCATAGAATGGGTTTGGAAGCTTTCCTTCCTCTTCTACCTTTTGGAATAGTTTGAGGAAAAGTAGGTATTGACTCTTCTTTAAATGTTTGTTATAAGTCACCTGTGAATCCATCTGATTCTGGACTTTTGTTTGTGGTAGTTTTTTGATGACCAGCTCAATTCTGTTACTTGTAATAGGTCTGTTCATATTTTCTCATTCTTTCTCATTTAATTTTGGCAGATTGTACATTTCTAGTAACTTTTTCCATTTTTTTTCTAGTTCAGTTTTGTGGTACATAACTTTTCATTGAGTTCTCTTAAAATCCTTTGTATTTCTGTGGAGCCAATTGTTACTTCTCTTTCGTTTCTGGTTTTATTTATTTGAATAATTTCTCTTTTTTTTCTTGATGAGTCTGGCTAAATGTTTACAAATTTTGTTTATCAATTCAAAAAACCAGCTCTTATTTTTTTATCTTTTCTCCTTCCTCCCTCCCTTTCTTTCTTTCTTTCTTTCTTTCTTTCTTTCTTTCTTTCTTTCTTTTTCTTTCTTTCATCTCTGTTTCATTTATTTATGCTCCGACATGTTTATCAGAGCGTTATGTTTATTATACCCTTCCTTCTACTGTTCTTGGGCTTTTCTTTTTCCTTTTTCTAGTTCCTTCAAATTAAATTGTTCATTTGAAATTTTTCTTGTTTGGGGCACCTGAGTGGCTCAGTTGGTTAAGCATGTGACTCTTGATTTAGGATCGGGTCGTGATCTCACAGTTCATGAGTTCCACCCTGCATTGGGCTGTGCACACTGATAGTGTGGGGCCTGCTTGAGATTCTCTTTCTCTCCTCTCTACCCCTCACCCACTTCCTCTCACTTTCTCTCAAAATAAATTTAAAAAAACTCTAAAAAAAAAAGAACATTTTCTTATTTTTTGAGGTTTGGACCATTGTGTTTTCATTTTCGTTTGTTTCCATGTATTTTTTTTTAAATTTCCTTCTGATTTCTTTGTTGGTTGTTTGATAGCATGTTGTTTACCTTCCGTGTGTTTGTGTTTTTTCCATTTATGTTTTCTTCTGATTGATTTCCAGTTTCATGCCATTGTGGCTGGGAAAGATGCATGACATGACTTTAATCTTCTTAAATCAATGTGACTTTTTTATGTCGCCTAATATGTGATCTCTTCTGGAAAATGTTCTATGTGTACTTGAAAAGAATGTGTATTCTGCTGTTTTCGGATGGAATGATCTGTTGTGATTGTCATGGGATGGTGTTGCAGGGCATTCTGTGCTGAGGCTGCCTTGGTTGGGTGGAGCTGAAGTAGGCATGAGACTGGACAGTCTCTGGGATCTCTGTGCAGAGAACACCCTGGCAGGGCAGCCAAAGATGAAATGAGCATGGACCAGGATGCTCCCTGGGCTTTCCATGCAGTGGGAGCATGGCAGGGTAAATGAAGCTGAAGTGTTTGCAAACTGGGGTATCCTAGGGTACACAGTGCTGGGGACACCTAGGTGAGGCATCTGGAGCCAAAAAGCAGGTGTGAATCAGGAGGTCTTGGGGTACTCTGTGCTGGAGGTGCCCTAGCAAGCTGTCTGGATCCAAAGTGGTACAGGTCTGGAGTGTTCCATAGTGCTTTGAACCTGTGTCACCTTGATGTGATAGCTGGAACTGTAGTGAGTGCTGAAAAGGGGTGTCCCTATGTCTGCCACACTGGGGCTGGCTTGGTGGGATAGCTGGGGCTGGTGTGGTTCAGGGACCGAGGGCTCACTGAGGTGGTAGGTTAGTTAGAGTACCCAGACCATGCTCCTGTCCATGCTATCAAGGTGGAAGGGGAACATAAACCGTGGTGCTCACTATGCCCCCACCCCCGCCAAACCAGAGAAAGTTCCAGTAGCTCCCCCTCCATTTGGTATGGTTCTGGGTCTCATTCTTCTATATTCTAGTTTTTTTGTTTGTTTGCTTTAAACTATGTTTTTTGTTTGTTTGTTTGTTTGTTTGCTTGCTTGTTTGTTTGAGCTCCAAGGTATCTGGGGCTGGTGTAGGCTAGAGGCCCGGGTCTTGCTAAGGTGGCAGGATGAGTATGGTGCCTGGACCCTGCTGCCATCTGCACTACCAAGGTATAGGATGCATGTAAACCATAGTGTTCCAGCAGCTCCCCCCTCTCTGTGGTGGGAGTTCTAAGGCTGCATATTTTAAACACTAGCTGCTCTTTTACACTATGGCTTCTTTTCTGTGCCCAGGGCAGACAGATCTGCTCCCAGTCCCCTCAGTGGTATCCCTCCCCCTGCATTTCCAGGAGTGTTAGAGGTGGGAGTTCCCTTCATTACCACATCTTTGTCTCTATTGCCATTCTCTCCATGTGTTCTATCTTTTGTTCAGTCAGCCCTCTGTTTTTCAGGAGGAATTGCTCTATAAATAGGCTTAGATGTGTTGTGTCTGTGGAGAAAGTAAATTCAGGGTCTTCCTGTCTTGCCATATTATACCATGTTATGTACGATTATTATTTCTAAAATAAATCTCTGCCCCTTGATGCTTTTTTTTGGGGGGGTGGAACAGTAATTACCATTATGATATGCAATATTCTTTCCCCCTGTGAGGAAAAATAGCCAATAACTTAAACTTTGATAACAACCTGAAAGGCTTGTGTATTCATAAATTTTGAATATAATGTCTGTGGAGAGGGAACAGATTATCATGCCCTCCTACTCAGGTTCTTCATGGAAGTTTCTTCTTCATAGGGCTGGCAAGATTTCTGACCTGGAAAGAGATTTATTTGTACCTTTTCCCACTAAGGATAGCAGAGTCAACTTAAAAGAACAAGTAACTTCACTTAGTAATAAATATTCTACACAAATTTTAATTTTGTTTACCTCATGGTTTGTATAATATGTTTTAAGAAGTTATTATGTTGTTGTTTATTTAGTGTTCAATTTATACTTTAGTAAAATTTTTACACAATTTTATGATTTATGTTGTTGGAGATCTCTATCATCTGACTGCCATTTGGTTGTAGCTACATGAATTTTAAGAATAGGACCCTAGGGGCACCTGGGTGGCTCAGTCAGTTGGGCGTCCAACTTTGTCTCAGGTCATGATCTCACGGTCGTGGGTTCAAGCCCTGCATCGGGCTCTGTGCTGGCAGCTCGGAGCCTGGAGCCTACTTAAGATTCTGTGTCTCCCTCTCTCTCTGCCCGTCCCCACTCATGCTCTGTCTCTCTCTGTCTCTCAGAAATGAATAAACATTAACAAAACTTTTTTTAAAGAATAGGACCCTAAAAATTAATGACGAATATCTTAAAAGCTACCCTATCCATTTCATTAATGGAAATATAGAATGTATAAACATTTATATATGCATAAATTGATACTAAATATTGTTTTTCTAATGCTCTGTTACTGGAAGGTGAGCTTTAGAAACCCCCCAATTTTTTTTTAAATTAATTTGATATAAAAAGTAGAAAGCATCCAGTAGAATTTCACATATACATTATCCATTAGAAATTTATTGTTGGTTTTTAATGAAAAAGAATATGCAATATCTGATAAGCTAACACAAAGGATCAGACTGTCCATTTAGACCAATACAAATCATAGATCTTACCCAATATCAAGCTTTACTAATTACTTGAAAGGTTTTGACAAAAAAAGCTCAGATGAAAGAGGGACAGCTCTCCAAACTCTTTCATCTCACACTGAACACCCACTCTCTGGTCCAGAATAAAAAGATCAGATATCTAAATGAGGTTTTGTGGAGTTACCACACAGGGAAGAAAGAATGTTTCATCCATGAAACACCTCTATTTTATATTCCAACAATGACATTTTTCAAAGGGAGCTGTGCTCATAAATCCATAGATTTTGAAATTTGTTTTTCAAATCAATCCTTAATCAGGGACCTCTATTAAAAACTCCATATATAAAGACTGTTTTCCTAGGAAGTATTATTAGGTTATTTTTCTGGAGATTTAGTTTTCATGTCCGTGCAATTAGACACGGTTACTTCCCTTTTTTCCTTCTGTGGAGAAAAGTCAGTTGCTTTAATTCCTCCTCCTCACCTGTTCCATTCCCACCAATTATTCTGAGAGTGATATTCGATTGGAATGGAATGGTCAACCCAGTCTCCTGGAATTTTCATTTCTTTTTAATTGTTAAAAAAATGCCTTATAAGAAAAAGTATATCTGACCAAGATTGCAGTTATATATTTGGTTTTTCATCTGTGTTTTGAATGTTTCAAAACACAGTTTGAGGCAAGAGATAGAAGATTGCTTTTCTTGGAGATTACCTTTTTGTTTCCTTTTATTTCTCACTTAAGGCAAGCTTTCAAGAATTGCAATTTTGAAAGTCAAGAATTTCATGATTCAGTTGGAGAAGAAAAGTAAAATTCCTTTACAAAGATAACATTGTGGGTCAACTATACTAAAAAAAAATTAAAAAACAAAAGTTACTTTTAAAAACATTCTGGATGTATGCTATAAAATAGGAGAATAGTCCATTTTTTAACTTTATATATCATATTTAAAATTATAAGTATTTATTCATTTTATTTTTTGTTTCCATTTGCTATTTATACAAAATTACTCACACTGGAGCAGTAATGCATTCCGTTAATTAGAATAGAGTATGTGCTCTCTTTGTGTTCTTCTAGTTATGATATATATACCTCATTATATATTTTACTGAATATAAAATACAATATAAATAACAAAATGTTTTGGATATAGTTTTATTCTTATAAAGTGTCTATCCTTTTTATACTTCATTTTCTCCCATTTAGTTTGTATCAAAAAGTACAGTAGAAAATTCTCTTAAGAGAAAACACATATAAGAAAAACTGAATCTAACATTTGCAGCGTGATTTGTATGTTTTCCTGCTGTTTCACAAACAGAATGTGTTATTTCTACTCACAAGTCCCAGTGCCTTTACTTACATCATTCCCTGAACCAGTAGAGCTATGTCTTCTCTCTTGCTTTTTCCTATGAAGAAGAAAACAAATTTTATTTTCCCTATTCCACAGCAGCATATAACCTGGCTTCCTTAGGCATAATTGAATTCTATCTTCTTTAAAGCCCTCTATAGTTCACTGATGGCTAACATTTTTGGCTCTGTGTGTCAAGTGCTGTTCTAAAGGCTTTACATATTTTAAATGTTTTAATCCTCATAAAAGTCTGTGAGCTAGCTATTCCTATGTGGTATCCTTTGCAAGCAAGAAAACTGAAATACAGGGAAATTAAGTAACTTGCCCAAATCACACAACTAGAAAGTTACTAAGCTACATTTAAGCATAGGTCTGCCAGACCCAGAACCTGCACTTTAAAACACACTTCTATATAGCCTTGTAGGTGAATCATGGAATACTTGAATTTATCCGTGGCTACTTCATGTGTGCTACTCTTATCACCCCAAGTGAGGTATTAACTCTTTAAAATATAGAATATATTGTATAGGATTTTTCAGTCCTCTTTAAAAATGCAGGGGGGTGGGTGGAGGGGTGGTTAGAGGTAATTTAATTCATCCTCCTTGCTTTACAGATGTACTTACACAACTTAACAGAAAATGGATTCAAAATGTTTACTTACTTGTCCAAAGTCATAACAGAACACTTATCAGAGTGTAGACTGAAGTACTATTTTCAGGTTCTGTATGTTTGTTTGGTTTTTGTTTTGTTTTATTTTGTTTTACAGAGCAAAGACATGCTCAACTATATTCAGAATTGAAATGTAAATCCTTATGGGCCTAAGAGGGGTACTAAAGAGAGTTGTATTCATATTCTTTGTTCTCTAAGTGTCTAGACTCTCAAGAGCTGATGTCAGTAGGCTTTACCACAGTGATTTTCAGGGTAGCAAAAGTGTTGGAAAACCGTAACAGGGACTGAGAAGCTGAAGGGGGCAAAGCTGCCTCCCAACCACAGGGTTAGTCTTCAGAGTCTTAGTCCACAATGCTTTCTGTCACTCATGCTGAGTCTACTTGTGCTGCTGTCCCTGGGAATATGCTGGTCTACTAATACCAGGGTAAAATAAATATGTTCCAAATGATGATGGCTAATAGTATTGGTATCATTGCTCTCATATTGTACTCACTCTTCTTTATCAGAATTAGAAGAGATAATATGATTATAAATCAAATATTCTGTTTAATAGAGAAATAGCATATATGCATCATTCTGGAGTGTGATGCTTCTAAAAAAAGACAATAAAACTAAAATTCTAATAAGGCAGCTATTACATTTCATTTTTACAATGATAATTATGAACAGTTATAGTGACATTACAATCATAAGTAAATGCAAGGTGCTAGAGTTCTTTTAGATGGAAAGAATAATGGCTAATATTTATTAGGTACTACTACATGCCAAGTAAATGTTTAAGTGCTCTGTGTGTGTTGACTCATCTAATCTTAAACAAAACAAGATAGATTCTATTGTTATTCTCATTTTATACGGGAGGAAATTGAGGCATAACAAGTTGACATAAAACTCCCAAGTTAATATCAAATACATGGTGATGAATCTGGGATATGAATCCAAGCAGTCTTGATTCCAGGATATAGATCCTTCATCATTATACTGTACAGCCCGCCAAATAGAGTGAAATAAACTGAATCCATGGTTATGCTGAAGAAACAACAATTCCCAAATTTTAGTGACTTTAACATCATTTATTGATGAATTGATTGCTCACTTAAGCTATATATCTATTGCTGGCCAACAGGCACTTGCCTGCCCTCACTGTAAGACTCAGTTTAGTGGAATAATCTTTGTATGTTATGTTGCAGCCTTTGAGGGAAAGAGAGTAAGTCACAAATTGTACATCAGATATTAAATTTCCATTCAGAAGTGACTCATAACACTTCTCACATCTTATTGGTCAAAACAAAGTGAGTCATATGGTCATAGGTAAGGGGGCAGCAAACACCCACCAACCATGTGCCCAGAAGTGGGAAAACCAAAAAACACTGACAAACAGCACCAATGCCTATTATACTTTTTTCTGAACTAATCTTTTTTTTTTTTTTTTTTTTTTAATGTTTGTTCTTATTTTGAGAGAGAGAGTGAGCACCAGTAGGGTAAGAGCAGTGAGAGAAGGAGAGAGAGAGAATCCCAAGCAAGCTCTGTGCTGTCACTGCAGGGTCCAGCACAGGGTCTTTCTGATATCATAGTAGGTTGTGAGATCATGACCTGAGCTGAAACCAGGAGTCAGACGCTTAACCTACTGAGCCACCCAGGGACCCCTGAACTAATCTGCTTTTAATTAAAATGTGAAAATTATCATTTGGTAAATATGCTGACATAAAAATCCTTTGATTCCATCAGTTTTTGAGAAAAACTTAATTCAAAAATTTGTAAACCTGTGAATACCTTCTCCTTAAAATGTCACATGTACGTAATGCTATCTCAGTTTTTAAGATATGACACAAACATATTACTTACACAATATTCTTCAGGTATGTTGCAATCTTTCCATTAGTTTTTCAAGTATTTCTATTTTTTATAAAAATATTTCTGCTTATAATCAACAGTCTACTGATTTGCCTAGGATTTGTTGATGTTATCTCAGCCTTATTTCAGCTTATTTTAACTTTATTTTTTAAATAAATGATCATCCCCATATCTATAATAGAGTTTTTTCAAGGCTACTTCACAATGTATTTCTAACTATTAGTATTGTACTTGTCAGAATAATTCATGGTGACAATGTTATTCTAACAACATTTTTTAGTCATTTACCTCCTTACAACTTTATCATTAGGCACATTTTTCTTCTGTAAATATCTCTGGAGATTTTCAGTGACAAGTATAACATTTTAAATGTGCGAACAAAAATGGCTTTCTTATTCCCAAACAATATGTTATGCTTTATCTAGAAATAGATAATTTGCCTCAACCAAAACAAATAGATTTCATGTAAGTTTTTTGCCCTCTAATTTAGTGTTAAAGGCTTTCCATATTTTCTCCTAAATCATGTATCATATTTTCAACCTTTATGATATAAAACACATGGTCTCATTCAATTCTCACGGTACATGATTCACATTTTTTACTTAATGAGAAAAGTGTCTTTGGGAATTTTCATATGTAAGCAAATCAAGCTTCATCTTTCTAAATGTGTTTTCCTACCACTTAGTATAAAGTGAAATTCTTGGCATTATTTACTTCCAGCCCATTATTAATTTGCTGATTCCTACTATACTAATTGATTCAAACTATTTTCATCATAAGACAAATAGGTCAACATTCATTATGTCAGTATGGTAGCATTACCAAAGCTGTCACTTTCAGTTTTTTTTTTTTCAATTTTTTTCAATTATATTTTTTAATGTTTATTTTTGTGAGAGAGAATGACAGAGCGTGAGGGAGGGAGGGGCAGGGAGAGAGGGAGACACAGATCCAAAGCAGGCTCCAGGCTCTAAGCTGTCAGCACAGAGCCCGATGCAGGGCTTGAACTTCTGAGCCATGAGATCATGACCTGAGCCAAAGTGGATGCTCAACCTACTGAGCCACCCAGGTGCCCCACTTTCAGTTTAGTCTAAAAATAATTACAATGTATATGTATATATACTAAATTAGGATTCTGATATTTTTAGGATGATTTTTTTTAAATCTATTATCAGAATAAATTATTAGAAAATAATTATGTAAGTTGGAAGAAAGCATTAATCAAAATGTTAGAAAAACATTTTGTGTTCTCAGAATTTTATTCACATTTATACTTTTAAAATATTTATACAGGATGAAAAGAAAATTTGTAAATAGTAGAAGCATTTTCAGTCTGTGTTTTACTGTCACAAATTCAAATCTTATCAATAGGATTTTAACTACACAAAATTTAAAAAGATGCTAATTCCCACTGTTCATCAGTAATTAATTTCCCAAGTTTTAAAACATAGATTTTGACATTCTTAAGCAATTTTTATGCGTTAGAAGTGTCAAAAACAAAAATAAAACCACTAAATCAATAAACAGTATTTAATAAGAGTTTATGGTGCATATAAGAACAGTTTGTAAACTGGGAGCCTTCAAATTCAAAGACTGCTGTGAAGCGCCATGGCATGAAGTTATAGGATGGCTTAAAAGTGAAAATGAGGTTGTTTACCCTTTACAACAGTTGGTTATTACAATAGATGTTTCCAGATGGCAGGAGATTAAGTGACTATTTCATACCATTTTTGGGAAGGTTGACTTAAGTTTCTTTTATACTTTCAGAGGCATTTATAAGAAATAACCTAGGTTTAAGTTTCAATTATGGTTATGAAATGAGATAGATTTAGTTCTAATTTATGTGAACTTTTTGTCTGCCCAAAGAAGTCTCTAGTCTCCATTCTACTTAATTTTAACTAAAAAAAAATAAAATAAAAAAATAGAATGAGGTGAAATACTTAGAATATTGGGTTGAGTATAAGTTTGAATCATCAACCAAACTCTCCTAAGAAATCATGATTTGTATGAATTGACATTATTTTTAAAATATTATTTAGCAAATGTTTGCTAGCTTAAAATGTGTTGAGCCCTGGGACATAAAATCATATTAAATGACATACCAACCAACCACAGATGAGTAGAGATTGTCAGAATACATAGGTGCAGTCACAATGCCTTTTAATGTTGTTATAATTACCATAACAAACATGTATACTGTGAGATGTGGTAATTTCAGAAATATCATGTATTTTAGCACAATTCGAGATTTCCTATCAGCTTATTGATTTCTAGGATTATTTTACAGATTTTTATAGGGGAAGAGAAGAGATACTTATGAAATACCTCTGAGTATCAGACACAGGCACACATAGTGCTTTTCAATATTTTCTGCTCACTTTTCTATATTCTCTTATTTCTGTATGTAAAGAACACATTTTATGTCTGTTTATATGAACAACTGTGCTGCATAGGAACCCAGTTTAACCCTGTTTAGTCCCATCAGACATTTAAAAATGCCTTCAATTTTAATAAGAATAAAGCAATAATTAAATAGGCCTGAATAACACAAAAAACACATAAGTAAAAATTTAACTTGAAAGAATATAATATTCTCCAACTGGTTAAGTATAGTAACCACTGGAAAATCAGAAAACATTGTAGTAAACAAGGGAGTGTGTGGTCATGATTATTGTCACTACAGGGGGTGAAGCGCAGCACTCTGAGTACACAAATAATAGTTAAATGTCTTCCTGCAGTTATATGTTTAGTTCTCATGTGATATAGTTGGGAAAACAAATCATTACAATGCACTAAGCTAAATGCCATGCATTTCATACATTCATTTATTTGACAAAATATGTAATGAGTATGTTATATGCCAGTTACCTGTGTAGGTGTTGGGCATACCCAGTAAGCAAAACAACTGTAATTTCCACTCTATGGTGTTTTCACCTCATTCAGTACCCCTAACAACTGTTAAGTAGCAGGCCCTGTCATTATTCCTGCTCTATAGACAAAAACATGGTGGTTTAGAGAAGATAAATAACTGGCCTGATTTCACAACAAGTACTAAGTGTGCCCCATGTTAGTCTGACAACAGAGACTAAGCCCATTATCACACCACACCTCTCTGCCAGGTACCGTGATAGAAGGGTGCTTACCGGAAAGGTGCAAAAAGCAGCGATGATGCTTTGATTTCATTGAGAGACTATTCCATAGGACCCCAATTAACATTATATTTTGATAAAAAGAGAAAGTAAAGAGAAAAAAAGACAAAAGACAATAGATATTTTTTATGGCATTTTGTTGTTTTGTGTTACGTATTAATGCCTCAGACTGAATTAGCTTGAATTTCCTTTTATCATTGGTGCATCTACATTTCTGAGTTATCAGAGTGAAGCCTGATAATTTTTTTTCTGAGACTAACTTAACTTGTTGGAGACTGAAATGTATTTTTATTACCAACTACATAATGTATTTTTATTTACCAACTACATCTTCTGGTATAGGCTCTCATGAAGAAAACTGAATTATGCTGCCGCATTCTAATATCATAACCTAGTAATCAAATATAGAAACTTTAAAAATGAATACATGTTGAATTAGCACAGCTCTAGCCATTTGATTCAGAAGGGGAGGTTGGAAGTCACCTCTGTTCTTTGTACAAGCTTCTGTAGAACTGTAGAGCAAGAAGCATATTTATAGTCCTTTAACAAGCATACATGGTAATTAAAAACAGCAAGGTTTCCGCCTACATAACCTGGTTCTTGGGTATGGAGATAACCACTTTTAGCTGACTCCAGGGTACTCTTGAAAGCAATATGATTGCACCGTGGAGTCTCTGTTTGTTTATCCTACATGTAATTGAAACAGAGCTGACATGCTACTCTGGTGCTCTCTTCTGCCCTACTCTCTGAGGCAACCATATGTTACATTTCCAACTTTCATAAATATGGCTAGAATTGTTCATCACAGACAAGTGTGAGATCTCTCATTATCACCTACTTTCATTCAGGGATCATTTGTTGGGTATCTCCTATGCACCTGGGATAGAACTTTAGTAAGAGGGAAGGAGTATAAAACCAGATTTCACTCAGGATTGGTAGAGAGTAATGAAATTATAAATTTCACATGTGATATAGTTGGGAAAACAAATTTTATTATTATAAATTATAACATTTATATAATATTTATATAAATGTAAGATTTATATAATAAATTATTATAAATTATAATTTATAAATTATATAATTTATAAATTATAATTTCACTTATGATGAAATTATAAATTTCATCTTACTAATAAGTCCGTGAGTGTGATTTCTCAGGACAGTTGATATCATGAATCCTAATGGCTCACCACCTCACTGCAAAGGGTTAATGAATCAATGCCTTATCTCTCAATAGTTCTGGATTTGTTAAAGCATAAAAGAAATGAGAGTGTGACCTTAACACTTAGCTTTTCATCTAGCACTCTTGTCCAAGGAGAGGTAATACAATGTACTTTTGTAGAAAGTACTTAGTAACTGAAAAGTTTGTCAAGGAATTCCATTGAGAGTTCTTTGGGCCAAAAGAGGGGAAAGTGCTATGAAGGGCATACCCCTTTTTTCAACAGAAAAAGTTTTATAAAGTAAAAGACATTTTTTAGTTACTTTTCTTCCTTTTATAAAATAAGAAAGAATAGTACTAAAAGTGGGGGTAAAATGTTCTTCTCTAACTTTTCATAAATTCTACTGGCATCATATTCTTTGGAAGGTTCACAAGGTTTGTTAGAAATCAAATACAATTTTAAAAAGAAATATATTTTGTAAATATTAATTAAGAAATGTTATAAAAAGCCACATTTTATTAACTCTTGGTATGTCTTGCAAAGAGAAATAGAATTTGATATCTGGCTTCGTATAGACACATTTGGAAGCTTTTAGCAATATTCTGGATATTGTTCTGAATTTTTCTAAATTCATTATTCTGGTTTTTATTATTGCAACCAGAAGTTAGATTTTCTAAGGAGGAAGTATTGAAGTTTTTATTACACGTGAACTCTAATGTTTAAGCTAACTTTTCCAGTCATAGTAGGATACCTCTCTAGGGATTCTCCAAATGTTAATTTGGGGAAACACACACACACACACACACACACACACACACACACACACACATCCTTCTTTTCTCACTTTACTCTCATGAGTAGGGATAAAACATAACTATCCCTTTTTTATGGAATATCAAGAAAAACTACAACTTAAGTCACATTTCAGAAAAATTTACTGGTAAAGGAGATTTTCATGAAGCATAGATCAGAATGATTAAAGACTCCATTTTTGTTGATTCAGTATGAAAGTATTTAAGTGTTTATAAACATGGCAGAGCAAATGTGTGAAAGGAAAATATTAAATCAAACTAAGAGAGAGAGCCAGAAAAAAAATCTGTAGGTAACCTATGTTAATTCTTTTTTATTATCCTATTTAGAGCAGTGATATTCAGTTAGAAGCAATTCCCTGCTCACCACATCTCCTACCCTTCCCAGGGACACTGGGCAATGTCTGGAGATATTTTTGATTGTCACAATTGGAAGATACCACTGTAACCTAGTGGGTAGATGCCAGGGATGCTGCTTAATATCCCACAGTGCACAAGAAAGCTCCCCACAACAAAGAATTATCCAGCCCTGCATGGCAATAGGGCCAAGGCTAATAAACCCTTCTTTAGATGGTAGTTACTAATACTGAAATCTATTGGTAACTGAGATGTCTTATAGCACTTTTCAGGAAAATAACAAAGGGACTTGTTTACTCTCTCATGGTGTTATTTTTCTGCCTGGGGAAGCACCATCATGTGATACTGCTAGCCACTTTATTTCTCTGGTTTCCCTTGTTAAAACTGACTCAGAACTGAGTCTCTTTTAGCTCAAAGTAGCCTATCATATTCTCCAAGGTTACCTCTGAACAGTTCTGTTTTCAGCCCATCTCTTTCTCATGACAATGTTTGAGTTAAAGTATCTAGGGAAATACATTTTGATTACGGGTTATTTTTACATGTGCTTCTACCTGGCCCCTTTAGACTCCAGAATTGAATCATATACATATTACATTCTAGAAACACCCTTGAGACCCACCCAGACAGAAAATCTAGTATTAATCCTGTTTTAAGTATTCTTTCAAAGCTCTAAATTTAGAGACCATAGGAAAAAATTATTTAAATCATGTTATTTTAATATTTCCCTTCTTAGATCTATACCCTGGTATATTGTTTTATATGTTATTTTTCTATACAAAGGATTTCACGTGTAATTTCATATTGACACTGCAGTTGCAATTGCATATTGACATCCGTGTGTTGTATTCATGTCTTATTTTTAGCATCTAGTTACTTTTTGTTGTTACAGTCACAAAAAAATGACTCCAGGATATTAGTGATAAACTTTTTATATGGACCAAAAATTAAAACACTTGAACTAAAATTAATCATAAATCAAGGAAAATTTTGCTTGCTGTTTAATTTTAGGAATGCAATTCTCAAAATAGTGTTTTATTATGTTTAATTAAAAATAGACTTGTAGAAGTAAAAATATTCTATTCAATGATATTTTTGCTATCAACAATTATTCAGTAAATATTCATTGACCATTTATTGACATGGCATTGCATATCTACCCTAGAAATATTCAGAATATATTAATATTTAAATAATGAATAAGTATGAAGGTAAGGAGAGAAATAGACTGTATTTTGATATATATTTCATACACACACACACACACACATACATACAAATATACACACATACACTCATACATATATATGTTTAATACTGTTACAAATCCATATTTTTTTCTTTTGTGGATAGGTGTCTGTATTTACATTCATGTATGCCAGTTTTTGTAGGTAAATTCATACATGTATAGAGAGAATTTTGTATTGACTTACTTTTTTTGTTCCTTCATTGAATAATTGAATACATAGTACAGGCTTCAGTGAATTATTTGCACCTGCAAGCCTTCAAATAAAAAGCAATAGCCTTTAAAAAAAACTCTTATCATCTTATAAGTCCACAGCACTTTTCCAGTAATCTTCTTAGCGATCTGAGAAAATGATAAAGTTCTGTAAAATTGTCATAACAGAGGAGATTCTTAATTTTTCTTCAGTTGTATTTTATATTGATTATCAGAAAAGTCATGTATACCTCCTAGAAAGTTAACCAATTAGCTAAAAGTCTGTTGATTTTTATTGAAGATATTTCCACTAAGTCATGAATTTTATAACATTTCCTTTTAGTGATGCATTTTATAGTCCCCATTGGAAAGCATATACTTTCTGTAATATTTTACATATTATTTAATTAGTTCACATATGACTACGTGAAACAAAATTTTTATCTTGTATTTGTTGCATAAGATGCACTTTGCATGGTGCAAAATGAAAGGATTCTAGAGAATTGATAGTAACACTTCTTTTTAAAATATATATATACACACATATATATACATATATATGTGTGTATATATATATATATATATATGTATATATATATATATATATATAATTTATTTAGTATGAGAGAGAGTACAAGTGGGGGAGGAGCACAGACAGGGAGTGAGAGAGAGAGAATCCCAATCAGGCTCTACACTGTCAGCACAGAGCCTGATGTGGTCTCAGACTAACGAACCATGAGATCATGACCTGAGCCAAAATCAAGAGTCAGACACTTAACTGACTGAGCCACCCAAGCACCCTGATAATAACGCTTCTTTATTTATTCTCTCAAAACTACATTTTATCATAATTAGGACACTTTAGTAAACATTTTAATTTTTTGAATTTCCATCAGTAAGTTGGCCAGTTTTATAATTTATTCAATTTTTAATTTACACTTACAGTTTGCTTAATATTTCCCTTGGTATTTACCTTATGAAGGATGATTATATTAGTATAACACAAGTTGAAAGAGTTCTTAACATAGTTCTCATTCAAGTATCTAATTAAATTTTTAATGTTATTTTAACATTATTCCATGCTATTTCACACAGGTAGTGCTTCCGGCTTCTACCTAGTGTGGGACCGAATGAAAAACATGTATTGAATAAAAAACAAAAAATGCACAGGCACAGGTATTCTCTATCTTTGTGTGAATATTTGTAAATCCTAGCAAAGCAAGTTCCATCTAATGAAATGTGAAAACATTTGTAATCTATTATGACTAGTTATTGCAGATAAATGGCAACAGTCCATTTGCTTAAAAATGAGCAATGATTACTAATTCATATTGAAACTACTATTTTGTAGAGCTAACCATGACTGAAATAGCAATATCATTCAGAACAAACATTTCTGTGAAGGAATCTTTAGTATGGGGTGAAGAGTAAAAAGATACACATACACACACACACACACACACTCTCTCTCTCTCTCTCTCTCTCTCTCTCTCTCTCTCTCTCTCTCTCTCTCTCCAAACACAGATAGCTGGTAGGGTGAGAGACAGAGAAAGGCCTGGAAAGATATTGACCAATATTTTAATGTTGTTTATCTGTTTGTGTTAGGACTATGTGATTTCTCTCTTTCAATTTTTGGCTACAATGTTTTTTCCATCATGAACACCTGTGTTTTATGGTAATGGAATGATACTTACTTTTTAAATAATATATGAAGACAAACAAGTTTGATAACATAAAGAGTTAAATGTGTCATGTCCTTGACAATCATTATGTAGCTGGTGCTGCTTCCTTCAGTCCTCTAAGTCACCTTTATCTGTTCTCTAGAGGTCAGTTAGAGGGTTGCTACTCAGGACCCTCCAATGATTTCCAGTTTATCAATGAGTGAAATGTCAAGTCCTAACACAGCTTGGCCCACCTACCTCTCCCATCCCATTCACTTCTCTAAACTTTTGCATACCAACTTTATTATTACTACACTGGCTTTGTTTCTCTTTTGTGCACCTATCTCTGGCCCCAAGGATTTTGCTTCTCTTTTCCTTCTGCCTGGAATTATCTTTTACCAGATACCTTCCTGCTCAGTACTTTACCTTTTGTGGATTTCATGGCCTAAATAATTCTGTAAATATCCGGTTTACATTCACTATTTCCCTTTCTTGCTTAATTTTTCTCCTTGGCTAAAACTTGTTACCATCTAACCTGTTAGTATTTTAAGTATTTATTCCCTGTCTCCTCATTTGAATGTAAACATAAAGAGACAGGAATTTTAATGTTTTTTTTTTTTTCATTGCTGTACCCGTGCTCTTAGAAGAGTAATTCATTGGTCACAAGCTGACATTCAATAAGTGTCCTATGTATAAAAGATGCCAAGGGCTTGCAAGCACAAAGCAGATGCCACTTTCAGGAGTGTCACACTTGTTGTTGTTGTTGTTGTTGTTGTTGTTATTGTTTTAATGTTTGTTTACTTTCGAGAGAGACAGAGAGAGTGCAAGCGGGGGAGGGGCAGAGAGAGAGAGAGAGAGAGGAAGACAGAATCCCAAGCAGGCTCCAGGCTCTGAGCTGTCAGCACAGAACCCCACGTGGGACTCAAATGCACAAACTGCGAGATCATGACCTGAGCCAAAGTCGGACTCTCAATTGACTGAGCAACCCAGGTGCCCCACATGTGTGCTGGTTTTAATCCATGGTACAAGATCTGGAAAATCACTACTGAGAGGTTGCAACAGGCAAGCATTAGCTCATAGAATAAAGCAAGTTGACAGAAGGACAAATTCACCAACAAATGGAGACATCCTGCAACTCCAAATCACATTAAATCAAAGTCTCAACAGTAAACACTCTCTTGAAGTGCTTTCCAATCTTTTCATAGTGTGCTGCCCAAAGAAAAGGATATTTAGATAGTATGTTGAGATTACTCAACAAAGCTGTTTGTGGCCAGAAGATAGTGCCCCAAGATATAACACTCTATCAAGTATCTCATCACACTGTAAAAAATCTAAAATCCTTGCTCTGTTGAATAACTTATGCCTCCTGATTCCCCTTCCAACTTCAAAAGCAGATCTTATTCTTCTTGCCCTCATGATGGCCTCACTCCTTTTTTTTTAAATTGAAATATAGCTGACATACAGTATTATATTGGTTTCAGGTGTACAACATAGTGATTTAACAATTATTTGCATTACAAAATGCTCACCACAGTCAGTATAGTTACCATCCATCACCTTACAAAGTTGTTACAATATTATTGACTATATTCCCTATGTTGTACTTTTCATCACTGTGAATTATTTTTGATCCCTGTGACTCCATTGTATGTATGTGTGTATGTGTGTGTATCTTTATCCAACTGTTAGTGGAAACAGGTTAGTTCCATATTTGGCTATTGTAAATAATGCTACAGTAAACACAGGGGTGCATAATCATTTCAAATTAATGTTTTTAGTCTCTTTGGGTAAATACCCAGAAGTGGAATTAATGGATCATGTGGTAATTCTAGTTTTAATTTTTTGAAGAACAACCGTACTGTTTTCCATACTGGCTGTACCAGTTTACATTCTTACAACAGTGCACAAGAGTGCCTTTTTCTTCATATTCTCACATCCTCACTAACACTTGTTATTGTGAGTCTTTTTTATTCTAGTCGTTCTGACTCGGGTGAGGTGATATCTCATTGTAGTTATGATTTGCATTTCCCTGATCACTAGTGATGTTGAGCATTTTTTCATGTGTCTATTGGTCTACAATGTATTTTCTTTGGAACAGAGTCTATTAAGATCCTCTGCCCATTTTTTTAATCAGATTCCTTTTTAATTTTTTTTTTAATTTTTTGCTGTCAAGTTGTAGGTCTTTATGTATTTTGGTTATTAACCCCTATCAGATATATTAATTACAATATATTTTACCATTCAGGAAGTTCCCTTTCATTTTGATGATGGTTTCCTTCACTGTGTAGAAGCTTTTTATTTTGATGTATTCACATTATTTATTTTGGCTTTGTTTCCCTTTGCTGAAAAAAACAGATCCAGAAAAATATTGGTAAGACTGATGCCCAATAGTTTACTGCCTGTGTTTTCTTTTAGGAGTTTTATCATTTCGGGTCTCACATTTCAGTCTTTAATCCATTTTGAGTTTATTTTTCTGTGTAGTGTAAGAAAATGGTGCAGTTTCATTCTTATGCATATTGGTAGTCTGGTTTTTCCAACATCATTTAGTGAAGACATTTAATTGGCTAAATAAGCATGGGTTTATTTTTGGACTTTCTATCATGTTCCGTTGATCTATTTTTGTGCCAATACCATATTGTTTTGATTATTATAGCTTTGAAATTTGAAATCTGGGATTGTGATACCTCCAGCTGGTTCTTTTTTCTCAAGATTACTTTGGCTATTTGGGGTCTTTTGTGGTTCATACTAATTTTAGGATTATGTGTTCTTGTTCTGTGAAAACTGCTATAGAGAGTACATTAAATCTGTAGATTACTTTGGGCAGTATGGACATTTAAACAATACTTTTCCAATTCATGAGCATGGTATAACTTTACATTTATTTGTGATATCTTCAATTTATTTCATCAAGGTCTTTAACCTCCATGGTTAATTTATTCCTAGGCATTTCATTCTTTTTGATGCCATTGTAAAAGGAATTCTTTTCTTTCTTTTTTCTTTGTTTTTTTTTAAACTAATTAATTAATTATTTTTTTTTTTTTTTTAATTTACATCCAAGTTAGCATATAGTGCAATGATGATTTCAGGAGTAGATTCTTTAATGCCACTTACCAATTTAACCTATCCCCCTCCCACAACCCCTCCAGTAACCCTCAGTTTGTTCTCCATATTTAAGAATCTCTTATGTTTTGTCCCCCTCCCTGTTTTTATATTATTTTTGCTTCCCTTCCCTTATGTTCATCTGTTTAGTATCTTAAATTCCTCATATGAGTGAAGTCATATGATATTTGTCTTTCTCTGACTGACTAATTTCGCTTAGCATAATACCCTCCAGTTCCATCCATGTAGTTGCAAATGGCAAGATTTCATTCTTTTTCATGGCCAACCAATACTCCATTGTATATATATACCTCATCTTCTTTATCCATTCACCCATCGATGGACATTTGGGCTCTTTCCATACTTTGGCTATTGTTGATAATGCTGCTATAAACATTGGGGTGCATGTGTCCCTTCAAAACAGCACACCTGTCTCCCTTGGATTAATACCTAGTAGTGCAATTGCTGGGTCATAAGGTAGTTCTATTTTTAATTTTTTGAGGAACCTCCATACTGTTTTCCAGAGTGGCTGCATCAGTTTGCATTCCCACAGGCAGTGCAAAAGAGATCCTCTTTCTCTGTATCCTTGCCAACATCTGTTGTTCCCTGAGTTGTTAATGTTAGCCATTCTGACAGGTGTGAGGTGGTATCTCATTGTGGTTTCGATTTGTATTTCCCTGATGATGAGTGATGTTGAGCAGTTTTTCATGTGTCAGCCATCTGGATGTCTTCTTTAGAGAAGCGTCCATTCATGTTTTTTGCCCATTTCTCCCCTGGATTATTTGTGTTTTAGGTGTTGAGTTTGATAAGTTCTTTGTAGATTTTGGATACTGACCCTTTATCTGTTATGTCATTTGCAAATATCTTCTCCCATTCTGTCAGTTGCCTTTTAGTTTTGCTGATTGTTTCCTTTGCTGTGCAGAAGCTTTTTAGTTTGATGAGGTCCCAATAGTTCATTTTTGCTTTTGTTTCCCTTGCCTCCAGAGACATGTTGAGTAAGAAGTTGCTGCATCAGAGGTCAAAGAGGTTTTTGCCTATTTTCTCCTCTAGGATTTTGATGGCTTCCTTTTTTACATTTAGGCCTTTCATCCATTTTGAGTTTATTTTTGTGTATGGTGTAAGAAAGTCCTCTCCAGGTTCATTTTTATGCATGTTGCTGTCCAGTTTTCCCAGAACCATTTGCTGAAGAGACTGTCTTTATTCCATTGGATATCCTTTCCTACTTTGTCAAAGATTAGTTGGCCATATGTTTGTGGGTCCATTTCTTGGTTCTCTATTCTGTTTCATTGGTCTGAGTGTCTGTTTTTGTGCCAGTACCATACTGTCTTGATGATTACAGCTTTGTAATATGTCTTGAAGTCTGGGATTGTGATGCCTCCAGTTTTAGTGTTCTTTTTCAAGATTGCTTTGGCTGTTCGGGTCTTTTCTGGTTCCATACAAATTTTAAGATTGTTTGTTCTAGCTCTGTGAAGAATGTTGGTGTTATTTTGATATGGATTGCTGTTTTCTTTTTTTTAATTTTTTTTAATATTTATTTATTTTTGAGAGAGAGAGAAAGCACAAGCAGAGGAATGGCAGAGAGAGAGGGAGACAAAGGGTTCAAAGCAGTCTACAGGTTCTGAGCTGTCAGCACAGA
Organism: Acinonyx jubatus; assembly: GCF_027475565.1. Lineage (NCBI taxonomy): Eukaryota > Metazoa > Chordata > Mammalia > Carnivora > Felidae > Acinonyx > Acinonyx jubatus. Next base: position 127,315,537 of record NC_069382.1, on the reverse strand, counting down.
GCCCAACATGGGACTCAAACTCACAAACCATGAGATCATGACTTGAGCTGAAGTCAGACGCTTAACAAACTGAGTTACCCAGGCACCCCAAAGGTGGAATTGTTTTCTTAATTTCTGTTTCCACTGGTTCTTTTTTACTATATAAAAATGAAACAAATTTCTGTGTATTAATTTTATATACTGAAATTTTACCGAATTCATTTATTCTAATAGTTTTTTGGGGGAGTGGATTAAAGGTATATACTGTATTGTCATCTGCAAATAATGACAGTTTAACTTCTTTACCAGTTTGGATTCCTTTTATTCATTTGTTTTCTTATATGACTGCTGTGGGTAAGACTTACAGTACTATGTGGAATGAAAGTGGCAAGAGTTTGTATCCCTGCCCTGCTCCTGAATTTAGAGAAAACACTTTCAGTCTTCACCATTGATTTATGATGTTATCTGTGGGTCCGTCACATATGGCCTTTATTATGTTGAGGTATGTTCCTTCTTACTTTGTTGAGTGTTTTTGTTATGAATGGATGTTGAATTTTGTCACATGCTTTTTCTGCATCTCTTGAGTTGAACATATTATTTTTACCCTTAATTTTGTTAATGTAGTGTATCACATCATTTGAGGTGTGGATATTAAACTATACTTGCATTACAAGAATAAATCTCACTTGGTCACGGTAAATGATCCTTTTAATGTATTATTGTATTTGGTTTATTATTATTTTGTTGAGATTATTTTATCTATGTTTATCAGGAATAATGTCTGCTTTTTGGGGTTTTTTTTTGAGTCTTTGTTTTTGGTATTGGTAATTCTGGCCTAATAAAATGGATTTGTCAGCATTTATTTCTCTTCCATTTTTTTCTGAATAGTTTGAAAATAAATGTTAATTCTCATTTAAATAATTTGTATAATTAACCTGTGAAGCCATCTGGTCCTGGATTTTTGTTTATTGGCAGTTTTTCTTAATTACCAGTTCAATTTTGTTACTAGCAATGAGTCTGTTCAGATTTTTTATTCCTTCCTAATTCAGGTTTGGAAAATTTTATATTTCTAAAAATGTACCCAGTTCTTATAGTTTGCGCAGTTTGTCTGCATACAATTTTTAGTAGTAGTCTCATGATCCTTTGTATTTCTGGAGCATCAGTTGTAACTTCTTTTTCATTTCTGAGTTTATTTATTTGTGTCCTTTCTCTTTTTTTTCTTGATGAATCTGGCTAAAGGTTTATTAGTTTTGTTTATATTTTCAGAGGACCAACTTTTAGTTTGATCTTTTCTATTAGTTCTCTAGTCTCTATTTAGTTTTGCTCAGAAATATATATTTTTATCCTTTCTTTTTTTTAATGTTTATTTATTTTTGAGACAGAGAGACAGAGCATGAACAGGGGAGGGTCAGAGAGAGAGGGAGACACAGAAACTGAAACAGGCTCCAGGCTTTTAGCTGTCATCACAGAGCCCGACTCAGGGCTCGGGCTCACAGACCTCAAGGTCATGACCTGAGCCGAAGTTGGACAATTAACCAACTGAGCCACCCAGGCGCCCCTACTTTTTTTTTTCCTTTCAAGTGACTTTGAGCTTTGTTAGTTCTTTTTGTAGTTTCTTTAGCTGTAAGGTCATATTTTTTGAGATTTTTCTTGTTTCTTGAGGTAAGCCTGTGTTGTATAAACTTCTCTCTTAGAACTACTTTTGCTGTGTTTCAAAGATTTTGAACTATTTCGTTTCCATTTTCATTTGTCTCCATATATTTTTTTTTTATTTATTTCTTGATTTCTTCATCAGCTCCTTTGACTAGTAACATGTTCATTAGGCTCCATGTGTTTTTTTCTTCTAATTTTTTTTTGTAATTGTAATTTCTGCTTCCATATTGTGATTGGAAAAGATGCTTGATATGATTTTAAATCTTATTCAGCTTACTGAGACTTGTTTTGTGGCCTAACATGAGATCTATCCTGGAGAATGTTTCATGTGTACTTGAAAACAATGTGTATTCCTCTGTTTTGGAATGGAATATTCTGTATATATCTGTGAAGCCCATGTAATCTAATGTATCATTCAAAGCCACTGTTTCTCTATTGGTTTTTGTTCTGGATAACTATCCATTGATGTTAGTGGGGTATTAAAGTCCTCTATTATTATATTATTATTGTCAATTACTCTATATCTGTTAATATTTGCTTTATATATTTAGGATCTCATATGTTGAGTGCATGGATATTTAAAATTGTTACATATTTGTGCTGTACCAATCCCTTTATCATTATGTAATGTCTTTGTCTCTTTTTATAGTCTTTGTTTTAAAGTTTATTTTGTCTTGTATAAGTATTGCTACCCAGCTTTTTACCTTTTCCATTTCCATGAAATATCTTTTCCATCCCTTTCCTGTATGTGTATATATCTATATTTGTCTTTAGGTTTAAAATGGATCTCTTCTAGGCAACATATAATGTATCTTATTTTTTATCCATTCAGTTACTCTGTCGTTTGATTGAAACATTTTGTCCCTTTATACTTAATTATTGATAGGTATCTACAGTTGACCCTTGAACAGCACAGAGTTAGGGGCATCAAAGCTGTATGCAATAGAAAATCTACATATAACTTTGGCTCCCCAAAACTTAACTACTAACAATCTGCTGTTGACTAGAAGTTTCATTTATAACTTAAATTGTTGATTAACTCTGTATGTTATATGTATTATACACTGAATTCTTACAATAAAGTAAGCTTGAGAAAATAAAATGTTATTAGGAAAATCATAAGAAAGGAAATGTACTGTACTGTATTTATTGGAAACAGTCTGCATATAAGTGGATCCATGCAATTCAAATTTGTGTTATTCAAAGGTCAACTCATACTTATTGCATTTAATTAATTGTTTTCTGGTTGTTTTTGTAGTTCATGCTGTTATTTTCTTATTATTTATTTATTTATTTATTTATTTATTTATTTATTTAAAATATGAAATTTATTGTCAGATTGGTCTCCATACAACACCCAGTGCTCATCCCAGCAGGTGCCCTCCTCAATACCCATCACCCACCCTCCCCTCCCTCCCACCCCCCACCAACCCTCAGTTTGTTCTCAGTTTTTAAGAATCTCTTTTGTTTTGCCTCCCTCTCTCTAATCTCTTTTTTTTCTTCCCCTCCCCCATGGTCTTCTGTTAAGTTTCTCAAGATCCACATAAGAGTGAAAACATATGGTATCTGTCTTTTTCTGTATGACTTATTTCACTTAGCATAACACTCTCCAGTTCCATCCATGTTGCTACAAAAGGCCATATTTCATTCTTTCTCATTGCCATGTAGTATTCCATTGTGTATATAAACCACAATTTCTTTATCCATTCATCAGTTGATAGACATTCAGGCTCTTTCCATAATTTGGCTGTTGTTGAGAGTGCTGCTATAAACATTGGGGTACAAGTGCCCCTATGCATCACCACTCCTGTATCCCTTGGGTAAATTCCTAGAAGTGCTATTGCTGGGTCATAGGGTAGATCTATTTTTAATTTTTTGAGGAACCTCCACACTGTATTCCAGAGCGGCTGCAACAGTTTGCATTCCCACCAACAGTGCAAGAGGGTTCCCATTTCTCCATATCCTCACCACATCTATAGTCTCCTGATGTGTTCATTTTGGCCACTCTGACTGGTGTGAGGTGGTATCTGAGTGTGGTTTTGATTTGTATTTCTCTGATGAGGAACGACGTTGAGCATCTTTTCATGTGCCTGTTGGCCATCTGGATGTCTTTAGAGAAGGTCTATTCATGTTTTCTGCCCATTTCTTCACTGGATTATTTGTTTTTCGGGTGTGGAGTTTGGTGAGCTCTTTATAGATTTTGGATACTAGCCCTTTGTCCAAAATGTCATTTGCAAATATCTTTTCCCATTCCATTGGTTGCCTTTTAGTTTTGTTGACTGTTTCCTCTGCAGTGCAGAAGCTTTTTATCTTCATGAGGTCCCAACAGTTCATTTTTGCTTTTAATTCCCTTGCCTTTGTGAATGTGTCAAGTAAGAAATTACTGTAGCTGAGGTCAGAGAGGTTTTTTCTTGCTTTCTCCTCTAAGGTTTTGATGGTTTTGTGTCTCACATTCAGGTCCTTTATCCATTTTGAGTTTATTTTTGTGAATGGTGTAAGAAAGTGGTCTAGTTTCATCCTTCTGCATGTTGCTGTCCAGTTCTCCCAGCACCATTTGTTAAAGAGACCGTCTTTTTTCCATTGGCTATTCTTTCCTGCTTTGTCAAAGATTAGCTGTTATTTTCTTCTATGTTCTCTTCCCTTGTGTTTTGATGATTTTCTTCAGTGTTATGTTTAGATTCCTTTTTCTCTATATTTTTTGTATCTATTATAAGTTTTTGGTGTGGTTACCATGAGGATTATATATAACATCCTATGTATAGAGCAATCTCTATCAATTTGATGGTTGCTTAAGTTCAAATACATTCTTAAAAGCACTAAAGTTTTTTACTCTTTCACTCCATACTTTATGCATATGATATAATATTATATCATCTCATTTTGTGTATCCCTTACTTTTTGTAGATATAATTGATTTTACTATTTTTGTCTTTTAACCTTCATACTAGCTATATAAGTGATTGATCTACTATCTTTACTATTTGTTTTACCAATGATTTTTTTTTATAATTTTCTTCTAGTTATGACCTTTCATTTTCTGCTTAAAGAAATTCCTTTAACATTTCTTTTAAGGCTGGCTTTGGGTGATGAATTTAACTTTTGTTTGGGAAGCTTTTTATTTCTCTTTCATCTCTGAATGATAACCTTGCCAGGTAGAGTATTCTTGTAGGTATTTTCCTTTCAGCACTTTGAGTATAACATGCCATTGTCATGCCAGAAGGCCTTTAAAGTTTCTGATGAGAAATCAGCTGATATAGCCTTATGGGATTCCCCTTATGTGTAAGTCTTTATTTTCTCTTGCTGTTTATCAGATTCTCTTTCTTTCGCTTTTGACATTTTTACTATTATGTATCTTGGTGTGGTTCTTTGTGATTCCTTGAACTGGATGTCTGTTTCCTTCCCCTGGTTAGGGAAATTTTCAGCTATTATTTCCTCAAATAAGTTTTCTGCCCTTTTATCTCTCTCTTTTCCTTCTGGAACCACTACAATGTGAATGCTAGTGTGCTTGATATTGTCCTCAAGGTTCCTTAACCTAGCCTCATTTTTTTAACATTCTTTTATTGTTCAGCTTGAGTGATTTCCTCTACCCTATCTTCGAGATCACCTATTTATTCTTTTGCATTCTCTAATCTGCTGCTGATTCCCTCTGGTGTATTTTTCATTTCAATGATTATATTCTTTAACCCTGATTGGTCGTTGTTGTTGTTGTTGTTGTTGTTGTTGTTGACGTTCTCACTGAGTTCATCTACTCTTCTCTCAAGTCTAGGGAAGCATCTTTATGACCATTTATTTGAACTCTTTATCAGGTAGATTGCGTATCTTTGTTTTATTTAGTTATTTTTCTATTATTATTTTGTTTGGAATGTGTTTCACTGCCTTCTCATTTTGTCTGACTCTGTGTTTGGTTTTATGTATTAGGTAGGTTAGCTATGTTTACTGATCTCAAAAGTAGTGGCCTTATGTAGGAGGTGTACTGTGGGGCCCAGTAACACAATCACTTCTGGTCACTGCAATCAGGCACTCCAGGGGTGTCCTCTCTGTGGGTTACATGCTTCCTTCATTGTGACTGGACTGTGACTGCTGTTGGTGTACTTTTGGGAGGCACTGGCCCCCAACCTGGCTGTCTAGAGTGACTGGCTGAGAGTACTATAGGCCCACTGGCAGGCATGGCTGGCACTCGGCATGGCTGGCTAAGAGGTCTAGCTATAACTGCTGCAGGGGTGTTGGTGGGTGAGGTTAGTTCCTAGCACAGCTGGCTGAGAGGCCATAGAGAAACTAATTTGTAGCAATCTTCGTTATGTTTCTTATGGAGAGAAACATGTAAATAAGCAAGTAACATACATTATAAGAAATGCTATGCTGTTGGTTTATGCATGCATTTCCTGGGAAAAGTGGATTTAGAATTCCATCTGATAAAGTTCTAATTGAGGGCAAATCTAAAAAAAGAATACCAGTTTGCCCGATGAACAAAAGAGAGAAAGTAATTGCAGGCACATGAAAGAGCAAAGGCACAGAATGAGGAGAGAACATGAGGAATGACAAAAATTTTTAGAACGACTTGAGGAATTACTGGTGTATATGACCAAAAATTTAAAGTTTATATATCTTTAGACCGACAATGTCATCTGGTGGAAAAGCCTTGTTTGTCTCCCTTCAAATATTTAGGTAACACCCAGGCTAACACATCGTTACATATTGACAAGAAAAATGATCAAGGACTAGGACCTCTGCCTTGGGTTCTGAAAATAATAAATTAATTTAAACTTGCATCTGCCGGGAGCTTGAAAACTCATATTCACTCAGTTGGGAAAAATAGAGAATAATGTAGTACAGTTTGAAGAGGTACTTTCAGTTACTTGAGAGAGTTTCTAAATTAGCTAGGGGACCTACAAATTCCAGTACCTAATTAAGAGCACCTGTTGAACATTTTTGTGGAATTCTTTTGGAGATATTTTGAAAATATGTTTATGTTTTGCACCAATTTATTTAATGTTTAAGACCTCTGAGTTTTCTCTGAATTAGAAGCAATCCCCCCACACCCCTGGAGAGCTATTATCACTTACAATCCAAATGGTCATGGGCAAAGTAACTGCTCATTAAAGTAACTGTCAGCCTTTGCCATGCCACCTTGTGAGATTTATAAGTAACCAGCTCTCTGCTGGTTTTCCTATCTCCTTCTAAATTCTGCAAGGAGCCAAAAAAACCCCACAACAACAACAAAAACCCAACAACAACGACAACAAAAACAAAAACAAAAAAACAAAAAAGAAGAAGAAAACACACAAAATATAAAAACCCAGCAGAGTAACAGGCCTTCAGTCTTCAAAATGCTATGGCTATTAGCTATATCTCATGTGGTCCCCCTTCTTACCATTTGGGTAAGATGTGATGTCTAAATTGTAGCTGGATGTCCCTGCTTGAATTTCTAGTTTGTTTGTTTGTTTGTTTGTTTCTTTCTTTCTTTCTTTCTTTCTTTCTTTCTTTCTTTCTTTCCTTACCTGCCCTAGAATTCTGGGAAAGGTGTGTGCTGTGGGAGAGGGAATGCTGCACTACAGTTCAGCCAGGTGACTGGCCTATGTACCAACCTTAAAGGCAGACCTCTGTCTTTCTTCTGTGTCAGTTTGTGTTTAGATTATTAAAGTATACTTTTCAAAAAGTTAAAAAAAATGACTCTCACACAAATACGAAATGAATGTCTGTCAAAGATTTTATTCAATTTGATAATTAATTATGTAGTCAATGAGATGTTAAAAATGTTTCAAATTGCATTTGAATAGGTATCTATGGGCAGTGAAGATGCTAGAATGAGATTGCTGGGTTTTCTGTTCATCAGGCAGAAATTTCCATCTCTACTATAAATTCTATAAGATAACATCTGTTTTTACTAAATTGTAAAATAGCCTCACCAACAGGAAGTGAGTGCATCATGCTATATCATAGCACTACAGTGAAAGAACACCCAGTAATCTCTTTGCTTGTTTCCAATATTTATATTGTATTTCTGAAGCCATGTCTTCAAACAGTTCCCTAAAATTGTTTTTGAGGAATATGGACTGTGAGACTTTTAGCCCTTTGTTTAGACTAAAACAGAGTTGATGTTTAACAGTTCAAATCTGCTTTGTCTGTTACTGTTATTTTGCATATTTCCTGATAGTATTCCGCAACTTAATTTTCTTTTTTTTTTTCATTTTTTAAAAACTTCTTTTAATGTTTATTTATTTTTGAGAAAGAAGGTGAGAGAGAATCCCAAGCAGACTCTGTGCTGTCAGGGCAAAGCCCAACATGGGGATCAAACCCACAAACCGTGAGGTCATGATCTGAGCAGAAGGTGGATGCTTAACCTACTGAGCCACCCAGGCACCACCTAAGTTTGTTTTCTTTTCTCCTAACTATCCGTGGTGCTAATTCTGACAGTAACAAACACATCTCAGACCCAAGTGGCCAACCCTCATGGCCTCGGATACATGGTAGGTTCTCAGAGAGATTCTGAGAAATACACTGTACCATATCTGCCCTTATTTGAACACTTTAGTAGTCTATTTGCTAGGCATCTTATTCATCTCCTTGCCATAATAATGTTGCATAATAAACTTCCCCCAATCCCAGTGTCAAAAGTGCTTATGTCCTTGCTCATGAGACTGCGGTTTGGCTGTGGCTGTGTTGGGTTCTGCTGGGATTTACTAAATTTGATTCTAGGCTGAGACTGTGCATGTTTCTTCATTTTCTTTAGACGATGAGCCATCCAGGGCATGGTCTTTTTGTACTGGATTATTAAAGTGCACAACCATGTCAAACTGCCTAATCATTACATCATGTTTGATAATATCCCTTTAACCAAAACAAGTTACAGAGCAAGTCCCAATATCCATGGAGTAAGAAGTATGCTTTGCCCACAGTAGGAAGAGGAGGAAAATTAATATTTGATGAACAAAAATCCACACTATTACAACTATGTATTTTGTAAGACATATATTCCCAATATACCAATTTCTAGGTAGTGTGCCTTAGCGAAGATAAGCACCCCTAGGGTGAACATTACACACACAGACAAATCTTTTAAGATTCTAAGTGGATACACAGAGGTTAACAGTAATGATTGTTCTATTTCTTTAGCACTTTTTCCATGACAGGCATTTGGTCCAGGCATTTCTGTCCAATGACAGACATCCATTTTCTCTGACACTGAAAATAACCCACCAAGTAAATTCTTGTAAAGAAACTGAGACTGAAGAAGGGTAAGTCGTCCATAGTGCATACCGTTGGTTAATGGCAGACCTTATTTTTCTTTTTATATATAACATACTCATACAAGACACTGCACTAAATAACTTACAGGTCTTGCATCTTTTAATTATTTTAAAAATAGTAAGTGCCCCCACTTGTTATGAAAAAACTGGGCTTAATAAGATTGAATAACATGCTAAAGATAAATTTGACACAATTACCTAGGACTTCAGCATGTAATCAATGATTAGATCAAGGAATAGATCTCAATTCCATATCTCTGGGGCTTTTCTTTTTATTTCTGATAGCAATCAATTTTGTTTGCTTCCCTCAGTCAATCCATATCTTGATCTTAAATAACAGTACCTCTCTTCTTGCCTGTGACCTTGGAGCCCTTTACCTTAACTTTGCCATTTGATACACACTCTTTGTGCTCTGGACCTCACTTCCCCTGTACTATGTCTGCTTCACATTAATAATGTAGTTCAGACTCTTGGTCATACCTTTTTCTTCAGCATTAGATTTGTCTATGCCTGTCTCTGAATTGTGCTCCAGCATGACAGCTCAACAAAAATGACCTAAATGCCATTCCTTTAAGATAAGGAAATAGTTTTCCTTTGTAGTAATTAGATATTGAATGCTATGAGTTAGAATGGAAAGATACCTGAAATTGTATTTCACAGGGCATGTCTATTCACGTTGTTTCATTAATCATTCATTCTTTTTTTTAAGATTTCATTTAATGCTTTTATATGCAGAACACAGAGAAGTACAGTTCAAGCATTCAGAGATGAAAAGTAGGTACTACTCTGAAATTAATTCACCTATTAAGTTTATACCCCTAGAAAAAGTATAGTAAAATAAAACACTTGTTTCTAACCTTTGCATCTCTCCTTTTCCCATAGTATAGATTTTTGATCTTTCATCTACATTCTGGTATCTTGTCAGCCATTATTTGTTGCTTCATTTATGTTCTACCCAGTTTCCATCATTAGACTCAGTGATACCCTCTACTGAAACCTCAGTTGCATCTTAGCTCCTAAATAACTTTGGACTGAACTCGGAAGGAGGTTTTTGTGATCTGAATCCCTCTCAAGCTTCAAGTTTAGGTGAATTAATGTGGTCTTCCTCCTTTGCTATCTTTCTGTGAACTAATTCCTCACTGCTAACCAGTGGGTTTTCATTTTGATTTTGATTCAAGTGTCAAACCTCCACTTGACCTTTGGTAATGGAGTCACTGTACTTAGAATCCTGACTTTTTTTTTTTTTTTTTTTTAAGTAGGCTCTATGCCCAACATAGGCTCAAACTCATAACCCTGAGATCGAGTGTCACAGGGTCTGCTGATTGAGCCAGCCAGGCACCCGTAGAATTCTGACTCAACTTCTTGCTTCAAGAGCCAGAACTGTTCTTAACCATTAGGCAAGGCTGGATCGAGAGGTTTCCAGGAAGTTATAAAATACTTACTTAGCACTTTAACATAATTTATCCACTGCTATAAATGTTTCACAAATACTGTGGGGGGGGGGCGCCTGGGTGGCTCAGTCACTTAAGCGTCCATGATTTCATGGTTTGTGAGTTCTCTCTTCTTTCTCTCTGTCCCTCCTCAGCTCATACACTCTCTCTCTCTCTCTCTCTCAAAATAAATGAAATAAAATCAAATACTGTGAGGCAAATAGTGTTGTTATCCTCCTTTCACAGGTGAGGTAACTAAGGGATAAAGAGGTAAAAAAAACAAAAGAAAACAAAAAACAAAACAACCACCACCACCACCACAACAAAGCAGGTAGTTTAGCTCAGATCCCATGCACTTCACCACCATGCAACCTGCTTTCTGAATTATACCTTCCACTTACAGCTATGCTTTCATTGCCAGCCCCTGAAACTCTGACATTGTCACTAGTTCCTGTGACCTCATGCAGTCATTGTTGACTTTCAGGCCTCCATGCTATAACCTCTGTTTGCATATTGAGAAACTCTGAGATTGCTCAACAGTACTTGCCTCTAGGTCTATTTTATCTCATTTCTGTTATTATATTCTTGCACCTCCCAGGTTCATATTGCTTACCTACCATCATTCTCTCCCTGTTTAGAGTTCACTTTCTCAGTAGCTACATTCTGATTCTCCTTTACCGATCCAATTTCCGTCAAATGATTGTGCCTCGTTCCAGTATACACCTTCTAGCTGGCCCCTTTCTCCTGCTTATATATACATTCTTAAACATGTGTATCATGAGATAAACAACTGTGGCTCAATTCAGTGCCCAAGAAAGATCAACCATTATGACATCTGATTTATCTTTCAGCTTTTTCCTTTACATATGAAGGATGTAGGTACATGTGTCTACTTCTATTAAGTGTGTTAATAAGTATATATGAAGCTACAGAAAATGGGACACGATGTGTTCAAAGCAAAAATAGGTTTCAACTGAACATTTGAATGGTAATGAAAAGACTCTATACCTAAAATACTGATAACTTAAGAACGTATTAGAGATCATTGACATATGATACAAATTTGGCTTCAAAATAACATTTATTAAATTGTTCATTTAAATTGTATGTTAAAATATTTACATTCATAAATATAAAAATCAAACGCTGCATTCATTGAATTATTGCTCAACATAATAGAAAAATATTAGAATATGTATAATACTTTAGTGTCAATATAATATAGAATTATCTTAGCTGCATTTCAGGGATGAGAAAGGCAACGAAAAACTTCCATGCTGCTCAGCCATCTTGACCCCTCCCTAGAATTATCTTAAGTATTTCATTTATCTGAATTGATAGCAGACAAGTCCTGAAGTTAATTAATTTGATTTGATATTTTTTCTCCATTAACCTGATGGCACTAACAGGAAAAAATAAATAAGATCAGAAAATATTCAGTAACCATGATGATTAGATAATCTCATTTTAGGAAAACAAACATCATTTAAAGTCCTTGTTCACTGAGTACTTTTTCTGTGCTAATGCACATTCTCATCCATTTCTCAGAATCCTATAAGAAAGGCTTTGTCCCCATTTGAGAAGAGGCTAGGATTTAGAGTGGTTCAGAAATATGTGCATGGTAACACAGCCAGTAAATAGTGGAGCCAGGAATAAGCCTCAAGTCTTTCTAAATCACTGAATGTTCTGCACCATTTACATTCCCTCCACCTCTTATTTAAGATGCCAGTGTAAAAAAAAATATCTTCCATGATAAAAATTAAAAAAAAAAACAGATATAAGTGAGTATGAGACATAGAAGATGGCAAAATTATTGATTTTTCCTTGTTACAAAGCTGAAAAAAATAGTATTTGCCAATTCATAGGCAAACCATGAATAAGAACTTATTATTCCTTCTGCATTTAATATGATATTTAAACAAAGCAATGAAAGAGTATTATTTTGACTGCATTGCCTTAATATTTGAAAAGGGATATTTTTAATCTAAATTTAATTTGATAGTAAAATAAAGGAGGTGTTGAAATTATGAATATTTATATGCCCTTAAACTAGATGTGCAGAATGTACCTTAGTGGGCCACGTAGCTAATACTTTTAACTAAGTATAACCATATTACATCTGGGATAAATGTGGGACTTTGTAATAAGCATTTGAAATATGTAATGTTCAACTAAGCATTGTATAGTAATGTACATTACAGATGACAAAATATCAAGTAATAGCAAAAGGCAAGATATGTGGGTGTCTTACCTGTCAATTTCTGGTAGTATTATAGGCATAACAGGATTGTTTTTCCTTATTCACTATAGCCATCACGTGCATGTTTTTAATATAGGGTATTTTAAAATTCATTTATTCGCTTTCGGATAATGAATAATTCCACTAGTCACTGAAGGCAGTTTATTAGCATTAATGATAATACAACCACAGTAGCATGAAAGGAGCAAATTATAACATGAATTTAGGTAATTATATATTACTATATTTTAGAAAAAGAAAAAATCATCTTTTAAATCTGAATACTTTTTTATAAAATTATAAATCATATTATATTTTAATGTATTGCTAACTTTTCAGATATTTTCATCTAAAGTATGTATTTTTATAATTATTGTAGTTTTATTGAAAAGCTTTTACCATTATATTTCCACAAATTGGTCTGTTTGAAGGCATTTGTAGAAACTAACTTTGACTTTAAAATTATAAAATGAATTTGACCTAAAGATCTGTTGAATAGAATCTTGAATCTCTGAGGATGTGATCAAACAGAACGTTGAAACTAAGTTCCCTAAGTCCCAGAATTTTTAGTCTATGGATTATGGAAATTGATAGGTAGGTATAGACATAGACAGATATATTTTTTATATATGTTATGGATTGAAGTGTGTCCCTTTACCCCATTCATATGTTGGAATCCTAACTCCTGTTACTTTTTTTTTTTAATGTTTATTTTCAAGAGAGAGGGAGAGGGAGAAAGAGAGAGAGAGTGTGAGTGGAGGAGGGACAGACAGAGAGGGAGACACAGATTCTGAAGTAGGTTCCTGGCTTTGAGCTCTCAGTATGGATCCCGACATGGAGTTTGAACTCACAGAGCATGAGATAATGACCTGAGCCAAAGTCATTTGCTTAACCGCTGAGCCACTCAGGTGCCCTGTAACTCCCATTACTTTAGAACGTGATGCTATTTGGAGACTGGGCTTTTAAAGGGGTAATTACAGTTAAGAAAAGTCACTGAAATGAGGGTAGGCTCTAATCCCATGTGACTAATGCTATAAGAAGGGGGAGGAACACCAGGGATGCATGTGAAGAGAGGAAAGGTTATGTGAGGGCATAGTAGGGAGGTGGCCATCTGCAAACCAAGGAGGGAGGCCTGGGGAGGTGGGGGGACAACCAGCCAATACCTTGATCTTGGACTTCTGGCCTCCAGAAGTGTTAGAAAATAAGTTTGTAGCATTTAACCCGCTAGTCTTTGGTATTTTGTTGTGGCAATCCTGGGAAATTAATACAAGATCTTACCATCTATTGAAAGATTCAAATAAAGTATCTATTCAGTAGGGATTCCAAAAGTTAGGAAGTAATGTCAAGGTTTTTAAAATTTTTCTCCTTTTGCTCCTCCTTTTTTTTTGTAGGCTATTTATTAATTGAAGGACCTTAAACTTCTCATTTAACTCCCCATGTATTGGTAACTTCATTTTAAAAACTCAAGTTTATCTCTGAAGGTGGTTTATTTTGCTCTAAATTTGTCTATTTTTAGTATTACAAACATAGATATATAAAAGGCAGTTAACCTGAGGAAAATATTTTTCACTGGTTTGGGCAGAGTTAATATCTTAGTTTATATTACAATATAACACACATTTTAAAGAATGATATTGAGAATAAAATCAATAAATTGGAAAAGGGAATCAATGTATAATTTCAGAACACAAATTTAAATACAACTGATGAAGAAACAAAACAAAAAAAAGAAAAATGTCCAGTCACAAAAATGCAAATAAAACAAGGTTTCATTTTTCATACACAGAACTCAGTTTCAAATTATGCTGATTTAGTTGTAGATCACATGACATTTGTTGCTATGATGAGGGTATTTAGAAATAATTTGTTGTCAAGTATTTGGGCAGTAAGAATCAGGAAAAAAGGTATTCACAGCTTTCAATCCAGTAATTTTATTTCTGGAAATCTATCTTAAAATATAAACCAAAATAGAATAAATGCTTCAAGTTTAAAATAATGATTATAGCATTATTTATGATGTTAAAAACTAGAAATGATCCAGGGATTCAACAGTAATTGAATATTTAAATAAAGTATATTATGCTCATTTTGGAATAAATGAAAGTGAAGCAAATGCACAACAGAAAATATTGCTGGGACATTCATACTGTTAGTTTATCAGCAGCTATAGGTGATAAAAAAATTGTTTTCTCCATTAAGTTTTAAACATTTTCTAAGTTTTCTGTGATTGTTCTTTATTGTGGCACATACAATTTCCTATCCAAAACTATTTTTCATTTCTTCCTAACAAAACGCTGAGTTTTTTAAACAGACATTATTCTCAGCTAAAAATATTAATTTAGCATCCCTTGAAGATAATGGTGTCATGAGATAGTTGTGCCTAAGGAAATATAAGCAGAAGAGATTGAATGAATCTCCCAAAAATTTCTCTGAAATGGGTTAGCCTTTTATAGCAACCACCTTTTGTTCTCTGTCCTTTCCCTTTTCATGCCTGGAATGAAAATGAAATACTGGAGATGAAACAAACTTTTGACCCCCAAGACCACAAATATGAAGCTAAACCTCCATGTTAAGGAAGACTTTGCAGAAAAACAGAATGCATCTGTATTTCTGATACCATTTTGGAGACTCTCCCAGCCCTGAGCTGCTTACTTCCAGATTCCTTCAAGAACAAAGATTAAATCCCTAATCTGTTTAAGCCATTGTTTATTTACATTTTCTAATACTTGAAGCTAAAAGCAATCCCTGTATATATCTATTACATACATAAATACATGTGTTTATTATTTCATATAATTGTATATATTTAAACTGATGGTACTGTAAGTTTCTATGTAATTGCAAATCATATACATATTAGGATTTCTGATATCCACAATGTGCACCTGAAACATGAAGCATTAGATCTGGTGTTCATTTGTTCTAGAATCTAGAGTCAAAGTGTGAGAGGATATTTTCAAATATTTATGTAGGATGCCATTCTGAGGCATGTACTAGCAACAGTGTTATAAATGGCCTGGCACACAGGTTTTGAAACCAAAATGTATGGGTGTGGGCCTGAGCCATACCAGTTACTTAGCTCTGTGAAATCACATTAAGATGAGCAAATCACTTAACTATGTATATCTTAGATTCCTCATTGAAAGTAGAAGGATAATAATAGCATTCCCTTATATGTTTTTGTGAGAATTTAAACACTTAGAACAGCATCAGGCCTTTAGGTAGTTCTCGGTAAATGCTCTCTATAAATAATGGTTTGCAGTAAACGTGCATAATTAGATCCTAATCTACCACTTAAAAATGCTTTTCAGAAGTTTGTCTTTCCAGAATGTCTATTCTTTTTTTTTTCATTGCATTAAATATGGAGTTAATTAATATACTTATGTTAAAGTAATGTAATTCAGATTCAGCATTTAATGCTGAATTTCTTAACATGGCTTCTCAATGGGAAAAATAATAAATAATTCCTTAGACTGAACAAAAATGATTCAAAGTGAGATTGTAATTTTAGTCTCCAAATTAGCTTCATGATGAGGACTGTAATTCTATTCCTTTTCCTTTTTGTCTCAGGTTAGATAACATTCCCTGGGGAAATGTGAAGTTTACATATTTTGTATGCATGATTTGTATAGAAGCCAGTGATGGGAGTTGTTTATGTGATAGTCTTTAGAAAGCTTGCAATATAAACTTTATTTCTTAAAAGATATCACTTCAAAACCAGTTCTATGAATCCTGTTTCCCATTCTATAAGAAACTTTTGAGGTCACAAAATATGATTTAAATATTATAAACATCAAAGACAAGATTAATCATCTCCATGATTACATTAAATGTTAAATAGAATTATGAATGTATTCTGGAAGATAATTAAACAACAAACAAGTACTTCTAGGAATACTAAAATAAGTATCATTCTTTCTATATTCCTAAGTAAGTTATATTTTCTAATATGAAATGAGTCATTATAAATTGTTTTATATATATATATGTGTGTGTGTATATGTGTGTGTGCATTTATGTGTGTACACATTTAAAATTTGTATCTTTGAAAGCACACTGAATTGGGTACTTACTATACATTTATCAAATTACCCCTATATTTTATTAATTTATTTATTCATCAAAGATTTATTGAGGGTCTATCATACATTGGGCATTCTAGGTGCTAGGTAAGAATAGAACAGATAGGATCCTGTTTCATGGAGCGTATATATATACTAACATATTTTATATATTTTTTCTTATGTGGCATCTATTTTTATTACATTTTTAATTTTAATTCCATTAGTATCAACATACAGTATCATATTAGTTTCAGGTGTAATAGAGTGATTTAATAATTCTGTGCATTACTCAGTGTAATAGCCTCATCACCTATTTCACCTATCCCCCCACCTACCTCTCCTGTGGTAACTATCAATTTGTTCTCTACAGTTAAGAGTCTGTTTCTAGGTTTTTGTCTCTCTTTTTCATATTTTATATTTTAAATGCAATATATTTATCTATCTTCCTTAATAGATGTTAGGAAAAATGTCTCCGGGGTACCTGGGCAGCACAGTTGGTTAAGCATCTGACTCTCAATTTAGGCTCAGGTCATGATCTCAGGGTCATGGGATAGATCCCAGAGTGGGGTTCTGCACTGGGCATGGAGACTGCTTGAGATTCTCTCTCTTTCTCTCTTTCTGCCTATCTTCCACTCATGTTCACGCACATGTGCACTCTCTCTAAAACAACAAAAACAAAAACAATAATACCTCCCAAATTTGTTCATATGGTGGGTGTGTGGCTTATTCAGCTTGCTTATTTATTTTTCATTCTGAAAATATTTACTGATTATCTAATAAGAGCTAAATATTTGTGGTAGGTACTAAGGCTATTCACAAGGACCCTTGAGATTACGCTTTCCTGCCCTCTGCCATGTGACTTATTTGGCTGACAAATTCTGACTGGAGGTTGTGATTTCTGTCACTTCTGAGTAGATTTAAAAGTCAATGGGATCCTGAAAGACCTGGCAAATGGGACCTCCATTTAGCCTGTGTGACTGAATGATCCTGTTTCATAGGGCTCCACCCAGATTCACATTGTCTGTAGAATGAAGTGAACGGCATTTTTACCATGTGAAGCCGTGAAAAGTTAGAGCTGTTTTTGTTAATGAGGCATAACCTATGCTGACTGACATAGCATCATTCTAAGTGCTGAGGATATAATAATGAGTAAAACAGATAAAATACCTGCCTACATGGAGATTATGTTCAAGCAATGAAACCAAATGTTAAAAGTAATAATAAATTGATACATAATATGAAAACAGGTAGTAAAAAGTCTGATAAAAATTAAGTTTCATAAAGAATAGTAGTAGTTGCTCTTTTAGATAACATGGTCAGGAAAATCATTTCTGCAGAGGCGATACTTAGATCAGAGCCCTGACTTAAAGGAGGTCAGGCCTTAAAGAGTAAATGCATAACAACCGTGTAGTGAAAAGGCCTAACATGTGAGTTCTGAAACCAAACTGTGTATAAAGGCTTGAGCCGTCAGCCAGTAGCTCTTGCAAATATCTGGAGAAACAATGAGGAGATGTGGAGCTTTTATGGCAAAAGAGTGCTCCATGTGAACAGCATAGAGCCTAACATACCCTCAGAGGACTGAGCAAGGGGAAGACTTGTACGAGTAAGCATTGAAAGGTTGTATGAGTACACAGATCAAGAAAGGCCTTGTAGACCATGATACTAAGTAAGAGAAGAAAATTTTGGACACAAGAATATGAGTTTATTTATGATTTATAAGATCACTTTGAATTTTTGGCAAAAAGTAAACCAGAGAGGAAAGAATGGGAGGAGAGCAACTAGTTAGATTGCTTTCGCAGTACTGGGTAGTTGTGATAAAAGCAACACAAAGTGTCAAAATATGAATTTTTAGAGATAAAGCCAACAGATTTGACTCTGTGGTTATGACTTTAAGGGAGTGTGACAGGGACAGGGAGAAACAAGAGGGGGAACAGGGCATGGAAAGAGCAATTGGGGAAAAGTCCTGGAACCCTGTATTAGAAGAAGGAATGCCAGGATCAATGCAAGGAACAAATACAATGAGAAGTCAAATCTTTTCTGAATCCGAGAGCAGATGTGACCGTGATCTGTATTGCAGGGCTAACACTCTATCACAGTTTTTCTTTCTTTACAATGAGCATTATCTGAGATCCATGAAGTGCAGACTGTTGGTACACTTCCCATATACCTTGGTAAGTTACTATTCCTGTGCTTGTAGGTCCAACTGCAAGTTAGTCAGCGTCTTTACCTGAGAGCTTTGTAGGTAAATGCAAAGTGCCAGGGAATTGATTCCCTCTAGGTGAAGCACTCAAACAATTACTTACAGAAGTTTGTGGGTAAATAACCCAGTTCCCTAACCCCTTGAGCAGAATTACTCTGATATACAGGTTTAGCATTGGCACCTAGAGTTGCCTGATGGGATTAAGCTCCACTTGTCCAGATTGGTAACATGTTTGATCCTATGCCCTTTATGTTTCTTTTTCTTCCCTGCCTCACCTCTGTATTCCCTGATGGCATTTCCAATTATCAGCTTTCCATATAAACTATTGTACTCAAATCCTTTTCTTAGGATCTGCTTCTAGGAGAGGGCAGATTAAAACAATGCATACATAGATACCATTTTATTGAAATAAAATAAAACCTGTGGTTTTTACATGGTGAGAGTGAGTCAACATTGGTGGTCCATAGGTACAATATTGCAAGGATTATCAAATTTAATCCTGAGATCAACCATATAATATTGTAGTTGCGAGCTGCTGTAAGAGGAAGTAACGATTTAAATGTGATTGATATATGACGAGGACAATGTTTTGTTTTGTTTTGTTTTGTTTTCTATTTAATGATGAATCCCAAAGACCTAGAAGAGTTCTGGTCACATACAAGCACTCAATGACTATTTTAAAGAACACTTAAATTAAAAATAGTTCATCATCTGCTAAGGATGTTGCTTTTGATGGGGAACTCAGACTCAAAAGGGTATTTACCTGAGCTATAGAGGAGAAAGAAGCTTTTAAGAGATTTACTTCAACAGAAGTAATCCCAGCAGTCAATGGAACAGCACATACAAGGTCCCTCAGTTTTGTGTATATTATAAACATGTTTTAGAGATACATTAACCAAAGTTCGGAGAAGCATAACAATTTATTCACAGTCCCATAACTGATAAATAAGAAACTAGATTTGAGTGTGCACTTGTCTCTCTGTCTCTCTTCACCTTAGCATAATCTTGAATACCTCTTGAGAATGGACCAAGGTTAGGCATTTATGCTTTAGAGAGACTGGATGTGAGTCCCTGTTTTGTAAAACAGAGACTTTTCTTTTTTAAAATGAGTGCCTTAGTCAGCATGGGCTGCTATAATAAAATATCATGAACTGGAAGGCTTACACAACATGTGAGAATTTATTTATCACAATTATAGAGGCCAAGAAGAGCCCTCTTCCTGGTTTATAGGTGGTGCTTTCTGTGTCCTCTCATGGTGGAAAGAGAAAGAGCTCTGATCTCTTTCTCCTCTTAAAAGGGCACTTATTCCCTCATGGGGGCCTCATGACCTCATCTAAATCTAATTGCCTCCAATTGGACATAAGTGGTCCATGGCAATTAGCATAAATTCATAGGACAGTGTCAATAGTACTTCTTAGGTATAATTAGGGATTTTTATCAAGGTTTAATATGGAACCAGGATGAGAAATATATTATGGAATGCTAGACTAGATTCAATGTGAAAGTGGGAGGAAGATGGCTGGTACTTCCTCTTTCATATTTTTTTCTTTTTATTATTATTTTTAATTTATTTTTTTTTAATTCTGGTAGAGTTAACATACAGTGTCATATTGGTTTCAGGTCACGATTCTACACATTACTCAGTGCTCATCACAATAAATGTCCCCTAAACCTCCATCACCTATTTCACCTATCCATGCACCCTCACCCCCACACTGTAATCTTCAGTTTGTTCTCTGTATTTAACAGTTTGTTTGTTTTTTGTTTTTTGTGTTGTTTTTGGTCTCATTTCCTTTATTCATTTGTTTCATTTCTTAAATTCCACATATGAGTGAAATCATATGGTATTTCTCTTTCTATGCTGACTTATTTCACTTATCATTATGCACTCTACATCCATCCATGTTGTTGCAAATGGCAAGAATTTATTCTTTTCCATGGCTAATACTCCATTATATATATATATATATATATATATATATATATATATATATATGTGTGTGTGTGTGTGTGTGTGTGTGTATATCTTTACCCATTCATCTATCAAGGGGCACTTGGGTTATTTCCATATCTTGGCTGTTGTAAATAATGCTGCAATAAACATAGGTGTGCATATATCTTTTAAAATTAGTGTTTTCATATTCTTTGGGTAAATACCCAGTAGCGGAATTACTAAATGATATGGTAGTCTATTTTTAACTCTTTGAGGGACCTCCATACTGTTATTCACAGTGGCTGTGCCAGTTTGCATTCCCACCAGTAGGTTTCATTTTCTCCGTATCATTGCCAACACTTGTTTCTTGTGTTTTTGATCTTGACCTTTCTGGCAGGTGTGGGGTGATATTTCATCATAGTTTTGATTTACATTTCTTTGATGATGAGTGATATTGGGCATCTTTCCATGTGATGTTGGCCATCTGTATGTCTTTTTTGGATAAATGTCTATTCATATCTTCTGACCATTTTTTAATTGATTTTTGTTGTTGCTGAGTGTGTAAGTTCTTTATATATTTTGGATATTAATCTTTTATCAAATATATCATTTGCAAATATCTTCTCCCATTCATTAGGCTGCCTTTTTGTTTTGTTGATTATTCCCTTTGCTGGGAAAACTTTTTTATTTTGATGTAGCCCCAATATTTTATTTTTACTTTTGTTTTCCTTGCTTTAGGAGACATATCTCAAAAAATGTTGCTTTGGCTAATGTCAAAGAAATTACTGCCTGTGCTCTCTTCAAGGAGTTTTATGGTTTCAGGTCTTACATTTAGTTCTCTAATCCATTTTGAGTTTATTTTTGTGTATGGGGTAAAAAAGTGATCCAGTTTTATTCTTTTGCCAGGAGCTGTCCGGTTTTCTTAACACCATTTATTGAAAGTACGCTCTTCTCCATTACATATCCTTGCCTCATTTGTTGTACAGTGAATGACCAAATAATTGTGGGTTTACTTCTAAGCTCTCTATTCTGTTCTATTCGTCTATGTGTTTATTTTTGTGCCAGTACCATACTGTTTTGATTACTATAGCTTTGTAGTACATCTTGAAATTTGGGACTGTGATACTTTCAGCTTTATTCTTTCTCAAGATTGTTTTGGTTATTTGGGCTCTTTTGTGGTTTCATACAAAGTTTAGAATTATTTATTCTATTTCTGTGAAAAATGCTAATGGTATTTTGATAGGAATTGCATTAAAACTGTAGGCTACTTTCAGTAATATGGACATTTTAACAATATTTGTTCTCCCAATCCATGAACATGGTATATATTTCCATTTGTTTATGTTATCTTCAATTTCTTTCATCAGTGTTTTATAGTTTTCAGAGTACAGGTCTTTCACTTCCTTCATTAAGTTTATTCCTAGGTATATTATTATTTTGGTGCAATTATAAATGAGATCATTTTCTTAATTTCTCTCTGTTACTTCATTATTAGTGTAAAGAAATGCAACTAGTTTCTATATATTGATTTTGTATCCTGCTATCTCACTGAACTCATATATCAGTTCTAGTTGTTTAGTGGAGTCTCTCTATATAGCATCATGTCATCTGCAAATAGTGAAAGTTTTAC
Organism: Acinonyx jubatus; assembly: GCF_027475565.1. Taxonomy (NCBI): domain Eukaryota; kingdom Metazoa; phylum Chordata; class Mammalia; order Carnivora; family Felidae; genus Acinonyx; species Acinonyx jubatus. Next base: position 127,293,162 of record NC_069382.1, on the reverse strand, counting down.
TTTTTCCTTGTCAATTTGGATGCCTTTTCTTTTCTTTTCTTTTCTTTTCTTTTCTTTTCTTTTCTTTTCTTTTCTTTTCTTTTCTTTTCTTTTCTTTTTTGTTCTGTGATTGCTGTGCCTAGGACTTCCAGTACTATGTTGAATAAAAGTAGTGAGAGTAGACATTCTTCTCTTGTTCCTGACCTAGGGGAAAACTTCAGGTTTTCCCCATTGAGTATAATGTTCATTGTTTTTAATATATGGTTTTTTATATATGGCTTTTGTTATATTGAGGTATGTTCCCTTTATCCCTACTTTGTTCAGGGTTTTTATCATGAATGGATAATTGTGCTTTGTCAAATGCTTTTTCTGGATCTATCGAAATGATTGAATGCTTTTTAGCCTTTTTCTTGTTGATGTGATGTATCCCATTGATTGATATGTGAGTATTGAGCCCCTCTTGCATCCCAGGAATAAATACCACTTGATTGTGGTAAATGATTTTTTTTAATGTATTGTTGGATTTGGTTTGCTAATATTTTGTTGAGAATTTTTGCATATATGTTCATCAGTGATATTGACCTGTAATTCTCCCTCTTTCTCTTTTTTTTAAAATTTTTTCTGTGTCTTTATCGGTTTTGGTATCAGGGTAATGCTGGACTCATAGAATGAATTTGGTAGCTTTCCTCCCTCTTCTAATTTTTGGAATAGTTTGAGAAGAATAGGTATTAACTCTTCTTTAAATGTTTGGTAGAAATCCCCTGTGAAACCATCTGGCCCTAGACTTTTTTTTTGATCGGAGGTTTTTGATTAGAGATTTAATTTCATTGCAGGTGATTGGTCTGTTCAAAATTTCTATTTCTTCCCAATTCTGTTATATGTTTGTAGGAATTTATCCATTTATTATAGGTTGTTCAGTTTGTCAGCATATAATTTTTCATAATATCCTCTTACAATACGTTGTATTTCTGTATCAGTTATTTCTCCACTTTCATTTTTTTATTTCATTTGAGTCCTTTCTGTCTCTCTCTGTCTCTGTCTCTCTCTCTCTGTCTCTTTTATTTTTTCTCTTTCTGTCTCTCTCTTTTATTTTTGAGTCTGACTGAAAAAAGATCTGTTGATCTTTTCAGGAACAAATTCCTAGTTTATCTGATCTATTGTGTTTTTTGTTTTGTTGTTTCTATTTCATTTATTCTGGCTCTAATCTTTATTTTTTCCTTCTTTGTACTCTTCTGGAGTTTTGTTAGTTCTTTTCCTAGCTCTTTTTAGGTGTAAAGTTGATTGTTTATTTGAGATTTTCTTGCTTCTTGCTTTTTGAAGTTGGTCTGTATTTCTATAAACCTCCTTCTTAGAAAAGCTTTTGCTGCATCCCAAAGATTTTGGACCATTGAATTTTCTTTTTTCATTTGTCTCCATGTATTTTTTTTATTTCCTCGTCGATTTCTTTGTTGACCCATTTATTTGTATTACCACGTTATTTAACTTCCATGCATTTATGTTTTTTCTAGATTTTTTTTTCTTGTGGGTGATTTCTAGTTTTATAGTGTTATGGGCTGAAAAGGTGCATGGAATTACTTTGCTCTTTCTGAATTTGTTGAGACATGTTTGTGACCTATTATGTGATCTGTTATGGAAAATTATCTGTATGCACTTGAAAAGAATGTGTATTCTGCTGTTTTAGGTTGAAATGTTCTGAATATATGTGCTAAATCCATCTAGTCCAATTTGTCATTAAAAGTCACTGTTTTGGGGGCACCTGGGTGACTCGCTTGAGCGTCTGACTTTGGCTCAGGTCATGATCTCACAGCTTGTGAGTTCGAGCCCCACGTCAGGCTTTGTGCTGACAGCATGGAGTTTGGAGCCTACTGTGGATTCTGTGTGTCCCTCTCTCTCTGCCCCCTCCCCTGCTCATGTGCTCTCTCTCTCTCTCTCTCTTTCAAAAATAAACAAACAAACAAAAAATTTACAAGCCACTGTTTTCTTGTTGATTTTCTGTGTGAATGGTTTATTCATTCGTGTAAGTGCGGTGTTAAAGTCCCCTAGTATTATTGTATTACTCTCAATTACTTTCCTTAGTTTATTTATTTGCTACTTTATGTATTTGGGTGCTTTCATGTTGGGTGCATAGATATTTACAATTGTTATATATTCTTGTTGGAGTGTCCTCTTTATGATTATATAGTGCCCGTCTTTGTCTCTCATTATAGTCTGTTTCAAACTAGATTTTGTCCTATGTTAGTATTGCTACCTCAGCTTTCATTTCACATCCATTTCCATGATAAATGCTTCTCCGTCCCTGCACTTTCAATCTACATGTGTCTTTAGGTCTGAAATATGTCTCTTGTAGGCAGCATATAGATGGGTATTGCTTTTTTATCCATTCCATCATCCTGTGTGTTTTCATTGGAATGTTTAGTCCACTTATATTCAAAGTAATTAGTGATTGGTATGTATTTATTGACATTTTGTTTCTTGTTTTATGGTTGCTTTTGTAGTTCTTCTCTATTTCTTTCTTCCCTTGCTCTCTTCTCTCTCAATTAGTTCCCTTTCTTTAGTAACATACTTGGATATCTCTCTCTTTACTTTTTGCATGTTTGTGGTTACCATTAGGTTTGCATATAACATTTTCTGCATATAGCAATCTGTATTAACTTGATTGCCACTTAAGTTTGAACCCATTCTTACTACTATTCCCCCATGTTTGAGATATATAGTGTCCTACTTAGCATCCTTTTGTTTTATGAGTCCCTTGACTCACTTTTATAGATTTATTTATTTTTACTGCTTTTGTGCTTTCTACTTTTCTTATTCTTATCCCCTTTTTACTCAAAGAGTTTTCTTTACCATTTCTTGTAGGGCTGTTTTAGTGGTGATGAATTCCTTTAGCTTTTGTTTATCTGGGAAACTATCTCTCCTACTCTGAATGATAGCTTTGCTGGGTAGAGTATTCTTGGCTGGAGATTTTTTTTTTCCTCTTAGCACTTTGACTATATCCATGCCACTCCCTTCTGCCCTGCAAAGTTTCTGTTGAAAAATCAGCTGACAGCCTTATGGGATTTCCCTTGTATGTAACTGTATTCTTTTGTTGCTTTTAAAATTCTTTATCACTATTTTTGCCATTTTAATTACCATATGTCTCAATATGCACCATTTTGGGATTTTGTTGGGGACTTTCTGTGCCTTCTGGATCTAGATTTCTATTTCCTTCCCCAGATTCAGGAAATTTTCAGCTATTATTTCTTCAAATAAATTTTCTGCCCCCTTTTCTCTCTTCTCCTTCTGGGATCCCTATAATGCAAATATTATTATTACACTTGATGGTGTCATTGAGTTACCTTAATCTATTCTCATTTCTTATTAATCTTTTTTTCTCTCACCTGTTCAGCTTGATTGCTTTCCATTACTCTTTTCTCCAAGTCACTGTTTCATTCTTCTCCTTCCTCTAGTCTACTATTTATTATCCCTAGTGAGTTTTTTTTAATACCAGTTATTGAGGTCTTGTCTCTGATTAGTTCTTTTTAATGTTTTCTATCCCTTTGTTGAGGGACTCACTAAGATTTTCCATTCTTTTCTCAACTCCAGTGGTATCTTTATGACCGCTATTTTAAAGTCTATCTCAGGCATATTGCTTATCTGCATTTTGTTTAGCTCTCTTGCTGTGATGTTGTCCTGTACTTTCATTTGGGGAATATTCTTCTGTCTCCAAAGTTTCCCTAATAATCTGTGTCTGTTCCTACATGTTAGGAAAGTCAACTATGCCTCCTGCTCTTGAAAGCAGTGACCTGGGGTGCATGGGTGGGTTAGTTAAGCATCTGAGTCTTGATTTCAGCTCAGGTCATGATCTTGTGGTTTGTGAGATCAAGCCCGTTGTTGGACTTGCACCGACAGTGTGTACCCTGATTGAGATTACCTCTTTCCTCTCTCTGCCCCTCCCCCTGCTTGTGCTCTCTTTTTCTCAAGAAAGAAAGAAAGAAAGAAAGAAAGAAAGAAAGAAAGAAAGAAAGAAATCTTATGAAGAAGAGGTCCTGTGGTACCCTGCAGTGTAGTGTCCCTTATTCACTAGAACCTAGCATTTCCACAGTGTCTCCTATGTGTGCTGCATGTGCCTGCCCTACTATTGTGGTTGACTTGTTTGCCTTCAGTCCAGTAATCTGCAACAGCAATCTTTGCCTATTGTAGGTAGGTTTTGGTCCCTGTGTTGTTACTTGGCTAGTCTGGGGTTGCCTTGAGCTTGAGTTGGGTCCGACTAGGGATTGAAAATGCCAGAGCTGTGGTTGCACTGAGCTGCAGGTTATTCTCCCTGTGTTTTTTTTTTTTTTTTTTTTTTTTTCCTGAGAGGCTTTTATATGTGAGTGGAGCTTGTAGTCAGACCAGATGTCTGCCTCTAGCCTACTGCTGGGGCCACAGTGGAGCTGGTATGTGTGGTTATCTTCCCCTCTCCCCAAGGGAGGAGTCACTTTGGTACAGTAGTGCTGGCCTTTATCAGGTCTGCTTGTATAATGCAAAGCTTGTCGTGCTTTAGATGGACTCCTGCTGAAGGTGGGTCGATGGGGCTGGGCTTCAAGAGAACACAAGTATGGGCCCACTGTGTTGAAGTTTTGCACTGGTCTACTGTGGGTCCAAGTTTTGCACCTGGAAAACTTTGGAAAACTGCAGATGCAGGGTTTGAGGGGGCAGGTCTGCAGGAGAATGCAGGGGCGGGGCTTACTGTTAGCAAGACAGGTGGAGAGTATTGGCACTGTCTCCTGCAGATGTCCCTGTATCTAGCCTGGGAATGCAGGAGGGAAATGTCATCTGCCAACTCTTGTTTTGATGAAGTCTCCTAAAGATCCCTGCCCATCCTGGGCATGTTTGAAGATTAGTAAATAAATCTCCTTCCTGTGTACCCCAGGTCTTTTACAAACTATTGCTTCCATGCTAATGAAGCATGTGAGATACCACACTGTACAGTGAGATACCACAGAGTACAGTGAGATACCACACTGTATGTCAGTGTGGTTGTTTCTTATACTGTCTCTTTAAGGGTGGGAATTCAGTTTCTGATTGCCCACCACCTCTCCCAGAGCTGAGCCCACTGATTTTTAAAGTTCCAGGTGGTAAGCCCCACTTATTATAAGAACTCACAAAGTTAAGCTCCTCTGGTTTTCCAAGTGAAAAATTATGGGGATTTATCTTCCTAGTGCAGGTTCCTCATGCCTGTGGTGCTGGTGTGGCTTCTGCCTTTTCTCTTTTTCATGCTTGGGACGTGTCTCCCTCTGCCATAGTTTTGTAGGCCAATTTGTTTCCTAACCATAGTTTCTGCCCTTCCTACCATTGTCACTGTGGCCTCTTCTTTATGTTTAGCTGTGGAGACTTTGTTCTGCCAGTCTTTGGGTTATTTTTTCCAGGTTATTTACACTGATGTGGTGTTATCTAGGTGTATCTGTGGGATGAGGTGAGCTTTGGATCTTCCTACTCTGCATCCTCTCTGGAAGTCCCCCACGCTTTCATATTTTAACAAGTAAATTGTAACAAAAAGTTCTTCAAAATATGAAAAATTACGGCATAGTTTAATAAAAGTGCCAAAGTAAACAAACTTACAAAGAAAGAAGGTAAGAATCAACTAAACAGGTGTTTCCACAAAGGAGAAAACAGGGTTATTCCTTTGAACCTAAGATGCTGAAAAGAGCAAGAAATGATCTTCTCTAATAAGACTTCTATTTTGAGTTCCTGAGGCTTGAGACCCTAGAGCCAAAACAAAACAAGGCAGGACAGAAAAACGAAAATTGGGCAGAGTCCTTAGAAACGGACCAATGGACTCACACTCACTTGCATCCTCAGGCTGAGAACACAATTCATACTCACAGAAGTGCTTCTAACTACATCTCAGGTTTTCTATGACCTCAAACAACCGCCCTCTCTTCAGTCTCTCTCATTTCCAGTGAGCAGCATGACTTATGTTATGCATATTCATTCTGCAGCTGCTTCCAACACAAAGACCCAAGCACTTTCTCTCATGAATCACTATCACAACCTTTTAATAGTTGGGAGCATTTTAAAATAAAAACAAGGAAGAAGTTGAGATTTTTTTGAATTTCGTTTTTGCTGTTGGATAATATCAGTTAAGCTATCAGACTCTTACAGAGGATATATCATATCATTTTTAAAAAATTACATATCACTTTCTTTGTTTAAAAAACATCTTTATGTAACTCTAATTTCCATAGTCTAATCTTAGTTTTTCCTCTTTACATATTACAAAAAATGTTTTTATGACTCTGTTATTTTGTGAACTTCATTGTAAATAACTTGAGTACAGACCTGAATATGTGGCCTCCAGCGTCTCTCTTCTGTCACTGAAATTCTCTGATCCTCTGCCTAAATCTTTCTTGAATTCTTTCCAGAATTTGTTATTATTACAAATACCTGAAAAGTCTTGTTTTACACTGTTTACTGATAGCGCAGAGTCCCAGGACCCCTATTATCACATGCTTTTGGTGTATTCAAGCAAGAATAACAACCCAAAAGAATTTAAGAAACGAAATAACTAAGAGAATTTAAGGAAATAAATAACTTACAAATATCACAAAACAAAATAAGCACTAAATGGAAGGGAATAGAGGTTGTGTATTTGAGCTATTAGACATTCTTTTATGACATACTTAGTCTTTAATATGTTAGTTAATAAAATTTAACATCCAGGCATTTTTCTCAAGTGTATATTTCCCTCTTACAATGAACTATTCTTTTTCCATAATGGATCATCTATGGTGCTTATTTGCCTAGGTATCACACAATTTGGCACATAATCATACACTGTTTATATGATTCTCTAAGTGTTTGTCTCCTTGGGAGATTACAGGTAATTGAATTTGCTAAAGTACTGTTTCTCTCCCTTTCTTTTCTTTCTTCCTTTCTTTCTCTCTTCTTCTTTCTTTCTTCTTTCTTTCTTTCTTTCTTTCTTTCTTTCTTTCTTTCTTTCTTTCTTCAGTTATAGTCCTGAAGTAGCCATTATTATGTTTCTCATTTTAACCAATGGTTCTGGGCAAAATGCCTGTTCATAATAAATCCCCTAATATTGGTTGAGTTGATGAATAAGTGAATAAGTACTTACTGATTTGAATTAAAATTAAATGCATGCTGAAGAAGAATTACCACTGGTAGGAATCAATGAAACTATTGTGTTCTAAGCTGTTTACATGCCATTCATCCTTAGATGTGTATTAAAAAAGTGCTAGATGCAAGTACTATTAGGTGCTTTACTTATATCACCTTGCTTATTCCTCACAATAACCCTAAGGGAATGATTAGTCATAAATCCTTTGTTTGCAGTTGATAGGACAGTAAAATAAAATTGGCTTACACAACAAAGGGGTTATGGCACAACTTCATTCTGGGTCCATTTGGGTAAGGATAAGTCTCCTGGCTCCATATTACCTAAATAGGCTCCTGATAGTAGCTTTGAGTAGCTTTAGATTCTCCCCTCTTGGTTACAAGTTAATTGTAATCACACACCTCACACTTTCAAAATACTGGAAATGTATGAAGCCTTCATTCTAAGAAGACTCAGCAAATATATTTCCAGATGAGCTATGTACCCACCCTGAACTAATCACTGTAACCCGTAGGATGGAATGTTACTGATTTAAGCTAATCAAGATCTCCCAGAATTGAGTGATGTCACATCAGTTGAAATCATGTAGACTAAATGTGTGTGTGTGTGTGTGTGTGTGTGTGTGTGTGTTTGTGAGTGGGGGGAGGGGAGGATAGATTGACAGGAATATAAAAGTATATTCATTAAAGAATGTAGAAATAGACACTAGAATGCAAAATAATAGAAAACTACTATGCCCAGTACCTCTGTTTTAAAGATAAGGAAACAAGAATTCAAAGAGTTTTTGTCATTTTCCTAAGATCACACAGCTAATAGTGGCAGAAGTGAAATTCAAATTAAGTCTATCTCCAACGCCAATATATTACATGGCCTCCCTTAAAAATTTATTACTGTCTTTCGCTTTGCAGTCTGCCATCACAAAAGTACTTCTAAAGTCTTCTGCCAATGATAGAGTATCCTGTGGACTATCAGTACTAGAAATAAATATATATTTTTATAATGCAACTTATTCTCAATGTCATGTGTCTATTCTGCTATTCATCTCTATTTAAGTGATAAAATGATCATTCACTAATTTTTTGTCTGGGAGCTAATACCCACCCATTTATATTTTAGGAAGGTATTGATTGGAAAAAAAAGTGCAAGAAATAAAAAAGAATAGTTGTTGAAGTAACAGTGACAAAAAATTGGTAGGAGCCATATTTATGACAGTAAATATATTAGAGCATTATCCAATGCATTCAGTGCAAGATTTGTTTCTGATACAATAATTTTTGTGTTGAGTCCACAATGGTAGTTTAAGGTAAAGGAAATCAGTCAACCCATTATGAGGAATCTTTTTTTTCACTATGTATTCCATAACTAAAAAGCTATTCATTGACAGTTTAGCTGAATACACAAAGTGACTTGATTAGAGTACTTGCAAAAAACAAAGCAAAACAAAACAAAACAAATACTCGTAAACCTTGATCAGTTTAATTTCAGACATGTTAAATATATCTTAATATTTATAATTTAAAGAGCATGTATTCAGGCCACATTCCCTAATGTAAGATTTATTAAATCTGAAGGTGTTTCCTTTGTCTAAGGCTTTCCACAAATTCCAAAGAGAATCTTTAGATCAAGCCACCACCAGTTTCTCAGGGGCAAGAACAAAGCCCATTGCTCGAGGGGCAGGCTGCCCCACTGAATAAAGTGCAAGGCCTTTCCACAGAACCACAGGGGATAGGACTGCCATGCCAGTGGGCCTGGAAAGCATAGTAAAGATGCTTATTCTCAAGCCTTAGGATTTAATGGAGTTTTCCCTCAGTTTAGAATTACTTGAGACCTGTCACCCCTTTCTTCTTTTCAATTGCTTTCATTTGGAATGGGAATGTCTGTCCCTTGCCTGTCCTATCATTGTATTTTAGAAGCACGTAACCTGTGTGGTTTCACAGGTTCCCAGCTGGAGAGGAACTTTCCCTCAGGGTAAACTGTACCTCAAGTCTCATTCATATCTAATATAGATAATAGTTATATGAGACTCTGGTCGTAGGCTTTTGAGTTGGTGTTAGATTGACTTAAAACTTTTGGACCTGTTGGGATAGATTGAATATATTTTACATGAGAGAAGGACATGGATTTTGGGGTCCAAGGACAGAATGCAACGGAGTGAATGTATGTATCTACCCAAATTCATATGTTGAAGCCCTAATTTGAAATGAGGCTGTATTTGGAGTAAGAAAGTAAAGCTAAATGATGTCCTCTATGTGGGACCCTGATTTGATAGGATTAGTGTTCTTATAAGGAGAGATACCAGAGATCTATCTCTCATGACCATGTGAGGACCCTAAAAGCCAGGAAGAGAGGTCTCACCAGAACTCCACCATGCTGGCACCCTAATCTCAGACTTCTAGCCTCTAGAATTATGAGAAAATAAATATCTGTTGTTTAAGCACCGCCTTCAATCTGTGATATTTTGTTATAGCAGCCTGAGCCTATTAATGCAGGAAGGTTGGCTGAATTTAAAATGCAAGGGAAAAATCACAAATCATTGGTATAATTTTATTTACAATTTTGATATCACTATGAAATAGCTATCAAAGTCCCCATACCAAGGGAAACTTATGGATCACATAAGGCCAGATTTACTAAACTTACTGAGTAAACTTGCAGAGGGAAAGTTAAGACTCATACAAAGCTTGTGGAGCTGGGATTAGTAACAGGGTGGTTTCAGGACACATGCTTGTTAATGAGGTCTGGGCAAAGACTGATCAAAATTTGTAAGCTAAGTGAATTGTTGAAGCTATCCATAGTCTTAAATTTAGAGCACATGAACCCTGGCTATTTATGAAGTTAACCATTAAATCAGTTTGTGATTGTATCCAGGAAAATATATTTGTGAATGATCTGGCATTAAAACAATTTAAGCTTTAGATAATTTTTCTGTCAGGACATGGTTTGTACAGTTTACCTGTGTTGCAAATCACAGTAGAATTTTGTGGTTTGTCTTTAATTTCTCATCTGATGCTCAGAATAGTGTCCTTCTTTTTCAATATACTCTTCATCCACAGGCCTTTCATAGCATTTAGGCTAGATCTTTTAATTTCTTGATTTAAATATTTTATAGTTAACCTAAAAGTCAAGCTAAACCATTATTTTCTTCCCCCATTTTTAAGATATATTTGACTTATGTATGTAATTTAAGGTGTACCGTGTGTTGATTTGATACACTCATATATTGCAAAATGATTACCACTACAAGGTTAGCTAACACTTCCATCATGTCACATAATTACTATTTCTTCTTTGTGGTGGAAATAGTTAAGACCTACTATATTAGCATCTTTTAAGTTAATAATATAGCATTAGTAATTATAACCATGTACATTAGATCTATGGGACTTACTCATCTTATGACCAGAAATTTGTATCCTTTGACTGAAATCTTCCCATTTCCCCCACAGCCTAGCCTCTGGTAACCATCATTCTACTCTGTTTCTAGGAGTTAGGCTTGTATGGATTCCACATACAAGTCATTTCATATAGTATTTATCTTTCTTTGTTTGACTTATTTCACTTAGCATAATACCCTTAAAGTCCATCCATGTTGCAAATGGAAGATTTTGTTTCTTGTGGTTGAATAATATTCCATTGTGTGTATGTATATGTGTGTGTATGTATATGTGCGTGTGTATGTGTATACCTTACATCTGCTTTACCCACTCACCCCTTGACAGACACTTAGCTTATTTCTGTATCTTTGTTATTTTGAATAATGCTACAATGAATTGGGAGTACAGATACAGTACAGTACAGATACAGATCTGAAGTACAGATCTTCAAGATCCTGTTTTCATTACTTTTGGATATATATTCCATAAGTGAGATTGCTGGATCATAAGGTAGTTTTATTTTTAATTTTTTAAGGGGCTTCCATACTGGTTTCCATAGTGGTGATACCAATTTACATTCCCACCAGTAGTGAACAAAGTTTCCCTTTTCTCCACATTCTCACCAACACTTATTATTTCTTTTGATGACAAGCATTCTAACAGGTGATTTTTTATTGTGGTTTTGATTTTCATTTCCCTGATGATTAGTGATGTTGAGTGTCTTTTCATGTACCTATTAGCTATGTGCAAGTCTTTTTTGGAAAAATGTCTACAGACCATTATATTTCATCACATTTGCTTAGTGACTCTTATCTGTTCTAGACTTGCTCTTTCTTATATATCTTAACTCTAAGCACTCTTTTTACCTAATTAAATATATATATACACATACATATGTGTATATATATGTATATATATGTATGTGTATATGTATATGTATATATATGTATGTATATATGTATATGTATATATATGTATGTATATATGTATATGTATGTACATATGTATATATGTATGTATATATATGTATGTGTATATATATATGCACACACACACATATATATACACAATGGTTTAAATGCTGATTAAATCATCTGGAATGTAACTTCTGTCAATATTTTGAGATTTTCAAATATTGGGAAGTTTCTTACTTATATGCTTCTTATACCAAGGTACTAGTATTCAAGATTATTAAACACTCTAGATAATTTGGGATGAAAATAATTTAATTTTATTATTTTAAAATTAAATATGAATTTATTATTGCATTCAATTATCATGACTTTTTAAAAAATTGGCACTAGACTTAAAATTATGTTCGCTTAGGTCATAGCAGTGTGCTTTGTCCCATAGATCTTTGGGGATGCAAATTCATTTTCTTTTGCTGTTAATTAGATTCCAGAGGGAAAGTTTGATAAGTACTGCTATAGCAGAATCATTATTATTAAATGGAGTCTAATTTGTTTACTTAATTTGTATACGTTTTAATATCTTTTAATTTTTGAAATATTCATCATTTCATAGGTTTCACAGGCCAAGGCAATATTTTATTTGAAATATTAGAAAGGGGTATCTGGAATGGAATCAGAGCTAAAATGCACACTTTTGTAGGTTGGAAGAAATAAGTACAAACTTAGAAGTCTTTGTCTTGACATTTTCATTAGTTAATATGATATATCAATGACATTCTTTTTCCTTATTCTGCCAGTTTACCTTGTTTACGAGTCCTATGTTTCTGCAATACCAACAGGGAATTTTGATTATGTTACAATAAACCAATTATTACTGGTATTACTCATCCTTTTTTATTTAATGAAATAAAATGACAATGGTATTTCTAAAATTATGTTACTTATTATTGGAGAAGTATCAGCGATGTTTATACTCAATATTTGTTTTTTAAAAAATGTAAATTATAAATGTGTAGTGTTATATGATGGATTTAATTCATTTCATTTCCATATTGGAACTCTCACCTGCTTTGGAGACAAAGAAGGGGAAATTAGAAGCCATAGTAATAAATAAATAACTTAATGAGATTCTATTCCTAGGTTTGGCATAAGTCAACAGCTTTGTTTTGTTTTGTTTTCTTGAAAGCAAACGAAGCAACAGCTGCAGCTAGACGAAACATCTCTAAGTTAGAAAATGAAATATTGAACACTGGGATGAAATATGAAATACATATTTTATAAATTTACTAAGACTTCCATTTAGCAATCCATGATGTCAGAACTCAAAAGTTCCTACAGTCTGCTAAGGTTTTTAAAACTTTTAGGCTTGCTGTTTTGAAGCAGACCCTGCAATTCTGAGAATATGAAATCTTCTCTGTAACCATTGTGGGTATGTGTGTGTATATGTGTATATATGTATGTGTGTGTACGCACTCTCTTAACAGTTGTCTTCCAGTCTCCTCTTGACTATTCCAGCAAAAGTAAACCAAGAACTCTTCAGTATGGAATTCCAAGCTGGAATTTCTTGGAAATACAGTCCAAATGGATATTTGTGAATGTTTGCCATGTATATGTCGTTCATCTAAATAATGGAAGGCCTGGGGTATAAGGTTTTCAAAGGAAATAAAAAAGGTCTGTTTATCCCCACTCAAAATGCACTCCATCTCTGACAGAGCATTTGAAAAGATGGAGAAACTAAGCCATCTGGAAGTTTATGAGAATTGTAGTTTCATTTTGAATTGGTGAACTATTGAGTAGATTTCTAATTTAAAGGTAAAATAAAGACTAATTTCAATGAAGAAATAGTGTCTTAGAGTAAAATGAATGAGGCTCCTTTTGAGGTGAAGCAGGAAGAATGAGTAACAATTCCAGATGCGTAAGACTAACCATGGAGATGTTTCTCTTTCTTAAACTTATGGCAATTGTTTTCAGTCTCTACGTTGGAGTCTCAGATGTTTGTAGTGTTAAAAGCTCCCCAGGTGATTCTAATCTTTAGCTATATTGAAAACCACTAAACTGGAAAAAAATAGGTCTTCCATTTGCCAGGAACAGCAGAGGGGGGGAGGGGAGAGGTGAGATAGAGAAATAGAGAAAAGCAAAGAAAGGGAGATAGAAAGAGATTGGTGGGAGGGGAATAATCTGAAAACATACAAAGCAGTAATATCAGAAATCTTATGGTTCTGGCAGTAGGTTATTGATTCCTCAGAAATTTAAATGGCTTGGAATGTCTGGAAAATGTCTAGTCCCTGAGATTTTTAGACCCAGATGAGAGTTTGAAGCATAAATAGGCTTTAAGATTGTGGGACACATGAAACTATCATCTCAAAGAGATATCTGTGTTCCCATGCTCATTGCAGCATTTTTCATAGTAACCAAAGTATGGAAACAACCAAGTGTCAGTGAATGAATAGATCAAGAAAATGCGGTATCTATATACAGTGGGATATTATTCAACATTTTAAAAAGAAGGAAATCCTGACAGCATGGATGAATGTTTCATTTATGCTAAATGAAATAAGCCAAAGATAGAAAGACAAATACTGCATAGTTTACTTATATGTGGAATCAGAAAAAAAAAAAGTTGAACTCTCAGAAACAGAGAGAAGAAAAGTATTTTCCAGGGGCAGAGGGATGAGGGGAAATAGGGAGAGGCTGGTAAAAGGCTACAAACTTTCATTTATAAGATGAATAATGTCTGAGGATCTAATGTATAATAGTTAACACTGAATTGTATAATTGGAATTCATTAGAAGACCAGAATTTAAGTTTTCTCACCAAAAAAAGTAAATATGTGAAGTGATTGATGTATTAATTAATTAGGTAGAATTCTTTTACTATATATACATATATAAAATCATCACATTGTACTCTTTAATTATTTTATGATTTTGTCAGTTATATTTCAATAAAGCTAAAAAAAAGATTGTGGAACATTATGAAAATGGATCCTTAGTTGTCATAGTATTCCAGTTACAGATTGAGTGTATTAATTATTCCTTCCTAAACATGAAGCAGTTCTACAGTGTAAATGAAAGAGTGCTTGCAGGTGGAGAACTCAGTGTGGTATTTCCCGAGTTTCTGGGAAACAGCTGCAGCTACAAGATATAGGAACACTACCCTGACAAGGACCTGAACTCTGTACCCCATAAGCATCAATGATATGAACTGCACTCTCTGGGTCAAAATGCACCACACGGTAACACCTCTTCTTATTAAAATATGATGTGTATAACCAAATACAATATTTCAAGTTCGGTTTGGCCATTGCAGGGAATAGAAACTTACCTTCTCCATCTGGATATTATATAGCTCTTAATGCTGCCAAAGATTTCATTAATATTTCTGACTGCTTTGTCAGGCTCTGTAATCATTTTAAGCTTGCAGTGAGTACTCCTCACCCCTTGGGGAGTGTTTCTGGAAAGCATGTCCAGGTTGCTCCTATTTCAACATCAGGTGAAGTACTTTCTGTGGGTTCAGACTCTTGGACTCAGATACTAAATCAGAATCTGGGAGGGTAAGGCTCAAGTGTATAGAAGTATGGTACACTCCTTAGGTCTTCCTTTTTTAAAAACGTTTATTCATTTCTGAGAGAGAGAGAAGCACAAGCGGGGGAGGAGCAGAGACAGAGAGAGGGAGACACAGCATCTGAAGCAGGCTCCAGGCTCTGAGCTGTCAGCACAGAGCCCAATGCTGGGCTCGAATTCAGGAAACATGAGATTGTGACATAAACCAATTGGAATTAGGTCTTTCTAATGTACTCGGAGAACAGTTCTTATATTCCACTGGAAAAGTTGGAGGGGCTATTACCACCTATAAATATATAGATTTGAGATGAATTTGGTATTTATGGGGAACAATAAGAAAATTAAAGACAGACCTGCAGTTAAGTCTAAGACTAGTTAGTAGAAGTGTTGTGGCAGGAAAGAACAAAAGAAATAACCAATTGAGAAGCTTTACTTGGAACCAGAATATAATCTACTTTGGTAAACAAATATAAAGCAATAGGTCTAGTTAAAGTCTGTTATTATACGTAAATATTTTTTTCTTGTGATTAGAACTTTTTTTTCACATTTATTATTTGTTATTTTAATTACAGTATAGTTAACAAACAGTGTTACATTAGTTTCAGGTTACAATACAATGATTAAACAATTCTATACAGCACTCAGTACTTGTGATAAGAACTTTTAAGATGTACTCTCTTAGTAACTTTCAGTTATTAAGTATAGCAGATTAACTACAGTTACCATGCTATATATTACATCCCCATGACATTTATTTTATGACTAGAAGTTTGTGTCTTCTGACTTCCTCCATGGATTTCTTGCCACCCTCCCCTGCCCTGCTTCTGGCAACTACAAATCTGTTCTCTGTATCTGTGATCCTGGGGAGGTTATTTTTTATTTATTATTTTTTAAAATTCCACATATAAGTGTTGATCAGTGTTTCTTAAACTTTAAAAAAATTTTTTTTAGTTTATTTATTTTTGAGAGACAGAGACAGCGCAAATAGGGGAGAGTCAGAGAGAGAGGGAGAATCCCAAGCAGGCTCCACGCTGCCAGCACAGACCCTGATGCCAGGCTGCTTGAACCCATGAAACTGCGAGATCACGGCCTGAGCCGATACCAAGAGTTGGACGTTTAACCGACTGAGCCACCCAGGTGCCCCAGTGCTTCTTAAACTTTAGTGTGATCAGATCAAAATAAGTGCAGAATCTCAGACTCCACATTCAGGGAACAAAATCTTTGTACTTTTTTTTTTGAAAGGCCAGGAATCTGCCTTTTTAACAGTCACTCGGGTGTTTTTGTGAGGAAATGATCTTCTCTTGATCCTTGTCCTCTTGTCTCTTCCAGGATATTCTTCCTTTCCCAATTTCCCTTTCTAATTGAATTCTACAACTTCTCTGTTGCCTTGGATTCTTCTCAGTATGAATAAGTTTAAGAAACAGGCATCATAAGATTATTTCCTTTTAAACTTATGTTAGTTTCCTAAGAGTTGCCATAACAAATCATCCACAAACTAGGTGGCTTAAAACAACAGACATTTTTGTCTCATCATTCTGGAGCCTAGAAGTCTGAAACTGAGACTCAGCAGGCCAGGGTTCTTTTGAAGCCTCTAGAGAAGGATTTTTCCTTGCCTGTTCCAGGTTCTGGTAGCCTCAGGTATCCCTTGGTTTTCAGCATAACTGCATTTCTGTGCCTCAGTCTTCAGATGGCTGTGTTGTCTTCCCTTTGTGTCTACATGTGTCTGTGTCTTCACATCGTGTTCTCTTTTCTGTGTTTCCATTTTCTTCTTCTAAGGACACCGGTCATTTTGGACCAGGGCCCACCCTAATATAGTATGACCTCATCCTTACCTGATTACATCTGCAAAGATCTTATTCCCAAATAAGGTCACATGCATATCTACCAAGGGTTAGAACTTGAACATATCTTTTGGGGGACATAATGCAATGCATAATGAAACTGTATGTCACTTTTTTTCCCCCTCATTGCTCTCCTTTCTTCAGCTAAGATTCTGGAACAAATCGTCTACACTCATTGGTATCACTTCCTTGTCACCACATTTAATCTGTCTTTGAACCCCACTAGCTCACTGAAACTGTGTTTGCTGGAGTAAGTTTTTTTTTTTTTTTTTTTTATTGAGGAGCGAGGAGGGGCAGAGGGAGAGAATCTCCATGCTGAGCGTGGAGCCCAACACAAGGTTTTATCTCACAACCCTGGGGCCCAAGCCAAAATCAAGAATCAGATGCTCAATTGACTGAGCCATCCAGGCACCCCTGAATTTTGAACTCTTAACTGACAAAGATAAAGGGCACTTGTTAATTCTTGTCTTACTCCAGAATACTGAGCAGTCTCTTCTTAAAGCTCCTGCTATTTCAGTAAACCCAAATCAACCTGGTTACATAACAGCTTTTAGTTTTGCTTTGGTAGATTGGTACAGCCATGAAGGAAGCTATAATAAAAGCAAATCTTAGGTAACGTTATGCCACACATGCAGGTAATTTTAACTGAACTCTAGAAGTATTAGCACAAAAACAGTTCCTGAAATTAGTGCCATTAACTGGGGGAACTTACTGTTCCTGTCCTTTCAGCACTCCAGCAACCACTTTACATGTTCGGTTTACACAAAGCAGATGCACCAAAAGGCAGAACTGTATTATTTTGCATAATCTCATGCATCGTGTCGCACTGCCTATATAATACTATTTAAAATTAAATTTTAGATACATTATAATGTAATGCTCACCTTGTTTTCTTTCCATATCTAGGAATACTGCCTTTTTTCCTCCAATGATCCTCTTATTCATTGTTTTAATTATATACTGCTGAGTAATGATATTCCAGCTACCTTAGTGGATTAAAACAATATGCATTTATTATCTCACAGTTTTTGTGGATCAGGAGTCGATCTATGGTTTAGGTATGTTTTTGCTTAGAGAGTTGCAAGGCTGTGATTAAGATGATTACCAAAACTGTGGTCACATATGAAGCTCAACTGAGGAAGGATCCACTTATAAATTTAGACTGTTGGCAGAATTCAATTCCTTGCAGTTTTATGTCTGAGGTTCTCAGTTCCTTGCTGGCTGTTAGCTGGAAGCCACCTTCAGCAACTAGAGGTAACTTGTGTTGTTGTTGTTGCTGTTGTTTATTTGTTTGTTTGTTTGTTTGTTTAGGTAATCTCTACACCCAACATGAGGCTTGAACTCATGACCCTGAGATCGAGTCACGTGCTCCCCAGACTGAGTCAGCCAGACACCCTTAGAAGTCACCTGTAATTTCTCATTGCATGAATTTTCCCAACATGAGCACTTTCTTTTTCAAAGCCAGAAAGAGAAAGAACTCCAGCAAGTTGAGTGCTATAATCTTACATAGTCGTACAATCATATGTACAGAATTATGTCCATGTCATCCATTGTTTAGAACCACCTCTCACGCTCAAAGAGTGGGACTCCACATTTGTATAAACACCAGGGGGTGAGCATCATGGGAGCCACCTTATATGTCTTCTGTCTCCTCACATGCAGTCTTCCTGCTCTAAATATTCTGCTTAGGTAATGTCGCCTTCATATACGACTTTAACCGCTAAGTATATACTGTTTGTTCCAAAAATCAGTATCACCGCCTAAGTATCTCTCCTAAGATCTCAAACCATACAGTTAGCTCCCTTCCCTTAGATATTTTTTTATGTGAATGTAGAAATTTCTATGTTTAAGACAATACCAACCTTTTCCCTTCCTCTCCAAATTGTTCTTCCCTCTTTTTGGCCATCTCAGATGATGACACATCCTACGTGAAGTGCATATGGATCACAAACCTGAGACTGATTTATTTGTTCTGGAGTGGAACCCAAACATCAGTATTTTAAAGAAGTTTCCCAAGTAATTCCAATTTGTAGCTCAGATTGATAACTAATGATCTATAGCATGACTGTTTCATCTGCTTCATAACATGTATCACCATCAGAAATTATCATGCTTCTTTATTGCCTTATTCTTTTTCTCTCAGAATGTAAACTCCCTGAAAGCTTCTTCATCACTGTATCTTATATATATATATGTATATATATCCACTATATCTCATATGTATTAATATTTCATATAAATATGACTATATGAGATATATGTGAGATATATATGTGAGAATATATGAGATATACATGAGGTATATAAAATTGTTTTATTCACATATATATCTCATATATATGAGTATTTCATGTATATGGATATATTCATACATACATTCATATATATCTCAATATATACAATACGTTACTTATTTTAAACAATACTTATTATGGGTCAGTATTATTATAATTGTTTATATATATTATTAATGAATCCTCACAAGTCTCTTATGAGTCTATTTTCAATTCTATTATTCTTCTTTTATCAGTGCAGCAAAGTTATTTACTCAAGGTCACATATAAAGTAGTGCTGAGATTAAAACCAGGTCCGCATGGTCTTGACCAATATGTTGTACATATGCTTTCCAGTTATATACATTTACTACTCAAATTGTTATCACTTTGAGTATGTCATTTATCCACTGTGGTAGGATTAGAAATCAAACCATCTATTGCCACCAGAATATGTTACCTTTTTTCATTTTGCTCAACATCCTTACATATTCCATGTTCTGCCTCTGATGGTTATTATAAATGCAATTATTATCAAGCAATGCATAGTGCTTACCAACAATATTCTAGACACAGCAGAAGCATACCATCCAACGTGCTCCCCATTCTGCACTTTGATCCACAACTTTTACCCACAACTGTCTTTGCATTTTAAAATCATGAATTCCCCAAACATCCCATGAGGTAAATGAATATTTATTATCTCCATTTTACAGGTGCATAAAGTTAGACATAGACTAATTAAGTAAGTTCTTCAAGGGCAGAGAGTGAGTTGATTAGAAAATCAAGGTTAGCATTGAACATTCCAGGTTCCTGCTTGTAACAGGAATGGATGGTATCCTAAGTTGGTTTCACTATACATTGTTGGAAATATTTAAGCTTTCATGATATATCCTCCATTAGTTTTTGGACATTGCCCAGAAGAATTCACAGTAAGTTTATATTCAGCCCTTAGATATGTATGCAGTTTTTGTCTATTGGCTTCTGTGAGAGATACAAAAATGAAGCTGAAGAAAGAATTTAGCCCACAGTAATTATATCTTCCTGTAGAGATTCTGGTAATTATGTTTGGAAATTTCTTCACTATATAATTTAAAGGTTTTTATTTTGTAATATAGCTCTAATTTAGCATATAGAAGTAACTAGCTAATTAGGCTGAGATTACTTTCTACCCACAGCCAACATTTAGAACATAATCAGAGTTATTATTACAAAATTGTTTAAAGTTATATTGCTATTTATGAATATGAACTCAAACCAAAATGCATAGCATAATAACGTAATTAGGAAAAACTATATTATTTCAGTGTGGTGCCATTCAAATAACCAAATTAAAACTATATGTCCTCCATTTTACCAGTGGTAGATTTTTAGATTCAAAATATTCTTAGTTGATTTGTAACCTCTTATGTCTGGCTCTTAGAAAATGATACATTTTTCTGGTTCTTTTTTTATTCTTATCTTTTAAAGAAAAATTGATTGAAGAACAATATACATATATAGTGCATCGCCTCTGCATATGATATGTTCAGATTTTGAGATTTTGTTGAGTCTAAATATGAATTAAGATGCATGATCAAGATCATTGTGATTGAAATGATCTTTAAGAAGTCCAACAATGCTATAAATAAGAAAAAAATAAATTAACATATGAAAGGGAATTTGTTTAAGGTTAAATAGCATTTTATTTTCATCTGCATGTATCATTTCAATCACTGAGCATCTGTACTAAGATATGTGTATCTTAGAAAGGTAGGCATTAAATATAAATCT
Organism: Acinonyx jubatus; assembly: GCF_027475565.1. Lineage (NCBI taxonomy): Eukaryota > Metazoa > Chordata > Mammalia > Carnivora > Felidae > Acinonyx > Acinonyx jubatus. The sequence continues at coordinate 127,272,355 of NC_069382.1, read as the reverse complement.
TTGTAATGAATAATGTTTTTAATCAGGGGCTTTTAAACGTTCTGTTTCACAAGCTCCTACATAGAATTGGTTTCAACCATTTCAGAATATCTTAACAAATTTGCTGGGTTATACAATTTAAATGTTAACTTCCTAAGACAGCTGCTCCATTAATAGGTGAGTAGATGATACTTCAATTTATTTCCTATTTCTGAAGGCTTTCTACTTATTTGCATGTACCAGAAGACCTTGTCTTAAAGAAGAAAATAAAAACAGATTTAATCAGTACAACTGGCAATATGACTATTATGGATTCTAATTAAATAGCCAAGGGAGCATTATATGATTTTCATCAGTTAGACTAAAACTTCAGTAATTCTACCAGTAGAAATCCTCTTGCTGATTTACCAAAGTTCTCAACACCAGATTTCACACCAACCTTCCTCCCTTCCTGTCTTATCCTGAACCATCAGTAAAAACAAAAACATGTTTTTATTGCTAAAATTGTGTCATTCCAAAATATTATATAAATGGAATTATGAATTATATAGTCTGGTGAAATTGGCTTTTTTTTCTCCTAAGTATAATCCCACAAAGAATAATCCAAACTGTGTATATCCATAGTTTGTTCCTTTTTTATAGAGTAGTATTCCATGGTACTTATGTACCACAGTTTGTTTAACCATTCACCCATTGAAGGACATTTGGGCTGTCTCTAGTTTTTAAATATAAATAAAACCTCTGTGAAATTCATGTACCATTTTTTTTTGTGCAAACTGGTTTCAATCTTCTGGAATAAATGCCCAAGAGTACAATCACTGGATTGTATTGGATATTAGTTTCCTTCTGTTACTCTAAGAAACTACCACAGGCTTAGTGGCTTTAACAGTGAAAACTTTGTTATCTTACAGATGTGGACGTTAGAAATCTCACTGGCCTAAAACCAGGGTGACTTGCAAGCCTGTATTCCTTTTGGACGCTCTGCAGAACAGTCCACATCCCAGCTTTTCCAAATTCAAGGCTGTCCACTCTCCTTGATCATGACCCCTTCCTCCATCTTCAAAGATAGCAGCATAGCATCTTCAAGTCTCTCTCTTCCCAATACCCACTACCTCTGCTTCTGCCATTGCATCTCCTTCTCTGATTCTGACTTGTCCTGCTTCTTACTTTTCCTTACAAGGACCTTTGTGAACACATTGGATCCACCTGGGTCATCCTGTTTACTCTTTCCATCTCAAAATCTTTAATTTAGTCACATCTTCAAAGTGCTTTTTGCCAAGTAAAATAACATGTTCACAGGCTCTAAGGATTAGAATATCGGTATCTCTTATTGGGGCAGTACAGGTTGGCATTATTCTGCTTACCTTATACAGCAAGTGCAGACTTGGTGTTATGAAAACTGATATGTATGTGGTAATGTTTTTGAGTGGCCTGGGGAGACACCCTAGCCCTGAGACCTCTGCCCAACTCATCTCTGGGACATCACCAGAGGCCGTTAGTCTCATTGCAACAAAAGCATTCAAGGACAGACCAGACAGTGGTTTAGTGGTACAAGTTAAGAGTTTATTAAAGAGAGAGTACACTCTTGAGATGTGAGAGCAGGCAAAATCAAGGGAGAACTGCACCAAGGGTTTGAGTCTTTCTTTTGTTGACGGTTGTTAACTAAAGGGTGGAATATTTATTATTCGGGTAGAGGATTTCTTTGGGAGCAGGGTTTCAGCTTTTTCTTCCTTACTTGGCCAGAGTCTCCAACTTCTTTGTTTTGGGACTCTCTTGTTTTAATCTGGTTTCTTGTGACCTCCTTTGTGGAATGCTGCCAGGCAGGTTGCTAACTTTCCTAATAATGGGTCTTGACTCTCCCTTTGTTGGTCTCCAAGCATCTCGTTAAAGCCTAATTAACTGCTTACTCTAACAGTGATATCTCATTGTGGTTTTAATTGACATTTCCGTAATGGTTAATATTGAACATCTCATCATGTGTTTATTTGTCACTGGCATACCTTCTTTGTGAAATGTCTGTTCACTCCTTTGCCCATGTCTACTGGATTATTTGGGTTTTTTAACTGTTGAGTTTTGAGTATTCTTTTTTTTTAAGTTTATTTTGAGACAGAGAGTGGGGGCGGGGCAAAGAGAGGAGAGAGAGAGAGAATCCTAAGCAAGCTCTGCACTGTCAACATGGAGCCCAAAGTGGGGCTTGAACCCACAAACTGTAAGATCTCTATTTGAGCTGAAGTCAGATGCTCAACTAACTGAGCCACCCAGACACCCCTTGAGTATTCTTTATATATTCTAGCTAGTAGTCCTTAGGCAGCTGTGTGATTTGCATTTTTTTTTTTTTAATTTTAGTCTGTAGCTAGTCTTCTTGCCTCATCACATGGAGTCTCACAGAGCAAAAGTTCATTATTTTGATGAGTCAAAAACATGACTTCTAAATTATTCTTGCTAATTCTTAGAGCCTTTGAATTTTTCAGGAAAGCCAATGTTATGTTATGTTTTAATTCCAATTAGTCAGAAGGACTATTAAAGGGATTACAGGATAATTGGCAAATCATAGTCATAAATTGCTACATTCAAATAAATGATCCCACATATTAATCACTTTACACTTGGGCATTTTTACATGCACTATGACTGCTAGATTTTTCTGAAACTCTCTTGAGTTACCATATCATATCTTTTACGAAATATAAAAGTATGACACTTTTACTGCTAGAATTGATCAGTTTACTAAAAATATGGACTATGTATATATCTTTGTTAAATTAATATTTCCTTGTCGATCAAATAATTATTGTTAACTTTAGAAAACAAGTGAATTGTGGGGTAAGAGCCTCTGAAAAATACCAGTGTATATTAAAAGGTCATCATAGGACTTGTATTTCTTCTTCTGTGACAAGAAAATTGTGTATTCACTCCTTTCCGAGTACCTACCAATGGTTTGCAATAAGGAAAACATATGCAATAAAGTGAATAACATGGAAATAGAAAATGAAGCTTTTGGAAGGACCATGGGATTAATTAATTTGAGTTATTTATCTTTTGTGAATTTTAGCTCCCTGAAATTCATCTCACACACAAAAACACACTCAAACACTAATAAATGTATATGAGGAAATATATATAACTTGCATAATTCTTACCCAAATGAGGGGAGTATTTCTATTTCTGAAGGGAAGCAGAGATTTCCCTCTTGCTAAAACTGCTTAAGGAAATTTCTCCCTTGGAAACTTTATGAAGGATACACTGGGGAAAAAATAAGGTAAAGTTTTATAATGAACCCAGTAATAATTTTTCATTTGGCCACTTCTAACAATAATGCCTGATGAAAGCTGAGGGTATAAAATTAAGGTACGGCTCTGAAAAGGCATTTCTGTTGATGTGTTCTTAGTATCCAGCTGAAAACAATATCCTCACTATAATTTCCCCAACTAAATATTTGTTTATTTAGGATAAAAATGTGCTTTAATCTCCTATTTAAACACTCCTGTTTTCTTTTAATCTTTTATTTAAACACCCCCTCTTTGGGGCAGGGAATCACTCTTGATGCATATTGAAGATAAATGTTTTAAGATTTAGTTGTATTGGACTAAACATAATTACTTTGATTAAGTGTTTTTTGAAGATCAGAATTATTTCAAAAAACTACTTCTGGAAGTAATATTTAAAATAAATAGCATCTCCAAAAAAGAATGACATTGAGGATGAGATAAACTAGGTATAATTTTTAATAATTCTATTGAAGTAAAGAGTTGTATGAATGCATTCTACCTTAGGTGATTTCATTTTTGTTTTGAAATTATTAAAGTCCTGACACTAAAAAGCATATGTTTTAGGGGCACCTGGGTGGCTCAGTCGGTTGGGCATCAGACTTCAGCTCAAGTCATGATCTCATGGTTAGTGAGTTCAAGCTCCGCACCTGGCTCTGTGCTGACAGCTCAAAGCCTGGAACCTGCTTCGCATTCTGTTTCCCTCTCTCTCTGCCTCTTCCCCACTTGCATTCTGTCTCTCTCGCTCTCAAAAATAAACAAACATAAAAAAATAAGTAAAAAAAATATATGTTTTAGATTGTTATCTTTGGTAAAGATTAGGAGGTTTAGCAGATTCCTATATAAATTCCTTTCAGTAAAATAGAGGAAATTTTGATCAGTTAGTTGGCAGTTTAACCCAATAGAATATGATCTCTAGTAATCTAAAAAATTCTACAAATGTAAATCCTTTGAATGGTTAATGCTATTAAAGGATCAAATCTAAGAAAAACAAATTTGATTCACAAGAGAAATGTAGTCTATTTCCTTATTTCTGTGTGTGTGTGTGTGTGTGTTTTAAAGTTTATTTATTTGTCAGAGAGAATGAGAGCACAGAAGCAGGGGAGGGACAGCGAGAGAGGGAGAGAGAATCACAAGCAGGATCACAAGCAGGTTCCACACTGACAGCGCAAAGCCCATGTGGAGCTTGAACCCACAAACCATGAGATCATGACCTGAGCCAAAATCAAGAGTTGAATGATTAACTGACTGAGCAACCCAGGCATTCCTTGTTTTTTGTTTTTGTTTTTGTTTTTAAAGAGTCAGAGAGGTGGAGAGGGGCAGAGGGAGGGACAGAGAATCTTAAGAAGGCTGCATTCTCAGTGTGGAGCATGATGCTGGGCTTGACCCCATGACCCTGGGATCATGACCTGAGCCGAAATCAAGAGATGTATACTCAACAGACTGAGCCACCCAGGCGCCCCTAAAATATATATTCTTCAGTGCTTTGAAAATAAATTAAGCTTTTATGAATGTTATTATTTATACATTGTATTTTGAAAGCCTAAGTTAGCTTGTCATAAATTTGTATCCACAGATATAATTTAGTATTACGTAATATATTCTTCCCATCTCCCCCTCTTTTTTGTGTGGAAAAATTCTTACTTCTCTTCTGCATCTCAGCCTCTAAATAAATTCTTCAGGGATACCTTCCCACTGTAGAATAGTTCTTCAGGCTGTCTGCTCTTATAGCATCCTGTACTACCAGCTTAAAATATTTTGTTTTACTGAGATGTTTAATATCTGTTTTGCATGTATAATTTAAGCTCTATGGTGTCAGATATTCAATATATCTTATTCTACTCTCTATATCAGGGCTTAAACCCAGAGCCTGGCTCATATAAATATGCAGTACAGGGGTGCCTGGGTGGCTCAGTCGGTTAAACGTTTGACTTCAGCTCAGGTCATGATCTCGCGGTCTGAGAGTTCGAGCCCTGCGTTGGGCTCTGTGCTGACAGCTCAGAGCCTGGAGCCTGTTTCAGATTCTGTGTCTCCCTCTCTCTCTGACCCTCCCCCGTTCATACTCTGTCTCTCTCTATCTCAAAAATAAATAAACATTAAAAAAATTAAAAAAAAATATGCAGTACATATTTGTTGAAAACATACCTGAATAAAATGATCACTGTTTGGTAAGAATGATTATGACTACTATCATTGGTAGTAATTGAAAAATGAAAGAAACTTATAAGAAAAGTCCTTTAAAAGCTCATCTACAGTGTATTTCTTATTGATTCTCCAGATCTTTAGTTCCTAGATTTTATTAAAATAGTATAGCTACTGGGTATATCAGGATGATTAAAAGCCAATTGGACTTAAAGGGATTTTCATTCCATTCATGGAGGTAGATCCCTATCCAAAAAACTATAACGTGGAGTCATAAATCCTATAACTGACACATATTTGTTAAGGGAGCAAGAGGAGGTAGTATGGAATTTTAATTATTTTTTTGTTTAAATGTAAAATAAAGAGACAATGAAATATTAATTGGCTTATTGTTTCTATGTGGTAATGTGGAGCAGACTTTTCAGTTCTTTAAGGGATGTTTTCATCACTGTTAGTAAATCTGAAGATGTTTATGTAGCATCAGTTACTGTTCCTCCTGGCTTTCTCCTGGCAGTACAAACCATGCCTCTAAAGGAAGATAAGTGAATGTTTTCCTGGAAGACTGGTTTCTCTACTTTTAACCTCTTTCCATGGGCTTTAGCTACTTATGCTTCTCCAAATCAAATGCCATCTGCATTACTCTTAGTATTGGTTGCACCTACAATCATGAAAGCACCTAACAAAGTAGCCAAATTTGTTATAGTATCTTTAGAGTTTCCGACAGTTACTGCATTTGGTGGGACTGGTGTGCTTCTTCAGATCTAGGGGGATATGCTTTAGAGACATGCAATGTGGAGCCATCTTAATGGTAGGCAATAGTCCCTGGCAAAGTGGAACAAATATCCTAGAAATATAGTAACCAGAATGGTAGGCCCTACTTTTTTGCTTTTGTCCTCAGTAATCAAAATCCTCAACACATATTCTTTTTTTTCCCATTGATTTTCATCAAAACAAGTTATTCTTGTGGAATAATTGCATTTGACATTACTGAATTGTCTGATAGCCAGTGCTAACCAACGATTTCCATGATAATACAGGAAACCAAGATTATGAATCCTGCTAAGAATTGAATTGAGTAATAAATGTAACTTGAGCCACTGCAAATTTTAGAATACAGCCAGTAGTAAGATTAAGATCCTGGGTTTGATGAAGTCTGATCAGTTTTCATATTTAGAGAACTATACTCTTAAACCTCAGAAAACTATCTCAAAACTAGTATCAGTTACCATGACAATGGTTTAGTGTAGGGGTGATTTAATGTAGAATAGATTTATTGCCACTATCAGGTGAATCACTTTTATTTATTTTAAAAAAATATGTTTATTTATTGTTGGGAGAGAGACAGAACCTGAGTGGGGGAGGGGCAGAGAAAGAGACACACACACACAGAATCCAAAGCAGGCTCCAGGCTCTGAGCCCTCAGCACAGAGCCCAATGCGGAGCTCAAACTCACCAACCACAAGATCATGACCTGAGCCTAAGCTGGACACTTAACCAACTGAGCCGCCCAGGTGCCCCTCAGGTAAAACATCTTTAGATCACATTTTGGGAATAATTAGAATTATATAGATAATGGTACATTTTGAAATCCCATTTAAAACATACAGTGGTAATATTTTATTAATAGAAATTCAGGAGTATCATAATAAACTGATTATTCCCTTCTTATAGTGATAAAGATGCAAATATCTAATATGTAGCTGAGTCATCCTTTCTTTGTTGTTTTAATTTTGGTCTGTTTAATTTACTTCACAACTTAATGAGGGTTGCATCTTTTCATTTTCTTAAAATATCTAGTGACAATAATGCTGAACTCTATTTAACAATCCTTTTCACTTTCTGTCCTTAAAAATAGAAGATCAAGATTTTTTTTTTAATTTTTTTTAACGTTTATTTATTTTTGAGACAGGGAGAGACAGCATGAACGGGGGAGGGTCAGAGAGAGGGAGACACAGAATCCGAAACAGGCTCCAGGCTCTGAGCTGTCAGCACAGAGCCCGACGAGGGGCTCGAACTCACGGACCACGAGATCATGACCTGAGCCGAAGTCGGATGCTTAACCGACTGAGCCACCCAGGCGCCCCAAATATCAACATGTTTGAAGAGTATTTATTTGTACTTGGGACACTCAAGTTAATCATAAGTACTAAGAATCTCTTCCAATAGTATGAAAAATACTAATTTCTGAATAATATATATATTTTAAAATCCATATGTCCATTTATATGTGGTTTTTATAGAGCCTATATCATATTTTTCTGGACACAATTCTACCATTTTCAAAATAGAAGTCATTTCTCAGCTTAACATGATGACCTTGCAATTCTGATTTTATACTACTGTTTAAAAATTGCCCTTTTAGCAAAAAAGTAAAAATTAACAAGTAATAATGAAATAATTTCAGTTTCTCCGTAATGAAATCAAGTGCACATGCACAAAGTTCTATTGGTTAGTATAATTACTTTCTTGAGTTCCTTATGCCTGGAAAATTAAAAATAATACTGTATGAAACTTAAGAATCTTCCAGAAAGGGCATCTGAATATGTTGTTTTCTGTCTAACATTAAACTGCCTGGTTTACATACATTACATAATTATAATCTCAGTGAAAAGAACTTCAATAGGAGCTTTCAAACCCTCAGAACCTCGCTAAGAGCTTTTCTATTAATCCTAGATTTAATGTTTAAGCACTGCCTGCTTTGCTCATGAATAAAAAGCCTTTGTCTTTGATATTAACATTTCATGATTTCCAAGTAATTTATTTATCCAGTAATAGGTATTATTTCTAAGTTCTTTACAGCTTTATTCTGGTTGATGAAACAAGGTCACAGAGATACCATTTCAGGTCTTGGCCTCCAAGACCTCTCAGACTTTTGCTCTGAATTAGCATAGATGGAAGTGAATAGGAGCACATTTATATTATTCGTCACCAAGTAGAAGGGCTTAAAGACAGAAGCAATTACTGAATAGGGAGAGTGTTGTCTTGGGTACCTCTTTCTATATCAAGTCTGAACATTTTACATCTGATGTCTTGGTATGTTTAAACTCTGGAATTGCCCTAGGAAATAATTTCTTGTCCACCTTTATCCACCTTTCAAGTAAATAGCCCTGAAAGCCACTCTGCCTCAATTTTGTGGCAGTAGAATTATACGAGATTTCCTTCTACCAAATAATTGCCCTGACACTGCTAAACACAGATCCTTCTGTAGGATGAGAAAAGAAAATATTGGTAGTGTTACAATGTGAAATTGCTGTGACTATTAGTCTTCAGTGAAAACTGTTGTTCTTTGACTTAGCATACTAAGACCACTTCCCATTTTATTGTGTTTTGCATATTACACAGCATTTTACACACACACACACACACACACACACACACACACACACTTACGTGATCAAAATTGATTTTCATAATTCTATGAGATGGAGATTAACCTTTAGGTTATTACATACCCAAGGCACACCTCAGGACTGCCTGCAGCCTGAGGTCGTTCCAAAGGAAGATGATACCACAAGATAAAGAAATGATTATAGTTAACTGGATGCCACCTTACTGAGAGGTAAAAGGACTTTGTCTCAAAGAATAAATTGCTCAAGGTCACATAAGTTACATCAACCTGGGGTAGGGGGGGGAAATGGAGTCACATTACATAGAATTTAAAAACAAGAGATATAAAATATTATCTGGTATTCACAAAATTTCACTCCACTCCAGAACCACTAAAGCCTCCAACATGATTTTCTAGATCCAAGTCTTTTCTTTTTTTCCTTTCTTTTATTAAGGTATAATTGGCATACAACATTATAATTAGTTTCAGCTCTACAACATAATGGTTTGATATTTATATATTGTGAAATAATCACCATAATAAATCTAGTAAATGTCCATCATCATACATAATGAATATTTTTTTCTTATGGTGAGAACTTTTAAGATTTACTTTCTTAGCAACTTCCAAATGTACAATACGGAATTACTAACTATATCACCATGTTGTATATTACATCCCCATGAGTTACTTATTTTAGAACTGGAAGTTTATACCTTTTGACTTCATTCACCCACTTCACCTACCCTCTCACCCCTCCCACCTCTGGTAACCATCAGTCTGTTTCCTGTATTTATGAGTTGGTTTTGTTTTTGTTCCTTTTATATTCCACATATAGGTGATCATATAGTATTTACATTTCTATGCCTGACTTATTTCATTACCATAATGTTCATGAAGTATATTCATGCAGTAGCAAATTGCAGAATTTCCTTTGCCTTATGGCTGAATAATATTCCAGTGTGTGTGTGTGTGTGTGTGTGTGTGTGTGTGTGTGTGTGTATACAATATATTATCTATTCATTCATCCATTGTTGGACACGTAGATCGTTTCCATATCTTGACTATTATAAATAATGCTACAATAAACAGGAGGATATATACACTTTTTCCAGTTAGTGTTTTTTCCCTCTCCTTTGGATAAATATTCAAAAGTGGAATTGTTGGATCATATGGTATTTTTATTTTTAATGTTCTGAGTAATCTCCATACTGTTTTCAATAGTGGATACACCAATTTTCATCCCCACCAGTGGTGCACAAGTGTTCTCTTTTCTCCACAACTTGTGAACACTTGTTATTTCCTCTTTTGGTAGCAGCAATTCTAACATGTGTGGGATGATATCTAATTGTGGTTTTGATTTGCATTTCCTTAATAATTAGTAATTTTGAGCTTCTTTTCATGTACCTGTTGGCCATCTGTATATCTTTTTTTTTAGCTTTTTTTTCGCTATTGAATTGTATGAACTTTTTTATACATTTTAGATATTAACCCCTTATCAGATATATGATTTACTAGTATTTTCTGCCATTCAATAGGTTGTAATTTGATGTAATCCCACTTGTTTTATTTTCCTTTTTTGGTTTTGCTTTGGTATCCAATTTAAAAAGTCTTTGCCAAGAGCTATGTCAAGGAGCTTACTACCTATGTTTTCTTCTAGGACTTTTATGGTTTCAGGTCTTTTTGTATTTTAAGGGGACAGTATTTTTTATTTTTATTTTTGTTATTTTTAAGTTTATTTATTTATTTTGAGAGAGGGAGCACACAAGCAGGGGAGGGGCAGAGAGAGAAGGAAAGAGAGAATCCCAAGCAGGATCTCTACAAGACTTGATCCCATGAACTGTGAGATCATGATCTGAGCCAAAATCAAGAGTTGGATGCTTAACTGACTGAGCCACTCAGGTGCCCCATGGCTTTAGGTCTTATGTTCATTTTAAGCAATTTTTGTGTAAGGTAATAGTGGTCGTTTCATTCTTCCACATGTGTCTGTCCAGTTTCCCCAGCACCATTTATTGAAGAGACTGCCGATTTCTCATTGTATTTCCTGGCTCCTTTGTTGTAAATTAATTGATCATAAATGCATTGGTTTATTCCTTGGCTCTGTGTTCTGTTCTATTGATCTATGTATGTTTTTATGCCAATACTATACTGGTTTGACAGCTACAGGTTTTTGTTATAGTTTGAAATTGGGGAATGTGATGCTTCCAGCTTTCTTCTTCTTTTTAAAGAGTACGTTGGCTATTTGGGTTTTTATGTGGTTCCACAGAAATTTTAGAAGTGTTTCTTTTATTTGTGTGAAATATGCCATTGGCATTTTGGTAGGGATTGCTTTGGATCTGTAAATTACCTTGGGTAGTATGAACATTTTAACAATAATAATTCTTCCAATTCTTGCACATAGAATATGTTTGCATTTATTGGTGTCTTATTCAGTTTCTTTTTTTAATATCTTATAATTTTCAATATACAGGTTTTTGCCTCCTTGGTTAAATTTATTCCTAGGTATTTTATTCTATATGATGCAATTGTTAATGAGATTGTTTTCTTATTTTCTCTTTTTGCTGCTTTGTTATTGGCATATAAAAATGCAACAGATTTTCGCATATTGATTTTTGTATTCTGCAATTTTACTGAATTTATTCATTCTAAAGGTGTTTTTTTATGATTGTGTCTTCAGGGTTTTCTATATATAATATCATGGCATCTGCAAGTGGTGATAGTTTTACTTTCTTTTCTTTCTAATGTGGATGTCTTTTCTTTTTCCTGCCTAATCTCTCTGTCTAGAACTCACAACATTATTTTGAATAAAAGTGGCCAGAATAGGCATCCTTGTGCTGATCCTGATGTTAGAAGAAAAACGTTAAGCTTTTCACCATTGAGTATCATGTTAGCTGTGGGCTTGTTGTATATGGATGGCCTTTATTATTTTGAGGTATTTTCCGCTATACCTACTTTGTTGAGATATTTTTCTCTTAATTCTAAATGGATATTGAATTTTGTCAAATGCTTTTTCTGTATCTATTGAGATGAACATATGATTTGCATCCTTCATTTTGTTAATGTGCTGTATCACATTGATTATTTTGCAGATGTTGAATTATTTTTCTATCCCTGGAATAAATCCCACTTGATCATGATGTATGATTCTTTTAATGTATAATGAATTTGTTTTGCTAATATTTTATTGAATATTTTTGCATTTATGTTTCATCAGAGATAATGTCCTACAATTTTGTTTTCTTGTTGCATTCCTGTCTGGTTTTGGTAAAAGGGTAATGCTACCTTTGTAAAATGAGTTTTGAAGCATTTCCTCTTCTAATTTCCTGGAAGAGTTTGAGAAAGATTGTTATTAATTCTTTAAATGTTTAGTAGAATTCACCAGTGAGGCTGTCTGGTCCTGGACTTTTTGTGATGGGAGGTTTTTGATTACCGATTCAATCTTCTTACTAGTAATTGGTCTGTTCAGAATTTGTTTCATCATGATTCCACTCTTGGTGGGTTGTATATTTCTAGGAATGTATTCATTTCTTCTAGGTTGTCAAATTTGTTGACATATAATTATTCATAGTAGTCTTATGATCTTTTGTATTTCTGTGGTATCAGTTGTAATGTCTCCTTTTTCATTTCTGATTTTATTTATTTGAGTCCTCTTTCTATTTTTTAAGTCTTGTCAATTTTATCTTTTCAAAGAACCAGCTCTTTGTTTCCTTTATCTTTTCTATTTTCTTTTTTTAGTATCTATTTCATTTATTTCTGATCTGGTCTTTGTTATTTCCAAGTATTTTCTGTCACCAAGGCTTTTTATCTATCCTGTGGTATTTCTTATTTTCCTGCTTTATTTTTGTAATGCTTTCTGACAATTCTATGAGTAAGAGGTCATGATCTCAATCTGAAATCTATGCTGCCAGTTTAAAAACCAAGCATCATGTTATAGCTTTCATGAGTATATAAACCAGGTGGTCATTTATTACTTAGGAAAACGAGACTTAAAGACAAACTCTTTGTCAGGCTTTTAATTTTCTTGGGACTTTTCTTCACCTCTTACACCTGCTTGACACACAGTTAGATTTTGGTGCCCATTATTTAGTATTGCTCCTCTATTTCAAGCCTCAGACGTCTATAGCTATCTTTCACGTAAATTAAAGCTTCCAAGTATTGCCACATGATAATTAAAAACAAAAACAAAAAAACAAACCTTATAGGACTAATTCTGACAGGTTTAATAAAACAAGTGATATTAGCTTTATTTTATTTTTTGGATAGGTTTTATTTGTTTATTTTAAAAAAATTTAACATTTATTCATTTTTGAGAGACAGAGAGAGACAGAGCATGAGCGGGAAAGGAGCAGAGAGAGACGGAGACACAGAATCTGAAGCAGGCTTCAGGCTCCCGAGCTGTCAGCACAGAGCCCGACGCGGGGTTCGAACTCACCAACCTCGAAATCATGATCTGAGCCGAAGTTGGATGCTCAACGACTGAGCCACCCAGGCACCCCTATTTATTTATTTTTAACAGAGATCATGGACAAGTGAAAGACAGAGAGGGAGACAGAGAATGCCAAACTGCTTGCCAGTTCAGAGGCCAGTGTAGGGCTTGAACTCACAAACCCTGAAACCATGACCTGAGCCAAAATCATCAGTGGGTCGCTTAACCAACTGAGCCACCCAGGTGCCCCAGCCTTTGTTTTTTTTTTTTAATCCTATAACTGACTTACTGTTTCTTCTATTCTAAAACTACCTCTGATCAGTTTTACCGCTTCTATTTTTCCACACTAGCTCTCTCACTACCACTACTTTTGGTATAAAAGCTTCCATATTCTTTAAACCTTATATTCTATAAAACTTACATTCTGTAAACCTTAAGCATTTTATTATATAATTAATTCTTCTTAGTACTAAATAACTGAGGTTCTTACAACCAGAAGCAAACTGCTCATTCATTATATTATACAATTTTTTTTAAGTTTTTTTTTTTTATTCATTTTGAGAGAGGGGGAGAGAGAGAGAGAGAGAGAGAGAGAGAGAGAGAGAGAGAGCGCATGCGCGGGAGCTCACACAAGCAGAGGGGGTGGGTAGAAAGATGGAGACACAGAATCGCTAGCAAGCATTGTGCCATCATGCTTGAACTTGACCTGAGCAGAGATCAGGAGTCAGCAGCTTAACCTACTGAGCCACCCAGGCGCCCCTCTTTTTGTTTTTTAAATGAAGCCAGAGTATTATTTCCTGACAAATTCAAAACAAATATAAACAAAGATTTAAAAATACTAGTAGGTATCTACTTCATACAAAATCTTAAATAAGAGATTCAGAGTCAAATACTTAGCTTGATTTATGCTAAAAATACCAAATACTATAAAAATCTATTATCAATTATTATGGGTTACTGGTTTTTTTCTCTTGTACTGCAAAATTTGGATTGCCATACCAGAGATAATTAATGTCTATCCATGTAGTACTGGAAGGTGACAACACTTGACAGAGAAAAGTTTAAGTTTAAAGAAAATTAAACCCAAAGTTTGTTTCAGTGGATAGTGTGAGGATAAATTACTCTTCAAAGATATTCCTTTTACAGAAGTACAACAGAAATGCAAATACATTGGAGAGCTCACTGGCCCAAAATAGATTTTTTTTATTTTTAAGGAAAATTAATAATTTGTACTTATTTCCATCCTATATTTATTAAATGATGTTAGTCTATACATCTACTTTATTATTTAAAAACTCACCTTAACTATATATAATTTGAATATAATAATATTACAGGAAAGTTATATTTTTATTATAAACCTATTTTATGTTTGTTTCGTAAGTTTATATTTTCCAAAAAACGTACTGTTACCTTCAAATGAATTGGGCTATGTACCAGCAAATTCTATCTGTGCTTTATATCATTAAAAGTAGATAATATCAGAAAAATAATGCCTATTCAAAATTTTAATCAGATTTCCTCCTTTTCAACTATTTATTTTTCACCAATTTGTTTTAACTAATCTGCTTCTGTGATTAGCTGCTATCTTTGTTCATCACATGGAATTAATGTGAGAGTCTTAATTACTTAAGTGAAAGGAAGGAGAGCAAAGAAGGAGGAAGGGAGGAAAATAATTAATTTTAATGAAAGGCCTAAATAATCCATAACGCAGATGTTTGGAGGGCATAAATTTATAATAGTTTTATCAATCTTTAATATATACCAAGCCTTTAAATTGTAGGGGTTAATTTTTCTTAGGTGTTATTTTAAAATAGTTGCTTCATTATTACCAGAATTGATTTTTATGTTTGAGACAATACTATACTTAGATCTCTATTAATATGTTCCTGTTGTAAGGTCCATGCAAAGATTAGTAGTTAATTTGCTATGTAAATGATTGCTTTCACTAATCAAAACATAATAATCTTTTAGTTTTATACCAAATGTATTAAAGTTCATTCAGTTATAACTAGAGAATAAACCTTAACTTAAGTGTCTGAAGATTCTTATTTAGTTCATATATTTGTTCTTCTTTACACTATTAATATATTTTGAATTCCACATTTGAATTCCATATTGAAGCCTGAGATCTAGTCAAAATTAAATTTAAATGATTAAGTTTAATTTCATTTTTGTAAACATGAAAAAAATATGATAAACATTTAAGCTTGGTACTTGATATATTAAGATGTCATTTAAAACAGCTGATGTTCAGGGCACCTGGGTGGCTCAGTTGGTTGAGCGTCTGACTTTAGCTCAGGTCATGATCTCACAGTCTGTGAGTTCGAGCCCTGTGTTGGGATCTCTGCTGACCTCTCAGAGCCTGGAGCCTGCTTTGGATTCTGTGTCTCCCCCTTTCTCTGTTCCTCCCCTGCTTGCACTCTGTCTCTCTCGCTCTCTCTCAAAAATAAATAAAGATTAAAAACAGGTGATATTCATTTTAATTTGGTACATTATGTGTTTGTGTATACATTGCCAGGGTTTCAGTACACCTTGCTTAAAAAAAAAAAACTAGCCATCTTTGAAGAGGCTATGGATAACATTTCATATAGCTGAAAATGCCATTTGCAATTTTATAAACAACTGGAATATTACTTAAAATATTGTTTTCAAAATTTTAGAGTTCATTTTTAGACTTTCTTTTCTTCCAAGATTTCATTTAAATTCAAATTAACATATGGTATAGTATTGGTTTCAGGAGTAAAATTTAGTGATTTATCGCTCACATGTAACACCCGGTGCTCATCACAACAATTTCCTTCCTTAATGCCCATCACCCATTTAGCTCATTCGCCCACCCCCCTCCTCTCCAGCAACCTTAAATTTGTTCTCTATAGTTAAGAGTCTGTTCCTTGGTTTGCCTCCCTCTCTCTCTCCCTTTCCCCCCTCTCCCCTATATATATATATATATATATATATATATATATATATATATATATACACACACACACACACACACACACACACACACACACACATCTGTCCTGTTTCTTAAATTCTACATATGAGTGATATCATATGATATTTGTATTTTACTGATTTATTTCACTTAGTATGATACACTTTAGCTGTATCCACATGGTGGCAAATGGCAGATTCCATTCTTTTTTATGGCTAATAATATTCCATTGTATATATACCACATCTTCTTTATCCATTCATCAGTTGATGGACATTTGGGCTCTTTTCATAATCTGGCTATTATTGATAATGTTGCTATAAACATTGGGGTGCATACATCCCTTCAAATTAGTATTTTTGTATCCTTTGGGTAAATACCTAGTAGTGTAATTGCTGGGTCTTAGTATAGTTCTATTTTTAACTTTTTTGAGGAACTTCCATACTGTTACCCAGGTGGCTGCACCACTTTACATTTCCATCAACAGCATAAGAGTGTTCCCCTTTCTTATCCTTACCAACATCTATTGTTTCCTGAGTTGTTAATTTTAGCCATTCTGACAGGTGTGAGGGGGTATCTCATTACAGTTTTGATTTGTATTTCCCTGATGATGAGTGATATTGAGCATCTTTTCATGTGTCTGTTAGTCATCTGGATGTATTCTTTGGAAAAATGACTATTCACATCTTCTGCCCATTTCTTAACTTGATTGTTTTCTGGGTGTTGAGTTTGAAAGTTCTTTATAGATTTTGGATACGAACCCTTTATCAGATATGTCATTTGCAAATACCTTCTCCCATTCTGAAGTTTGCCTTTTAGTTTCATTGATTGTTTCCTTAGTTGTGCAGAAGCTTTTTATCTTGACGAAGACCCAATAGTTCATTTTTGTTTTTGTTTCCCTTGCCTCTGGAGACGTGTCCAGTAAGAAATTGCTGTGACCTGTATGTAAAATCAGCATAGAGAAATCTGTTGAATTTCTATATGTCAATAATGAAGCAGCAGAAAGAGAAATCCAAGGAATTGAACCCATTTGCAATTGCACCAAAACCTATATGATACCTAGGAATAAACCTAACCAAGAGGTCAAAGATCTGTACTCTGAAAACTATAGAACACTTATGAAATAAATTGAAGATGGCAGAAAGAAATGGAAAAACATCTCATGCCCATAGATTGAAAGAGCAAATATTGTTAAAATGTCTCTATTACCCAAAGCAACCTACACATTTTATACAATCTCTATCAAAATACCACCAGCATTTTAACAGTTAGAAAAAATAATCCTAAAATTTGTATGGAAACACAAAAGACCCTGAATAGCAAAAGAAATCTTAAAAAGAAAAGGAAACCTGGAGGCATTATAGTTCTAGACTTCGAGCTATATGACAGAACTGTAATCATCAAGACAGTATGGTACTGGCACAAAAAACAGACATATAGATCAATGGAACAGAATAGAAAACCCAGAAATGGACCCACAACTTTATGGTCATTATTGAAGTAAAATGATCACAGACATTTTTGTTTATTTTATTTTATTTTTTTCAATATATGAAATTTATTGTCAAATTGGTTTCCATACAACACCCAGTGCTCATCCCAAAAGGTGCCCTCCTCAGTACCCATCATCCACCCTCCCCTCCCTCCCACCCCCCATCAACCCTCAGTTTGTTCTCAGTTTTTAAGAGTCTCTTATGCTTTGGCTCTCTTCCACTCTAACCTCTTTTTTTTTCCTTCCCCTCATCCATGGGTTTTTGTTAAGTGTCTCAGGATCCACATAAGAGTGAAACCATATGGTATCTGTCTTTCTCTGTATGGCTTATTTCACTTAGCATCACACTCTCCAGTTCCATCCACGTTGCTACAAAGGGCCATATTTCATTCTTTCTCATTGCCACGCAGTACTCCATTGTGTATATAAACCACCATTTCTTTATCCATTCATCAGTTGATGGACATTTAGGCTCTTTCCATAATTTGGCTATTGCTGAGAGTGCTGCTATAAAACATTGGGGTACAAGTGCCCCTATGCATCAGTACTCCTGTATCCCTTGGGTAAATTCCTAGCAGTGCTATTGCTGGGTCATAGGGTAGGTCTATTTTTAAGTTTTTGAGGAACCTCCACACTGTTTTCCAGAGTGGCTGCACCAGTTTGCATTCCCACCAACAGTGCAAGAGGGTTCCCGTTTCTCCACATCCTGTCCAGCATCTATAGTCTCCTGATTTGTTCATTTTGGCCACCCTGACTGGCGTGAGGTGATATCTGAGTGTGGTTTTAATTTGTATTTCCCTGATGAGGAGCGACGTTGAGCATCTTTTCATGTGCCTGTTGGCCATCTGGATGTCTTCTTTAGAGAAGTGTCTATTCATGTTTTCTGCCCATTTCTTCACTGGATTATTTGTTTTTCGGATGTGGAGTTTGGTGAGCTCTTTATAGATTTTGGATACTAGCCCTTTCAGACATTTTTGTTTAAAAGAAAATATTTTTTTTTAAATAAAGAAGAGAAGAAAGAAGGAATAAAAGTAATTAATTCTGGAAGTTTTCTATAAAGGTATTTTGTTAAACAATTTTAGTTCTTGTAGATTCTTCATTATAAAATTAAAGCTGTGTTCCCTGGGACAATAACCTATGCCCTGGATGCTTATTTCAAAAACCAATGACCATTACAAGAAAAGCAATTTACCTCCTAATTAAAAATTAAGTTGAATTTTCAATACATAAACATGCTGCTGAAAATAGTTACAAAATAAAAACTAAACTTCTCTGCCCCCTCATACACTCAGTCTACTTCATACACTAATGGCAGATTAATTGTACTAAAAAAGGGTCATGACTCACCCTCACTCAAAATCTGTAAATGGTTCCCCATTGCCTTCAGGATATAATACAAAATTCTAAGCATTTCTTCCCCCATTATGGCTTTTATTTTTTAAATTTTGATGCACTCATTTCTTATTATTTTTAAAGATTAAAAATATATACATGTTATAGGGTAATTGGAACATATAAAATGTATAATGGAGAAAATAAAAATCTTCCTATGCAGAGAGTCATTAACATTTTTTTTATTTCTCCTTCTTCTCCTCCTCCTCTTCCTCCTCCTCCTCTTCCTTTGCCCACTTTATCCATTTCTCCCATCCCCTATCCCTCCCTGGCAACAACGAATCTGTACTCTGGATATGAGGTTATTTTTTTGTTCGTTATTTTGTTTGTTTTTAGAGGGGGTTGTTTTTGTTTTTAAATTTCACATATAAGAGAGACTATATGGTATTTGTCTTTCCCTTACTTCTCTGTCTTTTAAAAATATGTTCTGATCATAGGTAGATTCATGTAGTCATGAAGAAGTTGTTTTATTCTATGTTGTCCTAAGACTCTAGGTCACCAAGAATCAAGGAATCTGTTAGTATTTTACTGAAACATTTTAACCATTATTCATAACCATTACTCATTTTTCTGGTGATTTGATTCTAGATTTAGATGGGAAGGAGATAAAATAACTAGTCTCATTTAGAAAATCCTAGTACCTAAAATATATAGAGCTATCAAATAACTGTTTGTTACTTGTACAATCTCATCAACAAAC
Organism: Acinonyx jubatus; assembly: GCF_027475565.1. Lineage (NCBI taxonomy): Eukaryota > Metazoa > Chordata > Mammalia > Carnivora > Felidae > Acinonyx > Acinonyx jubatus. Next base: position 127,252,689 of record NC_069382.1, on the reverse strand, counting down.
ATGATTCTAGGTACAAGTGAGTATTTTTCACCATTCTTTCATCTATTTCTTTAACTCGACACTCTACCATGCACTTCACTCTTGGTTTTTTTCTTGCTTAGCATTCTTAAACTACACTCATCCTCCCCAAAAGAAAAAAAAAAAGCACTTTCTCTAGTATTTCCTCTCTTCATAAACTGTACCCATGAAGCTATTGTTCTCTTTCATCATTCCCTGCTCCAAATAAATGTTCAAATCCTATCGAATTTATCTCTAAATACACAGATCATCTTCATCTCTCATTTTGCCTCTTGGTCTCTCAAATCATCTCTTTATTTACAAGTTGATGCCATCCTCCAGCCTCCTTGATAGATGGAGTCATCTTCTAAATCATACATTTGGTTCGATTATTTCCCAGTTTAAAATTATTAATGACTTTCCATTATCCTTAGGATAGTAATCTTTCTCCTTAACATTGTTTTCAAGCCTTCCATAATATGGCATCTGCCCACCTCTTTGGCTTCATTTCTTGCCATACCTCCGTACTATGCTAAACTGTTTCTCTACCATTTTTTAGGTTTGTTTCTGGTTTTTGTTTGTGTTTTTTGTTTTGTTTTTGTTTTTGTTTTGCTTTAAATTTAATACCACAGTGTTTCAGGCCTCTGAGTCTTTTCTCATGTTGCCCCTACCTTTGCCTGTTACATTACCTCCTATTCCTTATCTTTGTATGGGCCAATCCTTACCCAACAGTTGTAAATTTAAATGTTCTTTCAGGAGATCTTGATTTCTGAGAACTTGCTGGATGCCATACTGTGTGTTCTTATAGCAAACTACATTTCCCTTAGGATTATGTTCACCCCATATTATTATAACAATTGATCTTTACCTTCTGCCCTGCTCATTGTAGAAGATCACATCTAAGTCCTTCATCTCCCTTAGGTAGGACAGTGTCTGACAGAGCCATCAACAAATGGTTATTAATAAATTACTAGAATGCTATAAGTTCAAAAATTATATGATAATAGATATTTTATTTTTTCCACTCAAAATTTCAGTTTATCTCTCAATATGCCATTTTATGATGCTTCATTTTAATATTAATTCCTATTTTTAAGACAGTATCCTTGCTTATGCCTCTATAAATCTATTTATAAATTGATTTATAAAATATGTATTTTGGCCTGAATCTCTTAAGTAACATGCTCCATTTTGGTGACTTTCAGATTTCAAACTTATATTCATGAGTTTTATGTAAAACTACTTAGAATTTATTTTTGTTACTATTTAGTTTTCCATTACAAAAGACATAATCATGCCTTACCATTGAGTTTAAAAACACAAATAATTTTAGCTTACTTTATGAGAATTCCTCATTGGAGTTTACCTTAGCGGCTACAAAACTTGATAATATCAAGAGAATGGAAAGGCGATATTATAAGCTTTGGACTAGTTTTTGAAAGTCCACATGATGATTAAAGGACAAATAAGGCAAACCTATGCCTCCAGTTATGTGTAATCATGTACACACCTAGCCTTTCTTCTTTTTCATAAGCAGATTAGCATCTGTTGCTTATAGCCAGAGAGAGTAATCAATAATGATGAATAATAATGTTATGTAACTGACTCAGAAAAGGCATTTTACATGGACTTTAGAAGTGATTTACATGAAAATCCCCCCTGAAATGCCACAGCAGTCAGTGACAAATGGGATTCTTAGAGCAGAGTACATGGCAGACTACTTTAGGGAGCATAATGGTTTTGCCCATAAGTAAATAAGTAAATCTTTGTCATTCCACACTGCTATTTCTTTAAGCTTGCTCTCCAATTATGGACAACTGTAAACAAATATGGTACATTCACCTGTTTTCAAAGAACAAAGAATATATATAATTTCAAACTGATGATAACTTTCAAAAATAGAAAAATAGAAATGAGCATCAGTTTTAATTAAAGAAAAGTTCGTAGAGCTATTATTTATCAAGGATGAAAAATATAATGTGCCTATAATCTCTTTGAAGGAAAAAAAAAAGAATAAGAAAGTCAATATTAAAACTTACCAGAAAAGATTCACTTTGAAAATAAATGCTTACTTAAGATATGGTTATATCTGTGCTTGGAATTCAAATTTAAATTTGCATATAAAACTAGAAGTAATATAGCCTCAATAGCATGGATGTTGGTGTAGACCCATAGTCTCACAAAGTTGTATGTACTTATTTCTTGGAGGATATACAGCCTTTGATAACTGTTTCCTAAGTAACTTCAATAAACATGTGTCACTTGTTAAAAGTACATACCTTGGCAACTTTACAAGAGCAAGAAAATACTAAGAAATTTGGAGTTTGTACATATAAGCAAATATGTTTGGTTTTAGATCATGTCTACTTCTCAATTTGTCATTAGACAACAATACCTAAAGTGCTTATATTTTGTTTCTATTTTATCTATTTTCTTTTTCTTCTTTCTACTTGGAAACTGAGACTCAAGAAACCTTGAGGCTTATAGAAATGTGATCTATTACATGCTATATCATATGGAAAACTTAAACCACTTGTGCTGATAAGTCACACAAACTGCTTGCTTCATTCTTTTGCATCAAAAAAAGTACTTTGAAGTTAATATCTTAAAGAAATGTTCTTACAGAGAATACCTCCATATATATACCATATATATGGTATGTACCATATATATATATATAGAAGAATTGACAGTTTGCTTTTAAACTCATAAGGTAATTTTTAAATTTCTTGTCATATTTTTTATGGAAATCTCTAGCTTTGCTTCTCTGTTTTTTTCTTTTCCTTTTTTCTTTCCTTTCTTCCTCTGTGACTTCTAAATCAGTGTTAGAAGAGAAATTATAGCACACAATGAGCAAAGGCATGAAAATCTACTTTCAATCAGATAGTACATGTGATTAAAAGCAAAAACTATTCCTACAGATTATTTTTATATAGTTACTATTAGAAACAGATAAAATGGAATCACCAGTCTTAGACTGATTATCTACATCACAAACATTTCAAATTGGTCTTTAGACTGTAACTCAAATAAAAAATAATTTACTAATTTGCAATGGCAACATGTACCTTTGCCATTTGTAACTGTTCAGTGCCCATATTTTTGTGAAAAATATGTGCTTTCCCCTTTAATTCATAAACACATTTCTGTGTTGTTTTTTTATCAGTATAGACAATTTATAATTTCCTTTTTTCTTAATGAATTTTATTTGGAATGATTCAGTTACTCAACACTTATGTATTGACCATCAAGTATGTCCCACATACTGTTAAGACACAGAAACAAATGATGTGCAGTAAGTCTCTTCTGGACTATATCCACAAATTCAGAATAATTAAATGTCTCAAGTGGTGGGAACAATTGCAATACTCTATAAGGCAAACTTCAAAGTTGCCTGGGTTTTTAAAGATCTCATGTGAATGATTCATTTGGTCTCAGTTAATATGTGTGAACACACCCAGATACAAAGAGAAATATATCAATAGAGGTAAGGGATATTTCGAATGGTTAAATTTTTCTATATCTTATAATTGTGAGAACTTTCAAAGTCAGTGTATATTGGGTCACTTAATCCAACGTCTCTCAAAGTGTGATACACAAAATGTATACTGCTAGTACAAAATAAGTATAGATATTGAATGTAAGGTATTTACAAACATTTATGGATATTTGATGGAGTAATTTTATGTCTGTTGAATGTAACAGAGAAAAAAGAGGGGCTTCCATTTTGTTTTTGTTTTAAATTTAATTTCTGGAATTGATTTGTACCATATTTTCCAAAACACTGGTCTGTGACAGATTGAAGTTTTTAAAAATTATTCATCACTGCAGATCATCTGAGAAGCATAGATTTATTTAAGTTGTAAATAAGAACTCTAATGAAAAATTAAAACAGTTATGTCATTTATTAGTTGAACTGCATAAAATCTGTAAATACTAACATCCTTCATTTGTTAAGCCCTGTCAACACAAAGGAGGTTTCTTAATTCTTAAATATTATTCAGTGATAATCAACCTTAACCCCAGAGGAAGAAAAAAGAAATGAGATACATATTTGAATTCTGTTATCCAAAATAAGGCTAATATATCCTAAATATAAGAGTTGTACTTCTTATTTCTATTTACAGTTGGAGACATAATGCAAACCCGTAGACACTTGAAAATATAATTTATTAGTAGTTCTTTTTTTATCTAAATTACCACACAGTTATATAAGGAAGCTCATGTTAGAAGAGCACAATTGTATTTGTATTTGTCAATGCAATATTTTATGAAGAAATATTTTATATTAACATATGAGTATATTAAATATTATATATTTACACATTTAAAAGTGAACAAAAATTTTAAGAGGAAATGTGGCTATCCAGCAGTTACAGCTTTAAAAAATGCCTTTGTAGGAATATGTTCATTGTGAAAATCTCCCGGCCTTGATCTAATATACACAAATATTTTTTGGAGCTAGTTTGTCTCATATAATTTGTGTTTTCTATGATGTCCAGAATGGAGGTTTAAGAAAGAGAAAGATAGAATAATAGTTGAAGAAGCAGTATTCTCTATCTGTCCCTCAGTAGCTCTTAGGGCATTTTCAGCTTTTTAGAGTCACCTTCTTATTTCTGAGTGAATCTCATATATGCTTAGAAATATATGTGGTATCTTTCATTTCCACTTCATTCATTCATTTTTGGGTTTCAGCTCTTACACTTTGAGAGGATGTTAGATGTTGAGGCCTCAGAAACCCTGGAAAGTCAGGAATTCCTGTGACGGTGCATATCTCTTCCACTGTTGCTATATGTCTGATGCCAGTAAGACGTCCTGTCAATACTGGCTGATCATTCTGTGGCAAAACCGAGCCTCTCTGAAACTTCTCTCCTCTACAAGAACTAGCACACTGCCAAAAACAGGAGGGTATTTTCAGATGTGATTATTACAACAGAAACACCTAGTATTCTTCCTAAAAATGAGCAATCTTTTGCTCTGACCTTCCTGTCATAACTACAATAGACCCCAAACTCTATACTTTCTGCTGCTGGCAGCTCATTGTGTTAAATCAGTTCCTTCAGTTTTTAATTTTACTGTGTGTGTGTGTGTGTGTGTGTGTGTGTGTGTGTGTGTGTGTTGTTTTGATTTTGATTGTTTGCCTGTTAATTTTTAATTCACAGCTTTTGTCTTTCTAGGAAACTATCATGGGTTCCTTGAGGATAAGGCTAAGGGATTGAGATAGGAACAATCTGAATAGAAACTGTGACAGGATCCTTTGCTGGGGCAATTTCAATCCAAATCTCTGCTTTGACTTTAGTGGTTTACTTGTTATCTCCCTGTTAATTAGTCTTGGAATACCAAATGCATTCTGGTATGCATAATTATAGAATTATTGCACAAACAAGTATTTCTTACAGATTGTTTAAACATATATAGATTCATGTATGAGATTCATTTTAGGGTGTTTACAGATGAGACAGATTATGGAATTGTCACATAAGCAAGCATTTCTTAGAGAATCATGTGCTAAATGGGATGTATGTAACATCTGAAACTTGCGTTATACTTCACAATACATACATATAAAATATAGGTCATCATAAATTTTGCCCTTGCTCCCTTTTTCATCTGTTTCCCTGTGGCCCCCCTTCCCTCTAACTCTTACCCATGTCCATGTCCATTGTTCAGTCTCCTACTATGGTTTCTCCTTACTGAAGAAAGATAAAGTAAGCTCAAGTATTTGACCTTAATGATTAAAGCTTTAAAAGAACTTAAATTGAAAATAATGTTTTATGTCATCTTTAAAAAAATAGCATTACTGTAATTTTCACTGTGCCAGTGAATTTGTAACATTTCTTGAAACTATTTTCTTGGTGTCCTGGTGATATTAATGGTCTTGTGGTTCATCACTGTATGAAACTAACTTTGAAATATGTGATTAGAAATGCAGTATAAATCATGGGATATTCCAAATCCTTGAAGACATTTTGTTTTTTTATGCTATGACAAGAAAATAAAACCTTTGGTTGTACACACAAAGAATGGTAGATTGAACCAATTTGATTATTCTTCAATTAAAGTTCACTATGTACCATTTTAGCACTTACTCTGTAAGTACTTCTGAGTTAATAGCTTAGTGTAAAGTTTAAAAAGCCATCAAGCAGATTTAAACAATCTTGTTTAAAGGAAGAAGCCATGCTTTTGCACATCATTAGCGGAAATGTATTAATAAAAGATATGGCTTATTAGGCAATAAGGATGAAAAGTGGAGTCCTTCACTGTGCCAGGGAAAGTCCAGGGCTGGAACGAAACCTGTGGGCAGATTATAGTTTTAAAATAAATTCAAAATACTATATTACTCTGTCAATTTCTAAAACAAAATTATAATTGAGAGATTATTTTCTCATAGTTTTTTCCTAAAAGAGAAGTATGTAAACAAATGTAGCAGTAATCATCCATGGCAAACTAGGCTAAGACGACAGAGGCTGCCAATATACTAGAGGATGCCTCATTATATCTGAACTTCAGATTAACAACAAATAATTTTAGTGTAAGTATATCCCAAGTATTACATGATATGTATTTATACTAAAAAAATATTTATCTGAAACTCAGATTTAACTGGGTATCCTCTATTTTTATTTGCTCTACCTATAACCCTAAAAAAGGAACCAAAGAAGATAATCACAAAAGTAATGACTAGTGAATCTAGTTAAATTAGCTTAGTTGATTCTCAACTTTCTTCATTAAGAAAATAGAAATTGTCTTCAAGATATCATATAATAAGTCATGCATGTACAGAAAAAAAAGCATTTTAAATGCTTTTTTGTTCTAATTATGAGTAGATCAGTAAAGACAGTACAGGCATACCTTGGAGATACAGTGGGTTTGGTTCCAGATACTGCAGTAAAGTAAATGCCGCAATAAAGTGAGTCAGATGAATTTTTCAGTTTCTCAGTGCATATAAAAGATATGTTCACACCATACTGCTGTCTGTTAAGTGTGCAATAGCATCATGTCTACAAATCCAATGCATATAACCTTAATTAAAAATATTTTATTGCTAAAAAATTCCAACCATCATTTGAGCCTACAACGACTCATATGTTTTGTTTTGTTTTGGTTTGGTTTGGTTTGGTTTTTTTTGTTTTTTTGTTTTTTTTTTTTTTTTTTTTTGCTGTTGGAGGGTTTTGCCTTGATGTTGATGGATTTTGGCTATCAGGAGGGTTGTTGTTGAAGGTTGGGTGACTATAGCATTTTCTTAAAATAAGACATCAATGAAGTTTGCTGCATTGATAGACTCTTCCTTTCATGAGTGACTTCTCTGCAGCATACAGTGCTGTTTGATAACATTTTACCCACAGTAGAATTGGTTTCAAAATTGGAGTCAATCCTCTCAAACTTTGCTGCTGCTTTATCAAATAAATATATGTAATATCCCAAATCTTTATTGTCATTTCAACAGTCTTCACTGCATCTTCACCAGGAGTAAATTTCATCTCAAGAAACTGCTTTCTTTACCATCCAGAAGAAGCAACTCCTTATCTATCATGGGATTGTAGCAATTCAGTAATATTTTCAGGCTCCACTTCTAACTCTACTCCTATTGCTATTTCCACCACATTTTCACTTTCTTCCTCTTCCAAAGTCTTGAACCCCTTAATCCGTGAGGGTTGGAATCCACTTCTTCCAAATTCCTGTTACTGTTGATATTTTTACCTCTTTCTATGAATCATTAATGTTAGTAATAGTATCTAGGGTGGTGAATACTTTCCAGAAGGTTGTTAATTGAATTTGTCCATATCCATTGTAGATAGATATAGGTATCTATGGTAGCTATATAGCCTTATGAAATAATTTTTTAAATAACAAGTCTTGAATGTTGAAATTAGTCATTAATTAATGGGCTTCAGGATAGATGTCATGTTAGTAGCCATGAAAACATTATTGTCATTGTACATCTCCATCAGAGTTCTTAGGTGACCAGTGCATTATCAATGAACAGTCATATTTTGAAACGGATTTTTGTTTGTTTTCTTTTTTCCTCTGAGCATGAGTTCCCAATAGTGGGCTTAAAATATTCAGTAAAACATGTTGTAAACAGATGTGCTGCCATTCAGGCCTTGTTAGTCCATCAAAGTCCTAGATGGCATCTTCTTCCAATATAAAGCTATGCCATCTATATTGAAAATCTATTGTTTAGCATAGCCACCTTCATTAATTATCTTAGCTAGGTCTTCAGGATACCTTGCTGCAGCTTCTACATCAACACTTGCTGTTTCACCTTGCACTTTGATGTTATGGAGATGGCTTCTTTGGCTTCTTTGCTTAAGCCTCATGAACCAACTTCTGTTAGCTTCAAACTTTTTTTTTTTTTTTTTTTTACTGTAGCTTCTTCACCTCTTTCAGGATTCATAGAATTGAAGAGAGTTAGGGTCTTGCTCTGGATTAGGGTTTAGCTTAAGGGAATGTTGTGACTGATTTGAGCTTCTATCCAGACAACTTAAACTTTCTCCATATCAGAAACAGGGCTGTTTCACTTTCTTATCATTTGTGTGTTCACTAAGGTAGTATTTTTAATTTCCTTTAAGAACTTTTATTTTGCATTCACAACTTGGCTAACTGGCACTAGAGGCCTAGCTTTTGGCCTGTGTTAGCTTTCACATGCCTTTCTCCCTAAGGTAAACCATTTTGCATTTGACTTAAAGTGAAATATTGCAAATTGTCCATTCCCTTGACCACATCAAGGTTATTGTAGAGTTATTAATTGACCTAATTCCAATATTTTTGTGTCTCAAAGAATAGGGAGGCCTGAGGAGAGGAAGAGAAACATGAACAGTCAGTCGCTGTAGCAGTCAACACACACATTTATCAGTTAAATTCACTGTTTTATATGGGTGGTGTTCATGGTACCTCCAAATAATTACAGTGGTAATATGAAAGATCAGTGATCACAGATGGCCATAACAGATACTAGATTAGCAAACTTTGCTACTGGTGCAAAAATAACTCAAAGGGTGTGTCCTAATGTCATTACCCCAGACGTTATAGAGTAGTTCTATCATTTGCACGCAATAATATGTAATACTTACCAAGCATGTCAATAAGTAACAATTTGAACAAAAAAGAACGTGAATATTAGCTATACAGTCTTATTGGGTCACATAACCCTCTACTAATACACAAAAGTAATCTACTTGTTTCTTTGGTGCTTGTTAAAAGTTTGCTGATTATTCATGTGTCCAGAAAAAAATTAACGCTTGCAGCCCTAAACCTGGTGAATATACTAAGCGTGGCTTCCTATGAATCTGAAAAAAATTAGATTGTTGGTTTGAGACAGAAGCAGCTCTAACCAGGGGAATGCTTCTGCATTCGCATCACAGTGTAGCAGAAGTGTTATTTAGAAGCTTTACTACATATTAATACTCTACTCAAGACAATTATAAGCACACACACAAAAAAAGTAAAAATTCAGGAGAAGAATGAAGTCAGTACTATAAGCTCTGCTAAAGACAATTATAGTCGTATGGTAATCCCATAATTAACTTTAGTATATGAAGTAGAATAAAATCTTATGGGATGCACTGGAAACACATTCAAAACAAAGTCAGGAAAAGGAATCCACAGTGATGCTCTTCACAGTATAAAGCAAATGAAATGACCATGAATCAGTTAGTCATAGTTTTCCTATTTCTTCTTATTAAATAGAATTATATTTGTTCTCTCAAAAAGTAATTATTAGCTTAGAATTTTACTTGATCAATCTCACTAATTTTAGTACGGGATTAATCATATAGGTTTTTTTTTTTTTACATAAAAAACATTAAAAGTACTGAAGATACTTGAGAAAATCATATACCAAGGCAAAACTCTAATCTAGGAGACTAACATTATTTTAAGTAAATACTAGATATTAAAGATAAGCCATTCAGCTACTTTGAGAAGAGGAAAGGGATCTCTGTTTATTATTTATATGCTAGTGGTATGTTCTAGGCCCCTTAAAGCAATCATTTAAGTTACCATCTGCATTTTCAAAATAGGTATGTAGCCTTAAAGGGAAAACATGACTTGCCCAAAGTCACAGAAATAATAATCATAAAAGGCAGGATTAGAACATTTCAACATGCTACCTAATAGTTGTATAACCTTAGGCAAATTAACTTAATCTCTGTTTGCCTTGGTTTCCTATTCTATAAAATAAAAATAAGAATTGTACCTATCACAATGTGTGAATTAATAAATACAAAGTCCTTAGAACAGTAACAACACATAATAAGTTATACTTATGTGTGCATATCTGTAGCTCCATGTTTGTTTCACCACACCATAGAAAAATTGGACATTGAATTCACACTGTTAACAATGTGTAAACATTTGTATCACCAAAACATTATTGTTTTATAATAGACTTACTATCTTCTGTAAGAATGTCTATGCTCCTATACATAATATTTCTCAGTCATTAATTCCCTCAAGTAAAAAAATAATGAATGCAAAAGTCATAAGTGGTGTAATAACTATTATCCTTACCTGATTTTTTTAAAAAAAGCATTTCTTGGGGAGCCTGGGTGGCTCAGTCGGTTAAGCGTCCGACTTCAGCTCAGGTCATGATCTCACGGTTGGTGGGTTCGAGCCCCGCATCGGGCTCTGTGCTGACAGCTAGGAGCCTGGAGCCTGTTTCAGATTCCGTGTCTCCCTCTCTCTCTGCCCCTCCCCCACTCGCGCTGTCTCCCCCTGTCTCAAAAATAAATAAACATTAAAGAAAAGCTTTTCTTTATTTTGAGAGAGAGAGAGAGAGAGAGAGAGAGAGAGAGAGAGAGAGAGAGATTCCCAAGCAGGGTCCACCCTGTCATTGCAGAGAGTAGTCAGCTCTCCATCTCCTTGATCTCGATCTCCTCCATCTCAGAACCATGAGATCATGACCTGAGCTGGAAACAAGAGTCAGATGCTTAACAAACTTAACAGATTGAGCCACCTAGGCACCCTCTACCTGATTTTTTTTTTAAACACTAAATATATAAGCCAGTAAGTGTGCAAAGCAATGTGCTGGAAAACACATAAATAATGATAGAATGGGGAACTGAAGTGTATGAATTAAGAAAAAAAAAGCATTAAAAGCACATTACCAATATATTAAGAGAGTATAAAGAATTTTCACAATTAGTTGAAGAACTGAGTTACCAACACTGTCCAACTGAACATTTGGCAATGATAGAAATGTTCTTTACCACCTCCATCCAGTAGGGGAGCCCCAAGCCACCTACAGCTACTGAGTACTAGAAATGTTGGTATTGTGACTCACATTTTGTATTTAATTGTAGTTTCATTAATTTAAATTTAAAATAACTTAGTGTGGTTGTTGGACAGCACAGGTCTGAAGAGGTACCAAGGGAGAGCCACTCCGGGGGCTAAGAGAGTCGTGGAGAAAGGACTCGCGAAGGAGATCCTTGGTTATTCATTTTTGTGGAAGGATGTGGCCTTGTGAACCTAAGAAGTAAAGGGGATTAGCAGATGGGATAAATGAAAATCAAAGTAGGAAGGATTTGCAAAAGTCTCAAACTAATAATCTTTGGTTCATGTCGCGTATGTTAAAAAGTAGAAAATTTACCTAAAAGCCTCAGTTTATAGCTTCTCTGGGGAAAAAAAAAAAGAATAGTAATATTCAGAGCAAATTAACCCCTCTGAGGCATATTTCTTCTGTAAAATGCAAAGGCTGGATGATAAGACATCATTCCATCCTGAAAGTCTACTTTATGATTATATGTTATTCTGTTAGATATATTTCTGTTTTCATTACATCTGTTTAGCACAGTTGTTTATAAGAATTGTCTAATCAAGTTCATACTTTCTTATCTCAGAAAGTTTAGTTAATTTTGGAGTGTTAACTAATCAGACATCTCATTAATATTTGCCTTTGATTTTGGAGAAAATGAGAAATGTAGGTGTATGTTTCTACTGAAAAAAGTAAAGGTGTAGATCTCTTTGACTTGGTTCATTATTGCAATCTTCTTTTATAGACAGTAAACAAAATAAGTTGGACTATTACAGATGTCACTGCCTGGATGAACTTGACTTTGTCATAAAATGTTTGATTAGTTTTTCATATAACTGTTTACAACCCTAAACTGTACAAGTATATTAAGTTATCATGAAATAAATTCTTCCTCTAACACAGTGCCCTAAAATACTCTATTTGTCCTACATGGGTATCACTTTACTTCTAAACAGTAGTTTATGTACTGAGCCCACTGTAGTACCAGGAAAGACATGTGTTTGACAACAAATATTAGGTAATAAATGGATTTGATTTTCAAAAAAAAAAATTCCTTCTGGCTACTGATTTATAATAAGCATTTGCAAATGCTCAATGAGAGCTCCCTGGAATTTAGAAATAATTCCTGTAAAATGTATAATAAGTGTCTAACTTCTTATATTAAAAAAATGTCTAAGTTTCATGTTGTTTGGTTTAACTATATGTTTCCATGAGGTTTTTAAAAATCTAGAGCTGTCAAAGTCTTTTTGACCACTTTCTGTTTTGGATAATGTGAGCCTTATTTTTCCTTTAAGATTACTCAGTTTTCTAAGAATTAAATCTTCCTTTGGAGTTATGTAAATTCTGTAAGTATTTAAAATACCATGGATTGTACTATTATTTTTAAATGGTTACATTACAGCATAGATGCATTTTGATAATCTATCAAGTAAACGAAATGAATATTAAAACATACAAATCTATGCTGTAAAAATTTATCTCTCACAAATTCATTCTTCTGTCACATCTTTTTTTTCTAATATTATTTAATCTTGATAAATGTTGTATTCTAAGTAGCACTGTTATATCTGAGCTATAAATATTATAGATGTTATTTAGTCTTCTCAGTGAGTTTTGAGTTCATTCTCTTACATCTATACATTATATTCTAGAACATTATTTGTTATAAAGCAATTGTCTAGTAATAAAAAAAAGAAAATGTGTGCTATTTTTGCATAAGTACTTATTTTAATACTATAATTCCATCAATTCCCGGGCCTTTATTTATATTGTTTACATGTTATAAATTTCTTCAAAGAACTTTACCTTATGAATGAATATTTTAATGTGCATCTTCAGTTGTTAACAGTATTTTTGACAGGTCAAACTATACTAGGATGTCTAACCCAACTATATTTTATAAGGCTACAATAAAGCATTCAAGGAGAATCAAAGCATCATGTGTGCTCTCAGTAACAGTCTGGTGGAGATTAAGAAAACCAAGTAAAGACAAGAAAAAAAGAAAAAGAAAACTAAATATACTGCAATGGCTAAGGGAGCACAACAGTACCCAAAAATATCAGAAAAAAAGAAAGATTAATCTTGCTTTTGAAGAGCAGAAAGGTTTTGAAGGCAAGTGCCTTTCAAATAAGATTTTGAATAACAAATTGAAATTTGGTGGATCAGAAAAGCTTTTAGACTAAGAAGGCAGATTAGAATTAACTTCTAGCTGTTTTAAATAGCTGGATATGGGGCACCTGGTGGCTCAGTTAGTTAGGCATCTGACTCTTGATTTCCACTCAAGTCATGATCTCACAGTTCGTGAGTTCAAACCCCGCATTGGGCTCTCGGCTGACAACACAGAGCCTGCTTGGGATTCTCTGTCTCCTCTCTCTCTTCCCCTCCCCTGCTCGTTCTCTCTCTCCCTCTCTCTCAAAAATAAATAAACTTAAAGAAAATAATAGCTGGATATTATTGCATGAATAGGGACACACTGGAGATTTTTAATTTACAGGAAATGAAAAAAAAAACCATGGATTGTTTCTTAATTAAAAGCCTGGTACTCAAACCTTAGCATAGTAGAGTTCCTTGGAAGGCATTTTGAAACACAGATTACTTGGCTTAATCCCCAGTGTTTCTTGCTGGTTTGCAACATCCTGGGGAGCTTCCCAGGTGTAATCTGAAACCAGTCCTCAGATGCAAAGGGCAGGAAGAGACTGAAGAGGAAGGAAGACCCCTTCATATTGGTAGATGGTAGGTTTAATAAGCAAAGGAAGTTACTCAGGCTTGTCTTAAGTGGTTGCAAGATGAGTAGATTTCTGGACCTGCTGGCCAACTCTTAAAATTTTAGATAGAGGCCTTAACTAGGTTCAGTCTCATACACTATCCAGATAGTCTCAACACCACCTTCTATCTCAAGTCTATGTCCTGGGGGCAGTTTCTGAGAGCAAGAGGATGTCATATCACAAGAACAAGGTGGTCTGTTCAGGAGCCTTTAAGTGCCCTCATCCAGCTTGAGGTTCAACCAGCAGTCACATCTCGATAACCTCCACCAACAGTTTCTAATCCAGTAAGTCTTGAGTAGGGATTGAGAATTTGCTTTTTTTTTTTTTTTAATTTGGGTTCCTTTTTTTTTTTTAATTTTATTTAACTTCAAGTTAGTTAACATATAGTGTAATACTGGTTTCAGGAGTAGATTTAGTGATTCATCACTTACATATAACACCCAGTGCTCATCCCAACAAGTGCGCTCCTTGATGCCCATAACCCATTTAGCCCATCACCCAACCCAAACCCCTCTCCTCCAGCAACCCTCAGTTTGTTCTCTGTATTTAAGAATCTCTTATGGCTTGCCTCCCTCTCTGTTTTTATATTTTTTCCTTCCCTTCCCCTATGTTCATCTGTTTTATTTCTTAAATTCCACATATGAGTGAAATCATATGGTATTTATCCTTCTCTGACTGACTTATTTTGCTTAGCATAATACCTAGTTCCATTCACATTGTTGCAAATGGCAAGATTTCATTCTTTTTGATCACCAAGTAATATTCCTGTGTGTGTGTGTGTGTGTGTGTGTGTATCACATCTTCTTCATCCATTTGTCAGTCGATGGACAATTGGGCTCTTTCCATAATTTGGCTATTGTTGATAGTGCTGCTTTAAACATTGGGGAGCATGTGCCCCTTTGAATCAGCATTTTTCTATCCTTTGGATAAATGCCTTGTAGTGCAATTGCTAGGTAATAGGGTAGCTCTATATTTAATTTTCTGAGGAACCTCCATACCATTTTCCAGAGTGGCTGCACCAGTTTGCATTCCCACTAGCAGTGCAAAAGCTTAGTTGCCTTTTTCTCCGCACCTCACCAACATCTGTTGTTTCCTGAGTTGTTAATTTTACCTATTCTGACAAGTGTGAGGTATTAGCTCACTGTGGCTTTGATTTGCATTTCCCTGATGATGAATGATGTTGAGCATCTGTTCATATGTCTGTTAGCCATTTGGATGTCTTCTTTGGAAAAGTGTCTGTTCATGTCTTTTGTCCATTTCTTCACTGGATTATTTATTTTTTGGGTGTTGAGTTTGATAAGTTCTTTATAGATTTTGAATACTGACCCTTTATCTGATATATCATTGGCAAATATCTCCTCCCATTCTATCAGTTGCCTTTTAGTTTTGTTGACTGTTTCCTTATCTTGATGAGGTCCCAATAGTTCATTTTTGTTTTTGTTTCCCTTGTCTCTGGAGTCATGTCTCCAAGTTGCTGTGGCCAAGGTCAAAGAGGTTGTTACCTGCTTTCTCCTCTAGGATTTTTATGGTTTCTTGTCCTACATTTAGGTCTTTCGTCCACATTGAGTTTATTTTTTGTGTATAAATAAACTGAAAGTGGTCGAGGTTCATTCTTTTGCATGTCACTGTCCAGTTTTCCCAACACCATTTGCTGAAGACACTGTCTCTTATCAATTGGATACTCTTTACTCTTTGTTGATGATTAGTTGATCACACACTTGTGGGTCCATTTCTGGGTTCTCTATTCTATTCCATTGATCTGTGTGTCAGTATCATACTGTTTTGATGATTACAGCTTTGTAATAGAGCTTTAAGTCCAGAATTGTGATGCCTCCAGTATTGGTTTTCTTTTTCAGTATTGTTTTGGCTATTTGGGGTCTTTTCTGGTTCCACACAAATTTTAGGATTGTTTGGTCTAGCTCTGTGAAGAATGCTGGTGTTATTTTGAGAGGTATTTCATTGAATTTGTAGAATACTTTGGATAGTATTAACATTTTAACAACATTTGTTCTTTTTATCCATAAGATGAAATGTTTTTCCATTTTTTTGTGTCTTCTTCACTTTCTTTCATAAGCTTTCTATAGATTTCAGTGTACAGACCTTTTACCTCTTAGGTTTATTGTTAGATATTTTATGGTTTTTGGCGCAATTGTAAATGGGATTGATTCTTTGATATCTGTTTCTGCTGCTTCTTTATTGCTGTATAGAAATGCAGCCAATTTCATAACATTGATTTTATATTCTGTGACTTTGCTGAATTCATACATCAGTTCTAGCAGTTGTTTGGTGAAATCTTTGGGTTTTCCATGTAGAGTATCATGCCGTCTGCAAAGAGTGAACGTTTGACTTCTCTCTTGCTGATTTGGATGCCTTTTATTTTTGTTGTCTGATTGCTTGGCCTAGGACTTCCAACACTATGTTGAACAACAGTGGTGACAGTGGACATCACTGTCACATTCCTGACCTTAGAGGAAAAGCTGTCAATTTTTCCCATTGAGGATGATATTAGCTGTGGTTCTTTCATATATGATCTTGAGGTATGTTCATTCTATCCCTACTTTCTTGAGGGTTTTTATCAAGAAAGGATGCTATATTTTGTCAAATGCTTTTTCTGCATCTCTTGAGAGGATCATGTGGTTCTTCTTCTTTTTTCTTTATTATTAATGTGATGTATCACATTGATTGATTTGTGGATGCTGAACCAGCCCTGCAGTCCATATTGTTGGACTCGGTTTGCTAGTATCTTTTTGAGAATTTTAGCGTCCCTGTTCTTCAGGGAAATTGGTCTGCAATTTTCCTTTTCAGTGGGGTTTTGTCTGGTTTTGTATCAAGGTAATGCTGGCTTCCTAGAATGAGTTTGGAAGTTTTCCTTCTACTTCTATTTTGTTGTTGTTGTTTGGAACAGCTTCAAAAGAACAGATATTAAATCTCTAAATGTTTGGTAAAATTCCCCTGGGAAGCCATCTGGCCCTGGCCTCTTGTTTGTTGGGAGATTTTTAATTACGGATTCAATTTTGTTACTGGTTATGGGTCTGTTCAAATTTTCTACTTCTTGTTTCAGTTTTGGTGGTATACATTTTTTTTAAGGAATTTGTCCATTTCTTCCAGATTGCCCAATTTGTTGGCATATAATTGCTCATAACATTTATTATTGTTCATATTTCTGTGGTTTTGGTTGTGATTTCTCTTTCATTCATGGTTTTATTTATTTGGGCCCTTTCCTTTTTCTTTTTGATCAGTCTGTTTAGCGGTTTATCAATTTTGTTAATTCTTTCAAAGAACCAGCTCCTGTTTCATTGATCTCTTCTGTATTCTTTTTATTTCAATATCATTGATTTCTGCTCTAATCTTTATTATTTCCCGTTTTCTGCTGGTTTTGGGCTTCATTTACTGTTCTTTTTCTAGCTCCTTTAGGTGTAAGGTTAGGTTGTGTATTTAAGACTTTTTTCCTTCTTTAGGGAGACCTGGATTCCTAAATACTTCCCTCTTATGACCACCTTTGCTTCATCCCAGAGGTTTTGGACTTTTTTTTTTTTCATTTTTATTGGCTTCCATATAATCTTTAATTTCTTGGTTAACCAATTCACTCTTTAGGGGGTGTTCTTTAAATCTCCAAGTATTTGTGGTCTTTCCAAATTTTTTTCTTGTGGTTGATCTCAAGTTTCATAGTGTTGTGGTCTGAAAATATGCAAGGTATTATCTCGATCTTTTTGTACTTTTTGAGGGCTGGTGTGTGACCCAGTATGTGAAATATTCTGGAGACTGTTCCATGTGCACTCGAGAAGAATGTGTATTCTGCTGCTTTAGGGTGAAAAAAAATTTTTAATAGGAAATTTATTGTCAAATTGGTTTCCATACAACACCCAGTGCTAGGATGAAAAATTTTAAATATATCTGTTAAGGTCATCTGGTCCAGTGTGTTATTCAAAGCTATTGTTTCCTTGTTGATTTTCTGCTTAGATGATTTGCCCATTGTTGTAGTGGGGTGTTAATGTCCCCTACTATTATGGTATTACTACCAATGAGCTTGTTTATGTTTCTGATTAATTGATTTATATATTTGGGTTCTTCCAAGTTGGGGGTATAAATATATACAATTTTTAGATCTTTATGGTTGATAGACCCCTTAATTATGATATAATGCTCTTTTTCATTTCTCGTTACAGTCTTTGTTTTAAAATCTACTTTGTCTGATATAAGTATGGCTACTTCAGCTTTCTTTTGATGTCCATTAGCATGATAGATGGTTCTCCATCCTTTCACTTTTAATCTGCAGGTGTCTTTAGGTCTAGAATGAGTCTCATGTAGGCAGCATAAATGGGTCTTTTGTTATTATTATTATTATTATTGTTATTATTCATTCTGATACCCTATATCTTTTGATTGGACCATTTACATTTAGAGTGATTATTGAAAGATATGAATTTAATGTCATTGTGTTGCTTGTAGATTTGGTGTTTCTGGTGATGTTCTCTTGTCCTCTCTAGTCTTTTTGCTTTTGGTATTTTGTTTTGTTTTGCTTTGCTTTTTCTCCACTCAAAGAGTACCACTTAAAATTTCTTGAAGGGCTGGTTTAGTGGTCATGAACTCCTTCACTTTTTGTTTGTCTGGGATACTATCTCTCCTTCCATTTTGAATGACAGCCTTGTCAGATAAACAACTCTTGGCTGCACATTTTTCTGATTCAGCTCATTGAATACATCCTGCCATTTCTTTCTGGCCTGACAAATTTCTGTGGACAGATCTGCTGTAAACCTGATCTGTCTTCCCTTGTAGGTTAAGGACTTTTTTTTTTTCACTTACTGCTTTCACAATTCTTGCCTTGTCTGTTTTGTGAATTTGACTATTATATGCCTTGGTGATGGTCGGTTTTTGTTGAATCTAATGGGATTTCTCTGTGCTTTTTGGATTTTGATGTCTGTCTCCTTATCCGGATTAGGGAGGTTTTCAGCTATACTTTGCTCATATAAACTTTCTGCCCCCCTTTCTCTCTCTTTATCTTCTGCAACTCCTATGGTTCAAATGCTATTCCTTTTTAATTAGTCACTGAGTTCTCTAATTTTTGTATCACAATATGTTGCCTTGTTTCCCTCTTATTGCTTTATTATTTTCCATAATTTTATCTTGTATCTCAATGATTCACTGCTCTGCTTCATCCATCTTTCCTTCATGACATCCATTGAAAACTGCATCTTGAATGCAATCAATTGAATGCAATTAATTTTGGCTTGAATAGATTTTAGTTCTTTTATCTCTGCAAAAAGGGGTTCTCTGGTGTTTTCTGTGTTCTATGCTTTTTTCAACCCCAGCTAGTATTCTTATAATCATGGTTTTAAATTCTAGTTCTGATATCTTACTTATATCTGTGTTGATTAAATCACTAGCCATCATTTCTTCCTATTCTTTCTTTTAGGCTGAAAATTCCTCCATCTTGTAATTTTGGAGGATGATAAAGATTAATAAAATGAAATATTAAAATTAAAAAATTAAGAATGAAACAAAAATCAAATAAAGGAAGCTAGATCCTAGGTGTGTTTCAGTCTGCTTGTTGAGAAAGCTTGATAAAATAAATAAAAAGAGTAGGAAAGAGAAAAAAAGTTAAATTTTTAAAACTAAAAACATAATAAATAGAATAAAATAAAATAAAGAAAAATAGAATAAAAAAATTAAAAAGCACAAAAGTTTGTTCTTTGTGTAACTAAGAAAGAGGGGGAAAAAAGGAAAGAAAAAAGAAAACAACCTAAGCAAAAATAGATGCAAAGAAAATGAACAAATAAACGAACTAGCAAACAGAATGAAACCCAAATGAAGTTACATCTAGTTTCCCCTAGAACTGACACTTTGCAGCACACTCTAGTGTGTATACTAATAAGCAGTGGAAGAGATTTGTTCTGATCTTCTGGGGGAAGTGCCTGGAAGGTGCTAGTGAATGTGGTTTGGTGTAATGGCTCTGTTCTCCTCTTGGTGGCACTGGGGTCCATCCTTGTGGCGCACGCATGAACATGTGCGTGAACAATAGAATTGAAAATGGCTTCACCCAGCTCCCTAGTCTCTGGTGCAGGAACCCCACACCCTCACCAACCTGGGATCAAGCACCCCTCCTTTGTATCAGGCTTTTGTCCACTTTCTGCCTCTACCCTGTCCATGTACAAGCTATCTGCCTGCCAGGTGGCACCTTCCTCCAGAGTATTATTTCAGATGGGGCTGTGTTTCAAAACCCCACACTTTAGAGACCCCTGAGGCTTGGAGCCATACTGACTCGCGGGGTGAGGGTCTCTCTGAGTAATGGCTAGGTGCCAGCTTGTCCCAGAAAACATTCATGTGATTATGCAGTGACAGAGGTCCAGAGTTCATGGCAAATCACAACACACAGCCTGCTCCAGCTTTTGCTCCCCTCCATGTCTTTTTTTCCAATATCAGTAAACAAGGCTGTTCTCCGGGGTCTGCTGGGACTTTTGCCTCTACCAAATGCACTCCAAGCAGGGGATTCACTTCTCCCCGTGTGGCACACGGACCCCCCCCAAAGTGTGCTGCCTGCTCCTGGGGATTCACCCTACTTCCTCACCAGAGCACTGCCAGGCACCGAGCTCAGAAACTTCCAACTCTGCCCTCCATGGTTTATCAAATCCTGGTGGTTATTGAAACCTTCTCCTTTTTCCCCATCAATGGTTTTGGGGTACAGATTTTTTGTGCAATTCCTTGCGAGTGTTTTCACTCTTTCTCTTTCTCTGCAGCTACTTTCAGGAGGAGTGCTTTTCTTGCCCCGTATCATTGCGCTGCACTCTCCCCCCTTTCTCTTTTTCTCTGTCTTCTCTCTGTAAAAATGGTTCTGGGGGCGCCTGGGTGGCGCACTCGGTTAAGCGTCCGACTTCAGCCAGGTCACGATCTCGCGGTCCGTGAGTTCGAGCACTGCGTCGGGCTCTGGGCTGATGGCTCAGAGCCTGGAGCCTGTTTCCGATTCTGTGTCTCCCTCTCTCTCTGCCCCTCCCCCTTCATGCTCTGTCTCTCTCTGTCCCGAAAATAAATAAACGTTGAAAAAAAAATGGTTCTGTACCCTCAGTGGCACCACAGCTTTTCTCTCCCCCAATTCACCTCTCTCTGCACCATGTACCTGCCAAGTTCTCTGGCTCCAATTATGCAGATTGTTGCATTATTGCTCAGTCAATATCCTAGGTATTCTAAATGGTTTGATGTTGACCTAGCTGTGCTTCAGGGACAAGAAAAGCTCAGGGTTCCCATACTGCTCCACCATCTTAATTCCTCCTCTCCTCAAAATATGCTTTTTAACTAGTCCCCAGGTGATGCTGCTGCAGGTGGCTTAGAACCACACTTGGTGAACCAATTGTCTAGGTAAGTTTCCCTTAGTCGTTACTCTCATCTCCCAGGAAAGAGAGTCAAAAAGTATTGATTTTTCAAATAATATTGAATTTTTTAGCAGCTTCCATGCAATATATATTGAAACTCTCTCCGAGATACAAACCCTAGAAGAAAATACACACAAATACAAAAAATTACACTTTTAATTAAGTAAATGATATAGAGTAAGAAATGCTGAAAACTGTAACTAATCTTTCTATATCAATTAGAGCCTTAGCACGATGGTTTAAATAAGGAGTTTGTAATGAAGAGATAGTTATAGAAATATGGATATAGTTGAGGCAGCTGGAAGCCACGCTGGGTGCCAAGGGGAAAGTGGAAATAGTGTTATCAGAGTCCATAGAAAGCTGGAGCCATGAGCAGAGGCTGGCTGTTGGGATGGATTTGGAGTTTTCCTTGAGGGATGTAACCACTGTTAGAGAAGGACGTAGAAAGATATACCCCAACATCTCCTTTCCTTTGTCCTTCAGTCTCCTGTTGGTGCCTCCTTTTGGCTAAAACCAGCTTGAAGCCAGTATGTGAGGGTATACCTGGGGGAGGCAGCCAGTGTGATCATGTCTGGGGTGCAGGACAACGATAAATTCTCAGAAAGCTGAAGATTATTGGTGAGGGACCTGATTCTACCTTCTCTCTTTTTAATTTTAAGCCCTGCTTCCACTGTATTCCTTTGTATTTGGAAAACAACAGGCTAAACATCAAGCAGCATGGGGATGAGATGAGCAGTCTAATCGCTCACTTAGTAGAGATGCAGAAGTGTTTTTAGAACCTCTTTATCAATTGGGCAAAAGTTCAACTACTACTACAACAGAACCTTAAGTGTAAGTGCTCATAACTCAAAGATGCTGTTAAAAGCATGTTGTTTGCTCTAAATATAAGGAAATAAATGATTGTCAATTTAAATCTGCATAGAGACAATTTACTTTCTTTCTGAGTTGTTTTCTAAGACTCTTAGAGACTCTTACATAAATACCAACAAGGCAGTGAGAGTTTAGTTGTCCCACCCTGAAAGAGGAAGCACCCGTTAGAATTTGTTTAAATACCTGACGGTAGTTCAACCTGATAAATACCAGCATTATTTTATAATTCTTAGTCACAAACAGGAGATTGCCTTTATTGTCTTATTTTAGGATTCTTTCCTATAGTGTCTCCAGGATATCTGAACCAAACACAGAGGCAGAATTTTTTGCCTGGTAACAGCAATGAGACAATACTTGCCATTCAGGATGATAGAAGGATCCCAATTGTCTTCTTAGCCTTGACTCGTATGACTTTTCTGTATGTGTCCTAACTATAAGGCAAAGTAAGTAAATCGTTTTATACCAAAAATGTCACATGTTTAACACACTCTGCACTTTTTCCCATGCAATTTATTTTACTGTAACCCCCTTTTCTTATTCTGTCTGCTTATTAAAATATAGTTTCATCTCAAATTCTTGTTTTTCCATGAATCCTTCCTTGTTTCTTCTAGCATGAAGCTTGAATACGCAAAGCACAATGTTTTATTTTTAAGCCACTTTTATCCCATCTTATATTCTAGTTAAAAATAACTAAACATTTTATATGTTTAATTTGAAGCACTCTTTACCATTTCCTGCAGTGATTTATACAGAAATATTTGTATGGGTCTTAAACATAGGCTATCTGAATAGCTGCATGAATTTCTATTTAAATGACTTAATTTAGAGTCATTATATCTCTCCAGGCTCATCTTTAAAATAATTACTGTCTAACTGCAGAGTACTAAGGTGAGATTCAAATGAATAAATGATGATGAAAATTAGCAAATGGAAGAGTAGACTATATTAGTTCACTTACTTATTATTTTTAGTGTCTCATACAGAGTAAGAAACCAGAAAGCTTGCATTAAATTCTAAGTTCACAGAACCTGTACTGGAACTGAAAATCCTTAGTTATCCTGAGAGCATAAAGAGGAAGAGAGAGGGGAAAATATTTCAACATTTTCTTCATGATTATTAACCCCACAACAAAACTCATATGCATGTATGTGCATATACAAACATATGTGAGGCTTGTTTCAAGAAGGTTTAATTTTTTTTTAATACACAAGGAATACCAAAGTGTATCAGCAGAATAGTAAGACAGAAGAGGTGAGGCACCGAGGTCACAATAAAGTCAGGGATAGAATGTGAGATAAAATCAACATTCCAATTAGTGTACTGCCAATGTGCCACAAGAGCCTCATCATTTTGGAATTAGGCCAGATTAGTTTTAAACATTTCAGAACTTGAAACAAAGTTTTATTTTATGTATAGGACCCTCCACCCAGAAAAATTTATGAGAGCTGAACATAAGGAAAAAAAAAACAAAGATGAACTGATTATGACAAGTATAACTATTTCCAGAACCAAGTCCAAAGAAAGAATTCATCCTTTAGCCTATTTAAGAAAATAGTGTATATTAATGTGGAGAATAATGGCATTCTTAGAGTAAATGTATGATGTTGTTGGATATTTCTCTCCATCATAGGGGGTCACCATGCCAAAGCATAGCTCTGTAAGCCAAGACCACAGGGATCATTATCCTTAAGATATGTGATTTTCTCATGGTGACAATGAAAAGACTGGTTTAATATACCCAAGAAAGAGACTGTATTTTGTAGAAAATACACCATAAATTTTGTTACTCAAAACTGAGCTTTTGATTACTACTTCCAAAGGTTAATATGATGGCAAGTACCCTTTTTCTGATGTAAGGCAATTTGATTTAACAGTCAGTCAAGCAGGGGCTATAGTTGATAGGTTCTGACAAATGTGAAGTTAAAGGCTATCATATATCTTAAAATCAAGTGGGAAGGTTGATCTCAATACAGGTAAAGAAGGGATTCTGTAAATATCTGGACAAATTAACCTCAAACTGTTAATAGAATTATCTCTGTGGTGTGAGATGATTGTTGGGATGGAGGGGGGATAAGATATATATAATTTTTTATTTACAGTTTATATTATTATTTTTACAGTATTTAATCCATTGTTTTATTATTTAAGAAGTATTCTAGAATCCCATAGCAAGTTAAAACTAAGAGTAAAGTAGTAAGTAGTTCTGTTCTTTACACAACCAACTTAATGTCTGGTTGAGGGATTCAAGTTCTCAGCCATAAATCAGTGATCCCCCAACTATTGGTTACAACTCACTAGTAGACTGCCAAAAAATAGGTATTCAATGATGAATACATTTCGGAAGTGCAACCTGCCAATCATCCTCTTGGGAATTCACAATGCACACGAAGGCACTAAACCTTTGAAATCTTGTATTAAAGAGTCATTTTGGACTTTGTTTATTGTACCAGGGTTGGAAGTGGGCAAAGTACCCCTTTTAAGGGACATCTGAAAGTATGTGTATGTGAAGGTGATGTTTGGTTGTCACAAGACTGGATGGATATGATTGATATTTAGTGAGCTGGGACCAGGCATGCTAAAAATGCTACCATATATAAGACAATTTTCATAAAATCAAGATGTCAAAGTCCTTAAAATACTAAATTTCCCTCATTGAAAAATATCATTAAATTTTTTTTAATGTTTATTTATTTTTGAGAAAGACAGAGAGACAGAGTGCAAGCAGGGGAGGGGCAGAGAGAGAGGGAGATACATAATCTGAAGCAGGCTCCAGTCTCTGAGCTGTCAGCACAGAGCCCAATGTGGGGCTCGGGCTCAGCAAACTGTGCTGAAGTCGAACTGAAGTCGAGCTGAAGTCGAACACTTAATCAATTGAGCCACACAGGTGCCCTAAAATATCATTTTTAACAAGCTGATTTGGCATGAAACAGTTATTTCACAGCATTATTATTACATGACATAGAATGGTGATTATCCTGGAATTTACATTTTAGTCTAAAGTCATAGATTCCATTATAGACCTTCTTTTTTTGATATTTCATTTGGTTGTCCTAAAGGTGTGTCAAAAGTTAAAGTGTCTAAAATACAATGACTGATTTCTACTCCCTGCCAAAATCACTACTTCCCCAAATCAGAATATTTTTCATATTGGAATTATGCATACACACACACACACACACACACACACACACACACACCTTCCTTTGCTCAGAGCCAGGCTATTGACCTCACCTATGATCTACAAATTTAGGGTTGTCTCTGGGGAGCAGGAGTCATTAAAGAAACTTTGCCCTCCCAGCCCTGCCCTGCCCTTCCCTGCTTAGAGATTTCAAATGTACCTATGTGAAACTAAATTTTAGGGACTAGAAATAAAAGCCATCTTCCTGCTGAGAGTTTTTATTTTATTTATTTTTAATTGTGTTCTAATTTCACCATTGTTTTTAACACCTATCTTTTTTTAATCAATTATCTTATCTTTCTACTTTTTTCCTTTTCTTCTTTTGGTCAACTTTTCAATCTCCCTCTTTTTAAAATCTATTTTAACACTTTTATGATTCTTTGCTGTATTTCCTATGAAAATGAAATGAAAGATGACTCACAGAGAAAGATCTGTGTACATATTTTAAAATATGTGTATTTTAAGTACCTTAATCTTTTCCTTTTTTAAATGTATTTAATAGAAATAAAAATTACCATTTTCCCCAGCTTTATTGAGATATAGTTGACATATAACATTGTGTAAGTGTAAGGTATAAAACCTGTTGATTTGATACATTCGTAGTTTGCAAAATGATCACCACAATAGCATTAGCTATTACCTCCATCATCATACATAACCATTTCTTTTTTGTGGTGAGAATCTTAAACATCTACTCTCCTAGCAATTTTCAAGTATATAAAACAGTATTATTAGCTATAATCACCACACTGTACATTAGATCCCCATAAATTGTTAAACTTATAAGTGGAGGGTTGTACCCTATTATCTCCCCATTTTCCCCATCCCCAGCCCCTGGTAATCACCACTTTAATTCTTTATGTTTGACTTTTTAAAGAATCTCTATATAAGTCATATCATACAGTATTTGTTAAAAGTTATCATTTTTAATTTATAAACAATAACTGAATATATTTAACTAAAGATAAATTTTAGAACATTGTATTTACAATGAATCCATTTTTGTAAAATATGTATATATATGTAGTAGCCAGATCTCTGAAGAGTGAAATGAAAAACAAATGTTTCTTAAGCTACCTGTATACATACCATATTTACAATTAACATACATTACTTTTGTAATTAAAAAAATAAATGGGGCACCTGGGTGATTCAGTAGGTTACACATTCGACTTGAGCTCAGGTCATGATCTCAGGGTTCATGAGTTCGAGCCACATATCAGGCTCCCTGATGTTAGCATGGAGCCCACTTCAGATCCACTGTCCCACTGTCTCTCTCTGCCCTTCCCCTGCTGGCATGTGCTTTCTCTCTCTCTCTCTCTCTCTCTGTGTGTGTCTCAAAAATAATAAATAAACATTATAATATATGAATGAATATATTTCAGTGCTTTAGTTTATTTGCTACCTTGACAACTACATCACAGAGTTAACATCAGTTGAAAGGTACTCCATCCATAAGAAGTTTGCCAGCCAGGCTAAGAGGGCCAGTTGCAAGTTTTGACACAGCAACGAGAATTCATTTCCTCTGGGTGCACGAAAAGTACAGATTGTCCTTGTTAAATGTCTGAAGTTTATTACTGGTGTAATAAATTTCCATTACATTTCATTTACAGTAAAGAAATACATAGTAAAGAAATGAAACATTGCTCATTTGAATCCTCTATAAATGAAAGATGACATATTGTTTCCTGAGGTGCTGGTAAAGAATACATAATGAAAGGAGACTATGTTGTAAATGAGAGGTTCAGAACAGTAGCTCATGTTCCTTAGCCATGACTACAAATATTCAATCAGCAGAGGTTAAGAAAAAAAAAAAACTTAAGTGAATAGAGTGAATTTCTTAAAAATATACCTTGATTCCAGATGTAGTTGAAATAACTTATTATCCTCATTAAGTGTGATGAATAAAGACCAAAATATCATAAATAATAATTAATTATAATTGGAACAAAGATGATCATGTATTATTGACTTGATTTTCCAAAAATGTGGGATCAGGAAACATAAGACAACTTTATGCTTGATATTTTCCCTTTTTTAAATTCTCAGTTCATTTTATAGATTCTATGTTATGTTTCTTGTTAAAACAACAATGTGAAATGAAATTGTAGATATCATGAGAGTAATGCTTCACTAAGGGAATGCAGGGAAAGATGGAATTGATATATATTTTTTTGGTCAGGAAGAGGAATGTGAGACCAAAACTGGTGAAGTTCAAAAGTCAACTTGAAAGGTTGTTGATCAGTGAATTCTAAGCAGTCTACTTTTAAGGATACCCATAGCTTTAAAAAAATGATAATTTCTTAGTTTCATATTAGAATCTTTTCTATATCCTTTAAGGACAAAATGGGATATAGTTTTGTGCAAAAGTTATACTAGATATGACCTTCTGTTTTTCTTTATTATTTGTTCTGGACATTTCTCCAATATCAGCACATTGTCTACCTTGTCTGTTTCTTTCTTTCTTTCTTTCTTTCTTTCTTTCTTTCTTTCTTTCTTTCTTTCTTTCTTTTCTTCCTTCCTTCCTTCCTTCCTTCCTTCCTTCCTTCCTTTCTTTCTTTCTTTCTTTCTTTCTTTCTTTCTTAATGTTTATTTATTTTGAGAGAGTGAGCATGAGTGAGGGAGAGGCAAGATGAGGGGAAGAGAGAGAATCCCAACTAGGGTCCACCCTGTCAGCACAGAGACAGACGCAGGGCTCAATCTCCCTGAACTGTGAGATCATGACCTGAGCTGAAATCAAGAGTCAATGGCTTAACCAACTGAGCCACCCAGGTGCCCATACCTTGTTCTTTCTGATAGCTGTATAATAGTCTTCTGAATAAAAATAGTAAAATTGTGTTTCACTGTTCCCATTTTCTTGGGAATTTAGGCTATTTTCATTTGGTTACTGTTTCTTTTTAAAATGGTGCAGGGGTGTCTGGCGGCTCAGTCAGAAGAGTATGCAACTCTTGATCTTGGAGTTGTGAGTTCGAGACCCACGTGGGGTGCAGAGATTACTAAAAAACATAAATAAAACTTCAAAGTGGTATAAAAATGTGTATTTGTGTATACATACATATGAACATATGCACATGTATCGCTATACATAAGTATATAATCATGTACATCTAATGTTTATATGTACACTTGAGTGTGTCTGTAAAGAAAATTCTTAAACATAGGATTATAAATGTGTATATGTAGGTATATATAACATGCATATATATTATTATATAATATGTATATATACATACATATGTATGCATGTACATAATATACATATATACACATACATTCAAGCATGTTCATTTGAGCAGTAATATTGCTAAGCACAATTATAAAGTAGAATTACTGTGCTGAAGGTTATTACTTTGTCTTCTCTATTTGTTCTCATACATACAAAGACTTGCTTCACTTCAAGATTAAACAAAATAAAACAAAACACTCCAGTTTTGTTCTAGTGTTTCATGGCATCAACTTTTATGTTTGATTCTTTGATGCAGATTAAATTTATTGTGGAGAAAGGAATGAGAGAGGAATACAAATTTACAATGAGAAAGTCAAGGCTTAAATAATTAAATATTACTTGCTCATGGTCATGGGTCTGTGGTTATCTAGCACAATTTTAGACATAAAGACTGTGTGTGAGACTATCAAGCAAAAAAATAAATAAAAATAAATAAAACCACTTGAAATATAGTAGCATTAATACTTCCTATGTCCTAGATATTTCAGTTGGTCATTTGCTTTAGTTCTTTAATCAAAAGAAAGTTTGTCTTTTTAGAATCACTAATTTTGAGGCATAGTTAATACACTAATACTCAAACAATAATGCTCAAGGAGGAGTCCAATGAACTGATGATTTGACTCACCATAAATAGCTGCACTACACACTCTAGACTGAGTGTGAATTATGGTAAGGATATAATCCAAAGTCATATCTAAAATATTATAATTTAGAATCCAAAGAAAGAAAAGGAATTCTAAAGAGCCAAGAGAGTAATAAATCGTCTTTCAAACAAAAGAAGCATGATATAATCTGGTTAGGGCACTTAGAGGCCAAGAGCTGATAGCTTAGTCAAGTAGAATGAAAAGGCCCAGTTTTTTTTTTAACAGAAGACAAAACATATGTTCAGAAAAACTGATGTATTGTGTTGGAAGAAACAGAATTCATAGAAGGATATGATGTTAGGAACCCAACATGGAGCCAGATTCCTGAGAGCTTTTCATTGCTTCTTTTGGGCTTTCTAGTGGGCAGTTCCTAAAGGCATTTGAATTGGTGAGACACATATTTAAAAAAATAATATTTGAAGGGATTTCAGCAGGCATCAGAGTATCAAATGGATAAGGAGAGAGGAGAGGGATCAGGAAAGCAATGGAACTTGTTATGGAAATTTAATTTTCCATGGTATAATTAATCCATGCTGTGGGTCTGAGTGCTCATTATTTGAATCTCATTTAAAGAGTTGTTTAATCCTTTGAGTCCTACATATTATAAATTCTGGTCAGAGAAAACACAGCAGTCTTAGAAATGGTAAATTATGTGAGAAGTTGGTGTTCTATATTTCTATTAGGTTTGTGTGTGTGTGTGTGTGTGTGTGTGTGTGTGTTTTGTTTGTTTTGTTTGTTTTTTTACTAGCATTGCTTTGTGGGTTATATTGGAGGAAGAAACCCTAAAAAGCATTTTCTTCATTTCTGATACTTAGTGCTAACTCTGATAAGGCATACATCACTTGAAGATAATTAGGAACAAAGAATACCCATGACTTTGTGCAATAGATCCCCAGATATGGACAATGTCGTCACTTGCAGTACTTGAGTTTGACATGACAGCTACCAGGTGTTACAGGCTTACTTATTTTTAAAGTAAAAGGAAGAGAAAAAGAGCAAGCAACCTTCACAAATGAAGCAGAACAGATTCTGCTAGCATAAAATGCCTGGCATACATTTCAACAAAGTAAATTCCAGCTGTTTTAACTAAGGAACAAACAACCTGTTCCTGTACACATGGATTTATTATGTACCCAGACCTTTAGTTCTCAAAAATCACTCACATGCGCCTCAGGTACTTGAGAGGCAGTGTGGATTCTTGCCAAGCTTCTGAGGATGAACAGATATTGTTTGACTGATTGAAATTTTCACATCTAAGGTATTCTTCGTTCTTTCTTTATGAGAAAATATGATTCTGAAACTGTCAGTGATCTTCCTTTTCATGTGTTCATTGACCCTTTTCATTCAGTTATAATCCAGATTGGAGGAAACAAAAATATATCGCTTTAATTGTCCTGGTCTTTTTGTTCACTTTAGCAAACATGCTTATTTGTAAAGGTAAAAGTAGATGTATCCTTATTTGGTCCATCAGTGTATGCCTTGTGCAGGCATTAATGAAGATAGAAAAATAACTTTGGTTTTCACTAATACTCAGTATGTAATTGTTCACCTAAAATCTGTCCCTCTATTTTCCCACATTAGTAAGGGTTACCATTACCCAATTGTTTCTGCAAGAAAGTTCCATGAAAGGGAAAACTGGAAAAAAAATGAAGGCAATTTTACCATCAGATTTCTCATGAGAAAGCTAGATTCTAGAAGACAATAGATACGAAATTTAAAGCTCTAAGGGAATATTAAAATTAACCTAGAATTCTACACTCAGATAAACTGTCAGTGTGGGAATACAATAAAGATATTTATACATGCAAAAGTCCCAGGACATGCAAAATACCTTTCCTAAGGAAATTACTAGTAAAAGGAAAGATGGAATCAAGAAATAGGAGGGTATGTGTTCTAGGAAAGAGTGAGACTACTCTTGACATAATAGTCACAACAGTGACTATAGAGCAGGAAATATAATTCTAGCAAGTTGTTGGTTTTACAGTGAACACAATTTTCATAATCCTATTTTTCCTAACTCTTATAATTAATTTATAGATAAATGAATAAGGGCTTAACTATGGTTCATCATGGCTTAGGTGATGCTATAGTTTCTGGCTTTTCCTTCATTGCTTCCTCATCTTATGCATGCTTTCCATCATCCTAATACACTTCAGTTAATGTTGGTTTATCAGTCTCTCATACATACCAAGGTCTTTTCTACCTTAAGGCCTTTAGACAAGCTTTTCTGTCTGCCTAGGATTACTATTCCTCTTCTCCCAACCTACTTCTAATCTCTTTCAGATTTCTAGGATAAACCTGCCCTAATTCCCTTCTGCAAGTTAGATCCACCTGTGCCTCTCCTTCATTAGCCTGTGACCTATAAGTGTTCAAGAAGCCTTTGTTCATTATACGAATAAGTGCTATTCTTCGTCCATAAAATTTCCCATTTAAAATGCTGTTTTCCATTTCTTCATTAAAGACTATCAGTTATACATTTGCTTAGGTGACATGTCTGTTTTGCAGTCTTCAGTGTCTTGTGAAGACAATTGTTGGGCAGTCGGTTAAACATCTGACTTCAGCTCAGATCATGATCTCACAGTTTGTGAGCTCAAGCCCCCGCATCAGCCACTGTGCTGACAGCTTGGAGCTCGGAGCCAGCTTCGGATTCTGTGTCTCCTTTTCTCTGCCCCTCCCCAACCTGTGCTCAGTCTCTCTCTGTCTCTCAAAAACAAATGTAAAAAAACTTTTTTTTTAAAAGACAAAAACGGAAAATAAATTGTTGGGTTCCTAGGTGGCTCAGTTGGTTAGGGGTCCAGCTCTTGATGTTGGCTCAGGTCATGATCTCACGGTTCATCAGTTTGAGCCCCATGTCGGGCTCTGTTCTGACAGTGTGGAGCCTGCTTGGGATTCTCTCTCTCCCTGTCTCTCTGCCCCTTCCCCACTCATGCTCATGGCTCATTCTCTCTCAAAAATAAATAAATGAACTTCAAAAAAAGTTCAGAAAAGAAAAAGAAAAGAACTTGCTCTACATGATTTGTAGCATATTCTATCTTGTGTTATTCTTTATTGGATATGTCTAAATCGTGAGCAGGGTAGACAGGGAGCTCTTTCAGTGAAATCCCTGACTTAAAATAAAAAAATAAATAAATAAATGTAATTGCTCAAGTAGTTCTTATTATATTAATAGTTCTTATTGTGAGAATATGCTCTTAAGTAAGTTTACATAATTTATAAAATAAATAAAAATTGCTTTTTCTTTGATATAACCCCAAGTGTTCAGAAAAGATTTGACAATCTTTTGTAGATATCATACATTTTAAAAATTGAGTTTCTCTTTTCAAAATAGAGATATTCCTTGCATTTTTAAAAAAATCTCTTAAAAATATCCTATTTCATTTTTATTCATACAAAGGGTGAAATCAAAATCCATTATCATGACAGTATTTGTTTTCTCTCTATTGTGGAATACTCCACAGTATCCAAAATTATAATGAGATTATTTGATAGATATCATTCTTTTAAGAAATGTATTTCCATTATACAGTTGATAAGAAAGTAACTTACAAATTTGGGATATAATAAAAACAGACACCTGTGGAGAGATGAGTAGTCTACTCTTCCTATGTATATGTTTGTTTATTTTTAGCTAATCTTGATTATTTTTATAGTCAAAAGTTGATTTTGTCACCCTTGAGTATTTAGGCTGTAAGTAAAACATAGTCTCTTGAATGTATAAAATTTAATATTCTGTGTATGTATGTTTTCTATTTGTACAAAATTATTATACATTCTACTACTTTATGTTACTAAGCTTTTGTTTTAGCAATTATCAGAAATTAAATTAAAAAATTAAACTATAATTATTTAATTGGAGCTTTTTCCACTTTTTGTTGATGTCTTTTGAAGCACCATTTACTTTTTGTCTTTTTTATTGTCTTTTCTTTTGTCAGACAATAAGATTTAAATCTAAAAGTCATGTTCCTAAGGTCATACAAGAGTGTCATTTCTTATTCACACTAACTCCAATATGTTTAAAGCAGATCACCTCCTTTTTGTAGCTATGATACTTGAACATGTAGCTTTGAAAGTTGTGCAGTACCAGAAGAAAAATAGTCATACACTGGTATCGAAAATGTAAATTGGGAGAGCAACTGTGGAAAACAGTATGGAAACTCCTCAAAAAAATAAAAATAGAAATACTATATGATTCAGTAATTCCACTGTGGGGTATTTATCCAAAGAAAATAAGAACACTGATTTAAAAGATACATGAACCCCTATGTTTAGTGTAGCATTATTTACAGTAGCCAAGATATAAAAACAACCTAAGTGTGCATTGATAGATGTATGAATAAAGAAGATGCAGTATATATATATATATATATATATATATATATATATATACACAATGGAATATTACTTAGCCATATAAAAGGAAGAGATCTTGCCATTTGTGACAACATGGATAGACCTAGAGGGTATTATACTAAGTGAAAGAAGTCAGACACTGAAAAATAAATGCTACATGATTTCACTCATATGGGGAATCTAAAACCAAAGGAATAAACAAACATATAGCAGAATCTGACCTGTAAATGTAGAGAATAAACTGATGGTTGCCAGAGGGAATGGAGTGAAGGGATGAACAAACATAGGCAAATGGGGGTGAGAGATACAACATATAGAATATAGTTAATTAGTTAATGATATTGTACTAGTGATGTATGGTGACAGATGGTAGATTAACAGTGCATAAAGTATAGAGAAGCTGAATCACTATGTTGTACATCTGAAACTAATGTAACACTGTATGTCAACTACTTAAGTAAAAAATATATAGGGTCACCTGGATGGCTCAGTCGGTTAAGTGTCTGACTCCTAGTTTTGTTTCAGATCTTGATCTCGCAGTTTGGGGGTTCAAACCCTACATCAGGCTCCACACTCTCAGCACAGAGCCAGCTTAGGATTCTTTCTCACTCTCTCTCTCTCTCTCTCTCTCTCTCTCAAAAAAAAAAAAATGTGTGTGTGTGTGTGTGTGTGTGTGTGTGTGTGTATTCTCACCAAAATGTGAAATGTTCAAATAAATAAATAAATAAAGTAAGTAAGTAAGTAAGTAAGTAAGTAATGTGAAGTGTTAGTTAACTAGATGTAGATGTTACAATGTACATGTTTATCAAAGCACCTCAATATACACTTAAATATCTTCTAATTGTATTTGTCAATTTTACCTCCATAAAAGTGAAAATTGTTGTGAAAATTCACTTTTCCACCAGCAGTGTGTGCATTTTTTTCCTGCATCCCAGGCAGCAATTGCTGTTACAAGTTTTTAAGTTTTTTCACAAGTTAGGGGATATAAATTATTAATTCATTATAAATATGTTACATTCTGACAACTGCTAGGTCTGAATATCTTCTCATATTTATTTTCCACTTGAATGTGTTTCCTTTGATTTGTTTTTGATATGGTTTGCATTGTGTGCTTTGTCTCCTTGGCATTTTTTTTTCCTTCTTGGCATTTGTTAAGAGCTCTTTGCATATGATGGACATTAATGTACTGTCTGTCATCCATGTTTCAAATTCCCTCCCTCTATTCCTTTTCCTAAGACATTTAAAAGTATATGTCTTTCTTCCTTTTTGTTCCTCACTTTGCTATAACTTGCAGAAACAAAGTTAAATCTTCTAATTTAGGGAAAATATATAGTATTCAACTATCAAAAACTATATTTTATTTATAAAGGTTTTCCAAAAAAGGTGAATTAAGTATAATAATTACAGTTAAAATATATTTTGTAGTATTTGATAGAAGAGAAACTCTATTCTCATAGATAGGCTATTGTGATGGAGGGATTATAATCAATTTCATGGGTACAATTGTACATAATAATCTAATGTCCCTCAGAAGAGCATAAATTATATGCTCTTTTTCACTTTTATGATAGGCAAATGACTTCCAGAAATCCTAATCATGATGAAATCATTCTGCATTTCCAAAATTTACTGGCAGTCCAAAATAGATTCATTTGTGAAATGAGCTTAGATTGGTGGAATAGCATTTCTTGATAGCAATTATGCATTCCAAAAATCTCTAAAATGAGTTTCAAGTCCTCACTGCACAATGGTTATAGGAAGATCAAATTATGGGATTACTTATAACTCTCTATAAGTTCATCCCATACTTAATGATCCATTACTGACATATTAAGGACTTAAACAAAAGCTATTGATAATAAAACTCTAATAATATGCTAAAGTCTGGGATACTTAAGTCTCTTAACATATTAAAGGATAATTTTAAAAGGCTCACAATTGACCTTAGAAGCACACAAGAGTACACTCATGGACATCTTAATAGCTTTTTGTAGCATTAGAAGCAACTGTCATTAATATTGATCCATTTTATAAACAAACTTTTAAATGAGAGGCAAGGTCAAAACAATATATTTGTTCGTCATAAGACATTAACTATACAGGCTTTAACCAAGAGAAAAGCACCATGAATTCTAGCAACAATAATGGTAGTTACAGCATGTGCATCTGGGAATAATACAGCTAATTGGATATGTTTGGTGCACCCATTTGAGACCTTAATATGGCATATCCTATGAATTTTTGTGAATGATTAAATAAAAAATTAGAGGGGTTAAATATCTTACCCACTGTCACATAAGAAATAAATGACAAAATCAGAAATTTAGTCCTAGTTATCTGATGCCAGAGCCTTAACTTAGTAGAAACTACTGGAAATAGAGGAAAACAAACACAAAAAGAAAAAGATTTTTCCCTTTTTGGAGATATTATAACTTTATTGGTGGTATTTTTCCTTTCTTAGCTATGTTAATTTTTAATGGGTAAAGGGCTAGATTACACGGGTAAATAAAAAGTAAGCTCAGGACTGAGGTAGAAGTATAAATTGGTAAGAGAATAGTAACCAAATCATGTCATTCTTTATGGACAAGGTAAATTTAACCACATCTCTACCCTAAAGACCTGAGGAAGCCAGGTACCAGCACTGAATTACTACAATGAGAAATGTCTATTCTGGGTAGATGAATAACAAGTATTAATGTCATGGAATTTTATGAAATATTTCTCTTAAAGATACAGAAAAAAGAAGTGCCATTTCATTTGTAATTTAGGAAATGCTTTCCAATTCCACACTCATATCATAACTTGATGATTTTTAATGGTTAGGATGCAGAATCAGTCACCAGAAGTCTGGACGTTGGCCGAGATTACTACTCATTCACTCTTTCACTTTTCATGATAGTCACCTCTTTGAGCTTGAATGTCTGTCTTCTATTTTGAAATTATGCTTTTAATTCCTATCTTAACCTACTTCATGGTCAAGTTTTCATAATCAAGTGGGATATTTTATACATGCACATTTATGTGTGCTTGTATATATATACATAAGTATACATATATATATAATTAAAATACACTAAACCATTTAATTACCTACTGTATCTTTGTATAAATTAACTTCATTTAAAATAGTTCTTCACTGAAGTAATGCCTTTCACTGCCTCAGACCTATTGATTGGTAGTATAAATTTGGTATTTATGCAAATTGAGGTGACAAATGTACAAAGACACATGCTTAACAAAGTCACTTTGCCAATCTAAATAGTTTGCCTGTTTAGAGTAGGAGAGCAGCACATTCTTTGGCAAGGAGCTTAAAGTACTCTGGAAAGTTTGAAAGATAAAGTAGCAGAGACTAGACCAGATACCGACATGCTTGTAATTTATCTTCTGAGTTTCTGTGTTTCTCTCTGAATTCCACTTGGTTCCATAACAACAGAGTACTATTAGCCTCTTTTTTCAGGGTTCTATGTCTTGTTTTCTAACAGCGATCTCCTTGAAAATAAATAGAAATTTGAAGTACCTTCTGCACTGTTGCCATTTCATTCCTTTTGTATAAAAGTATTTTCAAAAAGGAGGGAAAGTACGAGCTTCTTCTTCATGATATTCTAGCTCTCCTCCATTTTGGAATTTCATACCAGACAGGGGTGTTCCTTTTTAGGGTGCATGTCGAATATTAGATTTATAAACAAACAGAATATGTGAAGATTTAGAGGTGTTATTTCACAAATTCCTATCTTTTTTTGAGAATAGAAGTGCTTGGAAAAATATATTTGAAACATGGAGGACAGACGGTTAGATTAATGTCCATCATATGCAAAGAGCTCTTAACAAATGCCAAAAGGAAAAAAAAAAATGCCAAGAAGGGACAAAGCACACAATGCAAATCATATCAAAAGCAAACCAAAGGAAACACTTTCAAATGGAAAATAAATATGGGAAGATATTGAGACTTACTAGTTGTCAGAATGTAACTTATAATGAGTTAACACCTTATATCCCTTAAACTTACAAAAAAATTTAAAAACTTGTAATAGCAATTGCTGCCTGGCATGCAGGGAATAAATGCTTATATCGCTGGTGGAAAAGTGACTTTTCATGACCCTTTTGTCATTTTTATTGAGGTAAAATTAATGTATAAAATTATAAGATATTTAAAGTGTACATTAAAGGGATTTGATACATGTGTACATTGTAACATATACATCTAGTAATGTGTACATCTAGTTAACACATTACCTTATTTATTTATTTATTTATTTATTTATTCATTCATTTATTTATTTATATTTATTTATTGTTTGTGAGAAAATTTAACATTTTGGTGAGAAAACTTTTTTAATGAGTGTTTTTATTTGAGTATAGTTGACATATAGTGTTATATTCATTTCAGATGTAAAACACAGTGATTCAATTTCTGTATAAGTTACGCTATGCTAATCTACCATCTATCACTATACATCACTATTACAGTATCACATTCCATATGCTGTATCTCCCACCCCCATTCACCCATTTTTGTTCATCCCCCACTTCCTTCCCTCTAGCAACCATGAGTTTATCAGATTCTGCTCTGTTTGTTTGCTTATTTCTTTGATTTTAGATTCAACATATGATCGAATTCAAGTAGCATTTGTTTTACTCTGACTTATTTCACTTAGTATAATACTGTTCACTTCATGTTGTCACAAATGGCAAGATCTCATCCTTTTTTATGGCTAAGTAATATTCCATCACATATATATGATATATATCATATATATATGATGTATGATATAAGATATATTATATATATCTTCCTTTATTCATATGTCTATCAAAGCACACTTGGGTTACTATTATATCTTAGCTATTGTAAATAATTCTGCAATAAACAATAGGGTGTGTGTATCTTTTAAAATTAGTGTTCTTGTTTTCTTTGGATAAAAACCCAGTAGTTGAATTATTGAATCATATGTATTTCCATTTTTATTTATTTATTTATTTTTTTTGAGGAGCTTCCATACTGTTTTCCACAATGGCTGTCCCAATTTACATTTCCAATGTAATAACCAATGCATGACTGTTTTTCTTTTTTCTCCATGTCCTCACCAACACTTGTTATTTCTCATCTTTTGACAGGATTAAGGTGATACTTCATTGTAGTTTTGATTTGCATTTCCCCAGTGATTAGTGATGTTGAGCATCTTTTCATGTGTCTGTTGGCCATCTGAGTGCCTTCTTTAGAAAAATGTCTATTAAGGTCTTATGCCCATTTTTTATTAAGTTTTTTGTTTGTTTGGTGTTGAGTTGTGTAATTTCTTTATATAGTTTGGATATTAGCCCTTTATCATATATATCATTTACAAATATATCCTCCCATTTGGTACACCACTTTTTTGTTTTCTTGATGGTTTTCTTTGTTGTATGATTTATTTTGAAGTAGTCCCAATAGTTTGGTGTTGCTTTTGTTTCCTTATTTGAGAAGTCACATCCAGAAAAATGTTGTTGCGGCTAATGGCAGAGAAAATAGTGCCTCTGTTCTCTTCTAGAATGTTTATGGTTTTAGGTCTCACAATTAAGTGTTTAATCTATTTTGAGTTTATTTATGTAGGGAGTAAGAAAGTGGTCCAGTTTCATTTGTTTGCATATAGCTGTCCAGTTTTCCCAGCACCAATTGTTGAAAAAGCTATCTTATCCCACATTGCATATGCTTACCTCCTTTGTCAAAGATCGACTATTATTTCTGGCCTCTCTATTCCATTCTATTGAGCTATGTGTCTCTTTTTGTGCCAGTACCATACCGTTTTGATTACTACAGGTTTGTAGTACATCTTGAAATCAGAGAGTGTGATTCCTACAGGATTTATTCATCTCTCTCAGGATTTCTTAGGCTCTTTGAGGTTTTTGCGGTTCCATACAAATTTTAGGACTTTTGTTCCAGTTCTATGAAAACTTATTCATTTAGTTTGTTTATTGGTTGAACATTTAACATTTTGATGAAAATTTTAAAAACATTCTGAAAATATCAATTAAAACTAAAATATATTTACTCTTTGATCCAGCAATCTGCTTCTCACAATCCATCACACAGATATAAAACCAGCAGTGCTTAATGATATGTTTACAATTCTATATTGAAACATTGTTGATAGTAGCAAAACACTAAAAAATGTATTAATGGGTAATAGTTGGGTAAATTGTGCATTCACACTATGAGATATAATGCAACCTTGGAAGGAAGGAAGAGGAAGGGGAAGGAAGGTGTTTTTTTGAAGAATAGATATTTTCGAATAAGAGATTGTGTACATTTGTAAAATAATATTGCTTGATTTGTTCCATCTGATGGCTTCAAGTGAATGTTATGATTGTGCATTGTGTCGTACATGTTGCTTCATTCTGTGCAAATATTTAAAGATTAGTTTTTACATATTTAAGGTACAGTAAAACGATTCTTCATAACCGTAATATATTATAGTGATGCTATCTTCTAAATTATCATTACAGTTGTATAATCACATTTAAAAAAACTACCTCAATAAGAGCATCAGTTCATAGGAAAAGGCCTAAAATTTTATTTTCTTCATACCTCATCTGAAACTATAAACCAATTTTAAAAAGCTATTTTCTGTGAGCAAATACAAGATAATTATTTCATGTAACTTTTTCATATAATTGTTATAGAAGACTAGTTTTGGGAGTTTAGGAGAAAAAACATGCTCTTGTCATGATTTCAATACATTTATTGGATAGAGCAGGGATATCATCTTTAATTTTAATAATTTATGTGTTATCATTGTTATGAAATAAGCATCTAGAAAGATTAACATGGCAGAATTGACTAAAATAATATAATTTTTACCATTCTCCACCTATGTAATTGGATTATCTTTAAAGACTAGGTACCAGGGATTTCAAGACAGAAATCATATACTGATAAAATGAGAGTTTTAGTTACTCACATTTTCCATCGAAAAACCTTCATTTTGGTCATATTGAGGCTTTATAATGTAAAAATGCCTAAAGAATGCTATAAGAAGGATATATAAGCTAAAATCCAAAGAATAAAACTTTTTTTAAAAATTTATTTTAGGGGCGCCTGGGTGGCGCAGTCGGTTAAGCGTCCGACTTCAGCCAGGTCACGATCTCGCGGTCCGTGAGTTCGAGCCCCGCGTCAGGCTCTGGGCTGATGGCTCGGAGCCTGGAGCCTGTTTCCGATTCTGTGTCTCCCTCTCTCTCTGCCCCTCCCCGTTCATGCTCTGTCTCTCTCTGTCCCAAAAATAAAA
Organism: Acinonyx jubatus; assembly: GCF_027475565.1. Taxonomy (NCBI): domain Eukaryota; kingdom Metazoa; phylum Chordata; class Mammalia; order Carnivora; family Felidae; genus Acinonyx; species Acinonyx jubatus. The sequence goes on along the minus strand of NC_069382.1, from coordinate 127,211,782 downwards.
ATAAAAACGTTGAAAAAAAAATTTTAAATAAAATTTATTTTAACACTCAAAGAGCATAATATACATGCATATTTAATTCTACAGTTAAGATTTCACACACAATCTGACCCTTGTTAATTCTAAAGTTTTTGGAAATTATCATAAAGCATGCTTTTTCATGCTCCCAAAGCAAATTTTAAAATGCTGTGTGTGTGTGTGTGTGTGTGTGTGTATATATATATATATATATATATATATATATATATATATACACACACACATATATATATTCTATAAGTACTTAGATTTTTTCATTAAGCATCCTCATTTAAATATTAAAATTTCATTTATAATATGTACTTTTCTTTTTTCAAAAGACATTTAAAATAGCACAAATATATTTGTAGTGATATATGTTAAAGCTTGCTAGAAATCTAGAAAGAGTAGCAAGCATAATTAACACACTAGTCTTTGGTATCCAGCACAAACATGCTTGCTATTCAAAAGAAATAAATGTTTTCCAGTGATTGAATTTTAAATCGTATAATGATTTAGATGATACAGATAAAAGCAATGGATAAATGCAGCCACACATTCGTTATGCGCCTGGCATTGCACCAGTCTCTGAAAGTAATTGACAGTCTCCCACCACCATGTAAACAACCTTCAGAACTTTATTTTATGTAGGAATTCTTATATAAACCTGCAATTGAAAAAAAAAAATAGGACTCTACAGTAAACTTAAACTTGATGAAAATATTTCTGTAAGGGTATGAGCTACTGAGCTGTATCTACTAACACTTGACTCAAATAGAGAAATTATAATAGCTAAAGGAATAGGTGTAAAGTATGGCCTTTGGATATTTTCCTTTATATAGTTTCTCTCAGCTGGACTTTTAAATGAGCTGGAGAGCAAATGAATCAAAGTTAAGATCTTTACTTACATTCTCACACACATATGTTGTTTTGACTTGGGCAAGTAGGTATGTATTCTAACCGTGATGGACAGGCACAAAAACCATTTCTTCATTAGGGTAATTCAAGGTTCAACTTTGAACCTCGTTTTCTCATTGGATAAACCTTGAAAACTTAGGTTCATGATAATTACTAGGTAATCTGTACTTAGTTTTACTACTTTTTTAAAAAATATTTATTTAGTTTTGAGAGAGAGAGACAGAGCATGAGCGGAGGAGGGGCAGAGAGAGAGGGAGACACAGAATCTGAAGCGGCCTCCAGGCTCTGAGCTGTCAGCACAGACCCTGATGAGATCATAACCTGAGCCAAAGTCGGATGCTTAACCGACTGAGTCACTCAGGCACCCCTATACTTACTCTTCAATGGTAATTTCTATAAATCTTTATTTGATCCTTGTTTATGAAGTTGCAACAAGGTAGCTTCCACTGCGTACTTTGTTTCCTGCTGTTAACCACCTGCAGACCAGAAATCATTTTCCTAGACACCTGGGTAGCATGGGTGTAAAAAACTTTATAGAGATAGCATTTTTTTTCCTGTTCTCAACTTCATTTTTAAGTTTTTGTTTAAATTCCAGTTAGTTAACATACAGTGTTATATTAGTTTCAGGTATACATCATAGTGACTCAACACTCCATACCACACCCAGTGCTCATCACACAAGTGCACTCATTAATCCTCATCACCTACCATGCGCCTCCCCTCTGGTAATCATCAGTTTCTTTAGAGATAACACATAAAGTAAAGGAACTTTTGTGTCATTTCACATAAATCTTTATCTCTATCTCTCTCTGCCCATCTTTCTTTTTTCTCCGAGTAGCTATAGAAAAAATAGAGCTAGAATTATAGCTAATATGATATTGCAAGTGTAGCTATTAATATTTTCTTTTATCCATACAAGTAAATGATAAAGAATATTGATTTAATATACTCTATTCAAGACAGTATTGGAAAATATAATTTTGATTGTCAACCTTCAATATTCCTATAAATGCCTGAGATTACATCTTCACTATAATAGGGCCTGATTTTTAAAATCTATGAAACTTAATAAGATGGGGAAAGCTTGTTTACATATAAAGCTTAAAGTATTTAAAGTATATTAAATCAGTGGTTGAGCTCTGTAGGTGTTCTCCTCTGGCAAGGTTGTTTAGCATATATAAATCATTAAAATAATGGAAAATAACCCAAGCACAAGTGGAATAGGAATGACTATTTAACAAGATAGTTTTTAAAGTAGTTTGAGAATAAAACTAGAAAAACAAAAAAAAAATGCCCTTGAAGAAACCATAATCTTTTGGAAAGTTTTTGTTGTTGTTGTTGTCCTCAAATGTGCATATGAGTAAGAATTGTGAAGTCCCATGTTACGATGAACAAAATTTCTCCACACACCTGCTGTCACTGCCAGCAACAGGGCAGCTCTCTCCAATTCAGCTTTGTTGGATTTAGACATATGGAAGAGGAGGGAAAGCAATTATAAAAGGGATCTTCCTAAACCTTGGTCTCCCACTTTGAACTGAGAATTCTGAGCAGTGATCACATAGTTTTGGTAAATTATGACAAGGAATGGCATCACACATACAGATATTCCCCAAACGTAAGGATTCCAGGCTGATCTTAGGCTGACTTCATGTTGGTTTTTCTCTTTCCTTCTCTAAGTCCCAGAGAGTCATTCCATTTGCCTTTCTTCTTTTTTTTTTTTTTTTTTAATGTTTATTTACTTTTGAGACAGAGACAGAGTGCAAGCAGGGGAGGGGGAGAGAGAGAGGGAGACATAGAATCTGAAGCAGGCTCCAGGCTCTGAGCTGTCAGCACAAAGCCCAACACTGGGCTCAAACTCACAAATTGTTGAGATCATGACCTGAGCCGAAGTCAGACGCTTAACCGACTGAGCCACCCAGGTGGCCCTCCATTTGCCTTCTATTCATGGCTTCCACCAGATACTTTTCAAGATGCAATCTTGCACTAACAGATCTCCAGAGGATACAGTATTCTTAACTTCTTCTGTTCTGTTTAAATTGGGAGTTTTTGAGGGTTTTTACTGCTAGTAACATCAGGGAAATGGAAAGGAGGCTAATAAATAATTGGAAAATAGTTGGGAAGTTACAAAGTTATAACAACAGCAAACATTTGCAGCAATAGTTGTTTCTGGGCTTTGTTGAAAAGGCAAATGTAGTTAGAAAAGCTAAAGACTGTTCTTTCTACTCGCCTGTATGTTTGTGTAAGTTAATTCTTTAGTCTTGTTCAAAGAACAAGCTTCCCTACTGTCTGGATTGTGATCTCACAGAACTACATGAATTTTAAGAGGTGATAGACTGAAGTTGAGAGACTATCAGTACGAGAGGGATTATAAAATGACTGTCATTTTATTCAATCAATATTACAAGATCATCACCATTTATGTGTGTAAATTTATGTATTCCTCCCTTTTGTCTGGCTCTTCAAAACAACCCTACGCAGATAATTTAGCAGGTAGATGGAGTGTCATACATTCTGTGTAAGTTTCCCATTGCCACCCATTAAATAAATGTCTGAGGTAGTGTTCATGCCAGGTCTGCTGGATTATAACATCCTCATGTCCTTTCTGTGTCATGTAAAATACAAGCTTCTTAAAATTCTCTCACTCTTCGCAAGCTTAGGCTATTCTGTCTTGCACTATGTTCCCTTACACAGCTATCATGGTCTGGTGCTGAAACAAATATCTCTCATTTCCAGGTGAATCTTTAATGTTTTTCAGTACACAATGATGCTTGCTGTAGGCCAACCTTCCAACCCTGCACACTCACTCTGACTCTCACAAACACTGCTGTGACACTCTGCTCCAGAGTCTCATTCTCTGTGTCATATTCTGCTTCCCAACCAGCTAACTATAGAAAGCTCATTTCTCTCCATCCTTCCAAGAAGTCTCGTTTGCTCCAAATCTTAGAAGGCCTAAGCTTAACATCTTAGTTTATGAAACAATATAAGGTAAGTATGACTTTTCCCATCTTGTAGGGAAGAAGACTGAAGCTTATAAAGCGTAAATCACTTGCTCAGGGTTATGTATCTCCTAAGTAGAGGATATGGGAATTGCACTATGTCTATATTTAATCAGTATACAATATTGCCTTCCCCCAATGAAGAATTGATAAGGTTCATTTATCATAATCTGTATCCTGCTTTATAATAATTCTCACAACCATTTTTCTTCCAAATACAGGATACCAAATCTATTCCCCAACTAAAAATAAGGAATATTTACTAGTGATAGAAAGCGATATGTGGTTTTTGAAAGGAAAATACTATAAAATTTGAAATATATATATTACTTTGGTAATGTTTTAATATTGTCAAAGAATCAACTTTGGGAACACTTTTATTTTGTGTAATGTCCTAATTTGGTTTATATTATCTATATAGTATTCCTAGAAATTCCCTAAACCTCACCAGTTCTTGAATTTGCTTGTACATAATGCAAAAAAATAATTTCCTTAGGGAACCAAGTAACTTGTGATAGAATGTGTGTGTGCGTGTGTGTGTGTGTGTAATGAAAGATTTGTTGTCTTTTCATTTATTAAGGTCATGTGTATATATCTCCAAAGTACCAATTCTAACTTTGAATATGAAATATCTTTCCATTATAGTAATGATTTAATAATGATCTTAGTAGTTTGAATAGAAAGGTCTGAACAAAAAATATGATTGATAGGATGTAAGTATGTTCCTTGTTTTTAAAATGAAAGCAACTTAACAGAAATTGTATTAGATTGATATGGAGTGAGCTCCTAGTCAATAACTAAAACAAACAAACAAAGAACACCAAAAAAAACTAAATAAGAAATTATGAATTTATAGGGTTTTTTTGTTTGTTTTTTGTTTTTATTTTTTGAGAGAGGGACAGAGTGAGCAGGGAGGGGCAGAGAGAGAAGGAGAGAGAGAATTCCAAGTAAGCTCCACTCTGTCAGCATGGAGCACGATGCGGGGCTCTAATTCACAAACTGTGAGATGATGGCCTGAGTCGAAACCAAGAGTCAGACAGACACTTAACTGATTGAGCCACTGAGGTGCCCCATGAATTTATAGTTTAGTTAGAGGTCCGTCAGTAATTGTTTCATTTTATGAGCCTGTTTTTCAGTGTTTATAAAACTAATTCTACCTAGTATGAGTGTATATTTGTCAAGTTTTTCTTTAAGACATTTATAGACAGTATGGCCAGTACTAAATTAAAACATGTTTGTGAGCTTTAGGACAATCATGCTTTTTGAAAAATCTTGTATTACAGATCTCTAAAAACCTCCTCAGTAGTCTGAAGAGCGACAGGCTCACACAGACCTCTCTATCATTGCTGAAGTACCAACAAAAATAGTAATTGCTTTTTTTCTCTAAGATCAATTTTCATGCCATAGTTCAGGCTGTTGAACAATCATTCAATTAGTCTTCTGGTTGTGGTTCTTTAACAAACTCCTTTTCTATCCCCTGGCTAGACTCAGTATTTGGTTCAGGAGAATTTACTAACATTTTGGTAGTTCTGCAACTTGTCTCCTTTTATTCAATATCTTTAAAATTCTTCATAAACTATGATAATATTAATAGAAACTATTCAGTCAGCCATTATTCTGTTAAAACCAATATCATTTCATGCAGTTCGGTTGAGGAGCATTGGGCATTTTTAAGTGTAGATAGGTAAAAGACAAGCAGTATTTACTGGGAAATATTAAGAATTGTTATTCCTAATAAACAAAAACCAATTGGCTAGTTATTTTCTAAAACGCACTTTTTTAATTCTTTACTCATGGCCAAGTTGCGATGATTTAGTAAGCAATACAAATCGGATGCTCCTTACATGTAGAAGAATGCATTTTCAAAGCTACAAAGATAAAATGCAAACCTGACATTAGAATTTATGTTTCTACTGGGAAATTCCCTGAAGCAAGTTCTTGTAAAATGTCATTGAATAAGTTCTTAACCTCCTGGCTTCTTCCACTACCAAGTAGTTCTACTTGATTTCTTCTTGCCTCTCAAATCACATCCCAGCTTGCACTTCTTCGTCAGGCCCGGTTAGCTGCTCTGTTCTCTGGAGTCTGGTTTTCTCCCCACAGCCTCAATTCTGTAGCCTGTGTTCTCCTCCAGATACCTAATGTGCTTCCTAATTAAAGAAACTAAATGGAATTGGTGATGGTGTTAGTGTTTGTATCTGCTAGCAGCTGGTGCACTTGCAAGAAAATGTTCACCTTTATTTACTGACCATAATTTTTCACGATATTTGTTTTCACATATTGTCCACTGGGAACTTTGTCTTCCTTTTGTAAAATAAATGTGAAAATGTTTTGAAATACTTAATTTTCATAACATTTCCAGTTATATTGTGGGTAGTTGCTATAAAAAATTGTTCTTTCCTGAATTCTTCTATGTGAAAAACAGTACCCATGCATTTTAGTTTGCATAGACATGATGCTTAGTGAGAATGAACTTAAATCTGATTCCTTTTGTGTGTGTGTGAATACTCCTAAATGATGACTTTAAAATGTATTTTATTTTATGGATTGCAATGCACAGTGACTAAACATCCTCTCATTAGGTATTCATAATAAACCTCTACTATCCTTAGGGCTCATAGCAAATGGAAAAAAAAATATTGTGAGGTTGAAAGACCTGTGCAAGGCTGTATCAGTTCAGAGACTTTCAACTGCAAAGAACAAAAAACCTAATTCCAACTTGCATCAATAATAAAGAAATGTATTATCACATGAAAGGGAAGGCAAGTTTTCAAGGCCATCTTAATCCAATGGCTCCAGCTCTAGATCCACTTTCCTGGCAGTTTCTTGCATAATTTATTTTTGTGTGTTCATTGGCCTGGGAATGAAATAACTAAAGGAAGTACTGGTCTCAGTTTTCTCTGAATAAATGTCCAGCCAGGAGACAGACTATCTCTTTCTGTGGCTACGATTAAATACAAATTCCCCAGAAGCTGTAACTTCTGGTTTCTCAGCATAACCAAGTCCCTTGAACGTAGTAGATACTTGATAAATATTTGATATTAAGCTAATAAAAGTTGATGGAAATTCTTCTAATTACTTCTGTATGGGAACTAGTATTTTATTTAGGTGGAGTGGGGAATGGAGGCTATCAACTCTTCCTGGGGGCAAAATTTACTGCAGGAAATATTTAAGCTAATTGTTGTCATGCAAGAATCCTAGTATATTTCTGTACTTTTCCTCTTTAGTCTTTTACTGTCAGCATAACAAATATAAATATACCATATTCACTCATTAACAAAACACGGTCACAAAAATCATCTCACATCTGGTTTTCAAATTAATTGCAGTTAGCAGAAGTTCAGTAACTCTTGATTAAACTTTGTCTTCCTTTTAAGTATTCAGGCTGCTCCAGGGTTTATAGCCCCAAAAGGCATCAAATTTGATTTCCTTACCCAAGCAGAAGACACATTAGAATGCTTCCTTGCATCCTTGCAATTGATTCTGGCTGTTTTGTGGTGCCAATTTTTGATGCCCAGGTACATACAACGTAAGAGATCCATGAGGACGCCTTGCTGATTTGGCTCATTGTACAGCCTCACTTTGTGCCTCCAAGATGATGATACACACCTTCAGGGCTTGTCTCTGACAAAGGTTTCTCAGACTTTGTCTTCTAACATTGCAACTCTTGCTGCTAACCTATGTTAGTGGCTACATGGCCATCTCTCTGGCACCAGGTGGTCCCTGGTGCTGATTCGGAATGCATGTGAGTATGCCACATCAGAAGCACTTTGGCTGTCTTGAGCTGGCCCATATGTAAAATCGAGCTAATTCTTATTATAATTTTAGTCCTCAATACATGGAGAATCTATGTATAGCTCTTTCTCCTAAATTTGTTCATGGAAGAGCAAGTTGGACTCACTGGACACATTCCATCTTCAATAGTTTCAGGATGATTTTTTGGGCATGTTTTTCATGAAGAAGAGAAAAAAAATTACAAATATAATCTGTAGTAGACCTTTCACAGTGTTAAGGACCTCTCATTTTGTTTTTGAGAGGCCAAATGCATCTTGAAAACATGGCAAGAGCATCTTGAAAAGCAAAATCTCAGGAAAAAACAGTGATTTCATCAGGCCTGGTTTAGTGTTGTATTAGACTGTACAGAGATGTCAAATAATATACACATTTATAATTTAAAAAAATTAATGGTTATTTATATTTGAGAGAGAGACGGAGAGAGAAAGAGACAGAGCACAAGTGGGAGAGAGGCAGAGAGAGAAGGAAACAGAATCTGAAGCAGACTCCAGGCTCTGAGCTGTCAGCACAGAGCCCGATGCGGGCCTCGAACGCTCGAGCCATGAAATCATGACCTGAGCCAAAGTCAGACACTTAACCACTGAGCTGCCCAGGTGCCCCAGTATTCACTTTTATATTATGAAAATATGTTATTTTTGTAATAAAAAACTAGTGTGTAGCTATGACATGAGTAGTTACATTCAAATAAAATAGGAAATTATGATGTTTTGTGTTCCAAACAAAAGCTGAGGAATAAGAAAGTGCTGTTATTCAAGAGGAATTGTAGTACATCACTCTGCTGCTGAATTCTCACTAGTCATTTGGACATATCACATCTAAAAGTCTCAGTTTCTGCATTAGCATATTGGGGTAAAAGTAATACCTACTCTTTAAAGTGGAACACAGGATTAAATAAGGCATGCAATTCACTAACCAGTTTAATACCTGGCTTACAATAAATACTTAATAAAGTTTATTACTATGATAGTGCTCTAATAACACATGTATTTGGAGATGAAAATAAACACATCCTTACATGTACATCCTGTACATCCTTATGTTATCAAACAATTTTTACTTGAACTAGATGATTTTTGCATGCTTGCTGGTACATTAAAAAATAATCATTAAGGCACCTAGGTGTCTCGGGTGGTTGAGTGTCAGACTCTTGATTTCAACTCAGGGCATGCATGATCCCATGTCAGGCTTCATGCTCAGCGTGGAGCCTGCTTAATTTCTCTCTCTCCCTCTGCCCCCTCCTCTCCTCATGTTCTCTCTCTTAAAAAAATCATTATATTTATTTTTTTACTCATCAGTACCTGCTATTTATCTCTACTCCTGTTCATTTCTCTGATCCTTCCATGGTTTCCCCAAAGTAAGTTACAGGCCAGTATAATTCCAAAATTTCCTGGAGAGATCAGAATTGAATGGAACTCTAACATCCTCATGATTCTCTTTCCAGATTTAAGCCTAAAGCCTAGAATTAGAGAGGAAAGAAATCCTAATTAAATATAGTAATGTTGAACTGTATTATACACAATTTAACTTATCTTCTCAGCATCCATACAACAATGGCAGGAAAGTTTTATTATCCCATTTTACATAGTCAGAATTAGTTCCCAATGAGGTTAAATGATTTCCCTAAGGTTTCATGTGTGGGAAATGGCCTGATGTTAACTTGATCATAAAACCTATTAATGTTTTCTTTCTACTACATTATCTCCCCATTATCTTTCAAAGCACAACTTAATATCTTAAAAATAATTTTACCTATCTTTTTTTTTCACTCTCCCATCTCTTAACTAGGCAACACCATGCTTAAACTATGCCATTTTGTGAGGAAATAAAAATTGCTAATAGAAGAGAGGGGACAATTAGATTTTCTATGTAACACTTGGTTATTTGTCTGCTATAATGAGTATCTCAGCGATTGGAAGCAGTTTATCAGGAGAAGTAACAAGATAGTACATAAGTAGTTCCTTTATGTGTCATGAGTCCCAAGAAGATCTACATGTTTGGAAATTCACTAAAATGATCTCACATTACTCAGGCACAGTTGTACTTAGGGCTATTATGTTATGGTAAAAGGATTAGCAAGGGAAGACACATTGGGCTGAGTCTGGAGGAATCCATGCACAAGCTTTAGAAAGTCCTCCTTCAGAGGGTGCCACATAGAATGTGCTTCTTTCTCCAGTAGTTAAATGCAGGAACACATATGTTTCTGTCCAGAAAAGCCTGCTATAGCCTCAGCCCGACATCTTTGGCGGAAACTGGTTATACGGGCTCTCTATGCCTATGTGATCAGCCACAATTATAGAAATTCCAGATTCCCACAAGGAAAGCAGATGTTTACCATAAATCAGACTGATACAGTGAATTCAGTGCCCCAAGCAAACAAAACAGCCTTAACAATATAGGGGACTTCAAAAGCCAAGTTCTACCAGCCCTGAAAGAGGTTCCTTCTCAAGAGTAATATGTAGACCCACTATGTTAACTTTCTCTGTACACTTTACAGGGCCAGTATGTGGGGGTCAGTAGGGCACAGCAGAATTTTGAACCAAACTGTATAATTATAATATGAGAAAGAACATGAAATAATGCCAGTAGTTTTCTGCTGTCATAGAATTCTAATAGTCTAAGCCCAAGTTTTCAAATTTTTCTTCAGAATTTCACCTACATTGTGAAGACAATACAGATCAAGGTCTGTATTGTATTAGGTCTATTTGCCTGTTCTGTGCATCACACTAAAAAACAAACAAAAAAAAAGTACAGTGCATTTATAAATTTAAGGGCATAGTGGTTGAGAGGGATATAAATGGATATTTAATATATGGAATAGACCATGGAAAATGTTGTAAGAAGTGTTCAAAGGATTAAGAAGTGTAAGGAAAGTAAATAGGATTTTCTTTAAGAAGATTTATGAAAGTTCCAGGACACAGTGACATTTGAGCTTTGATTTCCTTAAAAATTTCTATGGCAAAGATAATACAATGACATTCTTATTATAGGGAACAAACACAGGGAGCTGTGAATGTACAAGAGATTGAGAAAATATTGAGTACTTTGATATACCACAGTGTGACACAATAATATACATCATCATATAATAATAAAGTTATTATATTCATATTATACTATTAATATTGCTTATAATATTAATTATAAATGAGGTCATAAGTGTGGACTGATCCAAGATTGCACATGTTTTGAATTCCATACCAAAGGGAGTGATTTACTCATTTTTTTTTTATCAAAAAAGGAGAGCCCTCCCATTGGCTGTGAAGCAGCAACTTATTTCCCATAATATTGGAAAATAATGATAATTCTTATGTTCATGTTTATCACTTAGGAGATTCTAATGGTTTAAAGAGCTGTGTGCCAGGAACTTTGTATGCTGAAGACCAATATGTATTTTGTTCCATAAGGATTTTATTTTTATCATTACCTATACAATAAAGAACAATACAATTTAGTAAGACATGATCTGATTGTTGATCTGCTATGTTTAAACAAATTTCTTGACGAATTGTATTACATTTATTAATAAATATTTCAATTTTGTTGGACTTAGATTATTAATCTGAAATACACATATATGTAGAAGTTATAAAAAATTGCACCCAATCATACTGAAAATTTTATATTAATCTTTTTAAAACTCATATTTGAATATGGCTTCCTGTATTGTATGATTGAGTTAAAATGTTAGGAAGATACTAAGTGGTTCAATATGTAGTAATTTATTCTAAATGCTAGGTGCTAAGTATATGCATAAAAAGGAAATTAAAGTGTCTTATTAATGTATTAAACATTCATAATCCATTTTAATTAAAATTATTTTTTGATTTTATATGTTATTTGTAGTATTTTATGTTTTCCTATCGAGTTTTTTTGTTTCTTTTCATTTGAGACGAGATGTGCTTGGGACAGTATTAGAAATAACTCAGAATGAAGCTATGGGGAGACCACTTTATTGAGGACATTATTTATATAAACTATTTTCAAAAACATCATCGAACAAGCAAAATGGGTCACATTCTACAAATGATAGATTTGGGTTTCGAAACAAATGCTGCATATTTTCCTCTTTAAAATCCATGCCATTCTGAGGAAGAACTAATTATCTTAAGGCTGTGAGTCAACTGTTGCCAAATGGTCTCACAGTTAGCAACGGAAGAGAAATGAAGCTCAAAGCAGTAAACCTTGGGGATTCACCTGGCCTCCTTTGCAGCCAAGATTGTTCCTATGGTGTCAGACAACAATTAAAGAATCTGAAATTGAAGGTGACTCAGAAAAGGGCAAACTAAAAAGCGGAACTCTCTCAACCAGGTCATCCACATCACAGTAAAAGAATAACCAGAACATAGTGAAAGAATAAGAGGAGATCATTTAAATTTAAATAAGTTCATTATTTTAATTAACTTTAATTTACTTAATTATTTTTAAATAATTATTTAACTTTAATTAAGAATTTAAATTTAAAATAGTAATTTTAAAAGGCAGAGGTGAAGAGGTAATTGTCCTTAATGGATATGTGGAGAAGTAGAACAAATACTGGTGTCATGTATTCCATGGGCCTTCACTAACTGTAATCTTCAAGAGTCATATTCCCTATCTCTAGGACTCAGCTTCCTCACAAATAAAATAAAAAGGATGAGCCAAATGACTTCTTAAGCTGTGTTTTTAATGCTACCACTCTGTCAATCTTTATGTAAAATTACACGTTTATGAAATACTTTAATGTTAGCACCATAAGAAATATAATTTGTCTGCATTGACCCAGCACATAGGGTAGGGCCTGGCACATAGTAGGCACTCAAAACAGTATTTATTGGATGTATGAATGAATGAATGAATGAATGAACCAGAGAACAAAAGGGAGGAGTCATTGGGTTGGTTAAATAACTATTAGCAGAAGGAAAGCATATGCTGACACAAACATTGCTGCATTTTGACTGTCTTTCCCTTCCTCTTTAAGGGAGGTGATGGTGGCACTCTTGGTGATTGTGGCACAGGGTTGGTAGAAGGGAGTCCTAGGGAATTTCAAAGTCTCTCCCAGGTTTGAATGCCTGCCGCTGGTTGGAAATGGTACAAAGTAGTTTGAAGTCCTTAAGAGGAAAGAATACCATTTCTGACAGCTTTGCTGTCCTACAGATAACCCTAGACCTTCAAGCTGTGGTCATATTGCCTAGCATTTCCATGGCTACACTTTCAAGTTGAGTAAATCAGAGAACACTATTATTGGAGTTAATACACAGTATCTAATTTCAAAATATATCTTCCCAGCTGTTATAGCCTAGCTAACCCTTGCCAAATGTAGCCATAGAATTTCTTTAATTATTTCTTTCTTACTCTAACAAATCACTGGACTAGTTTGAATGGAAACCTGATGATTACAAATGATGTATTTAAAACATCATCTGACTTTTGGAAGATGTTATTATCAGACTGGGAGGATAAAAATATGCCCAACTAGTTGTAACATTCTCTTCTTAATGTTCATAGATTTCCAAGAGCATCCAATTTCTAGCAACTCATGATACAAATGCAGTTAAATTAGAGTATTGGGTACTGGAAATTGTCATTTTATTTTCAGGTAGGTCTTTGGGTTTGAGAGGACATCAAATTACATTATGGAGCTTTGATCTATCAAAATTATGTAACATTGATCTGTCAGATGAAAATTTAAGCCATGGTGCAATTTCTGACTTACAGTCTAAGACTACACATTATTTTTCCGTTCTGTTTTGCTGTTCCTAGAAATTAATAATGACAGAAATAAACAATTTAATAAAGTAAGATCCCCAGGAGTAGATTTTGACATAGTCTGATTTATTTGTTTAATATTGAGTGTTCAATAGAGTTGTTCGGATGATACAGAGTTGTACATAATGAAAACTATATTTAAAAGTGGAAACTTTAAATGGCTGTGCTGAAAGCTATGCCAATTTACAATGTAATAATTATTAAAAATATAAAGTATCTACAGCAAAATTTGAATAATGCACTCACACTGGCAGTGGTTACTTGTATAATATTTTGGAGTACACTTAGAATGGTTAAGGGAGATTAAAAAAAAAGCAGGGAGACATTAGTATAGACAAAGGCCACAATTATTGATACAGTTGTTGAATCGCAATTGATTAGGTAACAGAGCTCAAATGTTAAAATGGAGAGGTTTAAACCTTAATTTTCTAAAAGAAAAGAAAAGCTCTGTATTTTAGAGCTTAAAGAGACTAGCCTAACTTTCTAATTTTCTGAAAAAGGAATGTGATCTCAGAGGCTTAGATAATTTTCCCAAGGTCAATAAAAGAAAGGAACCAATTTATTCAATTCATTTGTCTTTGGAATGAATTTAAATTGCAAATGTTAGGGGCTATATGTTAATACTATGTTTATGAAAAAGAGCTAATAAATATCAATTTTTAAGAGTTGTAGAGGCTTATTCATTCTATTCACTCAATAAATATTTGTTCAGCACCTACTAAGTGCCAGATCTTATGCTAAGTACTGGAGATGTCAGGATTTATAAGATAGATGTGTTGCTTACTGTCATGAACCTTACCGTCTGGTGAAAGGAAATGGCCAGTCTACCAACTAATAAAAGTATTCTTTAGTGGTAAGTTTCAAGCAAAAATTTAAAATTGAGTGACATGACAACGAGCAACTTGATATCTAGTTTAGATTCAGTGTTCAGGAGAGGCCTCTGACACAGTAAATTTAAGCTGAGATTTAAATGGCAAGTAGATAACCCTGTGAAGATTGTGGGGCGAGATCATTACAGGAAGAGAACAGTTGGTATAAAATCTCTAAAGCAGGAGAGATTCAGATGTTGAGAAAACGTTGAGAGCAAATTTGTGATCATAATTTAAATGTAAAAAATATGTTTTTCTCCAACATATATAGAAGATACAGTTATATTTTATGTAGATGATACCCAGAGTTTAGTCTTTGCTAGGGAAGAACAACAGCAGAACAAAGGATCCAAAAATGTTGAAAGGTTTTGTGTCAAGTCTGGTGATAATCATGGGCCTTGGCCTCTAAACTGAAGAAGGACATTAGAGGGAAATTGAATGAGAAAGTGGTAGGCGCAAGTGATTGAAGATCTCCATGAGTTTGGAGAATTTTTGGATGGAAAATTTAGATTAGTAGTGAGGATGTCCCCAAAAGCATTTGACCATTTTTTAGTTGTTAAAAATAGCAACTCTAAATGTCATCTGCAAGGAATTATTAGCAGTACAAATTCAAAGAATGCTTTAGAAAAGATAAATGAGGAATATGCTTTAGGCCCTTCTTGTAGAAAGGTGGCACTTAAAGGGGAAAACCTGTATTCAAAGTATTTACTTCTGTATCTTTGGGCAGATTCTTTAACTACATGGACTAATGGCTCTCATTGTAAGAATGATGGTCTTTTCAATCCTTCAAATCCAATGTATTCAAGAGTCCCTGAAACTTCACTAGCTAAAGTATCTGAAGTTACCCAAATCTCTGTTTACAAGTATGAGTGAACAAATGTATTAGCCCCAGGTTTCGGGGAGGGAGATGGGCCTGTTCTTCTAGAAGGTTCCTTCTAGAAATGACCTAGCTAAAGAGAGTAAAAGACAGAGAAGAATGAGAAAAACCATCTGTTAACAAGATAGCAACTTCAGACTATGTAGTATAAAGACATCATTGTACCTGAAATCTCCAATCTCCTAAAAGACTGAGTTGAAGAAAGCTGCTTTTTATGAATTATATCAGCGGTAAAGAAATAGTTTTTATTTGATAATAGGAGAATAAAATCATGATGAATTATTTGGTTTGAAATTATTTTAATAGCTAAAATAATTTTCAGCCCCATATGATCAGAATGTGCACACAAATGTCGCTGTACCTATAAGCCTTGGGAATTAGAGGTCTTAGGGTGTGCTTTCTAGAACATTTGTTTGCTTAGCTAAAACAAACAAATAAATAATAAAAGACATAACCTGTTTCATTTAAAATGTGTGCAAGCCACAGTATTCAATACAATATCTGAAAGGCAAGTAATTAACAGGAGAAACACTTTACACATTTTGTTGATTTTGCAAACCAAATAAATGCATGTGGATATCCTATTACTAATTGTTTGCTTGCATTTTTTTAAGTGCCTAAAAATATGCCCATGTAAAAAGTTGGTAACACAAGATCAGAAGAAGCAGTTAAAAATATCTCCTTACAGATCTTGCTCTGGTAGAAATCAGTTGAACCCTGTCATTGCTCTCTGCACTCCAAATCTGATAATAGAGGAAAAATTCTTTAAATATATTATCTTGTCATATAAATGGAAGCTGGAACCCAATGCACTATTTTTTTAGTGAAATAGCAGAAAATGATATTATGTCTATGCACACACACTCACATGTAAATATATTAACACAAAGTAATAAAATCACTCGATTTTAAACTTTACAAGGATAAGAATTCTTGTCTGCTTTGTTCATGCCTATTTCCCCAGAGCCTAGAAGAGAGTCTGGCATATGGTTGATGCTCACACACATGTAACCCATACTGTCATTATAAAATGCATAAAGAGTTAAAGCCCTTAAGCTGTAGCAACCCTTAATGATGTTTATTAGTAGTAAACCTCAGATATAATACATGCTGTGTTTTGGTACAATGGTGGTTTCTTTTTGTAAAGGGTAGACTTCTTTTCCCAGAAGCAAAAAGCATATAATATAAATATAAGGTAAACATAAAAATAAATATACATTTTATCCAAATATTTCATCATGTACACTTAACATTTGAAAATACCTATTATGGGGGGCGCCTGGGTGGCTCAGTCGGTTAAGCGTTAGACTTCAGCTCAGGTCATAATCTCAAAGACCGTGAGTTTCATCCCCATGTCAGGGTCTGTGCTGCCAGCTCAGAGCCTGGAGCCTGCTTCGGATTCTGTGTCTCCCTCTCTCTCTCTCTGCCCCTCCCCAACTAATGTTCTGTCTCTTTCTCAAAAATGAATAAAAATTAAAAAAAAAACCTATTGGGGCAACTAACTTGTATTTAAATAAAATAAATAAATAGGCATTCCTGGGTGGCTCAGTCGGTTAAATGGCCGACTCTTGATTTCAGCTCAGGTCATGTCTCGTGGTTCATGAGTTCAATCCCCTCATCAGACTCTGTTCTGACAGTGTGGAACCTGCTTGGGATTCTCTGTCTCCTTCTTTCTCTGCCTCTCTCCTACTTGTGTTCTCTCTCTCTCTCTCTCAAAAATAAATAAAACTAAAATTAATTAATTAATTAATGAAAGAAAAAGTGAAGAAAAAATAACTGTTATAGAGCGTAGGTGGTTCAGTCACTTAAGCAGCCACCTCTTGATTTCAGCTCAGGTCGTGATCTCATGGTTCATGGGATTACGCTGTGCATCAAGCTCTGCACAGACAGAAAGGAGCCTGCTTAGGATTTCTCTCTCTCTCTCTCTCTCTCTCTCTCTCTGCCCCTCCCCTGTTCATGTGTGCATGCGCTCTGTCTCTTTACCAAAATAAACATTTAAAAGAAAATTATATAATTTTTTCCTATTACATCAGTAAGGAAGAGAACACAGAAGCACTATACAGAGACTGTTGGGCACAGAACCTGCAGACACAGCAAAAAGAGGGCAGGATTGAGGGGTCCACCTAACAAGTAGACTGAGAAACACAGAGCCCCTTTGCAAATAGAATTCATAAAGACTCATTACTTTGAAGAACTGAGATGCTGATTTGATTTCTGTAAATAATAGTGACACTGACAAATGAAAATACATCTTAATGCCGACTGCCAGAGTGGAAAAGTGTTGGTGACACAGGAAGGAGGATGAACAGAATGTGGAGAGGTCAAGAAGTTGGAAGAACAAGTTAAATGAAAGCATTTTTCAGCTTCTCTTGGATTTTTATCAAGATATTGTACTCAAGAAGGAATCCACAGTGTCAGTGGTGATAGGATCGGAAGCCCTTTGAATGTCATTTAGAATTTATTACATATAATCGTATGGAACTTGGCCCTTTTGTAAACTGGTATTCTCAATTTTGTAAAGGGTAGACTTCTTTTCATAATATAGATTCATTCATAATATAGATTCAATCTTTCTGACTAAACCTTCTTAAGTTTTTTTAAATTATGATAAAACTGAATAATTACTCTAGGTCTTGTGATAGATTCCTGTAATCTATGATATTTATTTTAATTGAATTCAGTTTCTATTTCTAAATTTGAATATGCTAGTTTAATTTTCATCCTGAAATAGTCATTGTCATCTTGGTAGAAAAGGGACACTGTCTAGCTGAGAATTGTGCTCGAAGATATATTTTGAAATCAACATTTTTTTTTTCTTATAAGATCTTTGTCGCTGATTATTGCCTACGCATTTGAAAGAAAAGGGGCCTGTGGGTGGCTCAGTCAGTTAAGCGTGGGACTTTGGCTCAGGTCATCCTACAGTTCTTGAGTTCTAGACCCACCTCCAGTTCTGTGCTGACAGCTCAGAGCCTGGAGCCTGCTTCAGATTCTGTGTCTCCCTCTCTCTCTGTCCTTCCCCAGCTCACGCTGTCTCTTTTTCTCAAAAAAACGAGTAAATGTTAAAAAATAAATAAATAAAAGAAGGGGCGCCTGGGTGGCTCAGTCGGTTAAGTGTCTGACTTTGGCTCGGGGCATGATCTCACGGTTCGGTTTGTGAGTTCAAGCCCCGCGTTGGGCTCTGTGCTGACAGATCAGAGCCTGGAGCCTGCTTCAGATTCTGTGTCTGCCTCTCTCTCTGCCCCTCCCCCGCTCACACTGTCTGTCTGTCTCTCTCCCACAAATAAATAAACATTAAAAAAAAATAAAAAAAATAAAAGAAAAACATGATGGCACACTTTGGTATTGTCAAAAGATAGTGTGATAGAAAATGCTGAAAATCTTAATATTATAAATAAAAATTTAAGTTGATGTTGATTTAACTTGAACAGGAATAAATGAATTTATTTTATCTGATAGATCATTAAGGCAAGTACCACTTATAAAATTTACAAATATAAAGTAATATGGTACAGATTGAGTGGAACTCTTTAGAGACATGAATGAATAGAAAAGGAAATATTCTATGTTTTCAACAAACTTTTAGCACTTACCATGCTCCAGGCACTGTTTGGGCAATTGGGATAAGTTAGAAAACATAGTAACAGAAATCCCTGTCTTTGTGTCACTTAAATTCTAATGTGGAAAGATAGATGATACACATTAATAGTAAATGTATACAGTGTGTTAATAGATTTTAAGCATCCCTGGAGGTGAACTAGAGAGTAAACTATAATATTAAATAGGATTATAAAAGTAGACCTCACTGATCAGGTAAAATGTAAACAAAGACGAGAAGCTGTGGGAGTTGATCATGCAGATCCCTAGACGAGGGGCATCCCAGCTGGGATAAGCATCTAATGTAGAAGACCATCTGACATTGTTCAAGGACTACATTAGAGCCATTTTCTATAACGGAGTGATAGGAATGGGGATTCGGAAGAGATGGGATCAGAAATGATAGATGATAGATAGATAGATAGATAGATAGATAGATAGATAGATAACCATATCTTAGCTATTAATCCTCTCTTTTGAAGTACCTCAATACATTCTTTTTTTTAAAGGCAGCCTAGTAGACAGGTTAATGATGTAAATAGCTTAGTATAATCAAGGAATGATTTTTCAAATTTTTCATGATTCTGTATTCTACAAATCAAGTACTAATCCTGTCCATAGCTGTTTAAATTCACAGTTGGACTGATGCTACCACCATGAGAGAATTCTAAAGCATTCACCTTTCACTGAAAATATTTAGGGTTACTTGTTTTCTGAAACACACATCTTTAACTTCCTATTTAAAATTAGATTAACAGGGGTGCCTGGGTGGCTCACTTGGTTAAGCGTCTGACTCTTGATTTTGGCTCAGGTCATGATCTCTCAGTTCAAGAGTTCGAGCCACTTGTCAGGGTCTGCACTGACAGTGTGAAGCCTGCTTGGGATTCTCTCTCCTTCTCTCTCTGCCCCTCTCTCACTCATTCTCTCTCTCTCTCTCAAAATAAATAAACTTAAAAAAATAATTAGATTAACAAATATAAGTTGTCAGAAATAACATTACATAAAGTCTTAACAGAGGTTATATGTTCTTGATTCTTCTCATATCTGAAATGGAAGGACATCTTTATCACAAATGACCACCAAGTTACGAACATCAGAAACAATGGAAGTACTCCATTTTTAGGGCCAACTTCATTGTATCTACTCATAAAATATCCTTATATTCCCTGGAGCAGGGGAAATTTAACTTATGTGCTATACCAAGATGAGCACTGCTAGAAAACTGGAGGCATGAAAGTGCTATACTTGTTTAATATTTTAGTTAGCCTGGAGCAATGATAATCACAGACAAATTCTATGAAATGTTATTTGTGCTCACATAGTTACATTAATTTTCTTTTAATCTTTGTCTGCCCCAGGAAATGTTTCAATTGATTTTTACATTTCTTTCCAAGAAATCAGGAACTCTGGAATCCAGTCTCATTTACTTTAACTTTTTTTTTCACAGTTATTGCCAAACCTAAATGAATTCAAAACCAAGAAATTATCTTGGATTTATTTCTTCAATATATAAAATTGACATGCTTTAAGTGAACTTTAATATAATTCCAGAATCAGCCTTACTCATCCAAGGTGTTACTCAACTTTTCATTTATTACACATATATTTATTTAATTCATTTTAGATATTCATCTCAATACACATAAAACATAAAGTGATAGGTACTCCTAGAGGTAGTACGTGTAGTGGCTGCAAAAGAAACTCTGTAGTCATATACTCTGGGTTCAATACTACACCTCCTCCTAGCTGTGTATTCTTAGACAAGTTAACTAAACTCTCTTCCTCAATTATTCTGTGACAAAAATGGGAATTAATAATGGCACTTGAAACATAGTATAATGGTGAGGAATAAATTATGGTGAGTAATAAAAAATAGTACTGTAAAGTGCTTAGTGTAGTGCCTGTCTTCTAGTAAGAATTCAATAAATGCATACTATTGTTGTTTATATGCTTATGTGTTCATTAAAAAATATCCTATTGTGTAGTTACATTATTACTTAGGAAATCTAGGATGGTTTTCCATTTTTAAAATGTCAGAACTTTAGCAAAGAAGAATAGTGAAGTCTCTGAAACTAATGACGTATCTCAGTTTTTCAAAAGGGAGATGAAGAGCAACTCAAAGCTTCCAGTGAATTGATTACAAATATCAAGGCATAGCATTTCAAAGATGATTAGAATGACTCACGTTGAAAAGAAAAAAAAAAAGGAAAACAAAGTTTAACACATTTTGACACTTGGTTGTTTTTGGTCCTTGGATAGATTTTAGCCCATATCCTGGTACTTCTGTAAAATTTCAAACAGGTGCACTACAAATCTCTGACTTACAATTTCAATGTAGTTTTAAAAAATTTCTAATATAAGGGCAAAGAGAGGGGTGCCTGGGTGGCTCAGTCGGTTGAGGGTCTGACTTCAGCTCAGGTCGTAATCTTGTGGTTCGTGATTTCAGGCCCCACGGCAGGCTCTGGGCTGACAGCTCAGAGCCCAGAGTCTGCTTCATATTCTGTGTTTCCCTCTCTCTCTTTTGCTCCCCCACTCATGCTCTGTCTCTGTCTCTGTCCCTCTGTCTCTGTCTCTCTCTCAAAAATAACTAAACATTAAAAAAATAATATAAGGGCTAAGAGAGGTATAAAAGAACTACAAAGTATTTTAAAACTATGTTCATTAACTTTAAAGGAAGAGTGGACATTATATGCATGAGTGAATTCTTGCAGTTTTTAAGTAGGTTCAGCAGCCGTGGGAAAGTGTCTGAATATCTAAGTCTATTCTGTAAACCTATGATGAGTCACAAATCTCAATCAATACTATCACTTACAAAATGAATCCTAAGTAAGGCTAAGGTTAGAAATCCATACATGCAACTTAAGATTTTTTTTTTTATCAGCAATGTAATTGAAACTTGACACTGAATTTCAGTCCCTGCAGCAAGCTGATAGATGAAAAAGCGGATACCCAAATTAAGAAAACCAGAATTTAGGAACCAGATACGATTGACAATAGATGTATCAAGTTGTGTTCAAATTCACCTGAATTTCTTTACTTCTTGAGTAGTTTCATCAGTCTCACTGAGAAGCCATACAAGATCAAAAGATACATAGCTAGAATCTGTAAGAGAATCAATCTGCCCGTCTTAAAATTCAAACAGTGCAGATAGTAGATTTTAAAGTTCAGCAGAGATCATCCTGTACAACTCCCATTTCTTCCCATCCCCACATAATTTTCTTGGTAGGTTAAACCGAAATCTAGAGTTAACATTTTCCTCATCTTCCAAAGTGTTATTTTTTCCTTAAAATGTGTTCCTGTTTAAGATGAAGAAATATCGTGATAAGAAGCAGAGAAGCCAGAATTATTTTACTCACACTCTTGTCATTCTTTGGGGCTGTAAACCATAGCTGCAAAACGAAGTCAACAATAGCAAGAACTACAGTGGCACATATTTTGTCTCAGGAAATCAGTCCGAAAACAGAGTAGAACAACTCAAAGATCATTTTAGCTCAAAGTGGGATAAATGATTTGGTTGTAATATATAATAAGATTATTGTAAAAATTGAATCACCCAGGTCAAACAGTTGGAGCAGTGCTTGGCACAAAGAGAACACCCCCAAAATAATAATTATTTTTTTTATAACTGTACTAATAGTCTTTAATTTGGCTAATATCAAAAAAGGCAGTATCTTGGAGCACCTGAGTGGATTAGTCGGTTTATTGACTCTTGGTTTCACCTCAGGTCATGATTTCAGGATCGTGAGATGGAATCCTGCATCAAGCTCCACACTGACCTGACTTAAAGGTCAGGTGACTTAGACTTACTTTGGTACTCAGACCAATTTCTGTCATCCCTTAGGGAATCATATCTCCCAGATCATACTTAGAGAATTTTTAGTGAATCTCATTATACTCTAGATCATTTGAGTCCTTTATTGAGACACAATATTACCTGAGGCTCTGTAAATATATAGAGAGTCCTTTTAGATCATTTTTCCTTGCCCATGTGGCTCCCAAATTCTTGGCATCAGATTCTCTGACTCACTTCTTTGATCTTAAGATTGAAGTTCTTTCAATAAGTCAGTGCTTAAGTTATGACCAATCTTTTTACATAGTTTACACGATATACCATATCTATGCTGGAGAGCTTACCCTCCAGCCCCTATTCCATCCAAACAGGTGTGCTTTTTCTTAATGTCCTGACACCCAACTCCTCTCAATCACTGCATTGCCTTGAAGATTCATCATGACTCCTGCATGAGATCCATGTTATAATAAATTTGAGTTCTTGAGTATACAACATATTAAACATTTGAGTGCTATGAATTTAAAGAAACTTGACTAAGGATGAATGGATGAACTAGGTATCTGGGCTCTTAAAATATTGAATTAAGTTTTGCTTTTGTACATACTAGCTCTATATTCAGATCATATAATTCAAATTTTGAAACTTTAGATTTTCTCCTTTGAAAAAATAAGTTTAAAATACACACCTTGACTTCCGCTTCTATTTGTGAGAGCGTAATGACTATGTGACTTGCTATAATAGTTAGACATATGAACAAAACATATATTAAAATTCTCACACATTAAAAAATAGAGAGAGAAGCACTGTAATGCCTGAGAGAAGGGAAACAAATCAAGAGTGCCTACAATACTTAGATTTCAGCCTGGAGGCAATGTTTGGACCATGGTTCCTGGAGAGAGCCTGGAGAGAATTTCAGGATCCTTACATTTTGTAGCTGAGGAGACAAATATCTGAGTTTGCAGAGAATAAGACAGCTAGAATTTGTGGGACAGATTACAAGAAAGGAGGGGAAAACACAGAGATAAAACTCTGGAAATCTATATTGGTGTACCCCTGAGAATTTTGTTTGAATAGTGATCTTTACAAATGCAGAGTGAAATTTTACAAGGCCAGGCAAAGAACAACTGCTGAAAAGGAATAATTGACAGAGAAATTTAAGTAAATAAATTCCCAGAGATTTCACAGTTCTGGGAATCTTCATGGATATTCAGTGGAGAGCACAAATGGTCAAGCTCTAGTAATAAGAATAAGTAACTCTAACCACTTCTTCAGACCCATTCTAATTTTTTTTTTTAACAAGCCTCAGGAGGATCAGTATGACCCACAAGTAACTTAACCATTTGCCAGAATCAATTCTAACTCCTTCTAAGGTAATAAAATCTAGCATTAAACAAAATAAAAATCACAATGTCTGGCAACCAGTAAAAATTTACTGGACATCAGAAGAAATAGGAAAATATGACTCATAATTAGGAGAAAATTCAGTCAATAGAAATCCACCTGGAAATGATAGTTGATAGAATCAAAGAAGAGAAATTCAAAACACTATTAAAAATATATATATTTCAGGGTGCCTGAGTGGCTCAGTCAGTTAAGCCACCAACTCAATTTTGGCCCGGATCATGAGATCAAGCCCCGCTATGGGCCCAGTGTGGAGATTCTCCCTCTCCCTCTGCCCCTTTTCTGCTCATGTTCTCTCTCTCTCTCTCTCTCTCTCTCTCTCTCTCTCTCTCTCTCTCAATAAATAAATAAATAAATAAATAAATAAATAAAGGATTTAAAATATGAATATGATGACAGAAAAGTATATTCAAATTGAATTTCTAGAGATTAAAATCAAGATAGCTGAAGTAAAAATTTCACTGAATGAGATAAATAGATTAGACAGAAGAAAATATCAGTGACCTTGAAGATGTAGTATCTAGAAAATATAGTATATAGTATGTATATATATATATATATATATATATATATATATATATATATATAGTATGTAGTATATAGAAAATATACAAAATGAGGCCATCAGATTCTCAAGAGAAGGGAGAAACTTTTAAACAAAGTGTCAGGGCACCTGGGTGGCTCAGTCAGTTAAGTGTCCAACTCCTGATTTCAGCTCAGGTCATGATCTCACAGTTTGTGAGTTTGAGCCCCACATCGGTCTCTGCACAGTGCAGAGCCTGCTTGGGATTCTCTTTCTCTCCTCTCTCTGCTTCTATCCCACTCATGTGCTCACTCTCTTTCTCCAAATAGATAAATAAGTAAACTTTAAAAAATAAAAAAAGTCAAGTGTCAGCAGCTTGTAAGACAATAACAAGCCATTTAATATTTTGAGTACCAGAATTAGATGGCAGTGGAAGTGGGAAACAGCAAAATTGGTTGAAGAACTAGTGGCAAATTTTTCCTCACAATTTTAAGAAAGTCCTAGCTACCTCAAAAGGTGGTCATGAGTGCCAATTGAGAAAGTGTGCATAGAGAACATTTTTACTTGTGCTTAGTCAATATAAACATTCTCATCGTTGTTGTTTATAAATATTTTCCAGATATTTTAGATTCTTCAAATAAAAGGCATGAAACAGAGGCATTTTGCTCAAGTTGGTCTCATATTTAGACATGTTATGTACATGATAATGATAATACAAATTAGAATAAGAGGAGGAAGAAGGAAAAGAAGAGAAAGAAGAAAAATATTTTGGGATATACCTTCCCTGGTCCTTTGTTAGTTATATGCTATAAACATATTCCTCATTCAACCTTCACACAAACCACATGGTATAGCTGCTCTGTTATTATTTTTTCAAGTAAAAAATGAGGTTAAGAGATATTATATAATTTGTCAGCACATAGAAAAAGGTGGCAAACCAGAGATTTAAACCTTTATCAGTCCAAATTCAAAAGCATATCATTATACCATTTCCCATATTCTAAAAGTATGAGCATGAATGCCTCCTTAGAATGTATTTTTAGCCTACACTGCCAGGTTTAAGAACCATGTTGATATTTTGTTTTATATCTTTCCCTATATGAGTTTTAGGCCTTTCAAAATGTATTGTGTAAATGTAGGTAATTTTCTACACGCAGAATTCAGGCTGTCATTTATTTACAAGAATAACTGATTTGCCAGATTGATTCTAGGGCCTTTTCTAGAGTCCATAGTGTAATCATGTTTTTACGAATAAGTTAGTATATTTAATATCCTGTTGTTTATCTGTCTAAACAATTCAAGAAATGAGTTTCATATGTGGAAAGATAAAATTTTAAAAACTTTTTATCAACTTTTTAAACATAAATGCTGTCACCAAATGAAAAAAATGTATGCCATGAATTTCCTTATAACTGAATATTTAATAAGTAAGTTATCACACTTCCAAAATGCCGTTTAACAAAACCTCAAAACAGTAGCAATCTTTCTTAAATTCCAAAATATAAGACTAGAAATGCAATATTTAAGTCTAGCACATATTTCTTGTAGGCGAATTTTCTTACCAAATGTGTTGGCAATAATGTAGAATATATAGTTGGGGTTATGTCCTATTCAATTTTCATCAGAAATTGAGCAAAATTTTGACTTAGTCAAAATTCTTAATGATAATTATAAAATTGTGAAAACTGTGAGTTCTAAAGCTCTGTCAAATAATTTAGAGGCATGTAAAAATATTTATAATAGAGATATTTATTGGAGTTTTTTATTTTTTTAATATTTTTTCAATTTCCCCCGGTAGTGTTTCTAAAAGGAAAGAAAAAATGAAATGGAGATATAGACTAAATTATGAGAATATGTGAGTCCTCATTTGGTATTTTAAAAATTTACCCTCAATCTTCAGAAACTCTATCAAAGTAAACATTGACTTAAAAAATAAGTCCACACTCCTACTTTTTAAACAATTCACAATTTGGCCAGTATCTTAGCTTTATTTCCCCACCACTCCTTGGAGCCCACTTCACAATGTATACCAGTTAATTCACCCACCGATTCTAGACAGCTCAGAGAGGTACTTCTCGAATTATTACATGCATATGAATCACCTGGAAAGTGTGTTAAAATGTATATTCTTGCTCAGCATGCCCTGGGTGGAGTCTGAAAGTTTGCATTTTGTAAAATAATAACAGCCATTTTTTATTAAGGTATAATTGATATATACCATTATGTTAATTTCAAACCCACAATATGATGATTCAGTATTTGTGTATACTGCAGAATGATCACAGTAAGTCTAGTTGACATCCAACACCATATAGTTCCAATTTTTTTTTCCTGTGATGAGGAATTGATGAAGATTTGCTTTCTTAGCAACATTAAATATGCAGTACAGTATTATTAACTATAGTCACCATGCTGTACATTACATGCCCATGGATAGTCTGCATTTTTAAAAAAAAATGTTTTTAGCCTTTATTTATTTTTGAGAGAAAGACAGAGTGTGAGTGGGGGAGGAACAGAGAGAGAGGGAGACACAGAATCTGAAGCAGGCTCCAGGCTCTGAGCTGTCAGCACAGAGCCTGATGTGGGACTCAAACCCACGAACTGTGAGATCATGACCCCAGCCGATATTGGACACTTAACCGACTGAGCCACCCAGGTGCGCTGGATAGTCTGTATTTCTAATGAGCTCCCAGGTGAAATGATGTATCAGACAGCACACTTTAAGTAGCCTGGTTTTTAGAGGATTGCATGCTGTTCTCCTCTTAATCCTCACAGACTGTTAGATGTGACCTCCTTGGGCTGCTATGTGAATGCCCATTCCCAGACTGAATGAGCCTATGTCACCTTCTGCTCAGAGAAAATCCTGTATGTACTCCTTCAATTTGGAACAGAACCTTTTACATTGTGGTTTCACCAAGGGAGAGGCAAGCGCTACTAAAACTAATGCTTTACATTTTAACTTACGATCTTAGTCTTTAGCAAGAAATGCATTGGTACCACATTTGAGGACTTACTCAGATACCAATATTGGCATATGCATGAGATTTTCATCTATATTCAGATTGTCTTTGTTAAGTGAATTATTTTACTTCAGAATGTTTGCACTATTACCAATTATTATTCATGACTTTTTTTTTTCCTCTCTCTTTCAGGGTTTGAACCTGAAAAGACTGGAGGCAGTACAAGGAGGGAGAGAGGTAAGAAAGTCTAGAGAGAGGGAGAGGGAAGAAGAAAAAGTGGTTACAGTGTTGCAATGATGTGGTTGGTAATGGTGACTGATGATGATGATGATGGCGATGGGGGTGTGTTGAGAGGAATTTTGTGTACATATATCCCATTCACTCTGGTCATATTTTACACATTTTTCTAAATGTATCCTTTGTGCTTGTTCCTCTGAAGCCTAAGAGAGTACTGATTCTCTGATTAGCTAAGCATTGTTCCTGTTAAAATGGATTTTTATAGCAGCAAGACCCTCTAGATGGGGAAGAAAAGCCTTTTAAACAAACATTACAGTGCAATATTTAAAATCCCTCACTGAGAAATTAGCAAAATTCTAACAACGCAAACGTTGTATGACATCTGGGATTTTTTTACTCTCCTATCCAAGGCCACTGGCATACACTATCAACCTGGCATGCATTATTAGATAGTGGAAAGTTGCTTTGGGAAGAACAACAACTTTAAAACTTTCTTTAATTATTGTTTACCCCAGATGCTTTATAAAGAGGGGAACTTTTAATAGTATCAAACATAATACCATATCCCACATGTTATATATATTATGATTTGCCTTAACCTTGCAGACTTAACCTTGATTAAATTTCTTTCCATGCTAAATATGTGAATGCTGTACTTTGTGATTTGGGTTGGTGGGGATGGAGGGAGGGTGGAATATTAACATTTAATATTTTCTTTTTGCCCAAAAGGTAAGTTTATTTTTTAATGATATTTATATAATATTTTTTGGGAAAAGTGAAGTTTTTTGTCTTACAAAAAAATGATAGTAAATATTACTCCCTCCCCATCTGTGGCTTCTCTTTCTGTAAAAAGAGCTTTCTTCTGTATTAAGCTACAGAGTATTTTCCCTTCTTTCTTTGATGTTTTAAATTCCAGTTATGTGTTCTTAGTATTTGGCATTTTAGATCCTAGTAAACTTGTTATTTAGGGACTCTTTCCTATTTATTTGCTATTTTCCATCCAGAATAATCTATTTCTTTTGAGAGGCACATAACTGGCTCGCATTGGCAGGAGAGCTGGAGAAAGTGACATATAGATACATCTTTAGATATTTTTCATGTTGTAGGAAAGCAAAGTAATAAGTATATGGTCATTTGTAAGACAGACTGTGGGGGAAAAAAAGGTGTGTACCATGGGAGGAAGACCTCAGAGCCATATAGTTTCAGGAGGGTAACTGCTGTCATTCAGACATGACCAAAATGGATGTACTTAGAGAAAGAACTTAACTCATCACCTCGTAAGTGAAAGTTTGCACCCAACCAGTGCTGCCACACTTTATCTCTGCTGATCCAATGCCTTTAAGGCAATCTGATTTGGAGTCACCCAGCTTCTCCCTGTTGCCTCCTGGTCCAATAACAACTATGTGTCCAAAGAAGGAAACTTAAATCCATACACACAAATAATGGCATTGCTAAATGGTAGCAAAATTTTGCATTTCCTTATCAAGCTTTGGTGATTTCTCATGTTATTTTTAAAAGCCTTATGACTGATTTTTATTGAAAAGAGTTACTATTAAATTTTATTGCTTTTTTTCATTTTCTCTGATTTTATTTTTATTAGAAATGCACTCATGGGTAAAACAACATGTTGATAATGTGTTTAAAATTTTTTCTCTTAAAACTATGTTATGATTTGCATGAAAGCCAAAATTGTAATGACCTACAATGTAGTACATACATCTGTATAGAGGGGACAACATGATTCGGGTCTTCCCCTTGAGGTTAGTGGAGTAGTTGTGAAGAAGGTAAGTTTACCAAATTGATGATAGCCCAGTATTCTCTCTGGCACCTGATGCCACCAATCCAGAATATAAACTAAATGCTGACTATTAAAATTCAAAACAACCACTTCGCTTTATCTCTGTGCAGCACTGGATTACTTGAGCATACTTCTAATTAACCTAACAGTCACCTTAGTCTTCCCCGTGTTTATAGAGCCCGATATATTCTGTGGTAAGAAACTTTATTTGGAAGAGTTATCAGACAATTAGATGAAATATGCTGTGAAACTGTTCTGTGAAGACTTAGTGGTAGGTGATCTATAAACAGAGTCCAATGGCTAGGTTAAAAGTCTCCTGATCTGTCTTGTTTATGCAATGTGATATGTCTTACTGATTCCTATTTACTGTGCTATTATATGTGCCTTACAAAGATGTGTAGTATGCTTCTGATTATGTTGAATTGAAATGTGTGGGTTTAGAAAATTCTTACTCAAAGCATTCTTTTAGAATTCTTTATCCTAATGCTATTGTGATTGATGAAGATTTAATAGCAATGATTACTTCTAAAAATTAATTAATTCATCTTAGTTTAAATGACAGATACTCCCACTAGGTGTTGATGGATATAATACTAAGGGCCTGTTACCAAATATTTATAAGAAGGTTTAAAAAGCGTTGTTTAAAATGCTCTATTTACTTATTTGAGATCATGACAATGGTTAGAGCATGCATGGAAGATTGAAGCAGGCAGTAATATCCTATTTAGCTAAGTGGTAAATACTATTAAAAAGCTAATTACTAGATAGGAAGGCCAGATTTAAACACTACGTGCTGTATAAAAATATAAATTGCGAAGTGATTAAGATATAAATTACTTTTCCTGAGGGAATGAAGACAGGTAGCACCTAAATCACTTGTATTACTGTGAAATATTTGAAAATAGAGATCAACTGTATTTTTAAAAGTTACATTCATATTTTTGCACATTTATACATGCATGATGTGTGTAACCTGAGAGGGCTAATCATAATAGATATTTAAAAAGGGAGATTAGTGGAATGCTGTACAAAATGTGATTATTTCACTGCTATTTCTACCTGATTGTAAATGAACTTCCTGCCACCAGTAAGATCTTGTAACTCATAGAAAAACCTCGGTAAAAAGTCACTGGGTGTGACATACAGATAAATCAATGTGTCTCTTTTCTCAAGGAATTTCTGTTCTACCATACAGTGCTTTTGCTGTTAAATGTAGATAAAATCAAGTTATTATCATCGGTTTTCTTAAAAGACTATATAACTTTGTTACTTCAAGTGATATTATGTATTCCAAGGTACAATTTTTGTTTGTGAACTTATTAAGGATTTGTCTATGTGCATATGTGTGTATACACACTAATTTTTAGTGGCAAATTGTCTCTACTTCCATCCTACCTCAAAAATACTCAGTCATCCATATTCTGGATATCTTATATCACAAGTCTAAAGACACATAACATGTGACTTGATATCATGGATGAAGATAACTGATTATTATGGTTGTATATCTAAATCAGAGTTAAACATTTAATTTCAGACATTTTGCTGAGTGTGGTAAGCTAATATGAGAGACCATAGAACTTTTGGATGTGACTGTGTTGTTCGAAGTTAACAGAGATTCCAGAACCATAGAGGTGATGGAGATAAAACACAAGTATGTAATGATCAAGGATCACTTGATATATATAATTTGATATATATAATTTTCAGAGCTCAGATCTCCCAAAGTTATGACAGAATAAACAGAGATTATGTTGCCATTCTTTACCTGGAATTCTGAAGACAAGATTAATATTGATGTACCTGAAGATTTTGAATAAATAGTTCTATACTCTTATAAAACAGATTATGAACACGCTTCTCAAACATCTGAAAAAAAATAACACTTTAGATAATTTCTATCATTCCTTAGGAATATGACCAAAATATACTATAGACCTATGCATCCATTTTCTAGAAAAATTCCCTGTTGTGGTGTGAAAATATTTCAGTGGATTATATTTGGCCATGATATAAAAAATCCCAGCTAGGGGATTGCAAAAAGCAGACAGATTCTGATAGACACATTGTTAGGAAAAAGTAGATATTTCAAATTATTAAAATAGCTGATTTATGAAAGTGTCATTCTCAAAAAAATCATGAGCATGTCTTGCAAACTACCTGTTTTATAGTCCAAAATGTTTCACTTTGGCTATTGAACTATGATATTCCCAATTCTCTATCTTGTTTTGTTTTGTTTTGTGTTTGTTTTTGCCAAAAACCATAAATAGGGAATTATAGATGACGTGAGCTTCTAATACTTAAGGAAACATAATTAGAGAACTTGGAAAATGTAGATTAAAAATTAAATGTTTAGTTAAATGCTATTTACACAACCCTACTTTATATTTAAATACATTAATCATTTAAAATAATAATTTAAGATTTTTCTATTTATATAAGATGCACTTAAGCATATGATCTTTCTAAAAAATAATTATTTTATTTTAATAAATAGTGAATTTTATGCCTTTGCTAATATGTTGGATAGACTGTATTGTTTATCCCTTGAAAAATTACAAATTTCTACTTGAAGCTGAAAGTCAATTTTAAATTTGAGACTTAAAAGGGAGAAAATTCAAAGAATAAGATAAATGTTACTCCATAGTTCAAAATAATTTCTCTACCTGGAATATTAGCACAAGCATTATATCAAGTGGAACAAAATAAAAGTCACCTTTGATTTTTCTTTCTATATATAACTTAATTAGAATTATTAAACAGATCACCTTAGGTCTAGGTTATTGCTTAAGTTAGGAAAACTCAGTATTACTTCCTCCAGGTCCAGCAGGTCACTGGAGAGAATGTTTTTTAATGGAATAATACTAATACTAATACTAATACTAATACTAATAATAAAGGTAAATATGTTATCTCTAAGAATAGAACTAAACTTGAAGAAAGTGTATTGTTCTTGGAAATAAGAATAGCAAAAACTGTTGAAGTGTCATTGTTTTCTTAAAATCTAATATTTTATGTCATTTTGAAATTATAGAAGATAACTATACTTCTTTTGTGGCTCTCTGCATCAAATAACAGATCTTTACCAAGAAACAGATCTTGATTACCAGTTTTCTTTAATAAATTTTTCTGCAAAACTTTCTTCCATTTGCATGTTTTCTTTATTGTTCAATATGCAGAAGAGACTGAATGTTTCTACTTTTGTTCAACTTTACCTGTCCCATTCTTGGTTGCTGTAGAGTTTTGTACAATAAGAAATTCTTTGATACCCTCAGTGATACAATGTTGGAAGGGAATTATATATTGGCTAATATTGTATTCTTTTTTGAGATATAAAAGCTGATGATAACTCTTCCTTTTATAGCTAGAACTATGCAGTGGTTCAGTTTGCTGATGAGATATAACTGGTTTACAGTTTGATTTTGAGATGAAGAGACCTATAAGGACTCAGTAAAAAATAAAATATTCACTTTTTTCCCCTTCTCAGAATTGACAGGCAATAAGGGAGGTGAGAGATCTTTGTGCTTATAAATTGATAAGAATTTAATTTAAAGAATTACACAAGACCCTAATAATAATTACTGTTTTAAAGGTGGTTGAGAAGACAAAATGAGTTAATACGTGCTAAGCTCTTTGAGCTGTGCCTTCCACATAGGAAGTACCCAATAAATGGCAACAATTACTATTAATTTTTCATATTCTCTGATCTTCATCTTTTCTTCTGTCAGACACAGAGTGTCTCGTTTTTGGAAGATTTTACTCTCTACATGAACTAGCCTACACCGTGAAAATCAAAGAGATTCAAGGCCTAACATGACACTTAAAGGATTTTATATTCTGAATTGGTTCTGAGATGGCAAATTTCAAATAGGACAACAAAATGTACTTGGAATCCATCATTGAACCTCAGAAATTCTTTTTTTTTTGAATCTGAGAAATTCTTAATTTCCTTTTTATATCATAGATAACAGAAAAATGTATTTAACTTTTCCACTTAGCCATGTTTGCAGGGAGCAATGGATAAGGTCTATAAGTTTTCTAAGCTATTTTTCACATCCTCCCTATTTTCTGGGTGATCTTTAAATTGGAAGATCTCTTCCATGCTTATAGACCACTGACATTCCAAGAGACTGTCCAAAAGAAACTTGTTGATTAAGCATAACTAAGCTTATTAGATCCACTTCAGTAAGAAAGAACACATTCTTAGTAGTATCTCAGATGAGCAAAAAAATCCAAAAGAGGTGCACACCATTTAATTTGTATCCTCCTCCTTTTGGAAATATTTCATTATCTACATTAGATATTCCTTGACTATGCACATAGTGACAAAACAATATTTCCCAAGAGAAGCAGTAAAAAAAAAAGTGGGAGGAGAGGAGAACAGTGAAAGGAAGCCAGCCTCAGCAGACATGACATCCCTGTGGAAGGATGAAGGAGGACTTACATATAGGCAACCTACTACATATAAACACAGAGACCCACACTAAATAATATTTACAACATGTTTGAACAATAATTTGAAGCACAGAGAATTCTGTCAAGCAGAAATCCAATAATTATGTCCTTGTCAAAGTTTCCCAAAATTGACTCTGTAATTTCAGATTGTACTGGATGGAATTATGCCAGTTAGAGACACATGCACATGAGTTTAAATATAAAGTAATGGGGAATTTGACCTAGAGGGCCAAATAGATTAAGAAGATCACATGAATATTTTACCAGGGTAACTTCCCGTCTTAAGAACCTGGCCTAAGCCCTGGTAGGGAACCTGATGAACTCTCTTAACTCTAAGCAAAATGAAACTAAGTGGAACCAACAAAATTAAACTGAGGAAAGTCCTTATAAAATTTGGAAAGGGTACCCAAGAGGTAAAGTTTATCTAGAGGAAATTGGTATGTCAAAACCTTCTAAAGTCATGAGTGCTTGTAGTTGGACCTCTTCTTATTGACTCAGAATGGAAACTCATGAAAAGAGACCACAGGTTGTGCCTGCTATAAGTAGAAGGGCAGGTATTTTCATATAGGGCAAGAGCTTTCAATTTTAGTTAGATAACCACATGATTACTAAAAAATATTCTCATTTCTAGGAGGCAGAAACTCTGTGTTTGGGAGATTGACAAAAAGAACTTAAAGATTAGACCAGTGCAGGGGTTACCTCACTGTTGCTCTCAGAGAGCCCTCTGAAAGAGAGACTTCAATGGCCTCAGAGGATCATGTTTCAAGTACAGGAGCTTAAGTCAGGTTGCACAGGGATTTCAATGAGACCTCTTGTGTATCTCTGTAATTTTTGACTGTTGACCTAACAAAACACCACAAGGAAATAAACCTTTTGATCAAGCAAAACTAAGTTTATTAGATCTGCTGAAATTAAAAAGAACACTGCATTGACGAAGTTTTAGTAGGTCTGTAAATAGGAAAGTTAGGAGGATACAGAGAATGGGAAATGTGGAGGATAGTTAGACAGTGGTAAAGTCCATGCAGGATGATTTAAAGGCAAGTCTTGTGGGGTGCCTGGGTGGCTCAGTCAGTTAAATAACTGACTTCAGCTCAGGTCACGATCTCACGGTTTGTGGGTTCGAGCCCTACATCGGGCTCTTGTGCTGACAGCTCAGAGCCTGGAGCCTGCTTCAGATTCTGTGTCTCCCTCTCTCTCTGCCCCTCCCACACTTGTGTTCTTTCTCTCTCTCTCTCTCTCTCTCTCAAAAATAAATAAAATGTAAAAAAAATATTTAACAGCAAGTCTTGTAAAGCAGGTAATAGAGACTAGGCAGGATTTATGACATGATAGCTTTGTATTGATGTGCACAAAATAAATGAAGATTTTGACTTCAGAGTTCTTAAATGCATCATATTTTCTTTGCTTATCAGTCTGTTTTCAAAAATATTTGGAAATTTGTAAGGATTTTTAATTTAAAGTGGATTTTACAAAGAGATAAAGACTAAGAAGGATTTCAGTAGAAGGATTTTGACTTTCAAATCAATATAAATTTAGATATATTTTTATAAGGAAGATACATTGTTTTTAGAATCAGTTAACTCTGGGAATGCCTTCAGTTAAAAAGATAAAAACTAATTATGGTTTTATTTCACTGTCTTATATGTTTCTTTGAAAGTACATTCTTAAAATCAGAGATTTCTTTTTGCATTGTTGCTGCTTTTTGTGAATATACAGTTATTTCTTGACCTTTATCTGTGTCAATTGATACAAAAGAAAATTTCTACTCCAGATGGTCTAATT
Source organism: Acinonyx jubatus (assembly GCF_027475565.1). Taxonomy (NCBI): domain Eukaryota; kingdom Metazoa; phylum Chordata; class Mammalia; order Carnivora; family Felidae; genus Acinonyx; species Acinonyx jubatus. The sequence continues at coordinate 127,176,030 of NC_069382.1, read as the reverse complement.
AAGTCAGCCGGCTTTTATCAGAGATGTATTTATTCATATATAAATTAGGAGATCTCTTATGATTCCTTTCTTAATTACAAATAGAAGCCAATTGCCAACTCAAAAATATACAGAAGAAAATGAACATTTAAAAAATATGCTTAATCATAACTTAGTAAGAGAATATCTTTTCTGTTTGGTTTTAGATTTTCACGTAGAACAAATAATCCCCATAGAAATGTTCGATTGTATTAAAATTCTGTAAGCCTACAGGAACATGTTGCTTCTCCTTCCTAAAGAACTTCACTGCCTTCCTTTTCTCTACTTGGAAATAGATCCCCAAATGTCTTACTATCTTTTGGTCATTCCTTCAGTTGAGGACAGTTATTTGACATTATGTCTAATTTCTGTTTATATCCTGTGCTGAAATCTGTCCCTTTAAGACAGTTCTCTGGACATGGATACTCAGCTTACTGGAATGGAGCAATCCTGTTCAGTTCCGTTGTTGTCCTTTAATTATATCACAGGACTTTCCTCAGTCCCTAATCAGTGATCATCACATTGTTACCTAGAATGTGATCTAAAACCTTTAAGTACAGTTACCTTATAATAAAATAATATATTTAGGATTCTTTAGCTTCTAAGAAACATTGTATTATTAAAATATTATATAAACAATTGTTTTAATTAGATTGAAATATAAAGATTAGAGAACTTCAGACTCATGAAAATAACAGTTGTGGTCAGAATAATAGCTTGAAATTCAATTGTGATGATGTACTATATCAGAGGCCACCATAGCGAAGTAGCACAGACCTGGTAGCTTTAACAATAGAAAATTTCTCACCTATCTAGAGTCAGAAGTCCAAGATCAGGGTGTTGACAGGTTTGGCTTCTTCTGAGACTTCTCTCCTTGGCTTGCAAAGGGCATGGTCTTTCCTTATATGGTTTGTCCTCTGGGCATTCATATCCCCCACTGTTTTTTGTGTGTTCAAATTTCCTCTTATAAAGACACTAATCATATTGGTTTGGGTCAACTCTAATGACTTCATTTTACCTTAATTACCTCTTTAATGGCCCTATCTTCACATTCTAGGGTACATGGAGCTAAGGTTTCATCATATGAATTTTGGGGAGACACAATTCAGCTGATAACACACACTAAAAGTAATAGAATGGCACCAATCCATTTCCCTCAAAAGAGAAGTTTCCTTTCTGCCTTTCACTTATTTACTCAGGAGCATCTTTTCTCTTCAGTAACCTTGAAATTTTATTATATTCAAACTCCATCCATCAACAGTAAAAAATAAAATAAAATAAAATAATACATGTGAACAATTCCTTATCTGCAATTCTAACATTAATCCCAAATGCTTTGAAAACAGGTACTTCCCAAAGGGAAGCTCAACTTCATTCGGTGACCCAAACTGACCTGAACTAATATGAACCTATTTATAGTACTTTTTTTTCCAACTTAGTTTGGACATTTATATGTTTGGCTGCAAAAACATCTGTACATTTGTACAGGCTGCTGCTACAAACTCTACTTAAGATATTCAAAACCTATGGTATATGCTCTGTATTACGATTTTAAAATTGGGGCAATTCTTGGGGCGCCTGGGTGGTGCAGTCGGTTAAGCGTCCGACTTCAGCCAGGTCAGGATCTCGCGGTCCGGGAGTTCGAGTCCCGCGTCAGGCTCTGGGCTGATGGCTCAGAGCCTGGAGCCTGTTTCCGATTCTGTGTCTCCCTCTCTCTCTGCCCCTCCCCCGTTCATGCTCTGTCTCTTTCTGTCCCAAAAATAAATAAACGTTGAAAAAAAATTTAAAAAAAATAAATAAATAAAATTGGGGCAATTCTGAATTACCAGATACATATGACCCTAAGAATTTTGAATAAGGAACTGTAGTTCTGTTGTAGTATACATTTTACTCTAAACCACTAGAAAAATAGAGTCCTGTGTCTTCACCATAAAAAGCATTTGAATTAACACTCAGTAAGTGCTTGTCCTGTGTTTACTAAGTACTTACCATCGTTGTAAGCACTTTATACATATTCACTCATTTAATCCTCACAACAAACTTTTGAAATAACCACACTATTATTCTCATTTCAAAGAAGAAGAAAAATAAAAAAAATTAAATAACTTGCCAGAGTCTTATAATTACTAAGTGGTGAAACTGGGGTTCAAACGTAGAAAATACAACTTCAGAGTAAAACTTCAACATAGCACCATGACTCAGGATGAGTAAAATGAAAGATTTACCCCAACTGGATATTTTGACTTCTGGGATTCCTCAGGAAAATTATCTAATTTTTACTCTGTAAACATTCATGTTTTCTCTCTCTCATTTCCTCGTTCCCCCTCTATCTTCTTGCCCATCTATTGATTGCATATCAAAATCATCTCATCCAAGACTGTGACCACAGCTACAATTTTGTCCTGGTTAGGGACTGATTAACCACAAAGAATAGAAATCTACTTAAAATTTATGTTAATTTAATAGTGGCAGGTGCATCTTTGCAGAGAATATTCTGGATTGTTTGGAAAATGAACAATCAGTTCTTTTTCTCTATTTCTGTATTCTCTAATTCTGTCATTTTTCTGTCTTTGTAAACTAGGTAGCTTCTTCACTCTTTTAACATATACTTTGTACCCCCCCTCCCACCATTGACTACCTTCAAATGATGATCTCAGCTATCTACCTTACAGCTGGACAATCACTTCTAATTATAGACAATGTGGTGTGATTTCCCCCAACTCATTCATATGCTTCAGTCAAATAAATGCACTTAGCAACAGGAACTAGGATAAGAAAAAATGATTTTTTTTTCTTTCTCTTTATTTCTTTTTTTCTTTTATGATGTTCAAATGATAAAACACCATTTCACTCGTCCTGTTAGTTTATCACTGATGATAAACTCATGATCTGGATGTTCTCTTTAAGACCGTTCTGATAAGGGAAGATATACTGTAAGTGGCTCTTTTGGAATGGAGGGTGAGGCACTGTTTTCTGTTTCTTTTATTATGTTCATATCAATAAGAGTTGGGTTAGGAAAATACAAATGTATCTGAAACAGGCAGCCTGTGTCACTTTCTGCTTGACTGGGGTTGTCCTCTTAATTACGTCCAGATAATTATTGCAAAATTAACTTTTCAATTGTCCCTCTCTCTGACTCTATTATATCTGGAGTGGGGTGCATTTGTGGGGGGGGTATTATCTTTCACTGATTAAAAACAATATGTCCTATAAAGGGAGATATATAGTTGAAATGTAAGTACATTGAAGCAGTTTTCTATCCAGATGCTATCAATCCAATGTATATCTGATCCATTGTATTTCTTAAACCAAATTATTGCTGATACGTGAATGTTGAACATTAGGATGACCTATACTTCTCTTTTGTAAGAGAGAATTCACAGTACACTTGCTCGTTCATTTCTGCATGGCATCACAGACATTTACAAATAGGACCTAGAGGAATATCCTCTAAAACAGTTGCGAGAAAATAAAGGCTTATGGGAATTTGTATTCTTATTTGTAAGTACTCAAAAATGTTAGATTCAAAATGAGTAAATTAATAATATTTAGAACTTTTAAACCAAATCATGAGTATTGTCCTATGCTTGCCCATGTAAAAATTACTTGAAATTAGATTTATTTAATATTATAGCAGTCTGAATTTTAGAAATTAGACACATTTGTTGAAGCACATGTAATCAGTTTTAACATTCTGTGCATACTGTGTATAACCATTTGGCTACCTTTTACCAAAAATGGAAAAATGGTTTATTTTGTCTTTCTTGCTTCCAATTGCAACCTATTAAAGATGTTGTTGCTTTCTCCTCTAGCAAGTTATATTTAATAATGTATTTGCTCTAGTTTACTTTCTGGAAGTAAAGGTCACAAAGAATACTGAGAATAAGTAGTACCTAGTACAAAAATGCCAAAAGTGGACAGAGTTCAAAGTTTCAGGGAGAGCAAACAGTCTTCCAATTTGCCTTGCAAAAGATATTACTAATCTTAGCAAACAACTTTTGATGAAATAAAGTGAGTGATAGTCATGTTGAAAATAGTTCAAGACTTGGCAACAAGAAAATGAATGTGAAAACCATGTGGAAGAATCTGGAAAGTGAAGAGAATTGACAAGAACAAAGAGGTGCTACCTGGAGAACATAGCAACTTCAACATTCATTTCTCAAGAATAGAGTACTTTATAGATGCTTTTGTGTAGAACATAGACAAAGCGAGGTCAAAGAAAACTGCAAATGATTTAGGTGTTAATGGAGCTTCAATAGGATCATAATACAATTTGTATGAATTTTATATATGTTTTGTAGACAAAAGACATCTGTGGCACACAAATTCATTAAATTTTCCCTAATCAAGAAATGACTGTGTAATAAGAGGCAGCATAGGATAGTAGGCTTTTTAGAGTTTATTTATTATTTTGAGAGAGAGAGAGAGAAAGCAGGAGAGGGACAGAGACAGAGGGAGACAGAAAATCACAAGCAGGGGCTTAATGTGAAGCTTGAACTCATGGACCAAGAGATGATGAACAGAGCTGAAATCAAGAGTTGGGCTTTTAACTGAGCTACCCAGGTGCCCTAGTAGGCTTTTTAGAGAACACATATGTTACAACTTCCAATTCCAGTTACACTCTCTGAGAATAAAGCCTCTTAACTCAGCACCACATCTCAGATGGAATGTTTTTCAAGGAAGAACTTTTCAGGGATTCCTACTTGCAAAAATTATACTCGATACATAATTCTATACCTGGTTATCTTATGTTTATCTTACTACATCCTGACTCTTTATTTGTCTCCCCACCAGGCTTTCAGGTAGACAGAGTTCCTCTCAAACAGGTTATTATTCACCTTGCACTCACAAAACCTTGTATCATTCCTGGGATATAGTAAAGCAGCAAATAAATATTTGTTGAGCTGAATATTGTTCCTTTTTGGAATCACTGAGAGTTGGGTTTAAAATATCTATGCCGGTTCCTTTTTATATTGATCACTCATTTATTCCTTTTGCCTTTCATGTATTTAATTTATATATTTTGGTTTCATTAATAAATATTAAAGTAAACTTAGTAAGTATATTTAATTTTATTTATTCCCATTACTTCCTACCTAAAGAAATAAATGCTGATAATGGTTGATCATAATTTAAGTGAATCTGAGGTATAAAAATATGAAATTGTGAGAAAAATAAATATGTAGCCTCAATTGTGGGGAAAATTTTAATATAATTTATATTTTTTTAACTTGTTAAGTTTCATAATTTCAAAGCTGTTGATTCAAGTGAGGTTTAACGTATATTTATGCTCAGAGCGCCTGGGTGGCTCCGTCGGTTAAGCGTCTGAGTTTGGCTCAGGTCATGATCTCACGGTTCATGGGTTTGAGCCCTGTGTCCAACTCTGTGCTGGCAGCTCAGAGCCTGGAAGCTGCTTCAGATTCCGTGTCTCCCTGTCTCTCTGCCCCTCTCCCACTGGTGCTCTGTCTCTCTCTCAAAAATAAATAAACATTAAAAAAATTAAAGTATGTTTATGCTCTTGTATAATTCAGGTGGTTAAATTATCCATTATCCTTTATCAGGATTCCATTATGCAAGGTCTTCAGGACTCATGATATTCATCTAATATGACCACCCTCTAAACTGCAATTCCCTTTTGTACAAATTCAGGTGCAGAGAAGATTAACTGATTGCCAAAAGTTGAACAACACATGTTAATTCAATACGTAGATTTTGAAATGACATAGTTAAGTGGTATTTAAACTAATCTGTAATAATTAAGAAAGGATGCTCTTTAAAATACCACATGAATGGGGCGCCTGGGTGGCGCAGTCGGTTAAGCCTCCGACTTCAGCCAGGTCACGATCTCGCGGTCTGTGAGTTCGAGCCCCGCGTCGGGCTCTGGGCTGATGGCTCAGAGCCTGGAGCCTGTTTCCGATTCTGTGCCTCCCTCTCTCTCTGCCCCTCCCCCGTTCATGCTTTGTCTCTCTCTGTCCCAAAAATAAATAAACATTGAAAAATAAATAAATAAATAAAATAAAATACCACATGAAGTGATATATGAATATGAAGACCAAGAGACTGAGATAAACAGAGAAAATGTTAGTCTTGGGGCAATAAAATTAATTGACAGAATAGGCATTTTAAAAATAAGTTTAACTAACATGATAAGAGATTAAAAAGTAAGAGAAGAATGTGCATTTTAAAAATAAAATAGAGTTTATATATATTTCAGGAAGCCATAAATTAGTAGGTATTAAATGACAAAATAGCACGGATAAGTCTTCTTTTCAGCCTGACAGCACTGTGAGTGTAGATTAATACCCTAAATTTGTGAGGTAGTCTGTAATAGAAAAACATTACATCCACTGGGTTCTTTTCCCAGAAAATCAGTGAAGCAAGAAATACATGTATCAGGATAGAGGAAAAAAGAGGGGAAAAAGATGACAATAAAGCAAAAAAAAAAAAAATGGAAAGAGAAGTAGATGACCAAATTTAATGGAAATAAGTAGAAAAGCTGTACATTTTATATGCAGTCAAATAAAATTTCCCCTTCAACCTAGGAAGGACTACACTCAAAGCATAAACCAGAGTTTTCAGTTATGAGAGGAAAATTCAAATACAACTTATTTCATGGAACTGTGGGAAAAGAACTTTATAGCTGTGCTTTTAAACCTTAAATTGAGCTTAAATGTATTTTGAAGGTTGTGTTCTGGGATAGCTGAAATAACTCCTATCACCAACCTACTTCCAAATCCAATTGAGGGGTCTAAGCACGTGTCTATAACTTACTAAAGGATTGTTATGAAAAAATTAAGAGTGAGTCCAGTTTCTATTTGGGGCTTACTTACTAAATTATGATGTTTCCTAAAGTCCTGATCCTGTCTCTTAGCCCTTCCTCTTGACACATTTTTCCTGAGTGACCATATTCACTCTAGTGCCTGTAACATGGGCTATTTGCAGATGGCTCCTATGTCTCTCCAGCCCAGGTCTTTCTCCAGACCTGTGTGTCAGTTTACTTATTGGACATTTCTACCTAAATTCTCTTTGCGTTTTATAGATATGTACAAGGGCAGTGAATTCATAATTGTCATTATCTTTGTTCTTCCCTCCTTCATAAACTAATTGCCTCTGCTCTGTTTTCTGTGTCATTTAATGACATTATTAACAATCACCCATCCCAGAAAACATAGAACCAACCTCATATCTTCTGTCTCCCTAATGTCCCACATCCTCAAGGTCATTATTCAGTCTCCACTCTACTTCAAATATCTCTCTCTGTTACATTTTCTCATATCTACCCCATTTGCACTAAAAGAATTTGGATCTTCATCACCTCTCAGGGGAAATAGTTTAATAACCTCTTAACTGGTTCTCCAGCTTCTGTGTTCTCCCATATCCAATTTATGCTCCACACTGTTGCCTGAATATAATTATGAGATTTCCTCACTAAAGAACGTTACTATCTTTCTGTCACACAATGATAAGGGCTAACCTCTTTAGCACATCAACCAAGACCTTAGCCTTAACTCTTCTCCAAATTCCCACAATTTCTTCTTCACTTCAAATATGAGGGAGTTTTATTCATTCTTTAAGACCCAATACAAATGGAGTCTCCTTTAGCAAACTGAGTTACCCATTCTGTAGTATATTTGTATTTTTTCTTATTGCTACTGTAGAAATAATTACATTTTTATAGTAATTGGCTAACACGTGCCTGATATGCTAAAGCCAGAGCTTCTATACAGTAGGTGTTGTGTCTTTTACGTATTTCAATCCTCAGAACTTGACTTGATTACCTAGAACACAGGAGATATTTAATAAATATTTGCTGATGGAACGAATGCATGATGTGTTGGTAGGCTCGGAGTTACAGGGGTGACCTTACTGAATTTTGCAAGAATTACCACTAGATGTCACTAGCACATTTCCAATAGCAGCATCTGAGGCAAGGAGAGATAACATTTACTGAGCACCTACTATGTGGCAGTGCCTTTCTAACAATTTTTCGAAATAGGTGTTTTCATCACAAGTCTACCTTGGAGACAGACGCTTAGAATGATTAATAGAGTATACAGCTAGTATTAGGTAGAGATGGGATTAAAATTTACAACCGTCTGCTTTTAAAACCCATGGTTTTCTCACAGTGGCAGCCACATAGTTTCTTTTCTGATGATTGAGCCTATGGCCTCCAAGTGATGAATAGTGTACCTCATCCTTTATATATTCAACAAATTAAATATATATTCCATAAATTAAATATAATTAATAAATTATATATAATTATGATTATATTAAATAATTAAATATAATTTATTAAATATAATTCAATAAATTAAATATATATTCAATAAATTAAATCCTTATTGAAAAATTAAGTTAACATTGGGCTAGACACTTTTTAAGACGCTTCAAGTTAAAAGTCAGTGACTTTGCTTCTCTAATAAGCTTATAAACAATCATTCAAAAAATCCTTTTTTTTAATCAAACATAAGGATATAGGTTTTGAACAGGTATAGGTAGATATCTAATACATTACTATTTTTCCAGTTAGCATTTCAAAATTGCTATCTACTCTATAAAACTTGATGTCTAATTTTAGTTCAATAGAAAGAACAGAAAAAATATTATTTGTGATTTGTATCATTCCTTGTTTAGTTTCCAGCAAAATTCAATGGTCCCTTCCCTATTAACTACATTATTAAGTCTTGCCATCTATAGTATTTCACCATTTCGGCCCAAAATCGGTTAGAAATTATTTTAATAGTTACATAGTTCTAAATTTAATTAGGTATTAGATTAGCATAACACTAGCATTATGTATGCCCAATAATATTTGATTTTCTTGTTGTTATATCCAGTGTTCAATATTTTCTTCTAATCATTAATACCATGCTAAGGAAAGGTGCATGTAACTGTATGTATGGGTATGTATGTATTTAAAAGTGCAAATTTAGAAAATGTTAATTAACAATATATGTGTTTTTCTTCTCATTTGTAGTAATCTGTCTATGGCAGAAATGACAATTGCAGTTATAGAGAATGATCTTAAAGTTTCTTTTAAACTGGATGACTTCATAGGAAACTGAAGCACTGAATGGAAAATAAATTTTTATGGATAAATACCTTTTTATACATCTCCAAAGAATGCCTTCTGTTTCTACGACAAAGTCTTCATTTATAATTATATTCCAGTGCTCTGTTTTGCATAATATCCAACTTGCAGCTTTCTCATTGATATATGTGTCAGATTATGTCATTTTGAAGATGAGTGTTATGATCAACTCTTCCCAATAGATTTTTTTGTAGATGTTTTCTGTAGTGAAATTCAGGTAAATTGTTCAAATTTAGAAACTTTGATAGTATAGCCTCATTTCCTCCATGGGCAGTCTAGGTAAGGAAAATAATGCTTTAGGATTCCCAGTGAATGTGCCAGTCAGTATTTAAAAGATAACTTAAATTTCCTTCTTCAAAAGAGATGGGAAGAAGTGAATTATTGAACTTGCAATCTGCAGTTTTGATATTCATGTATAAAAGGGGGCAGATGTTCTTTTCTGCTAAATCATTCCCATAATACACTTACCCTGTATTCAGAGATGAATATGCTTACTGCCAAGCCTTGGCTGAAAGTTTCAGGGAAACACTGATTAAACTCCATTGGAGAACAAAGTAGAGAAGAAAATTAGCCATTCAAAATGTAGTGTTATGCTTTCCACCTTTTCTTAGCCTCTCCCCTCCTACAAACTATCTCTGATTCATGCTAGTAAGCTTAAAATGAACCATTATTTTAAATGTATTTTCAGGCAATCATAATTTATATATACTTAATATAATGGCCAGTATCAAATCCCTCAGAACATTCATTTTTCACTCATATTTATACAATTTGCATAGCCTCTCACTATATTTTTTGAGATGCTAAAAAGAGAATAAAATAATAGTTAATGAACAGATGCAAAATACAATTTGTTTAGTAAAAAAAATGATTTGTTAAGTCAGTTTTTCAAACTGGAGGTAACTAGATGGCTGACTAATAAGTCATTTGAACTGAATATGTATAAATTAAAAAATGACAAATTTATGAATATTAACTATGAAACCATAGATTAATAGGACTATCTTCAAAATTTATAGAGATAAATGGATTAATGAGTTAGTTGGTATATGGTGGGCAGGTAGGAAGATGAATAAATGTGTTTATATATGAGGTATATTGTGTAATTTATATTTATAAATGTGTGTATAGCATGTTTTTAAAAAATAATTTTGAATTAGCATAAGATAAAAAAATAATTAAGAGGATATACTAGGGACTGGGAAAGTTCAGAAAAATAGAGAATTTCCAAACTTAGTCTTATTTTAAATTGTTTTCACCTCCATAATTTTAAAGATAATAAAGCTGATTTGTACAACTGAACTGATATGATGCCTAAGGTAGTTTAAATTTGGCTTTAATATAAGGGATATTAATTATAAGAAATATATTGAAATGGAGGAAAGTTTTTACATTACTTACTAACAATTTGTATCATAATGATTTGCATATGATATTCCAGGTTCAATGGAAATGCCAGTTTTCATCCATTAATTCAGTATTTACTAAATTCTTGCTATAATCAAAGAACTCTATTTGAGTTAAATAAATTTTTGAGCAGGATACTTGCCCCCATGAAGTGCTGTAGAAGCAAAATTTGGCTTTAATTTGTGAGGTAAGAGCCTGAGGCACACCATTCTGAGGAGACAGTGTTCCACTATGTAATTATCTACTTATTCTTACATCAACATATGATGATGGTGCGTCAAGTCATCCTTCATAGTAACCCTGCCCTCGCTGTCTAATTCTAGGTTATTTGAAAGGAAGGAACAAAGGTGATTTCATGGTTTTAGGTCTAACAGGGCTAACAAACTATGTGGCAAATGTAAGGAAGCTCAGAGGAAAGCTAAACTATGGGAGGGTAGTTTAGTTTTATACTTCAAAAAAACTTTTTTTTTTCCAGTTTATTCATTTTTGAGAGACAGACAGAGCGTGAGTGGAGGAGGGGTAGAGAGAGAGGGAGACAGAATCTGAAGCAGGCTCCAGGCTCTGAGCTGTCAGCAGCTGGAATCCATGAACTGCAAGATCATGACCTGAGCTGATGAACCTACGGAGTCATCCAGGCACCCCTAAACTTTTTTTATTAAAGATAAAGTGAGCACTTGTGAAAATACTCATTGCTTAGTTCAAGAGATTCCTATCTGTAAGGAGATAGAATAATTTGGGGGACAATGTTAGAAGTCATCTTCAGTCTGGGGATAATTGAATCCAGAAAGGAAATTTAGATCTTTGAAGTGTAGAGAAAAATAATAATCACTAGGGATAGAGCTCCGACTATATTTACACCTCTGGGATGATTAGGGAGAGAAACCTGAGGTAGAGATAGAAAAATAATAGCCAGAAACAAAATAAAACCAGGATGGTGTAGCAATCAGGGGAAGAGTTTGAAGAGGAGAGAATGAGTACCTTAAAAATATGTTTGCTTTTGTGTATTCTAGATAGGTAAATCTCTCTCTCCTTCCCTCCCTGTCCCTCTTTCCTCCCTTCCTCCCTATAAATTCTGACTTGGAAAAGAGCCATTCAAAAATGGGTGTTTAATAAAAGTGTTGATGTTGTAATTTGAATATTTGGGTTTCTTAACTAAATTCTACATATTAGAATATAAGGTGTTTGCTAACATCTTTTGTCCTCCTGTGGAGACTTTAAACATCCTTCCCCACCCGGCCTCCCACTGGAGATTTATATTATCATCTAGCTCTGTAATGCAAATTATTACCTGTAAACTTTTCCTGCTATTACCAATTTGATGCTTGGTTTCACGATGGCAAAATAATAATGAAAAATGAATTATTTTTGTTTCTAGTCCACATTCCCGAATATTAGTAATGTTACTAATATAGATCAAAAGATTTTTCAGTATCCTGACACTTTCAAAGGAGTCTCCCATTAAGAATCTATCTGCTTTGTCAGCTGACGAAGTTGTTAGCTAAGAGAAAAGTGTTCCATATTTTCTCCTTTTTATAGCAGAAGGGTATGGCTATTAATTCGTTTTATTATTTAATGACAGGTGACACAGAATATGAATAAACTGTGATATTTCACTTGGGTTATGTGCTAAATCTCCATTAATTGAATGAAAAGTTCTTTCCCTGGTTTTCAGAATATGCATTATTTAATCTTAGTATGCAATCATAAATAATGGATTTTGAGCTAAAGTATAATTACTTATTTATTTAACTTTTAGATGAATTTACACAATGTTAAAAATAATCTTTACTTTAAAAAGGAGAGCATTTTTAAGTGGTTAAGTTATGTAGTAATATAATTACTTTGAATTATTGAGAAAATTTTATAGTATCTATTTACTTTGTCATAGCTTCTCCCCCAAAGCTATCACTTGAGTTAGATATTTAAAAAATTTTGTTTTAACTTTCTGGGCACAATAAGTTCTCTCAAGAAACTGTGGGCAGTTCATTTTTAGGTCACAAAACTAACATCTAGAGGAGATCAAAGTAACTGAATGAATAATCAAACTTTTTTCCCCATTTTGTACTTTGTAACAGAATCCACAAGTGTTTTATTTTCTCTTGGACTCTTTTAGGATAGACATTATGTTTATATTGTATCTGGTAGAAGCAGGTATATTTGAAATTTGACATGTTTCCAACCTTACTTTTAGCTAAAACTAAAATAAATGTGTAATTGTTTCTGCCCGATATTTATTTAGTGCTATAATAAAAAGCACGCTTTACTTTTTATTATTCTTAGCTTTTTATAATTTCATGTATTCTTGTTTTTGTTTTTATTTTTTTGGCCACTCATGTAAAAATGGAGTATCCTGTCTTCTCAAAACGACTGGAGAGACTTATTTTGGAAAATAATTCAGACTACCCCACCTAAAATAATTCCTATTATTTTCTATGTAATTTATTCCCATATATTAAACATATATTAACTATATCCTATATAATATATTCCTATGTGATATATTAAAATATATTGAAAACTTGAAGTTATTTTGTGACATTTTAAGGACATATCCCATTTTGGTATTTGGAATGGAATTTGGATCTGACGTACTATTCCTGATTCAGGAATATATGCATGTCTTTAAACCTTATTATAACACATTATCCTTATTGGCTAAGATGTGAATTCAAAAGTCAGAAGTAAATACTAACAGGTCCCTAGAAACTAACACCGAGTCTTAACTTGATTTCTATCAACTTTGCAGACTTGTAGTTATAGAAAATTATTGACCAAATTTAAGATAGTTTACTATTGACACTCATTTGTTGAGCTTAGCAGGTATGTAATTGAAGGTTTGTAATTCATTATTAGTGTATAATATATTTCAGTAATTTTATTTTTTAGACTCTTCCATATAGCTTGCTGCTTCAATAATGTATAATTTGAAAAGCAATATGCATACATCAAGCATGTTTTCTCTCATTTTAATATGATTCTCAGAAGAATCCTATTTTTATAATGACACAGCCAAAACCCTATCAAATATAATCTGAAGCAAGTGAAAACTACAACCCATCACCGTGTAAATATGAGTCAAAATCTTTTGGGAGAGTTTTTTGCTTTTTTATTCCAAGAGATAACCATACATTTAACTCATTACCAGGAAGGTCAAAGGTAAATAATATTGTTTTCTATGTGTCTGACTTAGCATATATGTTATGAAAAAGAGCAGCAATGAAGACCCGACCACATTATTTTTCTGTCCTGAAGGCACACAGCCACCAAATACAGGCCTGATCTGGACACGTGAGAAAATTTTAAGTTAAAGGAATACAGTAGGATTTTAGTATTGATTGCCATCTTACAAGGGACAATCTTAATTTTTAAGTAAAGTTTGTTATTTTAAGACTTTATCCAAACGTGAGCAAAAATTCATGAGACCTGGCTAAACTCTCATACAAGGCAGGCAACTTCTCCACTGAATAAATATTGGAAAGAGAGTAGGATCAAATTATAGTTGGGCCTTTATTATGACATAATTATGCTTGTTCAATGCTATCTTTTTAGTAAAAGCAAGTATATTTTATTTCAGCTATTTTACTGTATCTATGCCAATGAATATATCCATGGATTTTATGGACAAATTGATTTTCTTTCAAATAGCATAGTTTTCATTAAATGTTTCATTTTGTCTCATTACTTACTTTGCAGTTTGATTAGATTCATTACAGCACTGCTACTTAAAAATATTTTTTTATCCAAAGAATTACTCATGAGAAAAAATACAAAAGAATTGTAAAATATTTACCAAAATACCTTAATTCTTTATTGTAATCTAAATGCTTCTCTAGGAATTAGAACTTTGCAGAAATGAGTGCAGTCATTTTACTAATAACTAGAGGAAGTTATTTAACGTAAAATGAGAGATTCATCTTTGTATTGCAGAGATGAAGACATTTAAAATGTCTCATGTTATAGCATAAAGGCAGGAAGCCTAGAGTCTGACACAAAGTCTGGCATAAGACTAGGCAACCACTAAATATTTCTTCATAATCTTGACTTTGACTCTGGGCAACTTGCTTAATCTCTCAGTGACTCATTTTTCTTATCACTAAATGTATTTGTGTGACGTTCTTTCTTTCAGAATAACCATGCAGTATCCTTAGTTCTATTCCTTTGCAGTTGCTTTTGTGTTAGTTGAAGGGAGTTAATATTCAGGTGTTTAATTTTGTCACTACACAGTTTACAAAAGGAAAATACTTTCAACTCTGCTGTATGTAACTGAGACAGATTTATGTGTTTATGAAATTAAAGTCAGTGTTTTGGAGCTAACATTGATATAGTGTCAACCTAATTTAATTAAACCCAGAACTAGTGTGCTGGCTTTTGTTTATCTAATTATATGCCATTCTAAAGAGTTCATATGCACTGCGGGCAGAACACACTGGCAGATTAAGTGCAATAATAGAACTGCTTTGTCTGATGGTGTCCATCTGTTCCATGACTCCTATGATTTTCATTCCTGGAATATTATACTAAAATACAATATCGATAGTACTCTAAAGTTAAGACATCTTTTTTCTGATGCACACATTATATACTAATTGTTAATGCATTTTCCTTTCTAAATGTTATTAAACTGTAATAGAGTATGACTGTCTTCAAAAAGTTCAGATATTGTCATCAATCGATGCATCTACGCAACTGAAAATACAATACAAATGTAACTACACGAAACCCTACGTTGTTTAAAAAATGATGCATATTTTTCCTATAAGACTCATCCTACTGAATTGAATACAGCATTTCTCATACCTACACGTCTTTACACAGTCAGCTATTATTCTGCCCAAAATGCAGTCCATTTGTCCTCTCCACCTCATCAGCATTTCCCACCGGGCTGACTCTGAGGAATACTTTAAGGTTGACGCAAGCATCACCGTCTCCCTCTTCCCATTTCAGATTGACCTCGCTGCTGCTCATCTATGCTCCCAATCCATTATACTCTTGTCTCAATCATGTACTACACTATATAAAAATACCTGATTTAGCGAATTATATTTTCGTAATTAGACAAAGTCTTTCAGGGCAGGACCCATGTCTCATTCATTTTTATACCTTAGCACTTACAACAATCTTTGCCTTAGTAGTAGACTCTCTTTTAATGTGTGTGAAAGGATGAACAAATGAATCAGCAAAGGTTTTCGTGATTGGTTCATCAAGTCTCAGTAGCCATATTTGGGAAATATCGCATGAACTTTAGCATCATGAGCTGAGAGTCAAAGTCTCTCCTAGATGGATTTAACTTTTATGACATCAAAATTTGATCCACTTTAAACCTTTTCGCTCACTTAACTTGAAAAAGAACACAGCCTTCCTTTATGATTTAACCTAATTCTGTTATCTTCCTTCGAGCTACTTTTCTCTACATGCTACTTGTTTTAAAGGGAAAGCAAAGTTAATATGTTTTTAAAACTTCATGGAAAGTAAGTCCTATGTGAATTGAAAATACAAATAGAAATATTCAATTTGAGCTAAATTCTCGCTCAAATAGACTTAAATTTTATTTATTTTATATTTTAAAACTATTACAAAGGATTAAACTTTACTTCTAGCTCAATTAATATATTGAATTAGTACCTGTGTTTTTGAAATGTACAAATTTATTATATACACTTAAATTAGTACAAGTTTTAAAAAATGCATTGCATCAAGAATTATTAAATAATTAATACTTATTTTATATAAGTAATATATACTGTATTTTAATTTCTATATAATTTGCATGAAACATCATGTGTAATAATATATACCTGGGGGGGGAACCTCATTAAAACTAGTTTATATATGGAAGCTTGCTTTGCAATAAAATCCAACATTATTCCTGCTAAAAAAAAATATCTTGGCAATTTTATTGTTATTAGTGTTATAAATATTACATATCAGGAGTTCTTATAGTAAAAAGTGTTATGTATGCAGCATTACAGGTCCATACAAACCCTGCATTGAAAATATATAGTATATGAACATTCATGTTTGTACAGCAAATTAAGAAGTACCTGGCTAATGAGAGGATTTTTTGCGTTAGAATCTATTTCATGCCTAACTCACTTCCATAGTACCTTTACTTAAATTTAAGAAAAATGTCTTACACAAAAATTTCAGAAATTCATCTATTATATCATACAGATATATCATTATACATAGCCAAGGGGATTCATCCAGAATGAAATTATTTTATAGCTTACAAATAAATACAAATTAGAAGAACAGAATGTATTTTCAGTCATAACCTAAAGAAATGAAAACTTCTGCACATAATTGTAAAATTAAGCTACATGTGTTGATTTTTTTAAAAAGTCTACTTAATCAGACATGAGAATTAGCTCTTTTTAAAACATATTTTAATTTCAGAGTTCCGATAAATCACAAGAAAG
Source organism: Acinonyx jubatus (assembly GCF_027475565.1). NCBI lineage: Eukaryota > Metazoa > Chordata > Mammalia > Carnivora > Felidae > Acinonyx > Acinonyx jubatus. Next base: position 127,159,092 of record NC_069382.1, on the reverse strand, counting down.
TCTTAATTGAAGCCTGGGAAATATCAAGTGTATCTTCTCCTTTCAAAACAATTTGGTTTCATGTAAATTTTAGATGGTGGATAGACTGTGAAGGTATATTCCAATATCAGGCCCTTGATATCTACCTATTTATTTTGATCATAGGAAGAAAAAAATATGGAGTTAGAGTTAGATCTATACCTGTTTTTCTATCTAAAAATATAACTTCCATATATGTTTTAAAACTCCATTTTTCTAATAAGAAAACCATGCAAGTGTATTGTCGTGTTAGGAAATACGAATAAGCAAAATGAATACAGCAAATATTCCTGTAAACTTCAACATCTGAAAAGCCTCTGTTAACCCTCCTAAACAAGTAGGAGGCTGCTTTGCTTTCTGTTTTCCCTTTTTTACTTACACAAGAAAATTTAGAAGATGAAATATACCAAACCCCTAACACCACATGAGTGATTTAATTACTGTCCATGTTTCAGTGTTTTTTCTTTTACATTATTTTCCTATTTCTCAAATGTCTACGTTTGTAGTAATAGCCCCCAATATTGTATTTTTATATTTTACAATGATAAGAATTTCTTGTCAGTTTCCACATTAAATTAGCAAAAATACTTCAGTAGCTATTACCATAAAATACCTGAGATAATCATAGATGAAAAATAGGAAAAGTTTGAAAGCATGAGATCATATGGCTCTAAGATAAGATGGAATATATGCCATTGTATTTATTAGGAGATAGTCATAATTTAGAATGATATAGTACCCTTAGTTACATCATATAATGAGTTATAGACTAAATAAGATGAGAATGGAAATTTTTAGATGAGTTTTATTGAAGAATGGCTGAAACAATTGAGATTAGATCAACTATTCTGTCACAAGTTTGGGATTATCAGATATGCTTTACCAATTTACAAACTACATAACACTGAATACTTCACAACAAAGTGCGTGACACCAATATGGATGCTTGTAAAGTAAAAAAATAAATAAATAAACCTAAGATTGAAGATATAGTGCCTGCATACAAAAACTTGAAGTGGACATGATAGGTTTTTCAGGATATATTTTTGTTGTCACTCAGGAGTAAAACAGAGTCAGGAAAGCAGGAATGTCTAGGAAGATGCCTTGTGACAAAGACCATTTATCCTCAGTTTGGAAACAGCTCTTTGTAATTGACTCAGTCCTTGCTCTGCCATCATCCCCTGGATAGCAACAAGTTGAACCATGTGTCACCTCATATAAAGTACTATCAGAGGAATGTGGTTGGCCAAAAAGCTACAGTGGTTTCAAATCAGAATCCGCAAATAATCCACAAATCCCTATGATTTCACTCTGAAATTACCAAGGGCACCGTATGGATAAAATAAGTCCAGGTAATATATGAGATAGAATTGAGAAATCCTGAAAAATATGAATTCAGTCATTTCTATTCAGGAGACTATGCTTCTTTTTCAAAACAGGTTCCTGTAACCATCCTGACCATGTGCCAAATAATCGGCCTCCCCTCGTTTGTCATTCTGCTGCAGGTGCATTTCCTCAGAAAGGCCATGAGCTTAAGTATTATCATTCACACAGAGATCAATTTCTTCTGACAGCAAAGTGTTGCAGGCACAAATTTGCATTTGCCATGTGGTAATTTAAAAAAATTCTACAAATTGGAGATTTTGAGTGCCCTTGCTACTTCTTTTCCTACCTTTTATGCTTCTTGCTCCTAAAAACAAACAAATAAACACAAAAAACTTTGCTCAATTCTTTTATTATTACACATTATAGTTATATTTATTTTATAAAATTTTTTGAGGTTTATAAAATATTTCCCAACTCAAGTTGAGTTCTGCCTCATGAGTGATGACCAAGGATGTACTGACTGGTCATGGTTAATCAAAGAATTAGACAAATGTATTTGGTTCATTCAAGCAAATAGTTATTGCATACCTACTAGGTATAAGGTATTGTTATAGATGCAATAGAATATGGAGGTGCCTCAGATGTCAGCAGTCTTATTGCTTTGGGGCACCTATGGTCACATTAACATAAATGCTCAAATTTCCCAACAGGAATTACACCACTCCCAGACCCTTAGCCCTTCTGAAAAATGCCCCAATGAAATATTTCTGGCAAGCCCAGAGAGGCTAAAGTATCCAACCATGAGTCCAATCCTGCTATTCCTGCTACTGTCCTCCTACTTGAAGCCATGGGTCTCTGCCCTGTCTGTGATCTGGGCTGTGCTGCAAGAGTGGTGTTCAATGTCAACTTTCACTTAAATCAGCTTTGACCCCGTTTCACATGTTTCCTTCTGAATCACTTCCTTCAGTTTCTGCCTCTCTAGCCTTTCCCCCTGCAGAGTCAACAAAAAGAAAAGCAAACACAAACCAACCAAATGTATTTCATCTTTTTATTATCCTTAGTAGTTTCTTTATTTCGTAAGGCTATTTTATTTTACTTTTCAATTAATTTATTTTTAAATGTTTGCTTTTTATTTTGTGAAAAGGAGAGAGAGAGAGACAGGAGGGGCAGAAAGAGAGGGGGAGAGAGAGAGAGAGAGAGAGAGCCCCAAGAAGGCTTAACACTGTTATTGCAGAGCCCAATACAGGGCTCCACCTCAGGAATTGGGAGATCAAGAGTCAGACGTTTAACCAACTGAGCCACCCAGGCACCCCCTTCATGAGGCTACTATATTAAATTCTATTCTCTCCTTCAAGATAAAAACAATAATCTGTACATTTTACAAAGATAAATAGATGTAAACTTCAGTACTTCATTAGTCACTGCCTGAATTTTCTTCAGGTTTAATGAAGCCCCTCCCACTAAACAAAAAGAATGTAGTGGTATACAGGGCAGGTGATGGGGGTTACTAGATGCTTGCATGATGTGATTCTTAAAGTAAAATGTAAGTAACTTGTTTTGGAGATTAAAAACACAAAGGAGGAAATGTTTAGTTCTAATCCTAAGAGTCAAATAAGATTTGGCACTGGAGATAGCATTGAAGTTGAAGATGGAAGAATGAGTCAGGTTTAAGGTTAAGAGGGGAAAGTGGAGTGGTTAGCATGGTTCATTTAGGTTACAGTACAAAGGACACAGAGAAGTAAAACACCTATAGCCCCATATTTCTGAATGTTCCCTGGGAACAAATTTCTGAATGTTCCCTCATCTGAAGGCAGATGAGTGAAGGGGAAAGCAGTCATGTGAATACAGTTATATAGATCCAGATTGTGATGACTAAGATGCTTTGAATTCTATACCAAATATTGTGAATTTTCTCAGGTGGGTAATTAGGAAGATCATCAGGAATTCTGAATAGAATCATTTATTTATGCTTCAAGTAATAGAAGAAAGCTTGACTGAAAGAAGAATTAGGATATTTATTAACTCACATAACAAGAAGGCTTAGAGACAGAGTGGATCTAGGGATAGTAAATTCAATTGTTCACTCTGCTTCTTTGCAATTCTTTCTCCTCCATTACTTTTGTGTGAATTAATTTCAAGCATCACATTCTCAAGTTAACGGTGTCCAAAGGTAAGGGTTAAAGTTATTATTTATTTTTCATGTTTTTTTTTTTTGACAAGGACTTTGCCTAGAAATTTTAGCCAGTAGATTCCTTCTGTGTCAATATCCAAAATCCTTCCATAAGCCTATTTAGAAAATGACCACTGATTATGGGAATGGAATTTCCAATTCCTATGTGAAATATGATTCCCAGTTTCCCAAAATGTGATTTACTCCATATAGGATCAAAATCAGGATTGTATTAGCAAGGAAGGAATTGGGGAAAGGATAGATAGCCGAGTATGACAAAGAAATAAGAAGATGAAATTCTGCATTTTTGACATCAATTATGGAAGTAGAGTCTGGGATAAGTTAAGGGTGTAAAGACAAGAAGCAAAGAAATCACAGGAGTTTAGTGCAATAACAATGTAAGAAATAACGGAAATTTAAACTAAGGCATGGAACCAATATAACAATGAGCAGAGAGGTTGGTTAAAGAATTTCAAAAAAACAAAAAAACAACAACACAGACGTCACTAATGGTTTCTTCTGTATAAAGAGCTAGGGAAAGACAAAAGACAATTCTAGGGTTGAAATGGAAATTTAGCATTAACAGCTGAGCTGATAAAGACAACAAGAGTAGAATAGGGTGAAATGGTTGCTCTTCACATGGTAACGTGCTTTACCTTGACAAAATAAATAAGGAGTCTATTCTTTTCTATTTATGTAGAAAAATATAGCCATAGACTGTACTGATTAAGAACTTCTAAGTTCTGGACATGAAATTTTCCTGTAGAAGTTAATCTACTCTTTATTTATATATTGTCTTTTTTTAATACCTCTTTAAATTCAATTCAAGGAATATTTTATGAATGATTATTTTAATTAGGGCTACTGATCATATAAACAGAGCTCTGACTCTTCTTAGGTATATAGTTTTAAAATACACTTTTGAATACTTATTATTTACAAAAAAGCTAATAGCTAGCAGTACAAAAATAATGTAATTATGTCTGTGATATTCAAATTCAGTTTCAATTGATTAAAAAAAATGATCAGACCCTATGTCAGCAGTATTGGAGAAATTTTTTTTTATAAAGAACAAACTCCAAATGGCTTATTTCTATTTATTGTTTTAAATACATGTATTAATAATCAGCAACAAAGAATCACTATTTCAGTTAAGCCTTTATGAGTATAATTAATGAACATTCGTGTAATTGTCTAATTTGAACTTATAATGCTCCAACCTACACCTAAATTTCATTATATTCCACATTGTGACTAGACTAGGAAGAAAATTCTTATATACTTGAACAGATCTTTATCAATTTTGAAGATTTATTATGTTGATTTACTTTTTTTTTCCCTCTGTTCTTTATAGTTTCTCCCCTTCTTCATCGTCATGGTCATTTCTCTTTCTCTCTTGTATAGCCTTTCATCTTTAGATCTAAAATATTTTGTGTAATTAAATTTTTTATATATGTAATGGTATGAATAAAATAAACTTTATATATTTAATAATCCCAATCCATATGTCTCTGATCTTTTGAAAGACTTGCTGTGTATATGACTGAATAGCTGGTCAAAAAAGCCGTGTTTATTGTAAGAGAAGAAATTATCTATTGTCCCACTATTGGGAAGAAAATAATCAAGTGTCTTATATAAATTGCTAGTGTTAATAATAACTAGTTAAATATCTGAACATATTTAACCTGACTTAATCTTATCTGAACATAAAACAAAGTGTCGAATTTAAATTGCTTTTTTTACCTCCGTAGCTCTATCTAAAACTCTGATGTATCATAAAAAGACTTATAGACATTCACATTCTGTATTTATAAAAAGAATAAAAACACATAATCCTTTTTGGTCTGTATATATATGTGCATGTATATTAGAGAAAACATAAAACCACAGTTCTTGTGAATCTCAATATGTACACAGGCAGTTTTAGAAAAAATACAGTGTTATAGACACACTTATTATTTTGGTTCTGAAAAACACTAGTATGAATAATGGAATATTATCTAACATGCCACCTATATTCATATTTTTCCGACTGTCCTCAAAATGTCATTCATAGCTGTTTTTTTTTTTTATTTTCATTTTTTTGTAGAGGATCCAATTAAAACTCCTGTTTTGTGTTTAGTTTCCATGGTACTTTATTCTCCCTTCATCTAGAATAGTCCTCCCATCCTTTTTTTGTGTGTTAATATTTTTAAAGATTCCAACTTTATTATTCTCTAGGACACGTCTTACTCTGGCTTTGTCTAATAGTTTCTTCCTTGTTTGATTCAGGTTAAATATTTGTGGCAAGAATACTATGAATACTATCAGAATATAATTTCCTTGTGCTTAGGAGATACAAGCTAAATTATTTAAGTGTGAAATATTCTGGTATATGCAACTATGTTCAGATGGTTCATCAAAGAAAAAACATTCTATGTGCATATATGTATATATCTGTATCTCTATATATCTAGAGAAAATGTAAAATGTGAGAAAAAGAGAATTAGATACAGAGCAAGAAGCAAAGCAAGCAGGATAATTGGCGAGTCTTGGTGAAGCGTATACCAATGAGGACTGAACTAGCCTTTCAACCTTCCAATAAGTTTGAAACATTTCAAAATAAAAAGCTAGGGAAACAATTGGGGTGAGATAGTGAAAGACATGTGATTTGGAGTTTATATACTAAAGTAGATAGCCATTCAACCACTTGTGTGATTTTGGATAAATCACTGAAAGTATCTCCGCTCATAAATCCCAACTTTAAAATGGATACGAAAATACTGAGTTTATATGTTTTTTTAAAGATTAAAAAAGATAACCAATACCAGAACTTTATACACACACACATGATAGCTAGATATTGAATACCAAGACAACCCAGATTCGTTTTGGACTGGAGTCCAATGGATTCTAATATCTTACTGAAAGAGCTAGGAAATGAATAAGGAATATATTCATCATTTCGTAAAATGACAGAAGTTTAAATTTGTTTGTTGTTCTATTAGAGAAAAGACTTTTGCATGGTTCAAATGCCCTTGGTGACTGTAAATAAAATGAAGTTCAAGGGTGAGTAGCACAGAGTTAATTAACTTAGGAAATCAATAAAAAACAAACCCACACAAATATAAGATGGATAAGGATTTTTATAGTACACAAAAGGTCATAGAGGGCATTAATGTAAGCATGTGAATAATGCAGTGTTGAATTTAAGTCAGGAAACCAATGTTAGGAGAGTAAGTGCTAATATTATAGCACTAGAGAACTTCTAACTTTAGATTGACTTCACAGTTGCCCTGAAACTAGAATGAGATCTAAAGAATTGATTTATTCATTCTCTGGGGAGATATGTATGCAGCACTTTTTTTTTTTTTAATTCTTCCAAGCCCTCTGTTAGTGTTGTAATACGAAAACAAATGAGATAGCCATTCTTGCCTTCAAAGACCTTACAGTCAAGTGGAGCAGACATAGATAGGTAATGAGAATAGGCCTTCCCTTGGAGTAACTACTGGATTAGGTGCTCATTTTGAAGAAGCATCTAACCGCTTCTTGGGGTATTGGGACAGTTTCGTGAAAGTAATAATATTTAAGTTGAGATAGAACTTTTAGTTTATATTATTTCAAATATGAAAGGGGAAAAATAAAACTATTCCTGATCTTAAAATATATGACTTGTAAGAGACTTGAGATTTCTTCACTTTGTTTTTTTGTTTGTTTGTTTTTGTGTTTTTTTATAAGTTCTAGGTCAATAAATAGTAAGAAAATATACAGTGAAATACTTTTTCTTCCTAATAAACTTTAGATTTGTATTTTTGCGAGGCAGAATTCTTGCTGCCTGAATTGGCTGGGGCTTTATATTTGGAAAAAATTCACTACTATATTGAGACTAAACTACACATTTTAATATTCAAAAGCTGAAGAGTCCTGGGTGTTGTTATCCAAGGTAAAGTTTTTGTTTTTATTCTACCTTGTCCTTGTCTTCTATTCTTCTTACTTTTCTTTTTAAAAATATTAATCGGTTTCTTTTTCTATTCTTTCCTTCCCTTCCCTTTCCTTCCCTTCCCTTCCTTTCCCTTCTCTTCCCTTCACTTGCATTCCCACCCCCCACTCCCCTCCCCTCCCCTCCCTTCCCTTTCCTTCCCTTGCTTTTAAAGTAAGGTCTGATGAGCAGGAACCAAGAGTATTAGGGCTAAGAGATGCCATGATCATCAGTGGGCCTGAAGAGTTTTGGGGGTAAAGAAGCAACTAATGGAGTCAGAAACTGGTTACACAAGAAATGAGTAAACAAGTAAATGCATTAATGATAATGGGCATCGATTTCTCACTGTATAGTGGAGGCCAATTGATACCTGTAGTATTGGATTGAACTTGGAGGCATTGGTGTGTACTTTGGATTTTTAACTTATAGAAAGAAATATATAGAGAGATATCTATATGTTTATGTGCTTATATACATATATATTTCCTAGATTTGTCTTTTGAAAGGGCTAAGAAGCAATGACACCCGGGAGAAATTATTTCACCAAATATGTAGATCTTAAATACCATTTTCTACTCAAAGGCACCAGGGCTCTTAGAGTAATGACTGGTTATGGGGATGTGGCTGTGAAAGTCCAAGATGAACCAGGACTATCCTGATTTACAAGGCAGTTTGCAAAAAATTTGGGTTGTTGTCAAAACAAAACAAAACAAAAAAGTAGAAACCAACTCAAAGGGTTTTCACTGAGCAAATCTAGGACAATTTTGAGCTCTAAAATAAATAGTAATAATGACAGATTATTACCTATTAAATAAAATAGAAACCCTTGGATCCCTACCGATATAAATGAATAAATATTAAATAAATGGAGGGAAGTGAAAACTCTCCCTTATGGAACAATGACAATTAAATGTAGAAAGAATGATGCATTAGAAAATCACCCTTTGACAACTGTTATAACAGTAATCGATTTAGACTAATATTGTCAACAGATGCTAACTAGAAAGTTTGTTGAGAATAGAATATTTTCAGTCTTAAAGTAGGCCCCCAAATACTTATCAATTACAAAGGGAAAAGTGTAACTTTGCAGGGATGACTGAAGTCATCATCTTCACCAAATGATTATTTGTAATGGGACAAGTCAAAATTATTTTTGTAATATACCTAACAAAGTGCAGAATCTGAAAATGATCATAAAGAAATATCAAATAAACTAACTGGCCGTACTCTTAAAGCATATTAAGGTCACAAAAGTAAAGCTAAGATTTAGGAACAGTTCCAGATTGAAGGCGACAAAGGATATATGACGTTAAAAGTGAAACATTGGGGCGCCTGGGTGACTCAGTCGGTTAAGCGTCTGACTTCAGCTCAGGTCACGATCTCGCGGTCCGTGAGTTCGAGCCCCGCGTCGGGCTCTGGGCTGATGGCTCAGAGCCTGGAGCCTGCTTCCGATTCTGTGTCTCCCTCTCTCTCTGCCCCTCCCCCATTCATGCTCTGTCTCTCTCTGTCTCAAAAATAAATAAACGTTAAAAAAAAAAAAAGTGAAACATATTCTTGGAGTATAGTGTAGGTCAGAAGGAAAAAAAAATTCTAAGGAGGAAATTATTGGGAAAGTTGTCAAAACTTGAGTGAGATATGTATATTAAATGGTAATCTATTGGTGGTATTGTTTTCCATGTTAATTTGCTGTTTGGGTGGTTGTACTAGGTTATGTAGAGAGTATCCTTGTAGGAAATTTCCACTAAAATTTTTAGAGGTGATGTGATACTCTGTCTGCTCTTTATGTGATACTCTATCTGTTCTATTTATTGGTGTTCAAAAATATGTGATATGATATTGATCATAGTGATTTTTTTCAGTTCCTCAGTCCGTATTTTCTTGAGTATAAAATTTAAACATTTTATCATGTATGATTTCCTCAAAACCTGATGCTTTTGAACTTTTCACCCCGTTATCCACCTTAATCCCACATAAACTTCTTGCTGCAACTGCTATGAACATCTGGGATTCCACTGAGTAAGACATCCCTCACACCTCACACCGTGTCAATAGTTTTTCTTTTATGTACAACTTCCTCATCCTCTCCCCACACATCCTCATCCTGTCTTCACCTTGTGAATTCCTACTCTACTTTCAAGGCTTAGGTCAAGCATTACTTCCTTCAGGAGGCATCTCTTTATTCCCCGCCCTTGTGTTGTTTCTTTCCCCTATGTGCCCAACCTGTGGTTACCTCTGTAATAGCATTCATGGTCCTCTGTTTTAAATGAGTTTACTTGGCTGAGCTATTAGCAGTCTGCGAGCTTCTCTAAAGTTTTTTATCTCGGTTTCTATATTCAAACTTCATCTCTCCTAGCTATCCTTGCAACCTAGAATAGACGCTCTAAATATGTTTCTTTTGGTACATTATTTAATTTATATGTATATATAAATAGTAATCTCTTTGCCATTGGAAGAATTTTCTTTTGTCTGTATTTTCTGAACATAACAAAGGTTTTATATTGAAACCACAAGGTGGTATTACAAGGTTACATCTAGAAAAAAATGAAAAGTATGTGTCTATTCAAGTATGCTCCCAGGTGAGATACCAAAGATAATTAATAAATGAAGATTTTATTTATCTAAAAACCATGTCTTCACTGAGCATTGTTTTGCTTTTACAAAATTGTGTGTGAATTTTGATGTTTATTTGTTGTCACCGTCAGTGTCAAATTATACAATGTGGTAAAAAGTGAGGTTTCCTTTCCCATTTTTACTGGCTATCATCCATAAATTTGTACTGAAATACTTTGATTTTTTATAACTAGAAAATTGGAATTTTGTAGTTTTATCCAAAACTACAAACTCAGACTAAACAGAACATTCCAAAATTCATTTTAAATGGTTATGATGCAAATGCTGATAAAAATTCTTCATCATGCATATTATTTTCCTTCTTGTAAGGATGATAATTAACTTTCGTTTTAGATATTTGATGTGACGTTATAATTCTCATGGTAATGAATTTAAAAAGACTTTCAGTTCATACCCATGTTCTTAGAGGATTAGGAGTGTTTCATTGCTAGGCAACATTGTTGAGCATTCTGCTGGAGATTTGTAACAGTCATACTCAACATTTTCAACTGCTGAATTGTTTTGTTTTGTTTTTTATCCTAGTCTGTATTATGGGTGATTATTTTTCCACTCTCCAATCCACACTATTTTGGATTTAAAGTCCATTAAAACATAACATTTTCTCCCATAACTCTTTTTAATATATTGATTCCCTCTCATTACTAACCAAATATAAATATCTTAGCATCTTCATGGAGGTTTACTGTGTTCCAAATATTGAATTAGTACAATTAGTAAAATTTTAGGAAGAATAAAGGAAGATGAGAGGAACTTTACCTTCCCATCTTACTCCCTTTAATGTTTCCTCTGGTCTTCCTTTTTGATTCCTAAAATTTTACTGTTACTATTTTAGGTTTCATGTCATTCTATCTTCTGTTTCACATGCACAGAACTAGTTGAGATGCATTTAAAAACATCAAATAAAATACAGAACTTTTTTCATTGATAATTCTTACTTTCTTCCTTAAACACGTGTGAGTACATGTGTTTGTATTTGTGTGTATTCTAATATGATTACTGTCCTGAGATTCGAGGAAATTGAGATTGAGTTTTAGTTCTGAATCATTTCCTACATGTTATTTATATTCTTTACATCTTATTTTCTGAGATTTCAATATATGACTGATAAAATCTGATTCATCTTTCTTACAAAATTGTCTCATTACATTGATGGCTATAAACTTATTGTAGAATGTAATCAGTTTTGATTGTATACAGCAGCCATTACTTCGTTATGAATGAATAAGATTACGAAAGCATAATATTGAGAATCACAAATCCCAAATATTCGATAATCCCCATAGTAGTCACCAGGCCAAATTTCAGAGAGGCCTCCAGAATTTCAGCGCCACGCTCATTTGGATTCTATGTGTTCATTAAGCTTTTCCACGTTAAATTGCAAATTCATAGAAATGGTCCACAGGCAAGCTCACCATGTCTGAGACTTAGTAGCAGATATCTGATTAAGTGTCTCTTCCATTTTCTTAACCAATTTGCAAGGATCTGCTTCAAGAAAAAAATGTTTCACTATCTTATTAAATGAGTTAGATTCAAATAAGTAAGAATTGTCATGGTGCCCTGGTAGGTATTTCTACCTTGTGTTGTGAATCTATTCAAATATATTTTACTATAAGTTTATTCTGATTAATTGTAAGATTGAGGCACCTGTTTTGGTACAAATATAAAATTTCATTGATGCCAAATTTGTATGTTAAATCCCAAGTGATATTGCTTTCTTACTTTACATTAAAAAAATAAACTAATATTTTATGAAGCAATAGTTTAGGAAAAGAAAGTGATTGCGTGAGGTAATGATAGGTAAAAAAATACTGGTAAAAATGTGTCTGTGTAAGCCTCATGTAAATCTACCTGTTATGTGGAGAATACCTGGGGGAAATGGCCAGAAGTACAAGTAAAATTGCTAGACTTTGGGATTAAATACAAACGCATAGGGAAAATGATCCAAGCACTATTTATAGTCTACTTGTGCTAAGCATTGTGATACATGCTTTCCTCAGAACAACCATTTGAGAAGGATTTACTTCTCTCAATTTGTGGAAGAAGGGAGTTAAGTCGTTTCTAAGTATTCTGTCTGCGATTTGCCTTTTTAAAAATTTTTGGTATATATTGAACACAAAGAGAAAAAGGGCAAGAGGAAGCAAAATCCAGAGAATGGTATAAATGTATAATGTTTAGTGAGGATCTTAGTAAAAGTGTAAAGTTGGAGCCCTGAAGTCTTCTGATTAATAAAAGCTATATTTCAACACATCCATCAAAATTCACAAAAATATCATAAACATTTGAGGTAACGTTTAAGAGCAGAGTTGATAAGTGCAACCTAGAAAATTAAATTTAGGAAGTGGTTAAACTAGACACTTACCTAATGTCTAATATAGATTTGTGGTAGGCAAGAAGAACAGTGATTAAAACTAAGGGTATCATAATTGATTCCCTGAAACTTCTTTTGTATAAATTTGCCAGCTACTGTTTTTCAGCTGGTCTACTGAGACTAGTTTTCTTTATAGCTTCTTGTTTTGAAAAAGGAGAAAGTTCTTGTTCATGAAAAAAGTTAGCTGAGGGAAAATTACATATGCCCTGGGAATAAGTAAAATATTTCTTATTAAACTTTGTAAAATGAAATGACTCTTATTAAGCAGTCCCTCCATAGATACACAGAAATAGTGAAAAGTGTGCTTTATTTCTAATAAATAAATGGTTAGGTAGTGTATGTGTGTATATGGATTTATTATCTTTTAATGTAGACATTCAGCTTTTTTCATATTAGACAAATTATTTTTCTGCTCCTTTTCATACTCTGAGACCCAATTTCAGTATAGGGGAGTTGGAGTTTCACACACAATACCAAGCAATCCTCAAACATAAGCAGGGTATATGAGAGTTAACTCAGTTCTGACATTATCTATCTGGAGAGAGAATCAGATCCTGCAGGTAAAGGGCTCAGACCCACAAGACCACCCTCCACTTTAGACAACAGTTACAAGCTCAGGTTGTTACCTGTGCTTCTGGCCAACTGGCTACAAATTGGAGGTTCTAACACCCCCTTCCAACTCAAGAAGCCAGTTGGAATTTCAGCTTGTTACCTGTACATCTGGCTGAATGGCTGTAAATCAGAGGTTCCCATAACTCCCTCTTCAGGTTTGATTAATTTGCTAAAACAGCTCACAGAAGTCCAGAAAACCTGTTTACTCGCTCGATTACCAATTTATTACAAAGGGTATGAAAGGATATGAGTCAATAGCTAGATGAAGCAATATATAAGATGAGGGTCCTAAACAAAGGAGTTTCTGGCTTCATTGAGCTTGGGACCCAGCATGGTGACACATGGAAACATTCTGGTTCCCAATGTGGAGGCTCCTCAAACCCTCTTCTTTGGAGATTTTATGGAGTCTTTATTATGTAGGCAAAACTGATTAACTTCCTGGCCATTAGTGATTGATTCAACTTCCCCTCTCCTCTCTCTTCCCCAGAAATCAGGGTATGGGAGTGAAAGTTACAACCCTTTATTCATTTTGGTTCTCTTGGTAACCAGCCCCTCTATCCTTAGGTGCTTTGCAAGTCACTTCATTAACATAAACCCAGTTGGGGTATAAAAGGCTTGTTATGAATAATAAGATATCCGTTTCACCTCTATAACTCTGAAGCATTTTTTCAGGAACTTAGGGCAAGAGACCAAATATTATAACAAAACATGCTCCCATAGCTCTTATCACTCAGGAAGCTCCAAGGGTTTTGAGAGCTGTGAGCCAGGAACTATTAATGAAGGGCAAATGTATATGAGAAATCTATTTTTGTTATCTGAATGACTAAGTATATGTATTTCTTATAAATCACAATATCACACTCCTTATACCACATCATTTGATATTTGAAAATATAGTATAATAATGGAGAAAAGATAATAGAGAAGCAGGAAAATAAATAATAGTTTATTTTAGAGTGTTATAGCTGTATAAACAGTATCCCAAATATCAAATATATTTGATTTAAGCTATTAACTTAGTGGTATTACTTAAATGTTCTTTTATTTTTTATTATTATATTTTTAATGTTTATTTATTTTGAGAGAAGGAGACAGAGAGAGAGAGAGCAGGGAAGGGGCAGAGGGAGAGAAGGAGAGCGAGAATTCCAAGCAGGTTCCATACTATCAGCACAAAGCCCGATGCAGGGCTAGATCTCACAAACTTTGAGATCATGACCTGAGCCAAAATCAAGAATCAGATGCTTAACTGATTGAGCCACCCAATTGCCCCTAATAATGCTCTTTTAGAACTCCAATAATAAAATTATTTTCTAAGCCTTTATTTAATTTTTCAGGTTTAGGACGACAAGTTTTAAAAGCTATGCCTTGTGAATTACACTGTATTTTTGGTATCAGTATATAGTTAATTTACATTACCTTTGAGTCAATCTAAAAAAATAAAATATTTACCTTCTGAAATTAAAATAAGTATTAATCTACATGTTGATTAAAGAGAGAATTTTGAACATTCCATAAAATCCTCACCTTCCTTGAAGTGAAAATTATTCATTTGGAGTGACAATATTTATGGCAATAAAAGTTAGGGCCTGCAGACCACATTTTTACATTAATTGCCTTTATTGACTACACTCCATTTCTACATGATGTTCTAATGTAGCTTGTTATTGAGGAAGCTATCTAATTAAGTCCTATTTTAATCCATCACAAAAGATACAAATGAAAATTAGAAAATGTATCATAAAATAGTTAAATATATTCATGGCAAAGTGTGACATCTGCTAGGCAAGACAAAATGCTACACATAAAATACTAAAGATGTTAATTGAGGGGATATTTTAAGGTTTAACAGCTACAGTAAATTCCTAGGCAGGATACTTTCACAAACAACTATTTCACTCCTTAAAACGTAAAATTTTCTAATATGTGTCATATATTTTCTCTAGTAGAGATAGAGTTTATTTGGGGATGCAAACAAAAGTATATCTACCTAGAATTCAGGGTTGTTTTAATTGCATGATTTACTCTTAGGGTAACACTAGTATTATTGCAGAATGCAGAATTGAAAAGGCTATAATAATGATTTTCATAATTTAAGTAAATTTATGATAGTGCCATATATATAGTACAAAAGTCTTTACCATAGTAACCCTTAGAGACAATTCTTACATCAACGATGGAGCAATCGACATCTTTTGAGGCAGTCTAATCCATTTTTATATACCTTTAAGTGCTCTTTTTAAGCACAACAATTCAACTGAGTAAATTTAAAGATCAAGTTGGCTTTATTCATCAGTTCATGAACTGGGCAGCATTATATCTAGCAAATAGAAAGGAGCTCTCAACAGCTGCAGAAAAGGGAAGGTCTTTAAAGGCAGAAAGGAGGCAGAAAAAGGAAGTTTTTTTTAGCAAACAGTTGATTCTTTCAGGCTTAGGTAACTTACCTATAGGGGATAGAAAATGTTTTATTATTGGGGAATACCTCACTAGGGATGAGCAGGTAATTCCAAGTCGACTGGTTAAAGAATACATTCCTGGTATTAATACATTCCTGGTTAGGTATTAAGTTTTGGTTTGCTGATGTGGGGCTTAGCACAAGTGACTCGATTTTTGTTCCAGTTGTTTCTTTTTGATAATTCCTCCCTTTTGATCAGACTTTCAAGTTAAGTGAGAAATGTATTTTAAGGTATTAATCATTCTCAGCTACCATTCTGTAGTTCTTGTTCTTGAAGCTTTTCAAAACTTTTTGTGTAGTATTCACAGGTCGGGACATTTTTGCTTAATCTTTGTGATATTAACAGGCCATGGCTTTAGGTTCACAGTTTTTAAGTCAGTCATTCTCTTTGTTCCTTTTCTAACTTTCCAGTTTTAGGGAGATCATTTGCTTGGTGGTTAGCAGCTGTGAACATGAATTTAAAGCCCTTGAGAGATTACAACACACCAGGGAGATTACTCTTGACTATTAGAAGCAGGATAATTTCCAATATTTGGAGTGCACTTTGGAGTCATTGTCCTCAAGACCCAAACCAAACAAAATCAAATCAGTCAAAGACCCCACTGAAGGAGCCACCTTTTTAATTCAAGTGGCTTGCTAGGTGGTCTTATGTAACTGAGTTTTGACTTTCACAGAAATGTTAGTCAAGATGTAGCAGGTGGTATTGGATACAGCACAGGCAATTTCTTGTTCTGCTAAAAAAAAATAAAGTCTCTCCTATTAACAAGGAAAACTTTGGCCAGAGAGTCTAAGGATTTTTGTTGGGCAGCTATTGTCTTAGCAGTAGACTCTACAATACTTTCACGAGTCAAGGAGAGATTCCTGATTATAGCCTCATTGACACTTACTCCTAGACATAGGAGCAGTGATCTACCAAAAGAAGCTAATTTTGAAACACTGCCTCCTTGTAGATCCTTTCTAACTCAGCAACAAATTCAGGGGTGTTGACCAATGAGGTATAACAGGGAAACAACTAGATGACTTAAGAGCCATTGCCTGGCTATACACCAGCCATCTAAACATTCATTGGCCCAAGAAGAACAATAACCACCACAAAGATAAGCCCTGTTGGGCACACGCGAGTTCCACTGAGAAGGCACTGTTAATGGATTCATGTGCAGGGATGCTTGCATTTGTGCATTCAAAACAGGGGTCGGAACTGGAGAGTGTGATGCTAAGTGAAATAAGTCATACAGAGAAAGACAGATACCATATGTTTTCACTCTTATGTAGATCCTGAGAAACTTAACAGAAGACCATGGGGAGGGGAAGGAAAAAAAAAAGTTAGAGAGGGAAGGAGCCAAACCATAAAAGGCTCTTAAAAACTGAGAACAATCTGAGGGTTGATGGGGGGTGGGAGGGAGGGCAGGGTGGGTGATGGGTATTGAGGAGGGCACCTTTTGGGATGAGCACTGGGTGTTGTATGGAAACCAATTTGACAATAAATTTCATATTTAAAAAAAAAAAAACAGGGGTCAGTCAGATTTTTTCCAGCCTGACATAAAAATTGTTCTAAATATCAGATATTACCCCGCTTACCAATGGCCTGGGAGGTACAAATGATGGTGTTATCTTTCCAGGCCAGTGCCAGAGTTAAGGGAAGAAGGGTTTCAAGTTCAGTTAAAGTAAGAAGTCTTCATCTGGCATCTTGGCAGGAAGCAGTCTACTTCTCTTCCTAATCAATTTGATTCAGGGTCTCTAGTGTTTGTACAGGACCGGATGTCAGGTGGAGCCTTCTTCAGCTACTGTACTCACAGTTCAAGCCCCCAATGTCTGATAGTCATCTGGGCAGTGTGGAAAAGCTGGTATAGTCCCTTTCAAGGAGATTCAAGGGCAGTCCTTATTCTTAGTTATTCCAGATTGGAAGGGTGACAGAGACTTGAATTAAGGATCCACTTCAATTTACAGGTATATAAGAAAACCTCAAAGACAATTAATAGGACTAGAATCTAGTATCTACAAATGCACAAACTAATTGTTTCTCTCTACAGTTACCACCAGAGTAGAGCAAATTTGTTTGCATTAAACTTGGCCTAATTATTGGGATGCCTGAGTGGCTCAGTCAGTTAAGTGTCTGACTCTTGATTTCTGTTCAGGTCATGATCTCACAGTTTGCAATTTTGGGCAGTGTCTGCTTGAGATTCTCTCTCCCCTTCTATCTGCCCCCTGCCCTGTTCGTGCTCTCTCTCTCTCTCAAAATAAATAAAACAAACATTAAAAAAGTTAAACTTGGTGTGATTATTTATATAAGTGCACAAGACCAGTGATTGACCATATAGGCTCTTTTAAAGACTGCTTTGCTGGAACCTTCTAAACAAGATACCAGGTTAATTCTTCCAAGGGGCTTTATTAGCTCTGGAAAGTCAACCTTATTTTCTGAAGCTTATCTGGTCATATCTGAGTCTGTGCACATCTCTCTCAAATATGACATTCTAGCCCAAACCTTGGTAATATAACCAATGTTTCTGATTGTGTCCTATTATAGGGGGAAAGATTCTTATTGAACTTATGTAAATAACTCTTTTGCCATGAAAAGAATATTCAAGAGTTTCTGAATTCTAGGGGGATCAGGGAAGAAGGAAAAGTAAATCTGTCATCTTTATTTATAAAGGTATGCTTTTACCCAATTATTGTATGTTGTACATAGCTTAAGAGAAAAAGTTTACTTAAATATGGAAAAACAAAACATTAAGGAAAAAGCAATCTTTCAGATAAGAAGTCTTAACAAATTATAATCAGTCTCTTCAGTTCATGTAGTTCTGTGTAATTAATAATTGATCTGCTTGAATTCAGTTTTTCCGTTAGGTCTGGAAATTCTTACCCACTTCAGTTTTGTGATAAGAGACATGTACTCTAGGGTACCTGTCTAGAAACTCCTTTCCATGAGTTTCCTTGAATATGAATCACTTTGCAGAAACATTTTTGCAAATGCATCAGTGTAAAACAGTGACTTTTTGTGAATAATAAAGACGTAAAAATGGCCATGGTTAAAAAATTCTGATAAGAGTTTATTACAATACAGCTGACAAAGAAATTTGGTTCTTTCTCTGACAAACAACGTTTTAAGATAAAATGCAAAGAGATAATCAGTTTTATACTTGTTTGACAATGTTAACCCTGTAATTTAACATGTGAAATAAGTCTAATTAATGTAACATCTCTCTTTTTGTAAGGAGAGAGAACAGATCTTTTAAGATGTTCCAGAGACCCTCTTGAATATTCCAAAGTTAGTTTGAGGTCAGAAATACTTCATTTAGAATTTGATTTTGAAAAGTTTGTCAAAAATATCAAAAAAGTTTTAAAATACTTGCTTAAAAAGGGTCATAGTTCACAGAGAAACAGTGCTTAGTTATCCATTTAACCATAGTGATAATTAAAGACATTGCAGGCAAATACAGAAAGTTAAATCAGTGTCAAAAGGCGTTAACCTCTTTTAATAGAGAAAACTCAACTTTCTTAAGTAATCAAAGACCTGGTAAAGATAAAGCACAGAAAATCATTTTGATAAAACACAAAATCTTTGCTTTCTAGGTAGATTACTTAAAAAGGTAAGGAAAAATCTTTTACAATTTTTTATCAAGAGCAGATCAATAGTTTGAGAAATCTTTTTTTCTTTAAACAGAGACAAAATCAGACTTTAATTTTGTGTCAGCTTACTTTTGATATTAAAATTCATTTACTTAATTAAATTCATTCTAATCTTAGGCAGCACTGACCATGCATAAAATCCTTTTTCAATGATCCCTTTTCCACAAACCTTCTACAACTTTATTTTTCTTCCACAAAAATGCATCTCCATTCCTCATACCTTCTTTCACTGAAAGCACACATCTTATTCCCCTTGAATACAGAAATGTTTCTCTTATTATTTCTAGTATTTTTAATTATATATTAGAATTTTTAAAGCTAAAAACTTTAATTTTTGTTGACCACAAAGAAGCAAAATATTATGAACTGTCTTTATATTAGCATTCTTTAGCTTGAAAAATGTAAAAATAATTTTAGAAATGTATGTTTTCTCATAGTAAATGTGTCAGTATGGCACAAAACACATTTACTAATCACCCAAATATCTTTAGTTCCTCTGTAAAAGGAGGCCAAAAGTGGCTAAGCCCATGTTAAATAATTAATATTCAGTATTTTATCTTATTTGGAAATGACCTGGATATTCAGGTCATTAAGTCATATAAGTCATTAACTTATCTTTCAACTTAGCAAAACTTTCAGATTTCAGGTTACCGAAAACTATTTGGGAAAACTATTTAAAAAGTTCACCTACAAACTTCTTATTCTATTTATATATATTTACCTTACTTGTTAAAAATTATGTTTCAACCACCTACAAAAAATTATGAGACATTAAACAAAGTGAGCCATCATTCCAGACTATTTTTTTTGCTGACCAATTTTGTGAGAGATAACATGAGCTTATTTGACTAGTGAATCCAGGTAGAATAGAAGTATAGGTCTTCATTACATTTAATTCTGATAACTCTTAAGACCTACCTATTTTAATTAAACCAAACTTAAACTAGCTTTTATTTGCCAAGGATTATCCCAAATCAAGTGGACCCAAAAAGTAGTTGGATCAGTTTCTATTATATTTTGAGAATTTTTATAAATACTTATTCATATAAGCACTTGATTTGTTTTACGCTAATTGAATTAATTTAAAAAATAATTTTGGCAATACCATCAGGTGGTAGAAAATACCAATTATCTACAACACATACATATATAGACATATATAAACATACAGACAGATATAAACAGTAACCTTATAGTTTCTTACACTTACAATGTCCTATTAGCCCAAAGTCCAAGTGGCATCCCCCCACATTTTTCTTTTGATAAGAATTACCTCCTGATGTTTGTGCTTTAAATTTTATATCTCAAAGGCATAGGAGGAATACAAACTAAAGCCTTTTAAGATAAATAAGGGAGGTTTGGGGATTGGTAAAAAGGAATAGGTGAACTTTGAATTGCCTATACAGCTGCATTTCTAGTTTTGCAAAAATCTGTTGAAAAGACAGTTCCTCCTAATTCCTCAAAGAATAGAATTGCAATTTAAGTGACATCATAGGTTAATCTACCCATAAATTCTTTTGTAACACCTCTAGAAGTTTTTTTTCTTTCCTTCTGGGTATGTAGTTTTATGTTACCTTAGGGAAGAAGGCCTTAAACAATTATCTATGAGGCTCTACAATTTGGCCAATTTCTGACCGCAGAGCTATTTTGTAATTTTTAGCCAGGACAGACAGTACTATGTCTGGTAGTATTAGACAACCCCTTGGACTTATGAGGTATCTTAAAGAGGGTGCAAAAGATATTTTATTTTCCCTTTTCTACTGGGTACTATAGGTAGATCCAGGAGAACTGACTCTGGGAAGAATTATCACCCTTAGCTAATTTCTGCCAGTTTTTCTAGGATCCCATCCGTGGCTGCGGTATTTACCAGAATTTGGCAACATTTTTCATTATTTTAAATTTTAGTTTCCTTTTTACTGTTTAAGGGAACAATGTAGCAGTTTACCAGAAAACAACTCAAGAGTCCTATCAGTTATGGGAGGGGCCCATTGGCCCCTTTGAGGGAAGGTGGAGTATAAAGCCACTAACCTGGCAGACTGGTTTACAGTGTAAAGGCAATTAAGACAGAGGATTACTAGAAAGAGTACTCAAATAAAGGAGAGTAAAGGGGAGTGGTAGGAATTGTGTCTGTCTTAATAGTCTTTTGTTTTGGGTACACCTAAAGTCTTTAATTTTTCATTATTAAATCTTTCAATGAAATTATTTTAGAATTTTGAAGAGTTTTGGAGGCTTCTGCATGCCTATTAAAATAGATTCCTGTCCTGTTTGTTTAGAAGCCTTGCTTTAAATGCTCTTCCTGAGTGATCTTACATAATTGGAAAGTTCCTTATAATAACCATGTAATTCTAGGTTGTAATTCTCCTGAGGGCTGGAAACAGTTTGGTAGGACCCTAGCCACAAATGGAATTTAACCCACGTTTTGTGTTCAGCCATGTTTAGCCACAAATGAGGCATAACCCCCGTCTCTGGCTGGACATATTTTGGTGTCCTCAGCCTGATGGTTACCTAGCCAAGTTCTCAGGACACAAAATAAGCTTAGTGAGATCTTGCCCACCCTCCCTTTTAAAAACTATTTACAGTTACTGAAACCATAGTTCTTAGACATAAAATAAGCAGAAATGCCAAAAGGTAGCACTCTTAACTCTTCAGATTTTTTAAGGGTCCCATTTTTATTATTCCCTTGCTTTATTTGACTTTATTATTTTATTAATTTTGTTTCCCATTTTCTTTTCTTTTCATCTCTCAGAGCCAAACTAATACCTAAAAAGGATGTGCTTCTGGGTTGGCAATTATGTGAATTTTTTTTTTTTAGCAGTATATATCATTGCACGGACATTTTTTTGAGGTTGGTAGGTACCCAGTGCCAATCTAACCTGGTCCATGACTAACTTATCCTACTAAGGGAGTCTTTGGGCTAGGTGTTGTGTGTCTAGCAGTGATTACATGCTCAACCCATGCCCACTAATTTTTGTGGCTTTTTGACTTCTGCGATTTTCATTAGCTAATAGCTTTAATCTACACAAAACAAGACGTGTAGACATGTGCACCTTGACACGCCAGCAGTAGCCAACTACAGTGGACTGGTCAAGAGAAGGTCCTGAATACACCACTAACAATTCCTATGGAATCTGGGACTAGGGATAGGATTGAACCAGACCTCAACAAATGGAGACTGTGGACTGGAGGCTCCACATAAATAGAGAACTCCAAACCGTTACTAATAGTTCCCATGTGGATCCTGGGACAGAATCAAGGGTTGGGATTTCCAATCAAAATGGGAATTGTGGACCGAACCCAGGCTAGGCACTCAGGTTCCAGATGAAACTATCTGTTGCCTCAAGCTGACCTGCTAAACCCTGACTGGACCTGGAATTAGAATGGGAGCCCAACACAAAGAAAGCAGAGCTCAAAACAAAGAGGAATTTATCGAGTGCCCTTGGCAAATGGTAAGAAAGAGACTAAGCTCAAAGGATTTGTGGTGTACCATGCCTGTTTTTCATGTTGTTCCAAATTCCATTAGAAGTTTGCTTCGGATGCCATCACTGCCACCAAGTCTGTTAAATAACAAAAATTCAACTGAATCAATTTAAATATCAAATTGGTTTTATTCAATGATCCATGAATTGGGCATCATCCCATGTAGCAAATAGAAAGGCACTCCAAAGAGCTACATAAAAAAAAAGTTTGTAAACGCTGAGAGGAGGTGAAAAGGAAGTTTATTAGCAAAGAATTCATTGTTTCAAGTTTAAGTAAACTACCTAAGGAGGATGGAAAGAATCTTATTGGGGATTATTTTACTAGAGCTGACCAGTGAATTCCAGGTTGACTGATTAAAGGTCACATTCCTGGGAGAGGTTGAAACTGCAATTAGCTTAGGTATTGTCTTGGTTTGTGGGCTTAGTACAGTGACTCCATTTTGGACCTGTCGTTTTTGCTTTGTTTTGTTTTGTTTTGTGTTTTTTTTGTGTGTGTTTTTTGTGTTCTCTCTTCATTTGAAACTTATTTATTCATTCAGCAAAGGCTTATCAATCTTTTGAGAGATTCTAGATACCATTCTGGAGACTAAAATCTTATCATTGAATCCCACAGACTGGACTTCTTCACTTCAGGAGCTTGACTTTGGTAGAAGCATTTTTTTTTTAATTGTTTTCTTTTAATCCATATTTTCTGTAAAGTCTTTTAAATGTCAGTTTAAAAAGATAAGTAAGTAAACACATACACATATAAGACAATTACCAAATAATGACAAGGGCTTTATAGACAATTGAAATTGGGTGATGTAAGCATATAGATGCCTAATTTTTCTTTAGTATTGCTCTATGTCAGGTACAATTTTAACTAGATTTAATCTTTTCAACTGTGCTAGGGACTAAGTTATAATTCCCAATTTAAAGATGAGGAAATAGAGACAAAAACAGGTATATAACTTGCTTAATATCACATAGCTGTTAAGCAGAAAAGCTGGGATTTAATTTCAAGCAGTTTTGTTCCAGAACTCATGTTTATTATTCAAGAAATATATGCTTCCATTAGTCTTTGTAGCATTTAAAAAAAGAGAGAGAAATCCTAAAATCTAGAGACTTATAATAATATGCCATAATTCTAAGGGTTGTTCATGGTAAATTTGAGATACCTATCAGGTATTCCTTTGGAGATGCAAAGAATGTTGAAAATATGGGCCTGTAGTTCTGTTGAGATAGCACAGATGAATATAAAATTTGAGAGTCATGCACATGTAGAGAAGGTCAGCTGTCCTGTGACTTTCATCCAATGGTCTTAGTTTTGCCTTACAGATTGATATAGAACAAACTACCTTTTTCTTCTCCTTGCTAAGTCTTCATATATTTGAACATAATCAATTATATCTCCCTCTATTCCATTAGTCTCTTGCTGAAACTATAAAAAAACTAAGATACAAAGTGAAACAGAACATCGAAGGGGAAAGAGAACCTATCAAAATTAAAGAAACACCCATATATAGAGTTTGGAATGAGTGACAACTTCCAATAAAGGAAATTTATAAACAAGACCATATTTGGTTAGAAACATAGAAACTTGTGATTGAAAACATCCTTAAAAATTGAAAATTTTAAGGGCACCTACGTGGCTCAGTCAGTTGAGTCTCTGACTTCAGCTCAGGTCATGATCTCAACTTTGTGGGTTCAAACCCCATGTTGGTCTTTGTGCTGACAGGTCAGAGCCTGGAGCCTGCTTCAGATTTTGTGTCTCCCTCTCTCCCTGCCCCAACCCTGCTCTTGCGTGTGTGCGCTCTCACTCTCTCTCTCTCTCTCTCTCTCGCTCTCTCTCAAAAATAAATAAATATTTTAAAAAAGAAGCAGACATTGCTTTAAAAAATTGGAAAGTTTAATATATAATAATAATATCAAGAATAATATAAATGAAGAAAATAATATTCTAATATTATTAAATTATAAGTATTTTAACTTATGCAAGTAAAACTACTTCTTTTTAACATCCTTATCTTTTAGAAATAATATTTGGGATATCTTCAAAATAATATAAAGAGTAGGTAGTTGGAGATATAGGTAAGTAATGCTCATGGATTGTTAATTGTTGAAACTGGGCAATAGCCAAATATGAGTTCATTGTACTATTCTATGATAGCATATATTTGGAATTTTCCATTGTAAGAATTAAAAACAGATTATAATACAAATGCCAACACTTAAAAGTGAATAAATGCTATCCTTAGATGTTATCCAGGATAACCCATTAGATGCTTATTTATGTTCCTCAAAATAGCTGTTACACCATTTTTCTATGCTTCACTTTCTCTAATAATGAAAAATTCCTTACTTGTTGGATTTTTGTAATTTTTTTTCTGTATTATACTTTGATCTCCCTATAATTTCACATATTTATTTCATTTTTTCCAGGCATTTTTAGAGACATCAAAAGAATACATTTTAATTTAAGAAAAGTTTTACAATCTTCTGAAATATTGAACAATGGTAAGGGTCCAACTGAGGAGACTAATGATAAATAAAAGCTATAAAACAGGAACTTCTTCATCTTTCCAAAGTCAAATCTGTAAACCTACCTGCATTTGCACACATTTTCTGTCTTCCCTTCTGTTAAATGCAAAGCATGTTCCTCCTCTTGTCAAGACAGTTTCTTCACTTATGCCCTAACTTTCATTTGCTGACACCTTGTCTGGGCCACCTTTTGATTTACTCCTCCGTCTTTCTGCATCTTATTTCTTCCATTGACTTCTCATCAGGGTATGTATCTCTAATATTAAAAAAAAATTCTCTCCTCTCCTCTGTATTTTCTTCCATATCGATCTTCAATTTACTCTTTAATCACTTTGTCTGTCTTCAGTGCCAATCTTTGATTATAGTGGACTCTTTCAAGGAAGAGTGTTAGGGCCTATATTACTTGTCCGGCCATCTCTCCTTTCTCCTCTAGGCAGCCCTACATTTGTAGGCCACCCACTTGCAAGTGTTTATCTACAGGCTAAATCCATCTTCTGGAACACCCATTTGGTAGCTCTTGTTTATCTCAGAATTAACTTGTCACTGAAATCTTGGCCTTTGCCTTCAAGCCTGGTCCTTTTATTAGAGTGTCTCCCAAATCAGTAGATTACATTGTCACCTTCATATCCAATCAGTCACCACGTTCTGGTCACATATAAAAATGTGTATCTTAAATGTATCTAATATCCAACTACTCGTCATTTTCACTGCCCCTTAATTCGAACTGCCATCATCTTTCACTTTGCCTATTGTGACAGCCTTTTATTGACTACATCCTTGGAAGAACAGGCAGAGATCTTTTAAAATACAAATTAAATGTTTCACTCACCTGCTGAAAACCTTCACTAACTTCCCTTTTTACTTAGCATAAAATCCAAATTAACAAAAAAAAATAATTTGCAGCATTAGTGTTTATTTTTCCTTTGATTTCCTTTCCAGGGAGCTTGTAATTGCCACTCACTGTTTATAACAACCAAATAAGTTATAATTATCAAAAGTTTCCTTTCTTTTGCATTTATTCAGTATTTCCATTGTGTAAAGTTACCCTTATAAGAAAATGAAATTACACTAAACTTTAAAATAATTTTTGTTATAAAAACTGTGTCTGTTTAAGCACCTAGAGAGTATTGAATCTTCAAGAAGAAATGCAAACCACTTTTGACATCCTTATTGTTAAGATAATGCTCCCCTATAGAGCTTTACATGTAAGAATAATATCCGAGTATAATTTTTGCCACTAAATTGTTAGGGTAACTTTACGAATTTCAATTTAGTTTTTAAAAATTACTTTTCCTGGATTTATAGTTGTATATAAGGGTAAAAAATACACCATATATCTAATTCCCTAATCTTAAAAACATTATCTAAGTAAAATATCTCCATACATAGATAAAAATTACACAGATAAAAAATTATATGAATACTAGCTAACACCAATACAGGGCTTGCTACGCTAAATACTATTCCAAATGTGTTACATATATTAATTTATTTAATCCTTATACAACCCTTTGAGGTAGGTGTAATCCCTATTTATAGATCAGGAAACTGGGACACATGGTTTATGTAACCTGCCTAAAGTAAGTGGTATGGCAAAGTTGAAGTGATATAGTTAAATCTAAAATCTCTTACCTGCTATATAAACTGCCTCTTGTAGTAGGATGATGATGATGATGTTTGTTATTATTTTTGTCATCTTTATTATTTCATATACTCTTGGTATTTAATTCGTTTAACACTTTTTCATATTTCCTTTTACCTTGTTGAGGTTTCTGGTATTTTATTCCCTATTTTTAATCCAATGTATTAACTACCATCTATTCTCACTCAGCAGTCTTTACCTCTTGATTAATTTTGTTTAATACTTAGCTTTCTCATTCCCATGTCGTTTCCTTCTACCTCCTGTGATTTTATTTACTAGAAAATTTCCCAATACATTCCTTTATTATCCCTGGGTTGAGATACTGCTGGTTATCATAGTATCTCTATAGAGGATGGCAGTAGTAGGCACTTTATTTAGGAAATCAGGAATCATGATAGATCTAAACCAGAGGTCAGCAAACTGTAACCAGCAAAATGTAGCTTGCTGTTTATTTTCTGTTTCTGTATGGTCTGCAAGATAAGAATTTTTTTTTTCTATTTTTAGATGGCTAAAAAAATAAAGAAAAATATTTTAAAACACATAAAATTATATAAAATTCAAATGTTAGCATTCTTAAATAAAATGTATTAAAACATAGACCTGCCCAATACAGACATTTACAAATTGCCTGCCACTACTTTCCTACTCCAATGACAGAGTAGTTGTGGCAAGCACTATGGTTCACAAAGGCTAAAATATTTACTCTCTGATTCTTTACAGATAAAGTCTGTCAGCCTCCAGTCTAGCATCTTTTTTCTTCTAATTGTGTTCACTCTTTCCTTTCACATGAAGAGTTCAATCTCTGCTGTGGGGTGTTACCCAGTTAATCTACCAAACATCTCAGACCTTGCTCATATTCAAACTCCCTCTAATTCTTGTGTATCTTTGCTTTATGGATAAATGAACCACTTTAGACAGAGTAGTCTTATATTTTTCCTTGTCAATATCCTTGAGCAGTCAAAATTGTACTGTTATTGTTCAGAACCAGACTTATTTTGCAGAACTTCAGTACTAATAGTCATTTTAAGAAAATATTGAGAAAGAAAATGCTTAATGCTATAAGTTGAAGTCAACAAGCAATAAAATGCTTTGATTTCCCTCTTTTCACATGAGTCCAGAACTTTATATCATAAGGCATTCATTTTTGTCTAATTATATATTAGTGTGCTGTATTTATTAGGGTTATCATCTTTACAATAGTGATTTTCTTTGATTTTCTGTTCAGATTTAAAAGTGTTACTTGATCTATAATGATAGCAGATACTTTCTTTTTTTGTTGTTTTTGACATTCAATATGCAGAAGTCTTAAACTGTCTGAACATCAAATACAATTTGATACAACAGGTAATGGCATGCTTCATTTATATTTATATCTCCATCTATATGGTAATGTCAGGGACAGCACTTTGAGAACCTATTCCCACTTGGAGGGGTCTTGTCTTTCTAGTATTGTAACTTTTATTGCAAATGAAATGTCAAACTTGATGGCCTAAATATGGCACCCAATCTGAGAACCCTGTCTCTCTGGCATATGCATATTCTTCTTTACAGGTAGCATAATAAGCAGTCAAACATCTTTTTGACCATCCATATCCTTTTTTCAAAGTCTTCTTATGTTTAGTAAAGAATAAGGCAGAGGAGCGATCTCCAAAAGTTATTAGATGAAACCATTTTTTTTTCACACAAAAGAAGGATTTTATTCTTTACTTACACTGAATTTGTGCTAAGTTATAGAACAGAGCTGAAGGTAATGTATTCCACTTATAGGAAAGTTTGATTTGGTAAGATGAACTATTGAATCTGATATGTACATCTGCTGAGCTTATTGTGTTGGCGAAAGAAAAGACAGATTTGTATTAGATCAGATGATATTTCAGTGTTAGATTAGGAAGTACCAGTACTGAATGCTTCTCACGCAAAGCAGCAAAGGAGCAATATTTTGTACTTAGAAATCTTGTGACTATCTATCAGCTAATATTAAATGTACTGTTTGAAGTTTAAAAAACACGGAGTACCATCTTACGCCCTTCCTTATTATTACTCTGTGAGGGTTACACTTGTTGGTACGGAACACCCTGCAAGGCAGTATCTTTTTGTAGCTCAGATGGTATTTGTGGGTCCCTTTTCAGAAAAAATCACCAATCATCTTTCTTCCCGAATTTCAGTCTTCACATTTTCACATTTTTTCACTTTCTTCCTGCTTTGTTAACATCCCCCCCACCTTTATCTTTAGAGAAACTTCTGCTACATCATCATAATATTGTATCCCATATCCTCTCTACCGATTGGCACATGGTAAAATTTGGTGTTCAGTTTACTGAAATTTTCCTGTGATATGTAATGGGAAAATTTGAGAATTTAGAAACTCTATGTCCTTCTGTCCCTTTCTCTCCCTCTCTCTCTCTCTCTCTCTCTCTCTCTCTCTCTCTCTCTCTCACACACACACACACACACACACACAGCTTTTTAAAACTTTAAAAAGACACTTTTGCTGTGTCTCAGTAAGACCCTTATGTACCTCAAAGTTGAATAAAGACTCCCTTATTCTTGGTTCCATGCAGTGATTTCCCACAACCTAATAAGTACCTTTGAAACAATTAACAGGAGAGTCACAAGACTATTAAGACCTAGGAATTAGTGGGAACAAAACATTGGTTTACTACCTCAAAAAAATTCTCCATTTAAACTTCTTGGGGAGCTTTTAACTTTTATCATTGCCTCCTCCTCCTCTCACCATATGTTTTCATGCAGTTTCTTCCTACAATACAGCTCAGATCATATTTCCCCACTTCTCAAGACTCTTAGTGATTTCCCACTGCCTGTTAAATTAAGGATTTATCTGAATTTTTTTAGCATTCAAGACCTTACTAATAGGCCTGGGACTAGCTTTAAATTTGTCTTTCCTCTCATATGTTCCTGAGATTCAGCAACCTGCACTTTCCCACTGTGGGTAATACTATTTACTCTGATTAGAAAGTGCCCTTTTATAACTCTGCCTGTCAAAATCTCAACCATTCTTTAATGCTTATATTAAATCAGAGACATGCCGAAAGCTCTTGACCCCACTGAAATGGAAAACCGTGTTAACTCGTTCTGTGTTCCACATTGACACTTGTGTTGTTTTCCTGTATACTTTCATTATATACTCTGTGAGAAAGTAACTTCCAAAATTAGATAAATGCAGATTAAAGACTAAATGATATTATGCCTGCTAGTAGTACATACACTATTTTACAATAAATTTGAAAACTTGAAATATGAGTTACTAAGATTGCTGAGAAGTATTATTTGTCCTCCAAGAGTAAGGAGGCTTTCCTCATGAATATTCTTTTCTAATTGGGAGCAAATACACTCCTCCCATTATTTAATAGTTCCTCAGAAAGCCTGTGCAGAAGAGAATTATTTTTTATTTATTTTTTAATTTTTTTAATGTTTATTTCTGAGAGAGACAGTGTGTAAGCAGGGGAGGGGCAGAGAGAGAGGGAGACATAGAATCAGAAGCAGGCTCTAGGCTCTAAGCTGTTAGCACAGAGCCCGACACGGGGCTACAACTCACAAACTGTGAGATCATGACCTGAGCTGATGTCAGACGCTTAACTGACTGAGTCACCCAGATGCCTCAGGAGAGAATTATTTTTAAAAATTAAACACTACACATATGCCAGAAATCTTTTGTTCTGTATGGAGAAAAATACAGTTTTAAATGCAACTGAGAGGGGCGCCTGGGTGGCGCAGTCAGTTAAGCGTCGGACTTCACCCAGGTCACGATCTCGCGGTCTGAGAGTTCGAGCCCTGCGTCAGGCTCTGGGCTGATGGCTCAGAGCCTGGAGCCTGCTTCCGATTCTGTGTCTCCCTCTCTCTCTGCCCTTCCCCCGTTCATGCTCTGTCTCTCTCTGTCCCAAAAATAAATAAACGTTGAAAAAAAATGCAATTGAGAAATTTTTGAGGATACTTAATCAAATTCTGAAAGATTTTAAATATTATAAACTTGTATTATATAATCAGGATTTTCAGATACTCACTCTAAAATTTTAAGTTTTTTTTTTTAAAGCTACATTATTTTTACTGAGGTCAAGTAAAGAAGTAAGGCAATCTTCAGTAATTAAACATAATAATGAAACTTGCCTGCATCTAAGTGATAAATGATTTTGACAAGGGACACACTGTTTAACACAAAGATTAACATACCATTTTAAAAATTGAATCTTACTCTATAAATATGTCCTTTATTTCATTCATTTACTAACTCATGCATTAATTCAGCAAGTATTTGTTGAGCACTGACTACATGCCAGGTAAAAACTATGCTACATATTGGTGATAAAAGTGATCAAGATAGACATGCACTCTGACATTATCAAAAGTTGTTTCAAACTGTTTCTAGTTACTCTAATGAGGAATATTGCCCAGAGAGAAAGTCTAATTAGCTTTCAATCTGCCATGAGTAAATAATTAATTGTGACATCTTATTAGCACCTAAGTCTTTAAAAAAATGATGTTAAGATGAAGTTTATAAAACAGTGTATCACACATACTTAATGATCATTCTAATTTATAAGTCAGTTTTTGTATACAGAACTGTCAGAGTGACATCTTAAGTTATTTTTAACGTTTTTTTCTCCCCATTTTGTGGCATGTCACTAGCGGTATTTAAAGCTGGATGAGAAAATATTTTCAGTGAAAATACAGTTTGTTTAATTCATTTTTAAAAATTTATTGATTTAAATTCAAGTTAGTTAACATACAGTGTGGTATTGGTTTCAGGAGTAGAACCTAGTGATTCATCAGTCACATAGGACACCCGTGCTCATTCCAAGTGCCCTTCTTAATGCCCATCCCCCATTTAGCCCATCCCTTCACCCTCCTCCCCTCCAGCAACCCTCTGTTGGTTCTCTGTATGTAAGAGTCTCTTTCGTTTAATTTTTTTGTTCCACATAAAACCAGTTTCATATAAAGAGAACTTTGATTTACTGGACATTTAATAAGGAAATGTAAACTAATGCTTTCATTTCTTTGTTCTAATTTTTCATTTCTGTTGGTGTCACTTTGTCACTTACTGGGCCAGATGGAAATAATTTTTAAAAAACTGAAAAACATTTCCTTATGACAAATACCACAATATACATTGATTTTCAACTTGCTAGTTTTTGCTAATTTTCTGTAAAACTTTACAAAGACAAGCTAAAATATTAAAGTAGAGGAAATTATATATGTTAAACGGTGCATTTAAAAAATGACAGACAATGAAATCAAAAGTGTTAAAAATACCAATATGGTATGTTAATCTAGTTTTTACCTCCTAAAGTGCAAGTATGAATATCTGTAAAATATAAATTATTCCATATATGAATGTATTTTACTATTACATGTTATTTACTGATAGTCTGATTATTGTTTCTCAGATTTGAATAGGTATAAAAATTAAATTCCTGACAGGAATTAAATAGAGTGCTTAAAATTAATTGTAGTATTTCATACATTTTAATTTATTTGGAAAATATGGCAGTTGTGTTGCATTTGTATTTATCAGACACAAAGCAGTCTATAACATAAAACTCACTTTATGTAAATATTTAAATTAAATTGTGATTACATGTGCATTTTGTGGATAGTTCAATTGCATTTTCAATTACTATTCATTTAATGTTTGTAGATAGGAAGGGGTAAATTAGAACTGAGGAAACTGAGGCTTAGGGAATACACATAATTTGCCTAAATTCACAATTTTATCAAGAATGTCAATATGTTCCATTGGAAGTACCATATCTCAGTTTCTCTTGCAAGCAGTGTTGTGCATGTCCCATAATTATGAACTATGTAGGTTAAATATAAATTGAAACATCTTTATTTTTGTTTAAGATCAAAAGTTTTATTTTTTTTTCAACATATGAAGTTTATTGTCAAATTGGTTTCCATACAACACCCAGTGCTCATCCCAAAAGGTGCCCTCCTCAATACCCATCACCCACCCCCCTCCCTCCCACCCCCCATCAGCCCTCAGTTTGTTCTCAGTTTTTAAGAGTCTCTTATGAAACATCTTTAAATTAGGCAGATTCAACTGGTCTGTGCCCTTTTCAACTTTCACATATCCATCTACTTTTTGCATGAAATGAAGACATGAAGGTTGCAGCTGCAGAATCCATTTTGAAACTTGAAAACTCTAAGAGGATTAAAAGACCTGTACCCTGACATCTTAAGTCATTGCATTAGATGTCAATGCCTGTGTCCTGTCATAAGGTTATATTAGAGAAAAGCATACTCTCCATTATCTGTAATACCCTATTATTTGGGTATTTTGTTTCATCAAGACAAAGCCAGTCCTTAAATGTAGTTCACATATACATGCTCATGGTGGATTATGCATTGTATGTAAGTCCAATAAAAAGGGGCAAGAAAAGTGATCAAAAAAGTACAGAGAAAAACATGTGAAAGAATGTGTACCTCTGCCTGGAATCTTTTGACTGTGATACTTATTACCAAAATGGGAAGAATGATAGGTAACCCAAAAATAGAAAGAGGGAGGTAACTCAAATAGCTCATACTTTGGGTGTGAAATTTTGCTGGGTATAATAAGATGTGATTTAAGGCAGCTCTGGGGTTAGCCACTTTCAACATTACATCTAAATTGATATTTTGAAGTTTATTTTTCTTGGTTTCTTTTTACAGATAGAAGAAATTCCAAACCATTTTCCTAATAAGTTTTTAGTAGCTCGGCACTGTAAAGGTTGCACACCCCACTATTTCCCATAATTGATCTTTATTGGTGAGTTGCAGAAAATAACACAAGCCTGGAATTTATTAACCCCTAAGCAGTCCACCATATTCAGGTCAGAGAAAAGGAACCATTTTCTAAGGCAATAGCCAGTGCTGTAGAGTTTATCAGGTATGATAACATTATATGATTTTTAACTATGTTCAGAGGCACAACCCCATCTCAGAACACTTGGATGATCTGCCTGAGTTGCTGACCACATGGCCCCTCGTGACTCATAAATGATTTCTGAGTGTTGCCATACAAAACATGTACGTGTAGACTTACATCTATCTAATCCCAGGACAGACTTTTTCCAAAAAGGGCAGAATAGAAACCTCTTTGCAAAGTAATCTGTATAATAGCTTATTATTACATTCAAAACATGACTGATGATTGCAACGAGGAAGTAACTCTGAATGTGTACATATATTGTATTAAATAAATTTCATCCCGAAATATTTGTCCTTTCATCTGATAGGAAAATATTGCTGGATATTTAAGCTACAAAATTATTCCTAGAGATCTAAGAGTCTAAGTTATTGTTTATACAAATTCAACTAATTGTTTGATGTAAATAATACTCAGCAGACAATATCAGCAGACATCTGTTTGCTTAATTTTAGAGAGGTTTCTCTTGACTAGTCTAGCTTCATAAATTAATGCTGAAACTTGGCTGAGTCACAAAATAAACAAAATAAACATTGATTGTAGTCAAGAGCCACAGAAATACTAAACGTCACAGAAAAATTTCTGAAATATACTTTTAACAAATCGTCAGCTTATTCTCCACTTACTCAACTTAAAAACATATAGAGTATCCTGAAATTTCAGTTTTTAGAGTTTTGTCTAAACTATGATAGTACCCCAGGCCTCAAGAATTTTGATTCATCTGAGCTCAATTTTTCACTGTAAGGAATGTGACACTTCTCTATATGATTTTTTACCTAAATTGTACATCTCATATAAAAGATCAGAATATCTCAGCAAAATTTGAATGTGATATTCACCTGACAATTGGATGTAATAGATAATCTAATATACATAATTATTATCTTAATCTATGAGTCATGAAACTGTCACCATGAAAAATAATAATTTTAGATAAGACAGGTTTAAGACATTTTAATATTATTTTTATTATGTTAATCCATTTAAGTTTTTATGATGTTCTCCTTTCTGAAAAATTCAGGGTTAATCTTTGCTACTTGATACCTGTTTTTTTTCCCCAAAGATATTCTTACCTTCTTTACATTCAACAAAATAGAAATTCCTGGGTGCTGATATATTTTTACAAGGCAAATCACCTTACATTTTTTTTTACCTAACGTTTATAACGATCCAGAGATATAAATTCATATTTTTAAAATATCATATGTAGTAGCAATATAAGAAAATCCATGACCTTCACAATGTCATATCACATATTACTAATTGATTTAAGTTTAGAAATAGGAATTCTAGCTTCTGTTATCTGATTTCTCTATTTAGTGAACTAAGGAGCCAAAATAATCCAGAATATTGGGGATATACACATTTTTAAAGACAAATTTTGTTTATCCATACAAATGGATAAAACATATTAAACATATTAATATCCCAAAAATATAAATAATACAAAGTTTTAAAAAAGGGACGCATGCGTGGCTCAGTTGGTTAAGCATTCGACTCTTGATTTCAGCTCAGATCATGATCTCACAGTTTGTGAGTTTGAACCCTCCATGGGGTTCCACACTGTCTCTCTCTTTCTCAAAATATATAAATACACTTAAAAAAATGACATTTATATAATTCTGGCTACAAAATGCATTTTGCACATTTTAATAGTATATTTTACCTAACATTTTGCCTATTTTAGTAATAAATTTAGGTTATTGACAAAATGATTGAATAAAAAAGGGCATCTGATCCACATTTTCCTTTTGGCCTTGTTGATTTTCAAAAAGAAATGTTCATGGAATCAACATTTACTTATTGACTAATACTATGTTTAAATAGGCCTGTTAAGTAATTAGAGATGATGCTGAAATGAAAATTTTGATACATATATTTTGTGACTTTAAAGCAATTGAGTAAGTGTTTACCCAGATCTCTCTGGTCTCGTAGGAAATGGAAATTAGTCAAGGTAAGTCTCATAAATAAATACATAAAAGTGATAGCAGATTCTCAGAGGTACTCAGAGTTTTATCTATATTTTGGGAAATGATGCCATCCAGTGTACGTGTCACTGCTTTTTCCAGGAAGCCTGTAATTGAGCTACTTATACCTCTGTTCCTGACTACAAGGGAGGGGTTATTTTTTCTACTTTCATTTCCTATTTTGCTTCTTCATTCCAAAAGGAGAAAGAAAGAAAGAAAGAAAGAAAGAAAGAAAGAAAGAACGAACAAGTGGGATTTAATGTAATTTAAAGGACAACTATAATTTAATGTGCAGCTACTCAATAAACTTACTCTGTATTAGCATTTCTCCAACCAAATGTAAATGGATCAGGATAAATTAGAGAAAAAAGTAAGGTAAATGTATATTTTACTTTGTTACTTGTTCGATAGTCATAAGATTGCAGTTTTTATTTACATATTTGAACAGAATTTATTTTCATAATAATAGATACTTATTGAAAATAAATTAGAAAATAAAAATAAGCAAAAAAACACCTCTTATGACAAACATATCCATAGTTAACTGGAAGACTTTGATGGTTAGAAACTGAAAGAGGTAAATACTAATGAGAATTCTCAGCATTTAAGCCATATGACTTTTTTTTCAATATATGAAATTTATTGTCCAATTGGTTTCCATACAACACCCAGTGCTCATCCCAAAAGGTACCCTCCTCAATACCCATCACCCACCCTCCCCTCCCTCCCACCCCCCATCAACC
This sequence comes from Acinonyx jubatus, assembly GCF_027475565.1. Taxonomy (NCBI): domain Eukaryota; kingdom Metazoa; phylum Chordata; class Mammalia; order Carnivora; family Felidae; genus Acinonyx; species Acinonyx jubatus. The sequence goes on along the minus strand of NC_069382.1, from coordinate 127,122,660 downwards.
CTCAGTTTGTTCTCAGTTTTTAACAGTCTCTTATTAAGCCATATGACTTTTAAGAGTTGTTTAAACAGTTAAATCAACTGACTCCTTAAATAACATACTTTCCCTTCACTTTCTGTTTTTTTTTTTAACCATGGTTTAAGTAAAATAAAACTCAAATAAAGATATGCTTTTCATATCTTAGGATATTCATTTTATATTATCATCATTATACATTTTTAATATCTCAGAATGATATTATTCATTTGTGACCTACATTTCTTTTAATGGAATAAAATAATTGTAAACCATTCTCAACCCCCCAAAAAGGACAGAGTTTAAAAAAAAACAAAAATTTTACCCCTTATTATTTTCATAATTCTAGCTACTAAATATGAATGTTTTAAAATTATCTTATGTCTAATGTTTAAATAATCTCATGCTTTTGATAAAATCAGATCATTCAAATTAATTTATGTTATGATTCCTTAAATATTCACTCATATTAAAGATCTTTTGAGCACCTGCTGTGGGATAAGCCTCATATTAGTTTTCACATCTAGTACATGTCTATCAGATTATTTTTACCTGTGCAATATTAATCACCAAGTTTTAAATCTGGAGGGGATTTTCAAAATTATCATTTAAATCTAACTTCTCATTTTCAGTATTAAAAAAGTAACAAACTAAGAACAAAGTCCTAGAGAACTTCAGCGGTTTCCCCAGAGGTTTGATAAACAAACTCTGAAATAAGAGTAAATTATGAACATAGATATTAGGAAATGTAGCTATTTCTTGGGGCACCTGGATGTCTCAGTCCACTGAGCAATCTGTCTCTTGATTTCAACTCAGGTCATGACCCCAGGGTCCTGGGATCGAGTCTGTGTCAGGCTCTGCATGCCCCTCTCTCTCCCTCTGTCCTTCCCCCCACCCCCCAACTCATGCTCTCTCTTAAAAAAAAAAAAAGAAAGAAAAGAAACATAGCTATTTCTATTAAATCAACTAAAATTCATTAGCGTAGGCAAGGAAAGGAAAATTTTACATAAAAGATGGTTTTTAATCATGAAAACAGGTTTTTCCCGGGAATTTGTTTAAGGTTGCTGTAGTGGTTATCCTCATAATTTCCCAGTTGAATTATCTTAATATAATTACAATGACTCCAGAGAGTAAAAGATTTTTTTTAAAGTTTATTTGTTTTTGAGAGAAAGAGAGAAAAATTGAATGAGCAGGGGAGGGGCAGAGAGAGAGGGGGACAGAGGATCTTAAAGAGGCTCTGTGCTGACAGCAAAGAGCCAGATGTCGGGTTCTAACTCACGAACCGTGAGATCATGACTGAGCCAAAGTTGGACTCTTAACCAACTGAACCACCCAGACTCCCAAAGAGAATAAAAGATTTTTAAAATATATTTTACCCAAACTCAGGAAAGAAACAATTAATTATAAATTATACTTATAAAAATGCATAAATATAAAGAGCATCCATCAATTCTTCATCTTTAGTTGTTGATTAGTCTTGGCTTTTCACAAAACTCATCACTTAAGTGAACTTATTTATTTTTTAGTTTAAATAAATTGAATAAAAATTAAGAAAAAAATTAATAAATGAAGTTATACATTAAAAAAAATAATGTAGGGCCCCTGGATAGCTCAGTTGGTTAAGTGTCCAACTCTTGATTTCAGCTCAGGTCATGATCTCACAGTTGTGAGATCGAGTTCCCGTCAAGCTCCACACTGAGCATGGAGGCTGCTTAGGATTCTCTCTCTCTCTCTCTCTCTCTCTCTCTCTCTCTCTCTCCCCACACACCTGCTCATCTTCTTTCTCTCTCCATCAGAAAAAAAAAATATTAGAAAAATATAAGCGTCTACACAGTTCTGGAAATAAAATCAGGGATAGTTTCAGTTCCAAATAATAAGTAAGGATTAGCGGCAAAGTTATCAAATATTTGCCTTTAAATTTTGCTTTATCACTTTAAAAAAAAATTGAATTTTAAGAGAGAGACAGACCCCAAGCAGGGAAAAGGGCAGAGGGAGACAGAGAATCTTAAGCAGGCTCCAAGCTCAGCACAGATTTGGGCCATATGGAGGCTTGATCCCATGAGCCTTGGATCATGATCTGACCTGAAATCAAAAGTCTAACCCTCAACGGACTGAGCCATTCAGGAGCTTCTTGCTTTCTCACTTTTAAATTACCATTTCTGTATGATATCTTTTTAGTTGATATTAGAAACATTATATATAATTTCTGTTATTGCCCGTTTTGTCTCTGTGTTAGAACTGATAACTTCTTTCTGAAGAGAATTTGGCACCTGGGTGGCTAAGCCAGTTAAACATCTGACTCTTGATCTCAATTCAGGTCTTGATCTCAACTCAGGTCTTGATCTCAGGGTTTGTGAGTTTGAGCCCCACATGGGACTCTGTGCTGACAGCGCAGAGCCTGTTTAGAATTTTTTCTCCCTCTCTCTCTGCCCCTACCTCACGTGTGCACGCTCTCTCTCTTTCTCAAAATAAATAAATAAACTTAAAACATTTTTTAAATTAAAAAAAAAAAGAAGAGAATTTGGTCCTGCTAAATGGACCTCTAAGTGGAAGTCCTTATAAACTGTAGTTTTCGGGAAAGGAAATTCATTCTACTCTTACTCTGCAGTGAACTGGCTAATAGAACCTCTTCCTCTCTGTAACCATTACCCTGAACTCATTGTTGCTCAAAAACTTTTATAGAGCTTCCTGAGGGAACATGCTTAATTTTTTTCATTTCTTGACCTCTCAAGAATCTGGTAAATGTTCATGATATTATCACCTCATTAGAGAAAAGCATACCTAAGGTGTGCACAGTGTTGCCCCCGCTCCCAACATCAATTATCAGGAAGTTCACAGATTTTTCTGATGCTTAAACTCCTTCCCTAGAAACTCTAAAATCCTCTGGGATTAGGGCAGATCACATAGCTGTCACTGGTCTGAATTCTACTGGTGAAATTCCTTTTATTGCATCATATTCTTCTAAGAAGCCATCAACATTTATTGAGGTGCATTATAAGAAACAACCTTACAAAATCCATCACATTGTTTACTACAAGGGTTGTTTATTATATCAAACAGTAACTTTCTGTGAGGACCCACAGAAAAATGTCTCCCTGGTATCAATACCAGGAATAATTAGACTTATGCAGTTTGTTTGTTGTACCTCCTGAACCCTGCAATTAAACCCTTTTCCCTCTTCCAGAATGCTCTGTGATCCTACTTTAAGCCAGGCATAGAAACTTCAGGGGGTACATATTGTAGGTTAATTTAATTCTTGGTACCATCTTACTTTGCTATCACTACTTTTTACATTGCTTCATTTAAAAGATTGATTTATTTCTATATGCTATATTTTGCTTTGGAATCCGCCTTAATTTCATTTTAGGCAAGGAGGAATGTGAATAAATAAAGTACTCTGTTTTTTTTTTCCTTTATTGTTTTTTTTTCTTTCTGGGAATGAGGAAGAAATTCTAGGAAGTTTTTATGGTTCTAATATTTCTTCCCATTAACAACATTTACAAGTGAAATGTACAAGGTAAAGGCATATGATGATACCCTATTTTTTAAAATTCAAGGAAAAAGCTGTCGAAAAGTATAACAAAAGTAGATGTAGTACTATACAAACATCACAAGGGCTGATACAAAAATGTTAACCAACAAAGTATTTTATATCTTTTAATATCAAAGCCTGAGGAAATGGGCTTTGATTGCAAGAAGAATGTAAATCGGACATATGGATGAGTTACTCACTTAACCAACATATGGAGTACCTACTGCAAAACAGAGCATTAGACTTTGTGAGTATAAAATGAATAAGACACCATCCCTGGTCTCAGTAGATTCACATGACCAGCCGGTAATGTGGAATGGTATAAGAAGCTTGCAGAAGGCCTGTCTAGGTTTAATCCAGGTTCTTTCGCTTATTGCTATATTACCTCTCCAAAGCCTCTTTCTCATAGAGTTGTGAAGTCCAGTAACACATGTGATGTGCTTAGAAGAGGAAGTTGTCGTTATTTTTTAAATTCCAGACTGTTGGAACTAGGCAATGACACAACATCTCTAGAGACCAGTGGGGAGTGACTTTGAGGCAAAAAAGTTACCGATATGCTATATATATCAGAGACCACAGACCCTCAGAACTGGTAGAAAGAACCAGAGTGGCCAATTTTGTACAGCATTGAACAGTTTGCAAAGTACTTTCGCATACAGATTGTTTTGTTTGTTTCTCACACAGCCCCCTCTTCAGAATGAAAAACAGAGTCTCAAGGAATTTAATGCCTTTAGTACTTCGTATTGTATGGTTCTTAGACTTCCTGGATGGAGATGTAGTGCTATTTCCACTCAGCATGAGAGCTTGGGGAACATCTAGCATTACAGTCTCACTTTAAAATATTTGCTTCTTATGTGGATCAGATCAAAACACAGCCCATAAAATATAACTCCATGTTGTAAATGTTTATTGAAACAGCCATTTTAGAAGACAGATATAAGTATACCCCCCAAAAAAAAACACCTTTATGACTGCCAGAAAAAAAAATTACTTTCCTCTGATCGAAATGCCTTGTAATGAGGAAATTATTGTTTTAATATTACAATTGCGGCTCTTACCAACGTTGATGTTTCTTCTCAGTTCAGAAAACATTGTCTAAAACAATACTATATCAGGTTTATTAGCAGTGGTCATTTCTTAGTATTGATGTTAAAGTGTTTTAGTTTTCTTGGATAGTTGTATACTAATTGCATTTTAAGCTATATTGTACAAAGCTCCCCACTACTTTGATTATTTTATTTTGCCAAATATTCTGAAAGCTGAAGAAGATCTTGTTTAGCGATCTTGAGAGCAAATGTGATAAGGTTCGCTTATTCCAAACATCATATATTTACAGGAATAGCTCATGTTTAGTAAATTGCTATTATGATGCCTTTTAAAATTGCTGATAAATCTTTTAAATATGTTTTATTGTCACTTAGGCTTAGAACAGCAGCAGAGACAGTTTTTTGTTGTTGTTTTGTTTTGTTTTGTTTGCTGGTTTATCCTAAAATATTACCTGACATTGAGTAGGTATCTGTAAATGTTCAATAAATATCACTAAAATGAATTAATAATATAAATATCTGTATGCTTCATGTGTTTGTGATGCAAGTGTTATATTGGGAAACTATATCCCCAACAAAATACTTTTTCTAATTTTTTAATGTTTATTTTTGAGAGAGAAAGAGAGAAACAGAGTATGAGTGGGGGATGAACAGAGAGAAAGGGAGACACAGAATCTGAAGCAAGCTCTAGGCTGTGAGCCGTCAGCACAGAGCCCAACGTGGGGCTCGAACCCACAAACCACAAGATCATGAGCTAAGCCAAGTCAGACTATTAACTGACTGAGCCACCCTGACACCTCTAGCCCCAACAAAGTATTAACTGGATTGTTCGCTTGTCAGAATAGTCTTAATATACCTATAGTTATTTACATTGTTAATGTTAAATCTAGCATGACTATTTATGCATGCTCCAGAGAGGGAGATCTGTCACTCTGACTGTGAAAAACAAAAGCAAAGACAGCAACAACAACAAAAAACCTTTAGGAATTACCAGAGTGATTAATTACCATAGTAAAAGTTTATATTTCTGTATCCAGGGATGCAAATCTGTTAGAATTTTAGTTTTCTAGAAGGTATCTTCAACCCCCAAATTGTGTACATGGTGATTTTAGGTCTGTATGTGGGATCTCTACAGTAACTTAAATATAGATTGTTTGTTTTTTAATAGACATTGTTGTACTAAGCAGATAAAAGATAGCTCCTAAAACTTGCCATAACCTTAGCTTGATAGTCAGGCCATTACAATATTGCCTTTATCCACAAAAATGATTTATGATTATAACTGTTTCCTATTCTTCATTTGACATAGGTAGAATCCAAGTATTTCAAGATATATCGTGACCTGGATTTAAAATCAGGTTTAGAGAACATAGATCTACTTATTTTGATGCTGCTGTGTTCATTCTTAATTAGGACAGGGGATGCTGAAAATTTATTTAGTGATAAAGTTAATAATTCTCCTCCTCCAGCATCTGGTCTCCAGTGGCCTAGAGTCATTGTCTAACCTGAATTTGAGAGTAGTTGAGAAAGGTGTTCTATATGACCTCATTTGAATTTTAGTCATTGATGTAGCAAGTCTCTTTAAATTTATCTGGAAATTATCTGAATATCCTGGTGTCCTTGGCCCAATATTTCTGTGAATCCAAATGATATATCTGGGGACCATAGAGAAATAAAATTTGGTTGTATTTTTACAAGTTATTTCTGTAAAATTCAATTTATAAGTTGCTCCTTCCCAGAAGATTGTATAGACACTTACACAAGCTTATGATTTATAGATCTATGGATAAAATCATGTAAAACATAAATTGAGTATTTGCTATTTGAATATTTAGGTTTTGATTAATAATCTATTAACAGTTGAATTTAAATGAATGGTTTTATTTATTTTTATTTAAATTATTTTCATTAGTATATGTATTATAAATACTTAGAAATATCAGATCCAATATAACTGAACAATCTAGATTTTACATGCAATTATATTCTAGATATAAAATACCTAGAAATATAAAAATTCAACTGAAAGTGATAAATGTAAAAATTTTACGCTCCAGATGGTTTGTTTCTGAGAGCAAGAGAAGATGTCATTTTAAAAACTTTATTTAACTATTTATGTGTTCAAATTTACCACAAGGATTGAATTCATTTAATATTTAATTGATAAACCCTTTTCTAGGCTTTACATACCTTTTATAAGCAGTTTCTTTTTACCCATTCAGGGTTAAAAAAAAAAACAGCTAATTCACCTACCATCTTCTTAGAACAGAGAAATCTCTGTTTTCAGCCTGTCAGATCAATCGCCATCTTCTTCAATACCAACTATTAACTTTACCAGCTAAAGCTAAGGGTAGGAGACATAAGTTATCTCAATTTTTGCTCCTACCACCTCACATTTTCTATTATTACTCACTCACTCATTGAAGCTCCTTTTCTCTACTCCAATTTGTTTATGTTAGGATTCTGATGGGAGTGTTCCTCATAGCAGCAGAAGAACTTCATGCAAATATTGTCCTATTCTGTCCTGTGAGCAGGTCACTCAGTAGACCATAAAGATATCTGTTGGATGCTGTGGTACATGTCTAGTCTTGTGGACATCCCCTTGTCATCTACTGTTGAAACCTATGACCTCTGTCATCACGTTTGTTTACTAAGGTGCTTGCACTCCACGGTTCCCTTATGCTAAGCCAAGTCCATGCGTGCCCATTAGTTCAGGTAGGACAACTGTTTCCTTCACCAAGTTCTCTTAGATGGCTAGGGTGAACTGGAGTCTTATACAGTGATAGATATACATTGGGTTTTACCTCCAATTGTCAAGTTTCTTTGGAGTTTTAGTAACCTCAGGGACTCTAACATCATCTTATCCCTACTCCAATCCCTTCCAAATGTCTGCAAGCTCCTTTGAACACCAAAGTGGCTTTTACTTTTCCCATGTGGCAAAAAATTATCTTCTTATATTTTATATCTTCTATCCTTTCTATACTGTGTCTTACAGCAAAACTATTAATAAAGACATCTAAGCCTTGCTCTTGATATGTAAAGGAAGCGTTTCAACTTAAGAATTCTTTTTATCCCCCACAAAGGCTGACTTTCAAAACTATGTCTTTTAGGGGCTTGAAAAAAGAATCTAAAGAGAAACTCAGAGCTAAGCAATGACCTCTCTGATTGAGACTGTATACACATACACTCCCTATGGAATTGAACATCATCAGTTACAGAGTGGGGAGGTGTAGGCCAATATGATTTACAGAAATTAAAAAGTACATTTGTTTCATGTTTTCAAAATATTATCCTCTTTCAATATTCAAAATATTATCCCTTTACTTTTCTTACTATTTTATGTTTAAAACAAGTCTTGGAATCAGATAACACTTAGTTTAAATACTAACTCAGTGATTACCTAGACCTCAGTTTCCTCATCTGTAAGATGTCAGTAACCATGCTTACTTGGTTGTTAAAAGAATTAAATGAGTTAATTAGAATAATGTCTGCAACATAATTGATGCTTTATAACATATACTGTTAATATTACTATCAGGATAGTATTTAATATCTAGTACTGAATTGTTGCTTGATGATTAAAGGTAAAAATACAGGTAAATTCCAAGCACTATGTTTGGAAAACTCCCTACAGAAGTTAATTACCTTTATCCAGCTGTCCTCTTTGTCTTCAAAGCCAACTTTATTACCTCCACTCTGTATCACATGATTTTCTGCCTCCTAAATAGGACTGTTGTCATTAAATATCTATTACTATTGGATATTCAGTTTCTCTCTTTCCATTGGCTTTTCTCATATTTAAATCCCCTCTGTCCTAAAAAAATTGCTAATTTCTACCTCAAACTTTCTTCTCTTTAGTGTCAGACTTCTTTGATACATATTGAACATGTGTATTCTTGTGACTGCCCAGCATTTGAAACTACTTACTAATTTTGTAGAATTTCCTCACTTTACGAATCTTAGCAAGAAAGCATCTCTCATAGGAGAAGCTGGAAATGCCAGATATTTCCCTACCTTCCTTTACTACTAGAGTGGGGATGCAGGACCCGGGCTCCATTAATCTGATGTTTGTATTCCAAAGACCCAGTCAGTGCTAGTCACATTCAAGGCTGTTTTTTACAGTTGCAGGGAGATAGAGGGCATAGGGCAGTAGATATGTGGTGGTAATGATACCATCCTTTGTCCGGAGATCCTTTGGTTTGAAAGTCCAAATTTTACTATCTGGAACTGAGTTGTGATGGCAGTGTGTGTCCTTGTTGGATCCTGACTGTAGTGCACATGGCTTTGAACTTGCTTATCCAGTCCTTTCAATTCTGATAACTACCTAATATCCTTTAAATAAGTTCCTTTTGTTTCACTCAGCCAGAGTAGGTTTCTATTGCTTGCAACCAAGAACCCTGACTGAAATAAAAGAGTAGCCTATTTTTGCTGCTTCAACTCCTTCCCCTCTGTTCTGCTTTTAACTCATTGCCAACTGGGTTTCATCTCCATGGAGGCTGGTCCCTTGTATGGCAAAGTAACCCAACTATTGCCAAATAAAAATGCTGCGCTCCTAATATCGCCAAGACTTATTGTACCACAGAATAACATTGATATTCTCTTCCCATGAAACATTATCTTCCTCTCCTGATTTTCTGTCTACCCTTTTCTTTTGCCTTCCAGCATTGTACCTTATCTTCTTTCCATAGATTTGCATCTTAATTGTGGTCGTGGTCCCTGATGTGGTTATTTTCTTACCACATTCCTACATTTTTCCTGGTGATTTTTTTCTTCCTTCATAACCACAATTTCTCTTTGATATCTTCAACTTTAAATCACAAGCCATATTTTTTTAGTTTAAAATTTATTGAATAACATGCCCAATATCATACCCAGATTTCAAAATGTTTGTGAATAACTTTCTACCCTGCATACACCTCAGAATCAGTATGTTCCAAATTTGCCCTTCCCACCAAACCGGCTCCACCTGGAGATTCTCTATTTTATAGTTAATGGCATGTTCTCAGTTACTGGGAGTTGTCAAATGCTCCTTTTCCCTTTTCCTTTTGTCCCTACTTCTCATTAGCAAGAAAATTTGTTTCTAACCCTGAAATGCCTTATATCACTTAGTTTTTGCCCATCCCCCTAGCAGAACCTTGGTTTGTCTCTCATGTATTAATTGCCTCCCATTGTTTTCGATTCTTTCTTGAATCTATTCTCACGTTTTTGGCAGGATTATCTTCCTAAAATACAGCTGTGATGATGTTTCTTTCCTAATCAAAAAAAAAATCTCGGTTTTATAAAATAACAACTAAATTATTTATTTTTCAATTTTTAAACTTAATCTTTTTTTTTTTTTAATAATGTTTATTTTTGAGAGAGAGAGAGAGAAACAGTGCACGAGCAGGGGAGGGGCAGAGAGAGAGAGGGAGACACAGAATCCAAAGCAGGCTCCAGGCTCTGAGCTGTCAGCACAGAGCCAGTCACGGGGCTCAAACTCACAAGCCGTGAGATTGTGACCTGAACCAAAGTAGGATGCTTAACCAACTGAGCCACCCAGATGCCCCTAACTTTAATCTTTCTAAATGTCTGCCATGGTCAGTGTCCCTGGTGTACTCACAAAATGTATTCTCCTAAAAATGGACGTTCTAGCCCATATTTTTTGATTAAGATTTTTTTTCTGACTGAAATGTCATTTTCCTCATATCAACCTTCCAGAGGCTTACACATCTTTAAAAGCTTACTGACTTTGTACTTTTTCTAGGAGATGTCCTAATATTATACATATAGAATTCATATTTTATTTCCTTATATTCTCATAGAATTTGTTATCAATATTACATGTTTTCTTAGTTATGTTGTATCTCATCTTTCCTATAACAACTGGACATAGTCTTTTACTTCAGTGTCATTTGTTTATTTGAATATAAATAAATTTCTGTTCAGATAAGCATATATTTCTTTTCCCTGTGTGCCTTGTCTTTGAAAAAATATTTAAATATTTAAAAATTTTTAAAAATTAAAAAAAAAATTTAAAACTTAATCCATGGCAAACATCTCCCACAATGATCCAGTTCCATGATAACTAAATATTTTCCTGAAAATAATAGGATATTATTAATAGGATTATTATTAATAATAGGATAGGAACCATGTTCTCTATCACTTATTCATAGGAAGTTAAAATCAACTTCATTTCTGCTCTTAATATTGTTAATATCATAAAGACTGATAAAAGAAAACCATCAGAAAAAAATGTTCCTCTTTTTCATTGGAAAGAACCCTGGACCAGTTCTAGCTTTGCTCTCACTGTTAACCTCAAATGAATCATTTAATATCCCAAGCTTAAATTTATTCACAATAGGAGGGGCAAATGTAGCAGATTTACTCTAAGCAATAGCACTGTGAAAACTAAAAAAATATCACATGAATAGTTGCCATGGTCAGTAAAACTTGTTGGTGTGCTCTTACCTAAGTCCCTATTTTGAACTCAGTGCCACCTCTGAGATATCCTGACCCCTAGGTGGGAACAACACCCCTCTAATTTTATATTTTCACTTCTACTTTAGAATCATCTTGGTTTTATTTTTTTGAGAGGCTTCTGACCTGATGCCTCTTATGATTGTTATGAATTTGGTAATAAGGGTTTTACAACTGTGTTTTAGTTTAAGGCAATCTTAACTTTTGACTCAATAAGAAGACCCAACTATATGTTTCCTATTATAATTTTAAATGAATGTTGATTCTAAATCAACTTAGCCAATATATATTAAAATGAACATTGTGAAAGGTGCTGGTAATGTAGTGTAGATGACAGCTCTTTTTGAAAATGAGGGATACATCAGAGCAAAATATAACCACAGTACAAAGAAAAATTTAGTAAATGCCTATACAAAATAAAAATAAAATGCTGTTAGGATTCAGAACAGAAGGAGACCAAATCTGAGGCAATAAGAACAGTCATAAAAGTCCTTGTATAAGAGAGGTGACATTTAGGATAGGTCTCAAAAATTGAGAAAAATTTTATTGATTTTCATAAGCAATCTTAGCACAGCAAATCACATCATGTAAATGTGAGAGGAATAGTTTTTATCAGCATTCTCAGTTTCCTTTGTTTCATTGTAACACATGTATATAGTGCAGAATACACACCCACACATGATAGGTGTCTACAAGTGGAATGGAATTTCACTGAAGTGATTTATGATGCATCTTAGGAAGTTTCATTGTATTTGCTAGAATAAGGTCAAATGGGAAATCCACACCCTCTGTAAAGACCATGGCTTTCTCTTATTCATGGAATTCATTGGGATCTTTACCACAGGAATATCTCTAGAATGTTTCTGTTGCCTTAAAAATAACTCACATGGAACGCCTGGGTGGCTCATTTGGTTGAGTGTCTGACTCTGGCTCAGGTCATGATCTCATGGTTTATGGGTTCAGGCCCTGAATCGGGCTCTGCGCTAAGAGCTCAGAGCCTGGACCCTGCTTCAGATTCTGTGTCTCCCTCTTTCTCTGCCCTTCCCCTGCTCATGCTTTTTCTCTTCCTCAAAAATAAATAAACATTAAAAAAAAAAAATAACTCACATGCTCTATCTACAAAAAATGAATGGTTATCTGAAAACTTACACTCAACTATCATTAAATAAAAGAAGAAAGTGATACTGAAGCTGCTATATTTATTTCTTTATTTTCCTAACTGTAAAACTTAAAAGATTTTTAAATAAATTGTTTGGTGTTGAAGTTTGCGGTTTTGAGTGTCAGTAAATGGTCAGTAGTTATAATGATTTTCCCTAATAGATGTAGATTATCTGTGCTAAGGGAACTATTAACACTGGACTCTGATACAAATGTTATTAAAAACAAACAAACAAACAAACAAACAAACAAACAAGGTGTGGGGAGGTGAGTTTCATTGGATGTGCTCTGTCAAAGCCAGTATAGCAGATATTAAAATGTTTTTAACTGCTCTAGTCTCCCCTGGCCAGTTTCCTACCTTGGTTTGTGCCCAAGTCAAATGCATAAGGTACTGGTATTTTAGCAGGCACAATGCTAATTTTGAGATCTGATAAGAGTAGAGAAGTAGGCAATCTTTACTAACTTCATGGGAAATTTTAGGGTAAGGTGTTACAAGTGACATTACAGAATCTTCTTTGTGGTCTACTTGAGAATATTAATATAATCCATGAGTAACAGATGGGAGAAATTCATTTCATGGGAAGCAATATTCTGAAAGCAGAAGGTGCCAAAGATTCCTATCCCTACTGTGACTTAGCTATGTGCTCTGCGGCTCAAGATTTTTGTAATGCATCCATTTTAGTTATTCTCATTATTCCCCATTAGTATAAAAATTATAGTGCTTTAATTTTCATACTTGATATAAGAAAAACATATTCAAATATGTCTCTTTCTCCTATCTCTCAGATCTCAGATTATTATCTCAGATTATTGAGAGCACAGCCACCCTCAGTCTCCAGACTCCATTTTGCCCCCACTCTGCAGTGATTCACACCAATTCCCTTGCAACTCTGCAGTGACTTCTCCTTGCTCTTAAGATGGAGCCCCCATTCTTTAAATAGACCTCCAAAGACTTGGCATTTCTCTTCTCCTTTGTCTCCAGCCCAGCAAGTGCAGCTGCATGATGAGTTTACCAATGTTCTACATTGACTAAATCTGTTACTTTACCCAAAGCTTAGAAATATCTTCCTGATTATAGTCAGTGATGTATTCAACATGGAAAAATTAAAAAAAACAGAAGGTGTTCAATTGTAAAAGCTAAGGGTCAAAGATTAGATTTCTTTAAAAACTATTATTTTAATGAATATATTCTTTGTTTAAAAGTCTTCTTGAATATGATCAGAAATATTTTTTATTAATGAATAGATCTCAAATCTTAGCATTTATTTTTTTTCCCAAATCTTAGCATTTAAAGAATAATTTAGATTGGGTTGGGCTCAGATCCCTGCTATTGAGAGGCAAGTAGAGAGGGGACACCTGCCATTGTAAAGAAATAGCACATCCTTGGCTGCTCATGCCAGAATGAGAGTCTGAGTGGCTAAGAGTGGGAGATTGGAAAGATACAGAGGAAAGACAGGCACAAGAGAAAAGTCTGAAGGGTCATGACAACCCGCCCGACAACACTCTGCTAATTCATCTAGGCATTACTGTAAGCTTTATAAATTACTATAATAAACAAGATATTGGTAAATATATAAATGTGATGAATTGATCATTTGGTGGATTGTTGCTTTCACTGAATTGCCCATTTTGTGAAGTGGCTTTCAGTGCATTGAGCCATCTGTTTTAAGACAATCTCACATTTCCCTTTATTGTTCTAATGATACTCGACTCTTCTGGACTCCTCTACTTACATTCTCTCTTATTTAGTAACATTTCTAAATATTTCCTCTTGTCCAAAACACACTTCCTTTTGCTTTTATACAGAATGAACTCTGTTACTCTTCAGAAAACAGGCTTAGAAGTCTGTTCTTTGGGAGGTCTTTCTTAGTCCCCCTGTTGATCAAGGATCCTTGTTCAGAAGAGAAATCTACTCTAACAATTTTACACACAAATGGATTTATTAGAGTAACACTAACTCTTGAAAATGTGAAATTGGCTGAAATAGCAGACTCTAGGCTGGTTTTTTAAGAACAACACTTGATGCCAAACCAAAGAACTGTACTACTAAAGGATCTTTGTCCTCTGTCAAGATCAAGAAGCTTCATTATCAGGAAGCTGCCACCGAAGCTTCTGGCCCCAGAAACATACAAACCCTACCATGATCCGTGTCAGCAAAACATCTGCCATTTGCCCTTGCTTTCTCCCCACATAATTCATTTCTGAATCTAAGCCTTATGTGAATACATTTTTGATCAGCAGGACCCATCCTAGCTTCTGGAGAGACTCGGAAATAGAGTTTTAAGCTTTCCAGCCTCTGTTTTACAGGAAGGCATTCTGAAAGGGGGCTGATAGAGTCAAGTAAAAAACTATCCTAAACTTGCTCTCTATAGTGTTGCCTGACAGCATGTGCTTATGGAGCACTTAAAATGTGGCTAGTGTGCCTGAGGAACTGAATTTCTTACTTTACTTAAATTTAATTTTTTTCCATTTAAGTTTTAAAATGGAAGTAGTACAGAATATTTTTCTGTTCAACATGACTTTATTGTTTGAGGAAGACTGTGTTTCACTTTGGCTGCTGTATTATATAAGATAATGCTGCTTAATCCTAGTGTTCATTTGTATTTTACTTTTTAAATGTGGCTACTAGAAAATTTAAAATTATATATGTGCCTTACGTTACAGTTCCATTGGATAGTGCTACTCTTACCCCCTAGATGGACTAAATCTCACTATGTTCCCATGGAGTTCCTATATATTCCTAATCTTGACATCCCCATGTTTGTTTGCTTGTTTCTCATAATAATTGCTACTGTATGGATCTTACTTCCTAGCTTGTAAAATTGATAAGTGGGCATACTACATCTTTTTGGTCACCATTATTTTCCCTAGCACAATACCCACAAAACATAGACAATAAAATTCACCAAATGAATAGGTGAATAACTCTAAGAAAGAAAGAATGTTAAGAGTTAGGAATCCATGAAGCTCAGGGTAAACCTTATGTTAAGATTTTATTATTTTTTAATCAATACAAGCCATTACTTTAAATAAGTTGTTGAGATTATCTGTTATATTTCATAGTCACTTAAATTCCAAATAATTGATAATTGAATATACCTGTTCTTTACACATTACATTACTTTCTATTAGATTCCATTTTAAAGAAAAGATATAGAAGAGAAAAATAGCTTTCTATGATTTTTAATTAGAGATGCCACATCAGGATTGTAATTTTAAAAATAGATTTCCATATAGAAGCAACAATGTGACACAACCCATTGCCACCTAGAGAGTGTCTCACAGAGTTTAAAAGAGCATTTTGCTGTTTCAATATGAGAGGAAATTTATAGTGCTAATTTTAGTACAAATGAGAGATAAAATAATTATTTCAACAGTGTAGCAAAGAATAAAGAGAAAAAAAAGATTAACTCTAATATTAAGTTTTTTTTATGAGGAATCCCCTTGAAAATAATATTTCAGAATTCTCATGCTTTAACGAAAATGGAGGAAGAGGCTATTTCTTACAACGTTGGGAGAATATTGATAGAGGGATTAATATCTATGCCATCACATGTGTAAATATGCATGAGCCACAGAGATGAAACATAAAGGCGGGAGTACCAGAAGTCATGGGAAAAAATATGGGACTAAAAGGAGTATCAATTAAAAAAAAATATTGAAAGGGGTAGAGTGAAAAGAATGCAAATGTAGGAAGTTTTCATAAGAAAATAATTAGGACCAGGGCTCCCTGCTAACTCGGTTGGGCCTCTGACTTCAGCTCAGGTCATGATCTCATGGATCTCATGATTCATGAGTTTGAGACTGCTATTGGGCAGTCAGTTAGCACAGAGCCTGCTTCAGATCCTCTGCCCCCCTCTCTCTGCCCCTCCCCTACTTGTGCTCTCTCTTTCTCAAAAATGAATAAACATTAAAAAAAAGGGGGGGGGAGGGAAGGGAAGGGAAGGGAAGGGAAGAGAAGAGAAGAAAAGAGAAGACAAGGGAAGAAAAAAATTAGGACAAGGACACCTGGGTGGCTCAGTTGGTTGAGCACCTGACTTTTGATTTCAGCTCAAGTCATGATCTCATACTTCGTGGGTTCAAGTTCTGTGTTGGGCTCTGTGCCAACAGCATGGAGCCCACTTTGGATTCTCTTTCTTCTTCTTTCTCTACCCCCTCCCCTCATGCTCTCACTCTCTCTCTCTCTAAATAAATAAACTTTAAAAGAAAATAATTAGAACCAAATTTAAAATTAATTTACCTAAAATAGCGTATCACTTAACACTTTTAGTTTAAAAGAAATTTAATGGAGTTTAAGCAAAAGGGTATTTATTTCCTGATGAAATAAAAATATTCTGAACCATTGAATTGTCTTCTTAGTATTAATTGATAAATATGTAAAAAAACTATTTTGCACTAAGTCATTCTAAAATGATTCACTACTAGTAAATGAGGATCTTATGTTCCAGTGAACAGCAAGCAATACTCCTAAAGGCAGAGTTACTCAATTTATTAGGTCCATACACATTTTTCCTCCTCAATGATATGTTCTCAAAATGTTTGGACAATATGTATGATTAATATTCTTGTTTTTTTTTTAATTTCCACTGTCATTCTTTATATGCTATGTCTTATTTGTTAATCTTAAATTTGCAAAAGAAAAAATTTTAAATTATTTTGTATTTAAGAAAGTTATGTATCACTAAGTATTTTTACAAGATATCTTTTGAAAGATAATATGTACAATGTGTTTTTGTGAAGCTAAGAAAATATGCTTCAGAAATGTCCAATGGAGTAAAAATAGAACAAAGCCATAGATAGCAAAACCATAAACATTGCAGCTGAAGGGAGTCATTTATAAATGATGAAGAAAATAATTCAAATACTACAATGCTTTTTAGAAAATATACTATTCAGTGACAGGTATGGGACAAGGAAAAAAAAAAGTGTGTTTTTGGGATGTTTCAAGCAGAGCACAGTCCAGAAGCATTTCTCTTTCCATCCAAAACCATGTCCATCTTGTAAGTTGTCCCAGATCTAGGTGGCAGGAAAAAATGAAAGCAGACTTGAAGAAGGATCACACCTTTGGACTCTTCAGCATTCTCATGAATTCACAATTTTTTTTTCTTGTGATGAGAGCTCTTAGGATTTATTCTCTTAACAACTTTCATATATATCATATGGCAGTATATGTCATCTTGTACGTTATATCCATAGTACTTATTTATGTTCACAATTATTAATGATGCATAACACCCTGCTGAAGTTAATAATGTTGCTTTTCTGAACTCAGGTTTCAGACTGCCCATTTTACTTCTTTTGGTTCTTCAGGGCAGAGTTCTGATTATATACTAATATTATTTTTAGCACTTTCTGTGTGCTCTAAATGTAATCAATAGAAACGTGTGTAATGTAAATATTGATCTCTATTGGTGCCTCGTTGGTATTATGGTATTAGCTAGGATATTAGTTTGGCTGTTGTGACAGGGATCCATAATAATTTTCAAAAAAAAAAAAGACCCAAATGGCAAAGTCTGCGTACATAGTTATCAGGCTTCATGTTTGTTTTATCTTGCTCTGTTGGGTTTAGGAATTGCCTTCCTTTGCATGGTTCAAGATCACCCTGTATCACACTCACACAAAATGGAAGTAAAACACACATTTTCACTTGCCTCCTTTTATTCAAATCTTAGAATCATAATCACACCTTGCTGCAATGGAAGCCAGGAAATATTGCCTTTACTCTGTGTGGTTACAAGCCTCTGTGAAAAACTGCAGATTCCCAAACTCAGAGATTGAGATTATGGATGATAGGAAACAACTAGTAACTTTTACCACAATGTTAAGGACATTTTTCTGGTATCTACAGAGGCAGGATAACAATTTCTCTTTTTGTTAAAGAGGACTTCAAAGGTATAATTTCTACAAAGGGCAATGGATCTTGAAATTTGATGTTGAACTTCAAAAATTATAATCACTGTCCATGGATCCAGTAATTAAAAGAAAACGAGACTGTGTTTCAATATATTTCCTTAGTTTTCCCCTCTTCCCTATGCCAGCTCTAAGGTACCTGAGGTATTAGGGATCTACAGGACATAAACAATAAACACTAAAATGAGAGTCAAAGAAAACAAGGAGAAAATGCAAGGTTTCTCTCTCTCTCTCTCTCTCTCTCTCTCTCTGCGTGTGTGTGTGTGTGTGTGTGTGTGTGTGTTGTACTCCACAGTTTTCATATATCTATGAAGATAAATATTTCCTGGAAAGAATGTGGCTCAAATGTAATGATTTGGTCCCTGGTATTAGGGCACTGAGTAATAGTATAGCAATATTTTCAATTATAACTCTAAAATACATAAGGATGTGACGCAAATTCACAGACCTTTCTGAGTAATCTTGAATTAGTTGGGGCTCAAAGATCCTTGATTCAGACATTGTGTAATAAATTATGTTTAGTAATCAGTGGTTCTCAAACCAAGACAATTTTGCTACCCCAGGGACATTTGACAATATCCGGAGCCTTTTTTGTTTGTAACAATTCAGAGAGGGGTGCTATGGGCATCTGATGGATAGAAAATCAAGGATGCTACAGTGCCCATGAAAGCCTCCTTAGACAACAGAGAATTATCCAGTTTGAAATGTCAATAGTTCCCTTGTTGAGAAATCCTCGTCTAAATCATACAGCACTGTGAATTTTCCATTAACATATGGAAAAAACCCACATTTTTTAGTTCGATGTAATTTACCTGGTTACTATGTCCTAGAATGATTTCAACATGTATATTCAGAAAATTATACTTTAAGAATAGTATTCTGTTAGATGTGATGAGTTAGTCAAAAAAAGGCTGTTGGGGGCCTGGCTGGCTGAGTTTGTTAAGCATCCCCCACTTGATTTTGGCTCTGGTTGTGTTCTCATGGTCCTGGGACTGAGCTCCATGTCAGGCTCCATGTTGAGCGTGGAGCCTGCTTGGGATTCTCTCTCTCTCTCTCTCTCTCTCTCTCTCTCTCTCTCTCTCTCTCGTCTCTCTGTGCCCCTCCCTCATTTGTGCATGTGCACTCTCTCCCTCAAAATAAATAAATAGACTTTTTTAAAAAGGCATGTGGGGGGTGCCTGGGTGGCTCTGTTGGTTGGGCATCCAACTTCGGCTCAGGTCATGATCTCGCTGTTAGTGGGTTCGAGCTCTGTGTTGGGCTCTGTGCTGACAGCTCGGAGCCTGGAGTCTGCTGCTGATTCTGTGTGTGTGTGTCTCTCTCTGCCCCTCCCCTGCTCACGCTCTGTATTTCTCTCTCTCTCAATAATGAATAAACATTAAAAAAAAAATTTTAAAGACATGTGGTTATTTGAGAATTGAGCTTTAAAATAGACTTAATTTCAGATTAACCATTTCAATATTAGTAAATATCTACCACATACATCAATTAGTTTCAAGATAAATTAGTTTTATCTTTTGATTCTGGCAATAACTAGCAAAAATGTATACCTTAACCACTATCAATGTTTATGCTTATCTTTATGTTTGTTATACTTTGCTGTAACTACAGACGACTAGCTTTTATCTAATAAGGATATAATTTTATCAAATAAAAAATATTTTTTCTACGTGTTTCTGAAACAAAGCCCATTTGAAAAATAATTTAAATTTTATTATATATAATATTTATTCTTCAGTAAATGCATAGCGATTGCTTAGTACTATACTTCTGTTCCAGGTGTTGGAGCTATAGCAAAAATGAAATGTGTTAGTGGAGTTAGATACACATACACACATACATTCATACATATAAATACATCTACATGTATATAAAACATATACATTGATAAAAATATATCTGTATATGCATTCCTATATATGTATAAATATATACCCACATGTATGCTATATTAAAACATGTGTATATATTCTATGCTATATATAAAAAAGGGTGTGGAAAACCAAGTACATACATAGGAAAATAAAGACCTTTGTGACAAAGTGATATCTGAAAAAAGACTGATGAAAACCAAGTAGGAGATTTGATCAGATTTTGATCAAAGATTGGTACTTGGTTATTTCTTTGAAGTCTATAACTTTGTGACCATGCTAATTACTGTCTGTTGAATCTAAAGTGCACTGGATGTAAGGCTTTAATAGTGATTAGTGGTAAAAGATTACTTTCTAATTATTTTTGAGTAATAGAATTTGATAAGTCTTAATTAGGCAGAAAGTCTTATGAAAACTTTATAATAAATTAATATACATTTAGGACCTCTAGATGTCAGATTATTGACTGAGATATGATTTTTTATAACTGTGGTTAAATAACTAAAGTTCTGAACCTGAGGTAATGTGATTGTTAAAGCCAAGTTTTTTATTACCACAGTTTATAATGTGAGTCATTTGTCCTTTATAAATGTAAAAGCCTAGGGATCATCTCTGTCCTCAAGGGAGTACTTAAAAATAAATAAATACAGTAAAGAATTGTGCAGGGCAAGATGTAGACACAAACGGGAGAAGAGAATTCTACCTGGGGGAAGCAATCAGAGACCATTGAACTGATTTTTGAACTTATCAACAATCTTGCATTAAGTTGTGAATGAGATTGATTTATACCATAGAGGACTATAAAGCCTTGAACTGCCCTGTGATAAAAGTCCTCAGGGTCTCATTTAGATGTATTACTTCAGAAAAAAATATATATATATATATATATATGCACACAGACATACCTACATGTGTATATATTTTATATCCTTTTTAACTGTATTTTTGTATGAAAACAATATGTATATATACACACACACACACAAATATATATATATATTTATACACACACACACACACACATATATATATATATATAATAGCTCTGTCTTTTTATATGAAAACAGAATATTAAAAATCAACCATTGTATAAAAAGTCTACTCTAATTGCATCTCAATCTCTTAAAACTTCTGGCAATATGTGAATCCTTTATACAAAGATTGTATACAAGTATGTTAACCAAAGAAAATACTGCTATTTTAATTATTAACACACTCCCATAAAATTAAGGCATTATGTTTTCTATAATATACATCTTTTCAGAAACATTTTTTAATGTTTATTTTTTGGAAGACAGACAGAGTGAAAGCAGGGGAGGGGCAGAGAGAGAGGAAGACACAGAATGAAACAGGCTCCAGGCTCTGAGCTGTCAGCACAGAGCCCGATGCAGGGCTCGAACCCATGAGGTGCAGGATCATGACCTGGGTAGAAGTCGGACACTTAACCAACTGGGCCACCCAGGCACCCCTCTATAGCATACATCTTTAGGCATATGAACATCATGAACAATATGCAATCTCCAATAATGTACATGATTATTGCTGAAAATATATTCTTTAATAAAAAGGTTCATATAGAGTGTTATTTTAGATATAAATCATAACTAAAGAAAAATATTGAAGTTATGCCATTATTAATATTGATTTGAAAAGAACTTATGTTGCAATTAAAATAAAACATTTTTCATGATATTTAAATTAAAATGAAAGACAGTATTAAAAAACTTACATAAGGGCATAATGTTTTATTCTTTATATCCTTTAATATAGCATTCTCAATCCATTAAATTTTCCACACAGATAAGTCAAAACAGTGTTCATTATTGTATATAAAAATATTTTTAAGTTACCTGTGATTTACAAGGCCATTTACTTTGAAATTTAATGTGTAGTCAAATATTTACCAATAATGAAATTTGAAGGCACTCTTAAATTATTGAGATATTCTGAATATACTCGAGATGATTTGGTAATTAAATTTTTCCTTCAATATTAAATTAAAATTAAAATTAAAACCTGTAGCTGAGAGTTTTGCTCATTAAAAAGCCACTTACTGTGTATAGAATGCACACACACATTGTTTCAGGAGGAAATGCATGATCTCAATTATTACTAATATTGCTTTCTTTATTTGATATATTTCAGGCATTGCTAGGAACACTTAGAAACATTGTATTTAATTACAGACATCCCATGCTTCTTTTATCAGTGGTCAATAAAAATAAGTACATTTTATGTTAGTGATATTGAAAGCAGCTAGAGGCAAGAATTGTCATGAATTTCATGCAAACTGATGGTGAGGTATAGAGGGTAATGTAGTTTTACTCCTAAATTTTCACTGATATTTTCTTATATCAAATCCCTTCCTTCCTTCCTTCCTTCCTTCCTTCCTTCCTTCCTTCCTTCCTTCCTCCCTTTCTTCCTTCTTTCCTTCCTTCCTCTCTCTCTCTCCTTCCCTCCTTTTTCTTCCTATCTTTCTCTCTCTTTCTTTCAACCAATTACTCTTAGATTCTCCTTATTCTGTTTTGTCATTGCTGGGCTCTGGAGGTATAATAATATTTTAAAGGATTTTTAGGCATTCAATCATGCATTCATTCAACAAACATTATGGAGGACTGCTTCCTGACAGACACTGGGAAAAGTACTAGGAATAGAGCAGATACTAAGATCAACATGAGCTCTAGCAAGAAAGACAATCTTTAAAAAGTAAAAGTAAAGTAACATTTTATGATGTGAGAAATGCAGACAGCAAAGAGAAAATAGAGCAAAGATAGTCAACATAATGTAAGCATACAAATAAGGCACCTTGCAGAAATTATGTTTAAACTGAAATCTAAAGGAATAGATAAATTGGGTATGTTCTGGGGGAAAAGAAAAATATATATGAATATCATGGAAGAAAGAGAAATTTGTCCATTTAAAACATTGAAGAAATTTGCTATGCCTTTGTAATAGAATGAAGGTTAATTTTATATATTTGTAAGTTTTTAAAAAAATTTTTGTTTATTTATTTTTGAGAGAGAGAAGAACAGAGTGTGAATGGGGGAGGGGCAGAGAGAGAGGGAGACACAGAACCTGAAGCAGACTCCAGGCTCTGGGCTGTCAGCACAGAGCCTGACATGGGGCTCAAACCCATGACCCATGAGATCATGACCTGAGCCAAAGTCGAAGTTGGATGCCCAACTGACTGAGCTGCCCAGGCGCCCCTATATTTGTGGGTTTTTTCTATCAAGAGAACAAAAGACTCATGAATTTAACCACATCCACCCAATTGTGTCAGTAATCATTCCCGCATATTTAAAAACACCCTACCTCTAATGAGTAAATAGGCCTTTGTGTTTGAAAGGTGAAACTAACCTCCTATACCTGAAAGGTGCTAAAAGGACAAAAAAAAGGGTGTTCTTCAGAGATGGATTCTTGTAGAGTAAAACAAAACTTCAGTTGAGACTAAAACTCCGTCCAAGGACTTCAACCAATATAAAACTATTTGTTTATTTTAGACAAATATTTCTTGAATACAACCATGACAATACAGACAAGGCCTTGTTTCTTTGGAACTGAAACTCTAATGGGAAAACAGTATAAGGGGCCAGAGGATCGGAAAGTAAGAAGTTTGACTTCAACATATTAAATGAGAGGCATTCTAAAAGACTTCAGTTCCTGTTTAAGGAAGAGGTCACCTATAGAGACGTGTATATCTGTTCAGAGTAGAAAACCAGCAGTCAACAGCAACACACAACATGGCAAGAAAACACTGGTAGCAATGGCTATAGCAGGTACTCAGGCTGCCATGTTTGGTAATAGATATCAGGAAGACTTCTAGTTTTCTCTGTATATACTTTAGAAGATTATTGAGGCATTCTTGATTTCATGTACCTTTTAAACATGAGTCTCTGGAATCTTCTGTCTAGACATCATTTGCATCTTTTCTTAGACATTTTAGTATTCTCCTTTAAGTTCCAAACAACTGACTTGCAGGTTGATTTTTCCTTCATTCAGTTGTGTCTACTTTGAATGGAAAATTAGGTATGTGCATGGATACTTAGAGTAATGCATATAAGATGGACCAGAGAAAGGGCAGTCTACCTAAAGGAAACAACATATGGAAAGCATGGAGACATACTGAGTATTAGGAATACATATAGATACATATTTGGGTGAAAGGAGGTAAGACTGTATTGACTCTATTCATAAAGGGAGAAGGTAGTATTGAGAATTTCAAGCATGACTGAAAAATGCAAATTTGATAAGTAAAAATGAGTAATACTCTGGGAAATGAATGACATAAATATAAAGTAACACAATGTTATTTGGTGGTAAAAATGAATCAGATAAATATTTAGAGGCTAGAAATAAAAGAACTGTGTCACTCAATTTATGTCAGCAAATTCAGTGCAAAGAAAAAGACATAAAAACATTTCAGGTATTTTTTACAAAATTGCTTTACTCAACAAATCTTAATGTTGCATTAACTATGTTAGTCAATTCCTTAAACACTAGTGTCTAAAATAGATATTTTTCCTTCCTTTACATAAACTGACTAGTTTTTATAATTTAATATTAAATAATATTTAAAAATATTTCAAATGTTCACCACAATGACTAAAATTTAAAAGACTGACAAATCAATATTAGGATCAAAGTGTGGACCAAGCAGAACCAGAACTTTCATAGACTATTGGTGGGAGTGTAAAATGGCACAACCTCTTTGGAAAAATGTTGTAATAGTTTTGTATAACACAAAACATACACTTTGCAGATGACTAAGCAAAACTAAAAAACTGATTGTAGATATTTACCCCTAAAAAATACAAAACAGGGGCGCCTGGGTGGCTCAGTCGGTTAAGCGTCCGACTTCGGCTCAGGTCATGATCTCGTGGTCCGTGGGTTCAAGCCCCGCGTCGGGCTCTGTGCTGACAGCTCAGAGCCTGGAGCCTGTTTTGGATTGTGTGTCTCACTCTCTCTCTGACCCTCCCCCATTCATGCTCTGTCTCTCTCAGTCTCAAAAATAAATAAACGTTAAAAAATTATAAAAAAAAATACAAAACAAAAAACAAACAAAACAAAAAAACCCTTATGTATCCAAATAAATATGTACCAGAATGTTTACAGTAGTTTTATTTGTAATAGTCCAAAACTAGAATTCACCTAGGTGTCCATCAATAGGAGAGTAGAAATAAACTATGGCATATTCATATGAAATACTACTCAGCAATAAAAAAATATTAAAAACATTGATACAGGTAGCAACATTAATGAATTGCAAAACAATATTCTGAATGAAAGTAGCTTTACAGAAAAGCTTACGTGCTATATTATTCCATTTATATTAAATTGTAGAACAAGTAAAACTGGTTTATTGTAACAAAAAAAATTAAAACAGTAGTGGTCTCTGGGGGTGGGTACAAGGGAAGAAAGCATGAGAAAACTTACTGGGATAATAATGTTCTATTATCTAATGTTCTATGATAGTAGTTTCTTTACAGATACCTTTTAAAATCAGCATAACAAGAAATTCCATCTTAGTTCTTTCTGTGACGCTCCTCCCATTCCTGAATATTATTTCACTATTCAAGGAATTCTAAGATACTCATAGAATGAGAGAGAGCCCCAGTTCCAATAGCTCAATGGTTATAATATAATGTATATAATGTGGCTACTATATTGCTGTGAAGTCTGGTCCTCTATCTTCTTTGGGGCTCTGTTGGGTGGACCGAGTGGATTCATAAATGCCAGGCCAGATGTGATTGTGGTGATTAATCTTTAAAGACACCCTGCAACCATGGTACTATTTCATGGTCCTATTTCAAAAGGGGGTAAGATATATGCCATTTGATAAAATTTCTACATCCTCATCCTCTTGCTGGCAGCAGCATATCTCTCTCTCTTCTAAGACTGGCCATTTATACCTTCTCCTCTTACAGTGTCAGCTTCTTGTCCCTCAGTAACAAGTGCCTAGTAATTTTTGTCTTTGATCCTAAAAGAAAAAAAAAATCATTAATAACTCTTTGAAGCAAGGGCTTCCATACTCATTAAAACAAAGCCCAGTCAACTTTGTGCTGTTGTGGAAGGAAAAATAGTTTTCATTCCTTCAATTCCCATGTAATATGGAGATCAAAATATGAACTAACATATAAATACATTATCTTGCCAAAACACCATGGTTGCAAATGCATACACCAAGAAATGACTAAGTTTCCTTATTTTGGAAATAGGAGTGTTTCCAAGCTTAAGCCAATTTATACTCTGAACATATCACCTAACTTGCACTTGTTGATTAAAAATAAAAATGAGGGAAAATACTACTAGAACAAGAAAAGTTTTTAAAAGTTTATCAATGCTGGAATCCCAGCTCTGGGATCTAAATGATATGAGATAGGGAACCTGGATAGCTCAGTTGGTTGAGCACCGACTTGAGTTCCACTCAGGTCTTGATCCTAGGGTCAGGGGATCAAACCCCATGTTGGGCTCTGCACTGAGCATGGAGCCTGCTTAAGATTCTCTCTCTCCCTCTCTTTGCTCCTCTCCCCTACTTGTGCTTTCTCTCTAAAAAGAAATAATAGGGGCGCCTGGGTGGCTTGGTCGGTTAAGCGTCCGACTTCGGCTCAGGTCACGATCTCACGGTCCGTGAGTTCGAGCCCTGCGTCGGTCTCTGTGCAGACGGCTCAGAGCCTGGAGCCTGTTTCGGATTCTGTGTCTCCCTCTCTCTCTGCCCCTCCCCTGTTCATGCTCTGTCTCTCTCTGTCTCAAAAATAAATAAACGTTAAAAAAAATTTAAAAAGAAATAATAATAAAAAATAATACAATAAATGAAATGAGATATATCAAGGAACTACGTAAAAGGGACAAAATATCAGTTTCTTTTATCAATTAGTAGGACTAGTCTTTCTAACACTGATTCTTAGAATTAGGCAAACTTACATACCTAAGAGATGGCAAACATGAATTTGGGAGAACTTTCCTTCCATGGTGGGGGGTGGGGTGGGGTCGGGAGCGGGCAGATTAAGAGATCCCCCCAAAAAAAGAAGCATAGTTCTGAGCTATGACTGGTTTACCTTCCCCAAATTTACCACTCATGTAATCAGCCACTTCCTCTTGGAAAGAAAGAGCAAAGGGTGGACGGAGGCCTGGAGCTGCACTAGTGGATGCTCCTGTGCAAGGAAAGGCATCACAAGTAGGAAGGAAGCATTTCCTTTTCACAGTTAATAAAGTTTTAGTAATGTTAATTGATCATTTTGGCATTAATCTGTGTCCCAAGTGACACAGAGGAGAATGAAGACACACTTAATCTAAGATTTTCAACATATGTAAATACGTTTCTGGCAAATGCTTTAATGGTATGCATAAATGAGAAAAAGGAAAATTTCTAAACAAAATTTTGAAATCAGTGAATGGACTATCGGAAAGATAATGAAAGAAAACATTCATGGCAATGATTTGGCAATAAGTGTTCTAGGCCAGCTAAGGTGGATGAATTTATTATCTCTGTGGGGATAAAAATAAATGAGATTGGGCTATCCAAGGATAGACTACACAGGTCCTACCAGAATCTAGTATGAAGTTCAGTAACCCAAGTGTACCAAACAGGCCTGAGCAGACACAGACATAATGGCAGAACATGGAAGAACTAGCAGCTATAAATTAATTCTCAGTGAGATGGATAAACAAAGGCACAAGACAACAGTTCAAAGATGAAAATTCTTTGGCAGGCAGAGTCAGGGTCTGAGGTCCCAAATATCTCCTATTTACCTAAACAACGTATTGAGAAACTATACATTTTGTATCAAACCTCTTCTAGGTAATGAGAATACAGCACTGAATAAAACATACAAAATCTCTGTGACATTCAACTTCAAGGAAGTAGACTATAACATAATATAAAATAACATGATATAATGGAGTAAAAAGTACAACAATTCAAATAAGTCAAGGCAGGCAGATGAGAATGGCTGGGTCTGGTGAGGGGTGAGGGTGGGCCTAAAGGAATCTTGGGGGATGTATGTTCCAGGTCAAGAAAATAACAACTGCAAAGATTTTAGGCAGATTTGTGCTTAGTGTGCTCATGAAACAAGTGCTTCAAGGCCAGAGTAAGAGGAAAAGGTAAGAGATGATATTAGAAGTTAGATACTTTCTGGGGTAAGGAGGACCTTGTAGGTCCAAGAAAAAGTGTTGTCCTTTATTCAAGTTTCTATCTAAAGCTCTTCCTCTTCCTCTTCTTCCTTTCCCAAACATTTCAGGCCTAGAGCCATTATAGGGGACAGAATAAGGTAAGCATACGCACTTGGGGGGTAGGCCAAGGTGGATCAGCCAGGTCTAAAAGCTTAAACAACAGAATATCCCCATAGGAATATGTAATAACTTGGGATATTACAGTGCATCCAGTATATCCACATGGGTGGTGTGGTATTCAGGAATTGATACATGGTGAAAATCCCAAAAGGATGAAGGGAGTTTCCATATGTAGCAATAGTCAAGTGTGGGATGTTAGAGCCCAAAGTGGTATGGGGGGTATAGCAGATATGAAGGCAGATTTGTTTCAAAGATGGGGATTGATAAAACAGTGAATATATTAAGGATAACAAGGGTCATATTTAAAGCAAAACATTATGGCTGCTGTGTGGATAAGGTGTTTGGGTTGAAGATGGAAGGGGGCAAGTATGAGAAAAAGAGAGGCAAGTTGAGATGCCATTTTAGTAAGTTAGAGGAAGATGGTGGCAGCTTGAATTAAGGATACAGTGGAGAAGCTGGTGAGCATCAAGTGGATTTGAGTTATCTTTTAGAATGATGATCTACAAATTTGCTGAATGTGGAGTATGTAGGACAGACAAAAGGTATAGGATGACTTCAAGGTTAGATAAAAGTTCTTAGATCACAAAGCATTCATTGCCATTCATTGATTCATTTTCCTCTTCTTGTACTACTGTTCCCATGTCTTAAGGTGTGATAATACTGCAGCAATATTATCAAACTAATTTAAGTCATTAAGAGATAAACTAGTCATAAGTTATAAAACTATACCATTTACAAAAGCCTCAACAAAGAAATTGCTGTTTAAATTCCATCAACAAGAATGTGCGAAGACATGTGGCATAGTGATTGGAGTTAAGTACTATGGTATTAGACAGAAATGGTTTTGGGTTGTAGCTCAGCCAATTATAATTTTGGGCAACTTGCTTAAACTCTAGAAACTCAGCATTCTCCTATGTAAAATGAGGGATAATACCACTTTAGAGGGTTGTATAAGGATTCATTGATGGTATAAAGTGGTTAGGATTGAGCTAAATATATTTGCAGTTACTATTAGTAATAGTAGTCGTGGCAGAAGTAGCATTGGGTGATATCTCCAAAGACTGAATAGATGATTCTCTCTTTCGTTTGAAGAAAATGTTAGGTTTAAAAATATGTGGGAAAAAAGTGGAGGAAACTAACAATTGCTTTCAAGGATTATCTTTGAAATGTATGACAATAGTTACTCATGTTTTCAAATCTTTTACATTATGCACATTTCTCATGGATGTGCATAATTTCTTATATTTAAAGGATGAAACATTAATTTTAATACTATGTTGGTCCAGAAAAAATTGCCTTAGATTATACTAGTGTTTCTAGTAATTTAGATACAAGCATTTGATATAACATTCACTCTAGGCAGGTAAATGTTCTTGTTGCTTAGAACAGAACTACTTCTTGCAATACATTCCTTCCCAATTCTATTTTATATTCTCTATTTACTATGCCTAATCATTATGCTAAGGCTCGTTTGAAAACAGTTGTTCTTAATTGTAAAATTGAACTGTGCCCCATTAAGCTCTTGCCTAGCTGCTTTTGAGATCCTTGGTGGTTTGGAATGTGGGGATGCATCCACATTTTCTCTCTGCCAGTTCCTTTTATCTTTTCTCTCTAATGCTATCCCTTCAGTGCTTCAGCTGCTAAGTGGTTCTAGCGTATGCCTGATATAATTTTCTGATGATGGATGCATTGTTCCCACTACTGATATGTCAGCAGGAATGCCACCTGTGTCTGAGAATTTGGGACCAGAAGGGTTGTGTGTTTTACTGAAGCAAGAGGGAAAATGCAGAATTAAATAGAAAGAAGCATTCCAGTTCTGTCTATTAACTTCTGATATCTAATTTTGCACCAAATATAACTGTAAAAAGAAAAAAAATGGAAATTATGTGAGCTTCAAAAATTAACCCACAAAAAGTTTTGAAATCTTTTTGACTCTTTTTAAAAATTGCAATATTTCAACTTTGCATACAGATGCTTATACACTTATTTATTCAATATTTGTGAATGCCTACTTTGTGCCAAGCATTTGTTCGGGTGCTGGGGATAATTTAGATATAGACTCACTCTCATAGAGCCTAGAATCTGCTATGCAGCGAAAAAAAAATTACCATATTAGATCTCCAGCTTCAAAAATAACAAGTTATTTTATTGTGATATTAAAACAATTAGCGTTACATAAAGTCATGTTAAAACTGGGTGAAATTCTTGCTACCTATATAAGCTTTATAAATTATTTAGCCATTGTGAGTTCAGGATGACAAAAAAATGAAGTGTGTTAGTCCCCCCCCCCCCCCATAAAATGAACACTGAATTCTAAGGAGGCTTCTAGATATCCACAAGGCTTTTATGAAAAGGAGAGGTCCCTGTGAATAAATTTGATCTGGGAGTTAGCCTGCACAATCAACCAGTGTGAAACTTGAAAGCTGGATTTACAATTTGGGTTCACAAAACTCAGTTCATTTGATACCAAAGTCATTGCAGCAATGATAGCATATGGTCCTTTAATGAAGTCAGAAACCCAACTTTCTAAACCTAATGTTGGGGTTTACACTAATTCTGTTTTGTTGCTACTGGATGGTGTATCATGCCATCTCCACCCCCTAGACCAACCACATTGTTACAGATTCTTCTATGGAGAAACTCGGTTTAGTATAGCACTTATTGACATGTCTTACATAGTAGACTTCCTGTTTCCACAAAGATGCCAGAGAAGGTTTGTCTGTTTGAGTTACAGACAAGACCTTTCCAATACTCAGTGAGATCTTTTATGTGGGTTCACTGGGGGTCTTTGGGGTTAGGAAAGAGAAAGAATTTCACTCTTTTATCATGTGCTTCACACCTGTCAACAAAAGAATACCAGAAGTATCAAAGAAAAGCATGTAACAAGAGTCAGTCAGGAATCACATGTAAACTTCTTTTTATTCAAATTATCCTATCCACCTAACCAATACATTAAAGAATAGTTATCTTCAGTTCCATGGAGACAAAAGTGTATATTTTAAAAGACAAAATTTGTGTATTTAATGAAGTCATAATGCATTTGTGTGTGTGTGTGTGTGTTTGTATGTTGGTTGTACATTTTGTATTTTTGTTGTCATTTGAGATTAAATAAAAAATAAAACCAAATTCCAACACACTGAGATATACCCGAGAATGCAGTTAATGTCAGTTCCTTTCCTCTGTAAGGATATCATCAACCAGTTTAAGTGGTTCCTTCCAGCCTCTATTACTCACTAGCATATTAGTCTGTTTTATATCCTCATATCCCTTAATTCCTCCTGAAATTATCTTGTTTCTCTATTTGTTTATTGTTCATCTTTCTTTGCCAATTTTCACGATAGAAGAATCTACTTACCTTTTGTTAAAACTGTGGTTAGGATAGTGGCTAGAAAAGGGTGAGGGTGTACCCACTATTTTAAATGAATAATCAGTCTCCTTTAGATGAAATGAGACTGGTTTAGATGTGTTTGTTTTCATTTTTTTCATTAAAAATTTTTTTAAGTTTTATTCATTTTTTCAGAGACAGAGACAAAGCGTGAGTGGGGGAGGGGCAGAGAGAGAGAGGGAGACACAAAATCCCAAGCAGGCTCAAAGCTCTGAGCCGTCAGCCCAGAGCCTGATGCGGGGCTCAAACCCACAAACCGAGATCATGACCTGAGATGAAGTTGGACACTCAACCAACTGAGCCACCCAGCCACCCCTAGATGTGAAAGTTTTCAAAAGAAAGTAAAAAGTTTCTTTAGCTACCACTTGCTATAAGAAAGGTTTATTAGAAAAAAATATACATATATAATAAAAATTATTTTATTATTTTAAAGTAAATATTTCAATTAAATCCTCCTTTATTTGTGATTTCATTAACCAAGATATTCAGTTAAGTGAAACTTCATATGTATATAATATAATGGTGATTTAAATTCACAATGAAAAGACTGAGAAATCACAAGGTCCTGAAATATTTTCTTATCTACAGAAAGTAGAAATTTATTTAATAAAGTTTTAGAGGTTAATGGAACTATTGAAATTTCTTATCAATCATGAAGGGTACTCAGTGTCCTTTAATTAGAATATTTAATTGGTTAGTACATTCAACTTATTATGATAAAATATGCCTTAGTACCTTGTATTTGGTGAGCCTTGTTAAAAATAACTGATTTTCTAAAATTGCTGTTATTCAAACACTAAAATATAGGACCACTTTGAACTAGATAATCACAACTGACAAATAGCATTTGTGTTTGTATTTCCCTTCAAGAACCCCATTGGTGGTGATAAGGGAAATGGGACTCTAAAAAAGATGTTTTATATTTATTAAATATGTTAGCTCTGCAGTGCCCAATAGAAATCTGTGCAGTTTTTAAGGTCTTCTGATAGATCATAAACAGTAGTGGTTATATTGCCCTACAGATTCCTGAGATAGTAGAAACTTCCTGAGGACCTGGAAACTACTTAATTCTTCCATCCCTAAGCCTTCAGACATGACTTTTTCCTTCTGTTCCTCTCTTTCATTCTTATAAAAGTGGTCTGTATTTTGATTTCATCCCTTCTTTTCTAAAGAGTTTCTTGAGTTAGCAACTTTCTCAAGTCCAAGTCATTCCCTGATTCTCTGCTCACATTTCAAATGAGATATCCACACTTAAGCCTCTCATTTGGTGTGATTCTTCAGGCCTACAGATGATCTAGGGAACCTTCCTTGTCTGCAGCCTCCAGGCCTGCCTCTGGCTGTTGGCTCTCCTCTGAGTTTATCTCAGTGTCCACATAATGTTATATATTTTCTATGAGGAACACGATATGATTAAGTAAGGAAACACAAATCTATACCTGGTGTCTTGACTATATGGCATCCTATTGTCACTCCTTATGTCCAGAGAGATTTCCCCTTAGTACTGTTCACCAAACACAAGGCAGGATACTTTCCTATATCATTTTCCCTGTTGCTTTTTCATAGTACATTTCACACATTGTCATTAAATATAAATGTGTCAGTTTATTCTTTTTCTGTCTCACCAATGAATGAATGAAAGGGGCAAATGCATACATTCAATATGCTTGGCTTTCAGCTCTTTTATGCTCCCCTTTTATTGTTTGGAACACAAACAATATTGTTATGAAAAAGAGAAAAAGAAATAGAGTCAGGCAGGATTGAAGAAGTATGATTAAGCTGATAAACCTAATTTTATAAAATCTTAATTTAAAAAATCTTTATAAAAACTTAATGGTATGTTATTACTGTTTTGCTTTGAAGAAATTTCATTGAGTCGTTGGATATATCTCTTGTTTTTATATATTTAGAATTCTTTCCCCCTGTTTCTCAAGATAGAACCCTTCTCTTCCTTTGGGACACTGCACTCTTGCCCTCCAGATAAAAATGTGAATTATATTGCCTCATCTGTATTATTGTAAATGACCAAAGCTGGTTCATCAGATTGTTGAATACCCCTGAGAACTGTGATTGATCTAGTTCTGACAGGTACCCAAGCAGACCCAATTACAATCTTTTTCATAGTGAATGATATGATGTTAGCACTAAATACTTTGTAAGCCTAAAGCTACTACAGCCATTTTGCCACCACAAGAACACCTGATTAAGAATTCAGCAAACACAAAGGGCAAAGACATTCCAAATGACCTCTTTCCAACTTCAGATCCAATCAAGCCTAATACTCCTGGAATTTTCAGTTATATGAATCAATCTTACTAGCTTAACAAAGTTCCTTAAGTGTATTCCAATGATTGCTCAAAGCCCAACTCAAAATCCATTTTCAAATATAATTGTCATCAAACCCAGTATGCATTCTCCCTTACAGATGATCTCTACACTGGTCAATTTTCTTTGGGAAAGTAAAAGTAAATGGTAAATGTTTACACATTGACTAAATAGTATTAATTATTTATACTTTTGATGAAAGGGAAAAATAGGAATGATCCATGAGAATTTTTCCTTGGCCACATCAGCTTAGGGCAAGTGGTCCCTGTTGGTAACATGTTATTTTTATCAGCACTGCTGCTTCTAAAAGGGTACAATATGTTTATAAAAATTGTGGAGAATATACATTTTTTACCAACCTGAATCCATTCATTTTAGTCACAAGCCAATGCTTGCCAGCATTATTATCTGTCATTCATATCTGTCTTATAGGAAGAAATCAGTATCGGTAGAAATTCACATGTTGAGCCATTCCCATACTTTTGCTTGACCAATGTTTTCATTTGTTAGCAGTTTAATTTTTAAACCAAAAGAACCTTTCTTAACATGTAAAGTTATCCAAAAGTCCTATATAAATTATTAATTTATTAATATAAATTATTATTTTAGCTAAGCCAGGGATAGTTCTGACTGATATGAGAGTGGTAGATGTACACTTTGGCCTTTTAGACCCCTTCACTCCTATGTCACTTTGGGGAAGAGTATAGGGCTTAGTGAAGCTCTTTGAAATCCACTGGGATTTTAAAAGTGTGGGTCAAAGTGAAAAGGTAACCAGCAGATTAGTATTGCACCCAGGTAGTATATTTTTATCATCATCACATCATTTGTTGGACATTGTCTTTTTAAATGTCATAAATTGAGGAACACATTTTTGTTCTGTTTTGTTTGTTTTTCTAAGAACAGTTGTCTGTGGAAATGTATGCTATCTCCTTGCATGCTGGTCTGCTCACTGAAAAGGTGGCAGTGACCTGATAGATATGAGAAGGAATTTATTTTGCCTAAGAGATCGCATGGTTAATGGAACATTAAAAGATTGATTCTTATGATTAACAGAACAATTTCTTGGAAAATACGGTTTGCTCACAGCAAGAATGCAATGGAGGTTTGGAAGAGGTGTCTTAAGTGTCAAAACAGAGTAATATTTCAGAAATATCCACAATAAGTAAAGTGAATTAGTGGGAATGGCATATGAAAATTTCCATCAGTAAGGAGTTTATTGTTGCATAAGAAACATGCTACAACTGCCATAGCAAGTTTCTGTTTATTTTTATTTTTATTTATGGCCTACTTTGCATAACCCCAAAGCCATCTCCCCAAAGAGAGTTCTGGGAAAAAAAAGACATTGAAGCCTGTATGGCTCAGTCGGTTAAGCATCCAACTCTTGATTTCAGCTCAGGTCATGATCTCATGGTTTGTAGGATCAAGCTCCACATCAGGCTCTGTATGACATTCCTGACCCCCACTCATGGTCTCTCTCTCTCAAGAAATTTAAAAAATGTTTCTGTGTGTGTGTGTGTGTGTGTGTGTGTGTGTGTGTGTGTAAAATAGGTTCCTTTCCCTAAAGTACAGATGAAATACATGGTATATATTTTTGTAAAATATTCGTTGCTCAAACACCCTATGTTCCTAATGCATGTGTGTCTGGGAGCAGATTGTTCAGGGGAGATGGTTCATAGCACTACAGCCAAAGGTAACCAATGATAACCTGTGCTTACACATCAACACTCTCTTCTTTTCCTTTCTTGTGTTAATTATATGTTTCCTTCTTAAGGACCACTCTGTTTTAAAATAAGAAACCATCAGCAATATTTATTATTAAAGCAACATAAAATACTTTTCAGATAAGAATCACATTTTATCTTCTGGTGCAGTGCTCTGAAAAGATGTGAACAAAGTTGGCTCTTTAGTAGCCTAGCAAGAGCATGTTGGTTTGAGGGAGATAATTTTTTCTGTATTCTCTGTATTTCAGGCAATGAAATTGTATCTGGAATCAAACTTATATGTGGCTTTTGTTGATAATGGCTTCATGAACGTATTTTTACAAAGTTTATGATGTGGTCTGATTCTGAAACATTTCAAAGCTAAGGATCAGTCACACAACACCCTTTGTTTTGTGTCATAGAGGCAAAAAGTAGCCAGGAGCTTGTTAATGTGGAGAGAACCCAGGCTGGGAGTATGAAAATGTAGGTTCTTTTCTCACGTCTTCCCCTAATTGAAAACTGATGTTTTTGTCAAGTCTCTTAAGTTGCAAAATTCACAAAAGCACTCTAGCTAGCTCATACAAGAAGGACTTATGGTAAAGATTTATTAGGATGTCTAAGAGGCTACTAGAGACAGAAAATGAGATAGACTTCATGGAACCAGGAGCTGGAAATGGAAATTAAAAAAAAATTATATAGGGGTGCCTGGGTGGCTCATTTCATTAAGCACCCAACTCTTGATTTCATTTCAGGTCATGATTTCACAGTTCATGGGTTCAAGGCAGGCATTGGGCTCTATACTGACAGCTTGGAGCCTTCTTGGGATTCTCTCTCTCTCTCTCTCTCTCTCTCTGAAAAATAAATAAAAATAAACATTAAAAAATAAAGAAATTTATATATATATATATATATATATATATATATATATATATATATATATATGGAGAGAGAGAGAGAGAGAGAGTTAAACATGGTGTCCATGTTACTAACCTTAGCTTTGACCAGATATGTTTTATCCATTCAAGTGTAAGTAATTGGGATTGTTGGGTGGCTTCTATTCTTACTATGAATCATTATATCAGAAAATAATAAATCTCTAAAATCATTGGAATGTAATGTAGATAACTATGTAGAAGGCCATATTCCACTTCACACAGTAAAACTTAGTTGGATTTTCCCACTAGATACTATAGCTGTATCTCCGAAGTCTTCAAACATCTAATTCTGGGATTCTTTTTTTTTTCCTCCCTTCTGTCCCTGAAACAGCTTCTAATATTCTCTCCATTTTTCAGATCTCAGCATGGCACAAAACTATCTCCTTCAAACTGCATGCTACGCACACACCCACACCCACGCAAACAGACACACAGGAATAGTAAAATTAACACTGACCATGCAGAGGTGCCCGGGTGACTCAGTCAGTTAAGATTCTGACTCAACTTCAGCTCAGGTCATGATCTCAGAGTTCATGAGTTCGAGCCCTGCATCGGGCTCAGCAGACAGTGCACAAAGCCTGTTTGGAATTCTCTCTCCCTCTCCGCTCTTCCCCACCCCAATCCCACTAGTGTGTGCGCACTCTCTCTCTCTCTCTCTCTCTCCCTAAAAATAAATAAATAAACTTAAAAAAATATTAACCATGCATTATTCTTCGAACTTGCCATCCTAGAGTGGGAACCAAAAGGCTGTTCTTGGTTTATTTTGATAGTTATATTCACTGAAAGTGTTTGTCATCTGATTCCATTTGTTGAAGAGGTAGTACATTGGGATGAATTTACACTATGGATGAACTTCTCTTGCTTTAACAGGCCTCAGTCTTGGGTCAATCTTTTATATAAAGTGTGTAGGAGAAATTGAGTGTGGCTGAAAATGGACTCATATTCAAGGCAGATATAGGAATTTATGTAAGTAAATTCACATCTCTAAGGATTTAAGCTACTCCCATGATAACTTAGAATGTTAAAAAAAATTCTGTGAGATAAAAATATATAAATACATAAATATATGGCATGACATTTTATTTTACATGGCATCTTATGTAATCTGTCAAATCAATGTCAATATTTTAGTAATCACTTTAACAACAGTTCTTATTTCTATTTTAAAAATATTTTTCCATCATAATACAGTTGATTTCTCCCAACATCCAGTAATCATAACATGAAGTCAATGCATTGTCATTATATATAAGAAGCAAGCTTCTGCTTTTTAGCAACATTTCTTTAGGTAAATGTTTATGAATTTGTTGTTGTTGTTGTTGAAAATGGTCTAAGTATTGAAGTTCAAGTCCATTGTTTGGCTGATCATTGTCTATAATTTGGAATCTCTATCTCCATTCCTACAACAAATAGACAGTACTGATCAAACCACATGTTTACTAAACATATTTATAATATCAAAAACTCCAATGAAAGGATATATGCATTTTCTGAATACAATTGATATTTGAGTAGTATCAGCAAAATGAACTAGGCATAAATTGCAAAATAAACTCAATAATATAGTTATCAGATAATAAAGTTATGATAACTGTATCTTTTCTTTATTATCATAATGTCCTATTAGGTCAAATATATGTAGTTTAAACTGGTCTCTAATGTAATTATGTCTTTTTAACAGGTATTTTAGTCATAAACTTAAAATTAATTTAAAAAAATATTCAAGTTCACCACCAACCATTGTATATATAGAGATGACCAAGTCATATAGTCCTTAGTCATATAGTCATATAGTCAGTCCTTAGTCCAAGTCATATAGTCAAATATTCAAGTTCACCACTAACCATTGTATATATAGAGATGACCAGTGTGGTAAGTATATCCTCAGAGATACACATTATTTATAACAGAAAATTTGGAACAAACTTACTTTTTTTGTTTATTTATTTTTGAGAGACAGAGACAGAGCATGAGCAGGGGAGGGGCAGAGAGAGAGGGAGACACAGAATCCAAAGCAAGTTCCAGACTCTCAGCTGTTGGCACAGAGCCTGACCTGGGGCTTGAACCCATGACTTGCAAGATCATGACATGACCTGAGCTGAAGTTGGAAGCTTAACAGTGAGCCATCCAGGCTCCCCTAAACATATGTTTGTTAACAAAACATTGTCCAATCAGGGAATTGTCAAATAAATTTCAAATAGATTATTATACTTTAACTTTCTGGATACATTAAATATGATGTATCCAAATGTGTGTACTATGAGAAAACACACACAATAAAGTTGTTATGAAGAAAAGCAGGACAAAATATATTAATTCTATATTATCTCAGTTACACACACACACGTTAAAAATGAAGTGAGATAAAATGTGGGGGAGAGAAAACATAGCAGTTTCTGTGGGCTGGTTGTTTAGATCTGGTAAGTGGTGGAGCACAGAATACTGCCCTGCAAGGTTCCAGAAATAAGGCAGCACATGCATGAAGGAGCACAGAGTGGAGAGGGTGTCACTACAGACTGAAGGAAAGGCTGAGAGCATAATAACACTTTGGCCCAAATATGTGGATCTTGTTCCTCTGGAGTTCAATAGCCATGAATTACCATCCCTGAATTCTGAAAACCTCCCAGAATTATTAAAATACTCCCCTTAAAAAATGTTTCCCTTGGGGCGCCTGGCAGTCGGTTAAGCGTCCGACTTCAGCCAGGTCACGATCTCGCGGTCTGTGAGTTCGAGCCCCGCGTCAGGCTCTGGGCTGATGGCTCAGAGCCTGGAGCCTGTTTCCGATTCTGTGTCTCCCTCTCTCTCTGCCCCTCCCCTGTTTATGCTCTGTCTCTCTCTGTCCCCAAAAAAATAAATAAACGTTGAAAAAAAAATTTAAAAAAATGTTTCCCTTTTACTTAAACTGCTTAAATTCATTTTCTATTACTTATAGTCAAAAGAGCTTTAACTGAGGTAAAATTTTTTTCAATAAGTAAAGAATAAAAATCAATACTTTTTTAGAAGCTTATATACTTTTATTGCACCTTTTGATGTCCAAGAGTAGCTAGCAGATATTTTTGCTTAATAACCTCAAACAACTCTCTTATCATAATATTTATAGTGCTATCAAATGTAGGGAGTACATTTTAAATTCAGCTTGAAAGCCAGATTGCTAATTTTCAGTTTCTAAGAAGGCTGACCTTATTGAGGAAACCACTTTGAATTGCAAAACACATTCCTTGAGCATGCTATCCAATAGAACTTTCTATGATGATGGAAATATTCTATGTCGTGCTGTGGTAGTCAGTAGACATTGGTGATTATTGAGAATGTGAAAGGTTATCTAGTGTGATTGGGGAATTAATTTTTAAGTTTTATTTAATTTTAATCAATATAAAGACAAATAGCTACATGTGGCTAGCAGCTTATAGCAGATAGTACTACCTTTGAGTGTACCTAGGAAAAGTAGAGATATAATTTAGGCTACATTACCCTCAGAAATCACAACTATCTCTTGTTTTCTTGTGTTTGGATGGCTCCTGGTTTATGAGATTTTAGCAGATATGTTACAGATTGAATCTTGAAAATAATTTCTCTTTTATTCAGTTTATCCTATATTCAAAAAATACCGAAAAATTAAAAGAAATCCAGAGTAGGCTTCCTACTTCAAATAATATTAGTCTTATTAAGAAAATGAAACAAAGTTAGAGGAAAAAAAGAAACAAAATGCAGGAAATAGCAAAAGCATATCAAAGAGTAACCAATTGATAAGGAGTTCCTACTGTTTTCTAGGGAAATAATATTTGTTTAGAAAATCACATAAATTTTGAAAATGTGTCTGAAAAGCACATTGTGGTTAGTAAACCATCACATTAGTAAACTCATAAGCATTTTTATACAGTATTTCTGATCTCAGGAGTTGGATAAAAAATGACTTAGAAACAAATTATAATTATAGCTTGTGATGGGAGGAAAGATATGATTTTTAAAAACAACTGTGTGTTATAATAATTACAAAGAGGGAAATATCACTCTGGCACAGGTGGACTAGAAAAACATAAACAACTTTAGGTAGGACCTAGATAATTGACAAGGTGAGAAAAGAGTGTGTTTGGAAAGAAATATAATAAAAATGCATAGTGAGTATATTTATAGGGCTGTGTGGGTACAACAGTGGAAAAGTTGGACAAAGAAGAATCCAGACACTTACTGGACTAGGAGCACTGAGGTATTTAGACTTCAATGCAAAGTCAATGTAAGTCCCAGAAAGTGTTAGAATTCACCCACGTATCTAGGGTTGTCCATTTAACACTTGCAAACATGTCTAGTATCTCTACTTTGGGTTTCTTAAGGATTTTCTCTTCAACTTAATCAGACATACTCTATTTTATAAATAATAAAATTTGATTCTTTCAAAAATAAAATATTTATTGAGTATAAAAAATTAATAGTAAGCTACTTTTTTTATAACTAAAAAATGCTCTCCAAACAATGTTCATACTTGGAAGGAAGCCTGAATGTCACCACTTCAGATTTTGGTCAAAGTTGTGTTTTGTTTCTTGGGTTTTATTTTGGGGGTGGGGGATGGGTTCAAATACAATGCTTTGACTGAGGTCTTCCTGAAAATAATTCTTGTACCAAATGTGAGAGAAAAAACAAACAAAAACCTTACCTGGCTTAGAAAGCAAATTATGTAAAACATCGTGAGT
This sequence comes from Acinonyx jubatus, assembly GCF_027475565.1. Classification (NCBI taxonomy): domain Eukaryota; kingdom Metazoa; phylum Chordata; class Mammalia; order Carnivora; family Felidae; genus Acinonyx; species Acinonyx jubatus. The sequence goes on along the minus strand of NC_069382.1, from coordinate 127,081,356 downwards.
TAATATTGCTTCAAATTCACTCACATCAATCTACATTTATTTACCATGATGCTTATATACATTTAATGAAATGGTGTTTTGTACAAAAGCATACAGAATTCCAAACAGAAGAGCAAAATAAAATTGTAAGCATACTCTAGGAGGCAAAGAGGTGAGGCCCGTGTTTTCATGTTCATTCTAAAATCGGTCTTTGACTAAATTAAATAGTAAAAATCAAAAGGTTTTTGCATGTTCTTTTTAAGCTTGTCCAGTAGAACTTTGTGTGGTAATTGCAATATTTTCTGTCTGCACTGTCCATCAGTAACTAATGGTCACTTGTGACTATTGAACCATTGAAATGTGACTCCTGTGACTGAATTTTTTATTTTATTTAACTTTAATTAATTTAAATTAAAATAGTCTAGGTTTGTAAGTTTATCTCTATAAACAGCCAATTCATATCACATAGGCAAAAAGTATCAATAATTAGGAAATCAGAAAAGCCAAGTGTAAGTCTTGAAATTACCAGCATTATATTCCCTATATGCATTAGTATCCTTCTCTTTAATTGTGTCCCAACTGTGCTGAAATAATTTAGGCATTAAATATAGAGAATATTTCCCTTCTAAACCACTAGCTCCTTTTCTTGTTGTAATTTTTTTAAAGTTTAATTCCTTCAAACTGAGGAGAGACTATAATGAGAAAGCAAATTTAACAATAGACTTGATGTTGACTCTCAGAACTAAGAATGTAAAATATGTGGAGCCACCTGGGTGGCTCAGTAGGTTAAGCGTGAAACTCTTGATTTTGGCTTAGATCACGATCTCACAGTTGTGAGACTGAGCCCCGTGTTGGGCTCTGTGCTGGGCATGGAGTGCTTAAGATCCTCTCTCTCCCTCTCCCTCTGCCCCTTCCCTGGTTGAGTGTGCATGCCATGCTCTGTCTCTCTCTCAAAAAAAAAAATTAAAAATATGTGTATTAGGGGTGCCTGGGTGGTTCAGTCAGTTAAGTATCTGACTCTTGGTTTCGGTTCAGGTCATGATCTCATGGTTTGTGAGTTTGAGCCCTGTGTCAGGCTCTTCACTGATCATATGGAGCCTTCTTGGGATTTTCTGTCTCCCACTCTGTGTGCCCTTTCCCTCTGCTCTCAAAAATAAATAAGCAAACATTTAAAAAAATATGTGTATTAGGTAATTTTTGGAACAGGCAGTATCAAACATCTGCAGTTTTCCATCGAATTCTATTTAGATACCACTAGATGGCTTCCCTCTTAAAAATAAGGTTTATGTCAAATCAGAATGTTCTTAAACACCTATAAAATGTCTTAATTTTATTTGTAAAAATAATAATGCTTTTAGAGGTTCATATCACAGTAAGTTAGAATTCTTGAAATAAAATGTTATCATGACAGGATTTTATCCTGATGAAAGAGATATGAACACCTCCACACATAGTTAACCCTTGAACAACACAGATTTGAAGTGTGTGGGTCCACTTATACATGGATGTTTTTCAATATGGTACATATGGTACTCTAATGTATTTTCTCTTCCTTATCATCTATTAAATAACGTTTCTCTAGCTTTATTGTAAAATGCAGTATATAATGCATATAACATACGAACTTTGTGTCAGTTGACTGTTTATGTTGTCATTAAGGCTTTCAGTCAACAGTAGGCTATTAGTAGTTAAGTTTTTGGGGTGTCAAAAGTTAAACATGAATTTTTGACTGTCCAGGGGTTTGGCACCCGTAACTACTGTGTTGTTCAAGGGTCAACTGCATATTAGTTTAAAAATTCAAGAGTATAAATTAAAACTCAGGTGTTATCATAATGGATACACATCTATGTATTTTTCTTTTACTTAGGAATAAAAAAGAAAGGTGTATTTTGTTTCTGCATGTCAAGAGGATAAATGAGATATTCATTTTTTAAAATATACTCTAAAATAAGTAACAACATTTTAACCGAATACTGGCAAGAACCCATGATAGAAGGCATAAGGTCTATACCTTCTTTCTCTCTGTTACTGACATGTATGAGTATTTGTGGCTATAACCTCATGTGAATTCGCTTTGAATCTCTTGTGTATTCAAGTGCAGGGCTTACAGTCAGAATATGGTTTAAATGCTAATCTTGATACTTTTAATCTGTGTGATATTGGGTAAATTGAGTTCCATTGTATACTCAGAGAAAAATTTGGAATGAGATTGGAAGGAGCCATTAATAAGTCATTCTTGTGGCAGAGTCTGAATACCTAACCTTCTGAGGTCAGACACTGACACTGCAAGGACAGAGCAAATGGGAGATAATAATATATAGTCTGCATAAGAGAAATGAAAATAATTTGTAAATTGACAGACAAAATATATGAGCAGAACAAAATCCCTAAAATGAATGAATAAGGAAAGTAAAGGAGTAAATGAAAAAAGACAATGGGAGTGAGATACATTAAAGAATTGGTCAAGGCAAAATATAAGGTAGGAAGTAATGGTGTGTCAGAAACAGGTGTCACAAAATGTATGGTGGGGTGGATTAGTTAACTTGAAAGGATTAACCCATATATTAATATAAACTAATATTATATATATTATGTATATTAATACATGTTAGTATTTATTAAGTTTGAATTTCTGGTGTAGTTATTTGTGTGACATAGCCATGGTAAACCTTTGGAATATGCAGAAGAGAAAAATTAAGGGTTTAAAAAATCTGAAACTAAACTAAAAAACATCCCCGCAATTTAATTTAAAGATAATGCTATTAAATACAATAGGTCAGATTTCTACATGAGTTAGTATTGGGGGGGGAATTTATCTGGGCCAGACTATTAACAGAATGCTCTTTTTTGGGATCATCAATGATAAATAATTTTGTAGTGTAGTGATTAAGTACATGGATGCACTTTGAAGTAATACTGTGCAAATATGACTAACACTGACTCTGTGACTTGAAATAATTTAATACATTTTTTTCTTCTTCTTTTCCTTGAAGAGATAGCTCTAGGTATATATGGATTGCACATTGGAGCTCACTGTTTAAATAAAATAGTGTGGTCCAACAGCTGGGAACATTACATACTCTAGATCAAGATTATCTCATTTTGAATATCACTTCAACTGTTACTGGTCATGTGACATTGAGCAAATATATCTCAGCCTCAACTATACCATCTGTAAAATGGCCATAATAATCATAACAGATATAGTTAGCACACAAATGTGAGAATTAAATGAAGCAACCCACATAAAACTTTTAGCAAAGTGTCTAGCATGCCTGAATACTCAAAAGTTACCCCCTATAATTTTATAGATTATAAATTGTATAATCACTCATTGTTTTATATTTGTAAATATGAATGCCATTTCATACTGATGAGCTGTTTTCTACAATTTATTTTTAGTTATTTATCTAAAATATATAAAACCTAAATGCTAGTTTTGTATAGTAGTTCACAATTTTTATACCATAAAAGAGTTGAAAAGAGCTACAATTAAACAACAGACAGTATTTAATAATAAATGAAGAAAACTAGCAAATAAGGCATCAACAAGTAGAAAATTGAGTAAAAAAATGACACTTCGTGATTTCTCTTAACTGAAGTCTAGTTATTAACTAAGAGAAGCACTGGAAAACCTTTATTTGTAAGTGTGTGTCTTGATTTTAATAGTATTTTGTTGTGTATATGTATGAAGACAAAATACCTGTTTTGCAATGGAAAGACATTTCATAAAATATTTAATTATAATGCAGACTCTCAAAATAGTGTCTATGAATTTATTTGCTTTTTTAAAAGATACCAAATATAAATTTTGAGAATAAATCTCAAATTGTTACTAATTCTCTAGCTCAGTTGGTTAAGTATGTATTTTTTAATAGGATCAGTGTGAATAAGACAGGCTATGTATATAAGCAAAGAGAAAAAATAACAAGAGAATAGTGTAAACTCATCACTTAATATACACACACACACACACACACACACATACACACATAATACGCACGCACACACACACACACACACACACACACACACACATACCATGCCTATCCACAACCAGATTCACTCAATGTCCAGGGAACTTCCCAGCTCCTTCTCTCATAATTAAAGAATCCCTATACAAAACAGGAAAAGGAATAGAAAACACTTTGAGAAGATTGGAAAATTGTCACAATTTGAGTAAACTTATGTTGGGGAATCCTGCTATTTGTTTTTTTTTCAAGTAAGGTATAATTTTAAATAGAATAATTATTCAGTATTCTTGAAAACTAACGAACACTTTTTTTTTAAGAAATATATTTCTAGTTTTTAAAAGCAAGTACCTGTTTCTTTGTTTAGGAAACCAGATTTGCAAGACTGTATACAAAGGAAACACACATATTATATATATGTATATATAAGTTTGTGTGTGTGTGTATACACACGTATTTATTTATACACTAAAAATTTAAATATTTCAGCTTCTTACATAAAGTATACCAATATTAAAATTTACATAAGCATAATATAAGCTGATTATTTAAACATAACAATCTGAAAATAAATCACATTTAAAGAAAAACACTTCTTTTTTAAAAAATAAATTATTTTGGAACTATATCCCCATTGTAAATCAAATATAACCCATTAAACAACAGAAAGAATACAATCATTTTTCTATTTATGTTACAAAAAGTATTTTCATTTTTCTTTTCTAATATATTTATTAACTAACAGCATGACTAACAGCATTTTTATTAACTATAAAAAACCTTTTCATTGTTATATTTTTTATTGTAAATTGAATAAAGATGGAATGTGTCCCCTTCACCTCACAGTCAAAAACTAGCAACAAGAAAAAAATATATACAAATACGTGTAAAACAAAGACTATCTATATCAATGAACCAAAACAAATGAGGAATAGGTGAGAAATGTCTGGAGGTTCAAACAGGGTCTGTGAAGATACCTTTAAGCTAGCCCTAGGAGGGTGATTTCAGCTAAAACTAGCAAAGCATAGTTCTTTAAGGTTTGTTACAAGTCTTAAGCAGGAAAGATAACAATCCTTTATCTGGAACATCAGGAAGCTGACTGAACAGGCTAGCTTTGGGAATTTTCTGTAACTGATTTGACAACAAGAAGCCTAGCAGAATAGACTAGTGATAAATCACATTGAATCACCCTTGGTGTGGCAAACACACAACCTCTGCACTGTAAGCAACATGCAACTGCCAATCTCTGATGGCAGAGGAAAAGTAAAGGCTGAAAGAATTCATTCACACACAAAGCCCTGTATTACCTGAAACTTCAGAATGAATTAGGAAGGATTATTGCCAGTTGGCAATGCAACAATGGCCTTAGAACCTCTTTCAAAGAAACAAAACAAAATCCTGCAAAAGAGAACTGAAGGAATGAAATATGAATACATTATTTTTAGATCTAATGTAATGAATACATTATTTTAGATCTATTTTTAGATCTAGATTATTTTTAGATCTAGATTATTTTTTGATCTAGTCCCAGAACTAAAATAAAATAATAATTATAATAATAATAATATAGAGAACTCTTTTGAGCATCTGGGGAAAATTCTCTAGTCGTTTGAGGGGACAAAAATTATGTTATGCTCAAACTTCTTCCTAATGGCATTTAGTTTTAGAATTTTGAAGATTAATTATAATTTTCTGAAAGTTTGATCTGATTATTTTACACACAGCCAAACATTTATTCAGGCACTGAAGCAACAAAAAAAAGTTAGTGAACATTCAAAAATGCAAAGAGACATTTCCCATGAGCTGATAAGAAAGTCCTATGTAATAAATTTCAGCCAACTGAGTGATGGAGAGAGAAATTACACCAAAAAAAAAATGGGACAATGATTGAATCCTTTAAGTGTAGAGCAAGAATTACAATGAGTATGTGATTTCAGAATACTCATAAATATACGGAGCCTTTAGTGAAAAAATGATACAGCTTACAAGGTTTTGGAGAGGAGACGATAAAATAAGTGGGAGATAGCTCATTTTTTTATAGTCAAAATAAACAAATTGTTAGTTACAAGGTAAGCACTGAAAAAATGATATGTCCAATTAAAGCCAAATGGATAATGGATATAGAACAAAGTAGAATAATTGGAAACATACTGACACTGATTGAAAATATCCTAATTGCTCATTCTATTGATTAAAAAATTTCTTCTTAAGAAAACATTGTAAAACAATGGAATATATATTATTTTTAATTTCATATATATATATATATACATGTATATATGCAAGAGGGGGTAGAGAGACAGGAAAGAAAATATATCTTAGAATATATCTTAGAATATCTTTAAAAATATCTCAGAAAAATATCTTAGAAAATATAAGATATAGAGAGGCTAGATGGTGCAGTAGTAGAAGGACTCTAGGCTTGCCTTGCCACTTGAACACAGCTAGATAAAAATAAAATCATTCTGAATACTCAAGAAATCTATCTGAGGACTGACAGAGAAAAATGCACAACGCTGTGGAAAGTGCTGCTTTTCTAGGGCAAGTGTGCCTGAGAACCAGAGCAGTGGGCCCCTCCCCCAGATCAACACAACACTCCCGCCCCTGCATGCACCATGTATACTGACCATAGAGTGCGGCAGAGTTTCAGCTCTAGGGGAAATAGCATTAAGTCTCTTTTAATAAGCAGACTAAAGCAATTTGGTTAAAGCTCACCTCACTCAGGCAAGTTCCAAACACTTCCCACTGCAGGCAAGGAGAAACTCTGTAGAGGACTGACCTGAGAGAAAGAGCAGCCAACACAGAACAGCAGAGTGCATATAGCACACACCAGAAACACTTCCTGAAGTGTCAGACCCTCTACAGTATGTGACCTCTTCTTTATAAAGCCATTGCTCATAGGAGCAGGAAACCTAACAGGCTTTCCTAACACACAGAAGAAGACAGAGACCTAGACCAGATGACAAGCTGGAGGAATTCCTCCCAAAAGAAAGAGCAAGAAAAGGTAATGGACAGGCATCTAGTCAAAACAGATATAAATAATATGCTTAGTCCATAATTTAAAGCAAGAATCATAAGGATACTAGCTGGGCTTGAGAAAAGCATAGAAGACACCAGGGAGTCCCTTACCTTAGAGATAAAAGACCTAAAAAAGTAGTCAGGCCAAAATAAAAAATGCTGTAACCAAGTTGTGAAACTAACTAGAGGTTAGTTTCTAACCACAAGAATGGAAGAAACAGAGGAACAAATAAATGATATAGAAGATAAAATTATTGAAGATAATGAAGCTGAAAATAAAAGGGAATGAAAAATATTGGATAACGATTAAGACTTTGAGAATTTAGCAACTTCATAAAGTGTAATAACATTTGTAGCATTAGAGTTCCAGGAGAAAAAGGGAGGAGAAAAGGGACAGAAGGTTTATTTGAAGAAATTATAACTGAAAATTTCCCTAATCTGGAGAAAGAAACAGAATCCAAATCCAGGAGCCACAGAGAACTCCCATCAAAATCAACAAAAGCAAGCTAACACTAAGACATATTTGTAGTTAAATTTGCAAAATACAGAGATAAAAAAAAAATCCTAAAAGCAGAAACAGAAAAGAAATACCTAACTTAAAAGGGAAGACAAATAAGGTTAGCAGCATATCTATCCACAGAAACTTGGCAGACCAGAAGGGAGTGTTATAATATATTCAATGTGCTGAATGGGAAAAATATGCAGCCAAGAATATTCTATTCAACAAGGCTGTCATTCGGAATAGAGAGATGAAGAGTTTCCCAGACAAACAAAAACTTAAGGAGCCATGCAAACCATTATATCAGCCTTGCAAAAAATATTAAAAGAGACTCTTTGAATGGGGGAAAAAACCCAAAAGTGACAAAGACTAGAAAGGAACAGAGGAAGTCTCCAGAAATAGTGACTTTACAGGTAATACAATGGCACTAAATTTATATCTATCAATAATCACCCTGAATGTAAATGGATTAAATTCTCCAATCAAAAGAAATAGGGTGTCATAATGGATTTAAAAAACAAGACCCATCCATATGCTGCTTACAAGAGACTCATTTAGATCTAAAGATAACTGCAGAATGAAAATGAAAGGATGGAGAACCATTTATCATGCTAATGGATGTTGAAAGAGAGCTAGGGTAGCCATACTTATATTAAACAAACTAGATTTTAAACCAAAGACTATAACAAGAGATGAAGAAGTGTATATATCATAATAAAGGGGTTTGCCCACCAGGAAGATCTAACAATCGTAATTATTTATTCCTCCAACTTGGACGCATCCAAATATATAAAACAATTAATCACAAACATAAAGGAACTCATTGATAATAATACAATAATAGTAGGGACTTGAACATCCATGCACGGTGATGGACAGATCATCTAAGTAGAAAATCCACAAGGAAACAATGGCTTTGATTGGCGCACTGGACCAGATGGACTTAAGAGGTACATTCAGAATGTTTCATCCTAAAGCAGCAGAATACTCATTCTTTTCAAGTGCCAATGGGACATTCTCCAGAAGAGATCACATACTGGGTCACAAATCATGCCTCATCAAGTACAAAAAGATCAAGATAATAACATACATATTTTCAGACCACAGAACTATGAAACTGTAAGTCAACCACAAGAAAAAAATTTTGGAAATACCATAGATACACAGAGGTTAAAGAACATCCTACTGAAGAATCTATAGGTCAACCAGAAAATTAAAGAAAAAATAAAAGAATACATGGAAACAAATGATAATTAAAACAGGATATTTCAAAACCTTCAAATGCAGCAAAGGCAATCATATGAGAGAAGTATATAGCAATACAGGGCCTACCTGAAGAAGCAAAAACAATCTCAAATATGCAACCTAACTTTACAACTAAAGGCGCTAGAAAAAGAACAACATATGAAGCCTAAATCCAGCAGAAGAAGAGAAATAATGAAGATTAGAACAGGAACAAATGATATAGAAAACAACAATTAAAAAACAACAGTAGGACAGATCAATGAAACCAGAAGCTGTTTCTTTGAAAGAATTAATAAAATGGATAATCCTGTAGCCAGACTTATCAAAAAGTGAGAAAACCCAAATGAATAAAATCACAAATGAGTGAGGAGAGATCCCCACCAACACCCCAGTAATACAATTGTAAGAGAATATTATGAAAAATTTTATGCCAACAAATTGGGCAATTTCAAAGAAATGGATGAATTCCTAGAAACATACAAACTACCAAAACTGAAACAGGAAGAAACAGAAAACTTGAACAGACTGATAACCAGCAAAGAAATTGAATTAGAAATGAAAAATCTCCCAACAAACAAAAGGCTAGGGCCAGATGGCTTCCCGGGGGATTCTAGCAAACATTAAGGGAGAGTTAGTACCTATTCTTTAACTATTAAAAAAAAATAGAAATGGAAGGAAAACTTCCAAATTCAGTCTATGAGTCTAGCATTACTTAGATTCCAAAACCAAAGATCTCACTAAAAAAAAAGAATTACAGGCCAATAAATCTGATGAACATGGATGCAAAAATTCTCAAGAAAATACTAGCAAATTGAATCCAACAGTACATTAAAAAATCATTCATCATGATCAAGTGGGATTTATTCCTTGGCTGCAGGGTGGTTCAATATTCTCAAATCAATCAACATGATACACCACATTAATAAAAGAAAGGATAAGACCCATATGATCCTCTCAATAGATGCAGAAAAAGCATTTGACAAAATACTTTATAAAAATCCTAAACAAAGTAGGGATAGAGTGAACATATATCAACATTATACAGACCATATACAAAAGACCCCCAGCTAATATAATCCTTAATGGGAAAAAACAGAGAGCTTTTCCTCTATGGTCAGGAACAAGACAGGGAAGCCAGCAAGGAAGAAGTCAAACTTTCATTATTTGCACATGACATGACACTGTATGTAGAAAACCTGAAAGACTCCACCAAAATATTGTTAGATCTAATACATTTATTCAGTAAAGTCACAGGACACAAAATCAATATACAGAAATCTGTTGCACTTCTATACCCCAATAATGGAGTTGCAGAAAGAGAAATGAAGGAATTGATGCCATTTATAATTGCACTAAAAACCATAAAAAAACCTAGGAATAAACCTAACCAAATAGGTGAAAGGCCTGTATTCCGAAAATTATAAAACACTGATGAAAGAAACCGAAGATGATACAAAGAAGGAAAGACATTCCACGATCAGGGATTAGAAGAACAAATATTGTTAAAATGTCTATATTACCCTAAGCAATCCACAGATTAAATGCAATCCTTATCAAAATAACACCAGCATTCTCCACAGAGCTAGAACAAACAATCCTAAAATTTGTATGGAACCACAAAAGACCCCGGACAGTCAAAGCAATCTTGAAAAAACAAAGCAAAGCTGGGGGCATCGCAATTCCAGACTTCAAGTTGTGTAGCAAAACTGTAGTGATCAAGACAGTACGGTACTGGCACAAAAACAGACATATATAACAATGCAACATAATAGAAAACCCAGAAATGAACCCACAACTATATGGTCAAATAATCTCCAACAAAGCAGGAAAGAATATCCAGTGGAAAAAGATAATCTCTTAAACAAATGGTGTCAGGAAAACTGGACACAACATGTAAAAGAAAGAAACTGGAATATTTTCTTACACCATACACAAAAATAAATTCAAAATGGATGAAAGATCTAAATGTGAGACAGGAAATCGTCAAAATCCTAGAGAGAACACAGGCAGCAACCTCTTGACCTTGGCTATAGCAACTTGTTATTAGACACATTGCCAGATGCAAGGGAAATAAAAGCAAAAATGAACTAATAGGACCTCATCAATATAAAAAGCTCTGCATAGCAAAGCAAACAATCAACAAAACTGAGGCAATCTTTGGAATGGGAGAATATATTTGCAAATGACATATCTGATAAAGGATTCATATCCAAAATCTATAAAGAACTTATCAAAATCAACACCTCAAAAAACAAATAATCCAGTTAGGAAATGGGCAGAAGGCATGAACAGACATTTTTTCAAAGAAGACATATAGATGGCTAACAGACACATGAAAAGAAAAGTCAACATCACTGATCATCAGGACCAAATCAAAACTACAATGAAATATCACCTCACACCTGTCAGAATGGCTAAAATCAATAACACAGGAAACAAAGGTGTTAGTGAGGATGTGGAGACAGGGGAACCCTCTTACACTCTTGGTGAGAATGCAAATTGGTGCAGTCACAGTGGAAAATAGTATGGAGGTTCCTCAAAAATTTAAAAATAGAACTACCCTACGATGAAGCAATTGCACTGCTAGGTATTTACACAAATGATACAAAAATACTTATTTGAAGGGATACATGTACCCCATTGTTTATAGCAGCATTATCAATAATAACCAAATTATGGAAAGCACCCAAATGTCCATCAGCTAATGAATGGATAAGAAGATGTGATACACACACTCTGGAATATTACTAAGCCATAAAAAGAATGAAATCTTGCTGTTTGCAACATCGTGGATAAAACTAGAGTGTGTTACAATAAGCAAAATAAGTCAGAGAAGGATTAATACCATATGATTTCCTTCATATGTGGAATTTAAGAGAGAAAATAGATGAACATAGGAGGAAAAAAGGAACGAGCAAACCATAAAACGGACTTTTAACCATAGAGAGCAAACTGAGGGTTGCTGGAGAAGTCAGTTGGGGGCTGGGTTAAATGGGTAATGGGTATTAAGGAGGTCACTTGTGATGAGTACTGGGTGTTGTATGTAAGTGATGAATAGTCACTAAATTCCAGTCCTTCAACTAATATTATACCCCGTGTTAACTAACTGGAATTGAAATAAAACTTGAATTAGAACAAAGTATATTTATTATTTCCATTAAAAAAAAGAAGAAAAGAAAATATAGGATAAATATAAACTGTTCACTTGTGTGACCTGGTGAGGGGTGGAAAAGGTGTTGTAGATGAAATTTATTGTGGAAAGAGAATAAATGCAATCTAAAAGGAAAAAAAAAGATTAAATTGTAAAGACTACCCCCAAGGATATTTTGTATGATATAATCCAATATATGAAATGATGTAAAGTTATATATGTATATCTTCATGTAATTATTCAAATCATAATAATATCTGAGGAGCCAAAGTCATGACAAGTAAATTCGAACAAATAAAAAGTTAGGGCTTCTTATAACAATATCACATACTCTTAAATTTAGAGCAAATACTTTTGGGACTTTAAAAATGGATCTTAAGCATGTCAAAAGTTAGGCAACCTTGCTTATAATTAAAAATAAATGACAGTTAAATTGAGGTGCCTGGGTGGCTCAGTCAGTTGAGTATCTAACTTTTTTTTTAATGTTTGTTTACTTTTGGGGGGGGGGGTGGGTGGAGAGAACGAGTGGGGGAAGGGCGGAGAGAGAGACACAGAATCTGAAGCAGGCTCCATGCTCCCAGCGGTCAGCATTCAGCCCGAAGCAGGGCTCGAACTTAGAAACGGTGAAACCATGACCTGAGCCAAAGTCAGACACTTAACTAAGTCACCCAGGCACCCCAAGCATCTAGCTCTTAGCTCAGGTCATGATCCCAGGGTCGTGGGATTAAGCCCCACATTGGATTTGGCACTGAGCATGGAACCTGCTTAAGATTCTGTCTCTCCCCATTTCCTCCTCTCCCCTGCTTGCGTGCTCTCTCTCTCTCTCTCTCAAAAAAAAAAAAAAAAGAAAAAAAAAAAAAGCACCGTACTTCAACTCAGCAATTGTACTTCTAGGAATTTATATACCTGTGAAATAATGTATATATAATAATGTTTAGTGTGGTGTTTGTCTGCAATAGGAAAAGTTTGGAAACAATCTTAGTGTCCATTGACAGGGGAATGTTTGAATAAATTATGTTAACATCCATATAGTAGAATGCCCTGCATTCTTAGAACAAATCAGATGGATCTTATCACTGATATGGAACTATCCCTGAGATATGCTAAATGCAAATGGTGCAGAGACGTGTGAAATGTGGTATCATTTGGCAGAAAGCAAATACTAATAATACAAATGTGCTTGTAATAACCAGTTGCTCTGCGGCCTGTATAGGTAGGAAACAGGAGTAGAAAGGAAACCTAGTTTTCATGGTATATATTTTTATAACTACTGAATTTGATATAAAGGATATATACTAACTTACCCAGAGCCTAAATTAGATGATGGATGCATATGAATAAAAATTACAAGAAGGGTACTCAAGAAAGTATTCAGTGGCAAGCTCTGGGGAGTAGAACTCTTTGCTGCTTAGGGGTTGAGGGGATTAAAAAGAGACATTTATTGGTTATGGTATATGCTGTTGTGTTTGAATTTTCAAAATATGAGTCATGTCTTTTACAAAAGAAAGAAGGAAGGGAGGAAGGAAGGGAGGAAGGCAGGCAGTGAATTATTCTACTCCAAAACAATAAGAAAGTCCCCTTCTCCAGGAGACCAAACTTTTGAATGTGACTGATTTGTGCTACTAGTTGATCAAGCTCTCTCAGGCGGTCTTTGTTAAAGAAAACAGCACTATTTTATCTTATTAACTATGTGTCTTAAAGATAACACCTTTGAAAGGTGAAATGTAAGACATAATGAACTAATAATTTTCAGAAAGTCCCCACACTAAAGGAGATCTTGTTGGAATTTAAAAAGAGTTGCTGAGCAAGGATTTTATTCATGTTATTCAATACAATGCATTCTTCAAGTCTCTCAAGCACAAAACCTAATGCCTAATTTAAACAACATTTGTGTAAAATGCTGATTAGCTCATTATTAGAATACACCATAAAATGCTATTAAGGTTTCTCTTGCTAACTTTCCCTTTACTAATGTGAAACATTGGACAATATTGTCTAATAGAAAGGTTGATAATTTGAACCTCAGCTTTTCACAAGTACTGGAATCAAAGTCCAGCTTATAAACTAAAGAAACTGCAAACATATCTTCTGGTCTCAACAGATGGTCTATTTAACCTATAAATTCACTTTAGTGACCAGCATTGCATCATTTAATGTACATTTTAAGATTTTTTTGTTTGTTATAACTTCTATTAAATGCAGCAATTGACCTCTATAAATAAATTTAAAAACGACATTTTCAAAAACAACATATAACTTAGTGAAATACATCCTATAATTACCTACATTTTGAGCTTATCATTTTCTTCTGTCAGGCATTCATTGAACCGACTAGAAGCTCAAATATATTATGTTTTCTCATTTTATATTCTTAAAAACTATTTCCTAACAGCAGACAAAAAGTATAAACATTGGAGGCATTATGTAAGAAGGCAATAAGAGAATGGAAATTCAAAAGGAAATGGAAAATACCTTTAATTTTCAATTACATAAAATCCACCTATCTGAAATACTTTGAGGGTTTCAGCTTACTATTAGTTCTCTGGTCAGGTCTCTTTGTTCACTCCAAATTCATCCTTCTTCCATTAGCTTTGATAAACAAGAATTGTAAACCTTTAAAATTCAATCTCACCATTCAACATTTACTCTGATTCTAATTTAATTCTTTGAAGATACTCATCAATTTGCTTTTTTTTTTTTCTTATTCTGCCATTGCTCTAATAGATGTTTCAATTAAAAACAAATTCTAGGGTCTGAGCAGATAGCTCGTTTAGAGGCTCATTTGCCACTTACCAGTCCAGTTGGAATTTTGAGTTTATGTGAAATAAATTAAAATATTTATTTTAGTGATATTATATTTTGAGTACATCTAATCATCTCTCTTCTGCCATTCCATCCTTCAAACATGTGAAAACTTTAAACATTTTTACCTTGTATTTTTCCTTTTAAAATCTGGGTATTCTCAGTTCCTCCAATACCCAGTTGGCATGGTTTCTAGATTTTTTATCATGTATCTTAGAAATTATCATGTAATAATCAGTGTTCCAGGGAAATTATGACAAATGAAATTCAACAATTATTTGTGGTATGATTAGTTCACAATTTTGTGGAGTGAGGGGTAAAATCCTTTGAGAGGTAAAATAGACTAGTGACTAAGAGCACAAACTCTGAAGTCAGACTAACAGGTTTTAAATTCTGGTTCCATCATTTTCTGTTTTCTTTTCTTTTTTTTTTAAATTGTTTTTAAATGTTTATTTATTTTTGAGAGAGGCAGTGACCGAGAGGAAGAGTGCAAGCAAGGGAGGGGCAGAGAGAGAGGGAAACACGGAATTGAAACCAGGCTCCAGGCTCCGAGTTAGCACAGAGCCTGACGCGGGGCTCAACGTGGGGCTTGAATCTATGGACCATGAGATCTGGCCTGAACCAAAGTCGGATGCTTAACAAACTGAGCCACCCAGGCACCCCTCTAACTGTTTTCGTAATCGACAAAATGGAAAACAAACAAACAAAAACAATGCGTTTCTCATAGAGTGATGTAAAACTCAAATGAGTTGACATGAATCAAGTATTTAGAACAGTATCTGGTACATAACCAGCACTATATAAGCCCTTGTTTTTATCTTTTGTCTTATATTTTGTCCCTAGAATCAAGCTAAAATAATCATAGTTGTTTACCCCCTATTGGAAGGGAGATATACACTCAAATTCATATTGACTTAGGATATAATAAAGAAGCTAAAATTCTTAGCACTTTTTTTCTTTTACACGAATCACTGGTAAGCCAGGACTCCTTTTCTTCAAATATATACAAGAGTTCTCAACAATAAACTGAGATTTTGTGTAATTCTTGATGTACTTAGAATGAATAGAACTTTGGATCTTCGCTCACTTGGAGTCTTTGTGGTATTTTTGTTCCAGCCTAGGTTTGATAACTACACAACCTTGAAATTGAGGAAAAATATAGCACAGACTAAGTTTTATTTGATTTGATCTTATTTGTCTACCACTGTTCTAGTGTTGTGATAGATTGGATTTAAATTGGGACAAAAATCAATGTATCTATTTATAGTTTAAAATGAAGGTTCATGTCCTGTACTTCTCCAAAGTAGGGCAGCCTCGTTTTTTCTTAAAAGGAGACAGGCCTGGTGTAGAAACCGTATTGAGGTTATTTGGGAGTAATCAGGTCAAATAATATGAGGCATTCTTTTGAACTCTGCATAAATGTTGGTTCATTTGTGATTTGGTAATGTTTAACTATAGGAAAGGAATTACAACTATATATTTTCTAAGTATAGGATGATCAGAAATATTGGAAGAGAGATTGTTTCGGTTGTTCTAGATCAAAATAAAATTGCATTTTATAATGGATGGATCATAATTACTATTTATTGGAAAATGAACAGTTGCCATGGCAATAATGGCCTTCTGTAAGTGTATTAGACACATTTTAAATGCATATTAAACCAAGGATCAAAACTTTTAAAGAGGGCTGCATGTTTTCTTTAAATGATATGTACAGGTGAGGAGAATTGATGTAGTTACTCCCAAAGTAACACAGAATCTCTCACAAATATCCCAAATGTAGAATTAGCAAATTTTATCTAATTTCCAGTTTGCCTAAGTGGTTTCTGTTACCAATCATATCCTCATCCTCTATACAAAAATGACTCTTACCTAGTAACTTTGTGGGTAAAGGTTAGCCTGTCTCTCCCTGTAATTTCTCTTTCTTTCTCTCTTTTATCATTATCACTTTTTTACTGTTATCTTTTCTTCTTCTTCTGTTTTATCATTCCTTGTTTAATCAATTCTATCTCAGGAAATTTACTTCATATGTGAAGATGAAATCTTCTCAAGAGGCATGCATTTTCTTTGTCAGAATCATGAAGTAGACTATGGCACAAGCATATGGGTTGTTTTCAGTGAGGAAGCTAAAGTGATATAATTATCTAAAATGGAAATGTCAGTCTCTGGCATTCAGTACTAGACTTCTAGAATTATTTTAAACATTATGGTGTGCATAAAAATCACTCCAAGAACAGGTTACAGTGCAAACTCCCTAAGTGACGTTGGTTCTAGCAATTCGAAAGGATCTGGCAATCTGTATTTTAAACAAGATCTCTAGTTTACTGTTATACAGGTAGCTTTGAACCTAAGGAAAGGTAGTCTAAAAAAAAACAAGCGTTTGATCTAGCTCTAGCTTAAAGAGCTGGCTGTCACATAGAATAACAATGAGGGAAATGCAGTGACTGACTATACTAGAGTAGGGCTTTTAGGCATGAGGGCAATGTCTCTCTGATTCTTTAAACTCTTGGATCTTTATTGATTAGGATTATTCCGGAGCTGAATCAGAAAGTTGGAACACTGAGGTCATTGTGGTTCTAGAAATTGCTCTACGTATTTCACAGACTCTCAGTCTTTTTGTACACAGAAAGTGCTGAGCAAGCTACTTCTGATCTAAGGAGGTTGGGGTGATGCAAATTTTCATACTTATTATTATTATATAAGTATTTCACCCTTAGTAGGATTGTTACACAATAGAAAAATGAAGCATCTGAAGAGGATACCCCAACTGATGAGTTTACTGAAATCCCAATCTTGGTGCATTCCCTGGTGGAGTCTGGACATCTCTTCTACCTTATGCATGATATAGCTGTCCCCAAATAGCTGGGCAATATAAAACATACAAGAATGTGCCTTTTAGGAGGCTGACATGAATCACCATTGATGGTGAATGAAGAGTTCACCTAAAATATTTGTAATTCAGCTTGTGATAAATTTCTTGAAAGAAAAAGTGCTTTCAAAGGTTAATTGTTGAGGCATATAAATTGTCTGAAGATGTTTTCATGTGAGAATGAGAAATAGGAAATGTCTTGTAAGCTGAAGATAAGAAGCCCTCAGTCAAGAAGGAAATGAGGTTGTATTTATCTGGGGTTAAAAGCAAGACAATTATTAGCATATCATAACAAAATAGAGACCTAAAATAAAGTGTCTAAAAATGAAATAAAATAAAATCCAGTATCCCAAAAGTTGTGTAGTCAGTGTAAAGCCAGCATTTATAATACAGAAGGAAACCTGGTAACCAATAGTTTGTCTAACAAGCTGTTTGTACTTCTTACCAACTTTAAGGACTAGTGACCAGGTGTGCACACTTTTGACCCTACACATATGTAAAAGGAAAAACTTATAGATTTTGCACCGTAAAAGAACAGTTCTGATAATTATGCTTTTATTCTTAGCAGGGCAAGGGTAAGAGACAATATGAGAAGTTCTAAAATATTTGGAGATGGTAAGTTGATCTTGAGTATATTGAGATATATGTCAAGTTAAAAGAGGGGCGTTTATTCAAAAATTAAAATTACAGGGGTAAAGCAAAGCCTCACTTGGAAAATTGCCTTAATGGAGTCTCATTGTCTTAGTACAAATCTTCCAATTTGTAAAGATTTTCAACTGTGTAATACTGTTCTCTATATAAAAGTCTAAACTTAGTCTATAACTGAGTCACAATAAGCAGAAGTAATTTGATAAAATTGGGTGAACTTAAAGGCTAGTATGTCCTACTCCGAAAACCTCATGACTCTATCCACGTTCACTGCAGGGATATCAATGGAAAATAAACTAGAATCATCTGTCAACCACCTGGGAACCCTCCTCTGTCAACAGTATTTTTCTAGTTTCTAGTCAGCCAGTTATTGACGTCCTTTTTTTTTTTTCTTTTTGGAATATGGACACAATTATTTTTTTCTTTTATCTGGGTAAGGTTTTGACGAGATTAATAATATGAATCATTCTTTATGCCATTGTTTAAGAGGCAACCCGTTCTCCAAGAGTCATGCTTCTCACATTTCACATTGGATTCATGAGGGAATTTGTTTCAGATTTGGTTGTTCTAGTGAGGGGACCAAAGACAACATTCTAAGAAATGCTGCCCTAAGGAATTCTGCAGATAATTAATCTTATCCACAATATGTGACATTACAACTTGAAGTCTGAGATTTGTCAACATACCACTGAAGGCTGTCTTGCTAGTGAAATTAAAAGAGAAAAAAAATGATATTTACTCATGGATAAGAATAGCTTAAATGAAGCCAGAACTTCAAAGTTTAAACAAGTTACCTGATTACTTTTGTCTCAACAAGTAAAAAATCCAAGTCAATCAAATACTTTCTCTCCTGCTATGAACATAGTGCATATTTAGTCTTTAGTGTGGAACTGTGTTAATATTAAATCGGCTTTACAATTAGGGGACTAATCTTATAAACCATTGAATTAAAAGCATTTCTTTTATAGGGAGGGAACTAGGTGATATGCCCATAGTGTCACAATTATCAGATCTGGGTTTGAGTCCAAATCTCCTGATATTTAATTTTGTCATGTTTCAAATGTGGCACATTAAGGAGCCAGAGGGGAAAATATAGAAAATGCCAAACTATTGTCAAAGCTAAATATAGTTTTAAACTGATACAACATCACACCCTTTACATTGACCCATTTTCTAAGAAAATTTCAGCATGGGCAATACTAAAAGTATTTTTATGTCCAATTTTTAATAACCTTGTCCCCAGAAACAGTTATATTTCACTTAAGACAGAATTTTACAAACAGGAATAAATGATAAAATGAGCTAGGGGAACTAAAATTGTTTTATATTAGGTTGAGTTATTTGAGTTTTATAGAAATAATCATATTTACTGCAGTCCTATATTAAAACATTGCAGAAATTAACCCAAGATAATTTATCTACATGTTGCTTATCTATGATATTTAATAAGTCAATTAAAGTATTTACTTAGGGTTTACAAAGTATTATACTGTATGCTTTGGGAATAGGTGTTTTGAGCCCAAGGAAATAGGACAGTGTATTTCAAATTGTATTCCTACCAAACAAATGATGACTCCTCAGCACCTATTTGTTTAATGAATACATATATAAAGTAGTAGGATGCACTCAATAGTTTTTAAGTTTATTCTGTAAATGATAAAGAGATGCATATGTAGAGAAAACATATACAAATATTTAAACTTAAAAGTCAATATATGATACTTATTACTTGAGAAAAATAGATAATAGTTGATATAGAAGTTCAAAGAGTAATACAAGGCTTCCAACTTGTCAGAAAATAGGAAACTTTTGGGAAAACAGTACATATAAGCTAAATGAAAATACAGATTTTATTTAAATAGAGGATTGAGCAGTACAGATAATCAGTTGTACCTTTGTACCAATGTCACTAGCATAAGCAAGACCAGACACACTGGGACCAGTTTTGTAGGATTTTGTATTCTGGGTTAAGGATTTTTAACTATCGAGTCATATAAAGTTATAATTGAATCTATTTTAAATTCAAAGTTTTTACTTTCTTTGTAGGTTGCAAGTCCATCATATTTAGCATAAAACTATTTTTTTTTCATTATAACCAAATCAGTATCATGTGTCTCTTCCCTCCCGGTTATACATAGGCATGTCAATTCTTCTGCAAAACCTATTTATTTATATTGTGATATAAATATATTATGATATATATTAAAATTCTTTTTTGGAAGGGTTAAGAAAAGATATTTTGACATCTTTTATAGTTAGTGAGAAAAACTGTTAGTGATTTACTTCCAACTGATTTTTGAAAACCAACAAATTTGAGAAGGCATTACTAATGGTAGAATTTTACCCTAATATATCTTGTCATACAAATGAGTTTGGTTTTATTCCCATTCCCTACTCACCCCATCCGGTAAAAGAGACAGCTTAGAAAGAATCAGTAAGTGTTAAGATTCAAAGGAAAAACCCACCGTGTAAGCAGTAAGAGATTTGCTCAAGTTATATTTCCTACATTAGACAAAAAGACCTGATTTATTTTCAACTTCTTTCTCAATCAAAATTGTTCCATCTTTTTAAATGAATGTAGTATGTAGTGTCTATAACTGGTATCTGCTTTCTTATTTCACTTATCTCATTCTTTGTTATTCTTATTTGGGCTTTTGAAGGTAGGGAAAAATGTAAAGAAAATTGACTTATTTGATAAAGGTATTTGGAGGTTCAGAGGGAATTATACAATATGATGCCAAGGCCTGTTTTAGAGGGTCAGGAAGAGGAACTGCCCTTAATCCATATGAAACAAATTGACAGAATGGAAAAGGAGGCGGAGAAGGAGGGAGACAGAGAAGAGGGAGAGAGAGACAGAGGTAAGACAAAGATAGAAAGGAATTTTAAGTTGTTCACTGTGAAGTGTGCAATATGAATGGGTCTCCTTCTTCTTTCCCGTAGAATCTTCAGTAAATTCTACTCTGATCAGTGCTTATTCATGAGTAGATTTATTCAGGAACACACACAATCAAAAAAGGAGCAACTAACATTTGAGTTAATTTTCATACAATCAAAAATATCTCTTAAATGTGTATTATTGCCAGTCAGTCGCTAGGGGATAGAAGCAATTAAAATGGACAATGAGTTTCTTTTGTATAGAGCCAGTCCGAAGGTGGAATCAAAGATCATGCAATGACCCTTTTGATTGTGGGTGGGACCTGTAAATGTGATGAGAGAGCAGTCTCTCTCTCATTGGGTTAATAATGAGTTTACTGTGAGGCAATCAAAAGGAAGATTTTTCTGGATGACCTTGACCCAATAAGAAGAACCCCTGAGGCCCTTCATTAAAAAGGAAGACATTCAAACATGAGGTCTAGGGAGGGGGCCACATAGCAGGGACCTGAGAGTGGCCTCTAGGAGCTGAGAGTGGTTCTTAGGGAACAGATAATAAGTCTTGTGGCTGCAAGGAAATGAATTTTTCCAAGATTTTAAGGAAGCTTGGAAGTCTACAGATGCAGATGCACCCAGCTGACATCTTGATTTTAGCCTGTGAGACTCTGAGCAGAGAATCCAGACTCTTGACCCACAGAATGTGAGATAATAACTTTTTTAAGTTGCTCAAATCATACTAACTAGTTACACAGAAATAGAAATCTAATATGCACTCTTGCTGCCTTCTTTCAGTGTCTTTCTCTTTCTCTGTGTTATTATTTAATTTAAAATCATTAAATGAGAGAATCCAATTGATTGCCCAGTAATAATCCAATATTGAATACCCATTAATGGGCCCCTCTAGGTGTGCCATTTCAAAATCTGGTTAGGCATACCAGATGATTAATAATAACAGTTAGCATTTATTGAATATTTACTACATGTTAAATACTGTTTTAAGCATTCTTTTAATGTATTGACTTATTTAATCATCACAACCATTATAATTGACCTCCACTATATTGATGAGGCACAGAGAACTTAAGTAATATGCTCAAAGTCACATACTAGTAAGTGGCAAAACCAATGTTTGAAAATTCAGGAAGTAGGACTGTAGGGTGTGTGAATTTAATTGTATATAATGCCTCTCCCGATGTATTTGAGATTATTACATGACCAAGTATTAGTCACATTTAGATATGTCATACTGTGAAGTCAGAAGCCTTCCACGTCCTCTGATAAGTTGCAAAGGTACCCTGTAAAGCATTTTCTTATTACTTAAGGAATATTTCATAAGTCTCACATTGATTAATAATTCTGAGAAGCAGTACCTACACTAAAAATGACATCTCTCAGCAAACCTTCAGAGGTACCAGTAAAAATCACTGCTTCTCAAAATGTATGTTTATAAATGAGTATGAATAAAAACAATACTGGGGTACCAGGGTGCTCAGTTTTTTAAGTGCGTGACTCATGATTTCAGCCTGGGTCATGATATCATGGGTTCCGGACATAGAGCCCCTCATCAGGCTCTGTGCTGATAGTGCAGAGCCTGCTTGGGATCCTCTCTCTCCCTCTGTCTGCCAGCCCCCTCATCAAAATAAATAAACTTTAATAAATAAATAACAAGTTCTTAACTCCTGAATAGCCATCATCTAAATTTCCACATAGAAAGAAATTCTTTCCAACAAGAAAAAAATTGTTAAAAATTCAGATGGAATAGCGTTTCACAGATTTTCAATTTGGGGAATCTTTGTCATAAGTGAAATCTAATATTAATACATATGCAATTCATTGTAGTTCCTATTTTAGAATGTTCTAATCTATCATTATGTGATATTATTATCTGTCTTGCAACCATGGCTTTCTATGCTAAAACACTTGACTGACTATAAATTAATGAGCATAAAAAATCAGTTTGTAAAGAGAGTCAGGACACACGCAGAAAATAATTTTTGTTAATATTATCTTCATGATAACATATCAATTTGATTGTAGTAAAGCAATGTGACCCTTACACTGAATTAGAAAATATTTGAGACGTATTCTCTCTTGACTGATAGCTAATGTAATGCACTTGTTTTAGAATGGTAGTACTCTTAAACCTTTACTAATAAAATATCTTGTCTATATTTTTGGTATAGCTAGTCTCTTAACTACTATACATGTTGTCTTATTAGTTTTAATTTAATCTCCATAATATGTTTTCATATTTTGCTTTTTCAATTTTATTTGCACATTTATGCTCCTCTTTCATTTTAAAATGGAGTAGGAATTAGCTCAAGCTCAAATGTTATACAAAAGTTTACTGAAGCTCTAAAATGTGTTAGATACTGTGCTAGGCAGTGGATATATTTTAATAAAAAATAAATTATTGATGCATCATGGAGATTTTAATCTAGAAGAAATCTCTGTGTATATGTAGATTTTTGTTTACATATATACACACAGGAAGTGTGTATATTGTGTATATTGCATACACACAATTATATATCTTAATAAGTGATACAATGGAAAATAACCAATTTGATAAAATATTAATAGAGAGAAGCTACTTGAGACTAAATTGTGTGTGAGTAGAGTAAATTTCTAGGCAGAGGTAAAATGTAAGATGAGAACCGTTATTTGAAAAGCAGAGAAATGTGTTTGAAACAAGAAATGGAATGTATCAAGATTCTGAGATGAGAAACCCTTGACATTTAGAAAGGTGTCCAATGTGACTGATTGAAGGGTGGTAGAGAGAAAGTCAGTGAATACCAGGAAATTGATTTGGAGAGATAGACAAGCCCCATTCATAGAGAACTCGGTGTACCTTTATTGTAATTTAAAGTTTTAGAGATTTCCTTCTTAGTATTGCTGAAGAACAAATACTAAAATAACTTCAAGATGGTCTTCTCTCCAATGATTATCTTCATCTGGGTTTACTTTTAAATTCAATGTATAGTGTTCTACATAGACCTTACACTTTCCACAAAAATTAATTTGAAATAGATCATATATTCCAATGTAACATGCAGAACTTTAAAGTTTATAGTAGTAAACATATGGGAAAACCTGGATGACCTTCGGTATGGTGGTGAGTTGCAGATACAACATCAAAAGCATGATTCATGAAAGAAAAAAATGATGTTGCTTATTAAAATTTAAAACTTCTCTGCAAAAGGGGGAGCCTGGATGGCTCAGTCGGTTATACCTCCGACTCTTGATTTCAGCTCAAGTCATAATCTCAGGTTCATGTGTTCAAGTCTCTTGTCTGTCAGTACAAAGCCTGCTTGGGATTCTCTCTCTCCTTCTCTCTGCCTCTCCTCCATTCTACTCTCTGTCTCTCTAAATAAATAAATAAATAAATAAATAAATAAATAAATAAATAAATTCTCTGCAAAAGGTATTATTAAGATAAAAATGCAACTTGTAGACTGGGAGAAAGTATTTGAAAATATTTGTCTGTTAAAGTATTTATATCCAAAGTATACCAAAAATTAAGACTCAATCATAAGAGAACAAAGAATCCAGCTGAAAAATGGTCACAAGATTTGAAGACACTTTGTTAAAGAAGATACACTGATATCAAGTAAGCATATGAAAAGGCAGTCAACATCATTTGATATTAGGGGGATGCAAATTAAACAAAATGGCAAACTTCTGTGTACCTGTTAGAATGGCTAAGTTCCAAAACTTGATAATAAATATTGCTGACAAAGAGATGGAGGTTAACAATTCTGAAAAACACTATATATGTATGCTTGCATTAGATAATTAAGTAAATGGATGGTTAATGATGAAAGCCAGGATTCTCACTAGTGGAATAGGAGGTTAAGGTAAGAAAAGGGGGTTCTAGAATGATCCATATTATAATGGGTTAGAGTTGGGGACTGATTTCATCGCTAGCTAGATAGGTTACTATATACACATGTATTTACTTGTTTTGTCAGCAAAGAAGAGGATCTCTTAGAAGTGGCAACACTCCACAAGTAACCCCAGAGCACAGTTCTTAGTTTCTAACACCATTCTCCAGTAAAAGGAAGCAGGATTCCTGGATGAAGTAGCTGATTCTAGGACTGAGGCAGGAACTGTACAAGAGGAGCCTGGAACAATTGTATTGTAGCAGCAGAAGAAAGGACATGCTCAGAAAACAACAAGACAAAGTCACACACATAAATGGAAGTGTGTCAAAAGGGCACAGTAGCCAACTGAAAGCACTCGCCATGGCAGTCCTGGACCAATAAATATCCATAAATAAAAAAAAATAAACAAACAAATACGGTGACATTTCCATGCAGAAGAATTCCAAATATTTTATAGAACTATCCTCCTCAAAGTAGGTAGAACATAATACCCTCACCTTAAGTTTAAATGTGGGCTGTAATATTTACTTCAAAGAGTGCAGGTTAGAAAAGACTAACTTTCCAGTGGAGAAACTGGAAAACAGTATCTTAGCCAGGAGATCAAGGTCAGCATCCACAGTGATAAGTTATATTTTATAGTGTGGAAACCTGGTTGTGATGTGAGATTGGCACGTCACTTCTGGTTTTTCTCCAGAAAAACCATAATCTCAGTCTAATCATGAAAACAACATTACCTGAATCCCAACTAAGATACAATGCACAGCATACCTAAGTAGTACTCCTCAAAACTATCAAAGTAATTAAAAAACAAGGAATATCTGAGAAACTGCCACAGCCAAAGAGAAGACTAAGCAGACATGATGACTCTATGAAATGTGGTATCCTGGATGAGATCACAGAACAACAACAGCAAAAAGATATTAGGTAGAAAGTAAAGAAGAATAAAGTATGGACTTAAGTTCATAATAATGTATCAATACTAGCTTATTAATTGTTACAAATAAACTATACTAAGGTAAGATGTTAGTAATAGGGTGTGGGGTATATGGGGGCTCTGTACTATCTTCATGGCTCTTTTGTAAAGCTAAAACTATCCTAAGATAAAAATTTCTTTAAAAATCATAATGTTTAATGAACATGGAAGTATTTCCTTATCTATTGCTGGACTCTAGGATATATATACTCTATATGTACTCTAGGATAGATGCTTTTTGTATTAGAGCCACTTATGATTTCAGGGTTCTCCTTTGCCCTTATGATTACCCCGTAGAATTATTTTATTTTATTATTTTATTTTTTATTTTTTAACCCTGTAGAATTTTAAAAGCTGTATTGAATTTAAGTATAGTTTAAAACATGTAAAGTAAGTAGAAACTCTCTTTAAAACTTTTGTATAAATCTAAAACTATTCTAAAACAAAATGTTTATCTTAATTCATGGTTGTACTTTTATATTTTTTCCAAATTTGCGAAACTTGAGTTGGTTGACATTTTAAGCCATTTCCATGATTTAGGTGTCACATGTTTTGGAAGACTATGACAGTACTATTACTGTAGCCAGGAAAAGAAAATGTCTTTTCCTTTCCTCTTTTTCTCATGGAGGGGGGTTATAGAATTTGTGGCTAAAAAAAGAAAATATATTCCACTTTAATCTTAGAAAGCCTGAAAGTACAAAAGCTGGCAAAACCCCCG
The DNA here is from genome assembly GCF_027475565.1 of Acinonyx jubatus. Taxonomy (NCBI): domain Eukaryota; kingdom Metazoa; phylum Chordata; class Mammalia; order Carnivora; family Felidae; genus Acinonyx; species Acinonyx jubatus. Next base: position 127,054,728 of record NC_069382.1, on the reverse strand, counting down.
AGATGGAAGACTCACTTTCTGTGACCATTTCTTGAAGGTTGGCTTTTTAGGTCATTTGGCCTATAATATTGTCTCCCTTTCTGTCTCTAAAGGTATCAACTTAATTGTATTTCACATTTAACAGTGTAATAATAGTGAGCAGATGGGTCAGAATATTCTAGGTTTTCTGTTCCAGGCTTTTACTTAAGTTGTTCCTTCAGTCTGGAAGTCTCTTCTTTTCATCTTTTGCCAGAAGGTCTTTCCTGAGTTCTAAGGTTATACATTTTTTTCTGCTGTCTTGGTAGTTTCCATATAATCAACATTCATTAAGTAAAGCAAATTACGTATTGAGCTTCTCCTGGGTATCAGATACTCAGTATGCTGGGTTCATGGCTTCTTAGCAGCTACTGTCAGCTCCTTGAAGCTGGAAAACATGTCCTATTAATACGAACTCTTAGGACTTGGCAGAGTTCTTGGTATATAGTATGTGTTCTGGAAAAAAATATATATTTATATGGTTTTGAATGCAGACCAGTTCTCTCAGAATGCAAGATTTTCAAAAGTGAAACTTTTTTCAGGGATTTACTCATTTTTATGACTACATGACACATAATTTTCTCTCAGACTATGATTTTCCCTAAACTACTCATTTTCAATAGTGTCCCATTTCTGCTTCTGAAGGCCCAGGAGATGAATTTGCTTCACATGATAGCAAAATAAAATGGTTGCCCAAACCTTTCACATATTGAGAATTAATCTGCAATTTCTTCCACCATTTTTTCAGGTGGCTTGAGAAAAAAAATGGAAACCCTTCCCTCCTTTTATTAAGTAGGCTGGATTTTCTATTTCTTAAAGGTGGTTTACAACAGAAGTCACCCTATGTTTGACTGTTTGGAGCACTTCTAATATGTATGTGTGTGTGTAGGTGTCTGTGTATGTGTTTATTACTATATGCTCAGCAGAGTTTAAACAAAACCACGAAATAAAATAAAAATGTATTTATTATTTTCTTAATATTTCCAATTTAATTTTATAGATATTATATTTGTGTTTGAGGGATTGAGAAATGATTAGGCAAGTAAGAATGTTTCATTCGTTTGAATTCTTTAAAATTGAGAAGTATGTTTTAGGGATACATGTAAATTTAAAAGCAATTCTTGATGTTGTGTTGTCTGGCTTTGCAAAAGGTTACTTCCAATATATGGCAGATATGGCAGTCTAGACATTGCTCACATCCCAGACATGTAAATGATATTGTTTTTCTTGTTCAATCCTCAATATATCTTCTAAAGTGATACAATTGAGCTTGAAGAAGTTAAAAAAAAGACAATACAAACTGATATTGGGTGAATGATATTAAAATTCTTAGTTACTTTTCCTCCCAAATCTCCAGCAATTCTAGGTCATTGTGGTTAAAGGGAGGGAAAAAAAAAGAATTATCAAGTGAAGTATCTGCAGATTTCTCCAAAATTACATTTATAATTGGAAAAAACAAACAAAAATATATAATATCTCAATAGCAATAACCATGGTAACATGTATAGAAAAGTAGCTATGGAACAATATCGATAGATTTTCTCCTTAAATTTTCCCAACAAACCTATGAAGTAGGCATACCCATTATCTTCATAGTAGGAGAGAGAACACTGAAGTAAAGAGAGTTTGTCAAAGTCAAATAGCTAAAATTATGAAGGCAAAATTCCATCTTGGAAGTCTCATCCAAGGTTGGACATTATGCTTCAAGAGAAAAAGAACTCTGTTATGAATTTTGTAATTTTAAGATAAATATTACCCAATGTTTAGTATATCATTACATAATCTACTTAGTATGTCCTGTGCCTATACATTTGTGGGTTCTCACATAAATGTTTAGTAATATTTGAAATTAGTGATTAAGTTCTATTATTTACTTCCAGCCTGTTCATACATAAGTTTCTTAGTCATGAGAAATGTAATTTTTTAGAATTTTCCAATTAGTTAACAACATACAGTGTAGCCTTGGCTTCAGGAGTAGAACACAGTGATGCATCTCTTAACATCCCCTTATCTCTTAACTTTCTCTCATCCCAGAAGATCCCTTAATACACATCACCCACTTAACCCCTCCCCCACCTCCCCTCCAGCAACTCTCAGTTTGTTCTCTTTATTTAAGAGCCTCTTATGGTTTGCCTCCCTCTCTGTTTTTATCTTATCTCAGTCATATTTGTTCATTTACTTAAAATTATGGAATATTATATAAATGAATAATATGGTCACACATACAACATAATACTCAAACATAGACATAATTTCAATTGTAATTTATCACTCAGTAGTTGCTATCAATTTAGGTCTTCTTTCTGATTTGCTTTCCTATTAATGACAATATAATTTTCAAGTCATCGAGGTCCACCTTCACAATTATCTTTGACTGCATCTTTTTTTTTGCTACCAAATCAAACCAATCACAGAATTTATCAATTCTATCTTCTGAATTTTACGTATGTATACATTTTCCTTCTTCCACTCTTAAATTTCAGGTCCTTATACCTGCAGCTCATTTCACTTTCCCTCTCAGCCTCACCTTCCCTTGCTTTTTATGCATACTTTGCTCTTCAGCCAAATAATACCTCAATTCCTAAACATTCCCCTTATTTTTCACTATCCTGGCTTAGTTCATGCCAAACTATCCCCTTGTCATTTCTTTTTCTTACCATTCTTTGCTCAAATCCTACTCATCCTTCAAGATTTGCTTAAATTACATTTTACAAAAACACAAAAATGAAACTTTGCTTTATAAGAAGGACAGTAATTAGCCATTCTTAATCTGCTGTTAAGTCTTCAGTTAGATAAGCTTTTCTCTAAATAATCCTATAGGGATCATTTTCTCATTTCATTGAGTTCTCTTCTCTTTCCTCACTATCTTACTTAATAGAAAAACACTTATCACTTCCTTACACATTATATATTTGATAGTATTTATTGCCTTTCTCCTCTTACTAGAATCTACAATAGATCCATGGGCACAAAAACTTTTTTCTGTTTAATGCTGAAATCCCAATCCTCCCAAACTGTACCTGGCATAGAGTAGCACAGAAAATGTGTGTTGAGTACATCAATGTCCAGTCACAAATAGTATCCTTTTTTATTACCTTCTGATAGCACTTCATATATCTTAGCTGTATTAATGTTATTTTTGCCATTTTGTTATTTTTTGTTAATGTTTTTTATACTAGGTTAAAAGAGGGGATTTTCATAATTTATTCTGTGCCTCTCATAGAGTATGACTTGTAGCAGGCACACTCTGGGAATTTCAATATGTTTTCTCTAAATGAATTTATCACAAGCAAATATTTATAATGATTACTTTAAGATTATGCAGTATTAAAGATTTACTGATTTATATTTTTAAGTGTTCATTTTGTCCATTAATCTTAAATACAAAGAAAACAAGTTAACATAGAGCTATTCTCGTGTCATGGCAGTGATTAATAAATAGACGTGTGATTTGAGTTTAATAAAGTCCAAATTTCCTATATGACTCTGCATAAAGGCATGTAAGAGTGGATGGATATTTTTAAAACTCTTATAAAAATACCAGAAAATGTATTGTCTTCAAAATGTTGTAGGTCAAGCATTCCCAAAATATTTTTAAATGTATTTCTATTTTCAAATAATTTCAACATTTGATTGGAAGTAGCATATCATAGGATCTTTAAAACCAAGACACATTACTAAGTAATAAGAATAAAATTTTAATTTATACTTACCTATTGAATTTTATGGAATTTTTTTAAACTTCAAGGCAGAAATATAAAATAAGCAGTAATATCAATGTTGATATGAACAAGGCTTCTAGAATGTTAATGTTTACGTTAATAAGTACTCAAGAAGTACTCTGGCACAGTCTGGAACCAGAAATGTTCTACCATTTACTTTTCTGCCTCAGTTTCTTCACATGGAACAAAAAGAAATAAAATAAAAATACTGAACTCAGAGATCTTTTATGACCATATAATGTGTTTGCATATGTAAAGAACTTACAACATGAGAATAATGTAATGTCACATGACATTACTCACATGACAGACCTACGTGTCTGCTAACATTATCATTATTGAGGGGATGTCACAGTTGAAAATGAATTTTCCGGGGCGCCTGGGTGGCTCAGTCGGTTAAGTGTCCGACTTCGGCTCAGGTCATGATCTCACGGTTCGTGAGTTCAAGCCCCGCGTCGGGCTCTGTGCTGATGGCTCAGAGCCTGGAGCCTGTTTCAGATTCTGTGTCTCCCTCTCTCTCTGACCCTCCCCCGTTCATGCTCTGTCTCTCTCTGTCTCAAAAATAAATAAACGTTAAAAAAATTTAATAAAATAAAATAAAATAAAGAAAATGAGTTTTCCAAAGTTCAAGTGTCTAAACATTAGTCAGCAGAATGATAAACTCTTTTTAGTACTTTCAGATTCATCACTCATAAAGAAGACAGACTCACAAAAAAATGAGCTCATGAGATTGATACATAGATTCAGAATTCTAATTTATCCACATGCAGTAAGAATGCTAACTATACTAGAGAAGCAGATAAATTATCCAACCTTGTCTCCATGTGGGTGGCACAAAGGAAGCCAAATTATGATCAAAATGGCTTAGTGAGCATGTGAATTAAGGAAGGAATCAGTCGTTTGATTTTGATGTTAGGTGGCATTATGCTAAAGAATGAGCCTTTCAGGCAGTATTCTTAGAACTAAGCATCTTTTCCCTGGGAGAATTTCATATCTACCCCGATTCTATGTTCCTGGGCTATACAATGTCCCTTCTTGCTCACAAAATTTTTAGTACAGTCAATCATGATGTACTCCTAAAAGCCTAGAAATACTTTTTGTCATTATATGGAGACCTTTCAATATTTCAGCCTAAGAGGGAAATCTTATTTGGCTCTAAGTTCTTATGCAGGAAAAAAAAAAAAAACATTACTGCAGCTCCAAATACAACACCATTTACTATGGATAATGCAATGAAAGACATCATTGCTAAAACATACAACAAAAGGGCACCTGGGTGGCACAGTCAGTTGAGTGTCTAACTCTTGATTATGTCTCAGGTCATGATCTCACTCACAGATTTGTGAGTTCAATCCCCACATTGGGCTCTGTGCTGACTTTGCGGATCCTGCTTGGGATTCTCTCTCTTTCCCTCTCTCTCTGCAGCTCCCCTGCTCACCCAAGGTCTCTCTCCCACTCAAAATAAATAAATGAACATTTATTTTAAAAATACAACAAAAAAGAAGTATTGGTATATGCTTAGGAATATTATGTTAGAGAAAACAATCTTTTATTAGCTTTTATTTTATTCTAATTAATTTTGACATGTCTCAAAATAGTCCAGTGGTGCAGTGGAATTAACAGAAGACACAACCAAATATTTGTTTCATTAAAAAACAAAACAAAACAAAACAACTCATGCAGGTATTAATCCTAAGCTTTTTTAACATCAAACTGAGCCTGACATGAAAAGTGCTTTTTAATATTTATGGTTCAGCTTGCCTACTCTGTTTGAATTATGTGGATTCAATAAGTTTGAATGCACTCATGCCTGCACAGACACATGTAGACACACGCACACATTCCTGCACAACTTGAATCTTATTCTTTAAAAAAAATTTTTAATGCTTATTTATTTTTGAGAAAGTGAGAGAAAGTTCTGAATAGAATTGTTCACCTTAGTATTAAGTACCCACTGTGGGAAATGCAAATATTTCTTCTACATGGACTGCAAATGTGCCAAGAGACCACAAGTAAAATATTTAGTGCTAACTTTAAGATGGAAATGTCTTCCTTTTGAGCCATAACTTCACTCTGAGAAATATTTCTGGGAAGAAAAGATTTATTTTAATATTTCTGCATTTAAGTGATGGCTGTTCACGATTAACGGTTTTGCTTTAGTAAGACATCGTTTTCCAAAAGAAAAAGAGGAAAGAAATAGGTTAGATTATGGGTGGGAAGTGAGACATGACGTCTACTATGTTTTAAACTACATAAATGTGTATTTTCACCCTATTTTACACTGGGCAAATTCCAGGTTTTTTAAAATTAATTTTACTGTAATAAATGTTAGTAATTCAAAATTTGTGATCATTTGGAGTCAGCTGAATAGAAATATAATTTTTCACAATGTGAAAGACAAAGGAATACCATACACAAAATTGTAATGCACTAAAGACTGCTTAAGATAATCCTTTTTAAATTTTTAGATAGCTAATATTTTATGTGCAGTAAGCTGACATAAATCATAATTTAAAACAGTTGTTTTGTCAGCAATTTCCTGGCTCTAACCTTGAGACAGGACATCCTCTCCTTGGGAGAGGATGTCAACTCTTTTCCAATGCTATGCTTCCTGGTTTAAGCAAACTCCCTTCTGCTTGGCAAATGAAAATACATTATAGAGAGGGAAAGAACATGAGCATGGGAGGAACAGAGAGAGAGAGAGGCAGAGAGAGAATCCCAAGTAGGCTCCATGCTGTCAACCTGGAGCCTGACATGGGGCTTGATCCAACTATAGTGAGATCATGACCTGAGCTGAAATCAAGAGTCTGATGCTTAACTGACTTGAGCTACCCAGGTACCCCTCACTAGTTTCATAGATAGCAATGTTTGACTGATTGTCATAACAATCCTGTGACACAAAATAGGTATTATAATGCTTGTGTTTAAGGTGAGGCTGTTGAGGCTCAAGGAGATTATTTCATATCACACAATTTGTTGTAGATCTAAGTGATTGACCTCCAACTTTATCCTTGACTACTTAGTATATGTCAGGCCCTGTGCTAATATGCATAAACAACTTCATGGTGCTTATTTACATAGTTCTTACTAAAACCAGATATTACTCTAAGTGCTTTACAAACGGAGTTCATTTAGTCAATGTATAGGTGAGAAAATGACACAGCGAGAGGTTAAGTTGTCTAGGATCACCAGTGTATTGAAAGGTAGTGCCAGGGCAAGAATCCACGTCTCCTTTATTACAATAGTGTATTTATTGTCTATAAAACAGAACCTGAGTGCTATTACTCAAAATGGTTTTAAATTTTTTTTTCAACGTTTATTTATTTTTGGGACAGAGAGAGACAGAGCATGAACGGGGGAGGGGCAGAGAGAGAGGGAGACACAGAATCTGAAACAGGCTCCAGGCTCTGAGCCATCAGCACAGAGCCTGACGCGGGGCTCGAACTCACGGACCGCGAGATCGTGACCTGGCTGAAGTCGGACGCTTAACCGACTGCGCCACCCAGGCGCCCCTCAAAATGGTTTTAAATGCTCAAAACAGGATGCACATGAAATCTAAATTAAATTTGCTACAAAACAAGTGTACATTGTAAATGAGAAACAGGTTTGGAAAAGTAAAGAAAAAACTTTCTAAAGGAAATTTTAAAAATTAAACTATGAGGGTAATTGAAAAAATAAAACAGTGTGATTAAAAAGTCTAGATAAAAGCAATACTCAAAAGCATCATTGTGGAAGTAAAATACTACATATTAATGTTATCTTAAAGATACATATTGAAGGGACTTGGTGATTTCATTGGCATATTCCTTTGTTTAAAAACAGAAACATTAGTTTCATGATTTTGTTTTAATTAAATCTTTTGTACTGGAATGAAATGGGATGCATATTTGTTCTCAAAGCATTTATGTGAGTTTTCTGACATTTATTTTCCTTGTAGTCCTCAAAGAAGCTGTGATATTCATGAAATAATATGAGCTCATACAAACATGATCACGACCTTGGCATTACAAAAGGGTTTGTTCAACTTAAAAGCGCTTGGGAAAGGAAGCAGTTGCACGATTAAAAACAAAGAACAAGGATAGTTGAGCTTTCAGATATGTTTATACTTTCATGTATATAATTTGCCAAATTCACAAGGGCACAAACTTCAAAGTTAATTCAGTTTACAGTAAGGACTAAGTTCTAGAGTTGCTGTGGATGTATAGTCGAGTACCTACAACCTCAGACCCTATACATGGTCTATTTAAATCACCTTAGTGAGCTTACACTTTCACTTTAAAATAACAGCACACTGAGTAAGCTTGAAGAGTGTGAAAAACAGGCAGTAGACAACCTTGGAGAAAAAGAGGGCAATAATTATCTCACAGCCTAACACACTATTCTTGCTATTAATCACCACCACCCCAGTATAAACCTTCACACGTGAGCTTGGGAGAAAAAAAATATAGTTCTTCCTACCTCACTGGAATTAATCATACAAGTAGTAACTACGAATTGTGTAGATTTTGTGATAGATCTTACATTAATCCTCTCAACCTTTCCGTAAGGGGATAACTGCTAATATCTCACTGTGTGAGAGGAAGCAACTAAGTCTTGGAGTGATGAGTTTGCAGAGATAAGACTCCACTTTTTGATTCCGAACATGTGCTCTAAACTATTATAGTATGGAAATGGGTCCCTTGTTAAAAACCAATGTTCAAAACTGTTATTTTTGTTCATGGTCCCATTTCATGGTTCATGATTTAAGTCATTTTATGGCATTGTCAATTTTACTAAATGTTAGAATCAATTACCTGGGAAGGTTTAAAAATTCCCCATTCCTGTGTCCACACCTCATTATCAGTTAAATCACAATCACTGGAGATGGTACTCAGGCATACATATTATTTTTTTAATTTTCCAGATGATTCAAAATATAGAGAGGTGTTTTAGATACCTTGCTCCCTACCGTTAGTGTTTACGCAGTCTTTACATCACATCAACATAGTTATCTAGTCTCTATCCAAACATTTCTGTTGATAGCTTTGACTGTCAACCAAATTCTTAGGTTAACTCAAAATCTGTCACTCACTCTTCCATCCTTTGGTCCTAGTCCTGCCTCACTGGGATAATACAACTTTTTATCTGTTAATAGTCCCCTGAATTTTCTTTTATACAGCATAACCTTTTTCTTTCTTTTAACTGCTGTCTTATGGAATGATTCCAAATCTTCTCATTTATGTCTAGGATAAACTAGTTATCAGTATGACATCTTGGAAAGAACTTGGATTCTGGAGTCAGAATACCTTTAGCTTACATTCCATATCTGCTACTAATTAGTCTTGTAAACTTGAACAAGTTATTGAATTTTCTCAGCTTCCCCTTTGCCACAAATAATGCTACCTCATGTAACTTTTATGAATATAAAATGAGTTATATAGAGTAGGAGTAAAACTATCAGAAGCTCTAAGCACCGAAAATTGTAGTGTCTTATCACGGCCCACTTCACTCCCCACATAAATAATTCAAATGAAAATAACACTAACTCAGACAGTAAGAACAAAGGAACCCGATTAAGTTCTAGTTTTTTTTTTTCCTCCTCTGGTGGCTATGTTGATTTTTTAAATTATTAAACAGCAAGTGTACAATTTGTTACATGCATATGCTCATTTATTTGTACCTTTATTTCGCTGGTGTTCCAAAGATATGCTTAGCCAGTCCTGAATAATGTAATGTTGAAACGCTTAAAGATGGCTCTGCTTGGTAGACTTGAGAGGAGGGCAGACATGCATGACTTTTAAGTATGTCATTTTATCTCTTCTACAAACTCCAATTTTATGATTTGTAAAATGAAGATTATGTTTGCCTTGGAGGATTATTGTGAAGATTATGAACATCACAGAGGATTAAAATAAATGATGTATAAAAAGTACTTCTAAGTGGTCAAAAACGGTAAATATGGTATAGTGGGTTAAGAACTTGGGCTCTGATGCTGAGCTATTTAGGTTCAAATCTTAGCTTAGAGTTTGCTGACTCTGAAAACTTGGGAAAATTATGTAATATCTGGGTCTCAGTTTCATTTTGGAAAATGGGAATAAAAATGCCACATAATAAATAAGGTTGCTATGAGTTTTGAATAATTAATGTTCTTAATATGCTTATTACAAAATAAGGTCTGAATTTGTGTAAACTATTATTATTAAAATAATGTTTTGTATTAGACATGAACATTTCTGGCACTTGGTAGGCATTGAAGGTAGAGTGGCATAATTTGCTTTTATTTACTCGAACACATTACTGACATATAGAATAGTACCTGCACGTTGTAGATACTCAATGAATATATGCTGAAGAATGAATGAATTAATTTGGTATAGTTGAGGTATATAAAAAGTATATGTATAGATATATAGATATATAGAAAGTATATGTATACTTAGTGTAGAAAGTATAGTATAGAAAGAGATTATAACTGTACAACTGTCTTTGTTGTAAGTACAGATTCATAATTCTAATTAGTGTATTAAAAATAGATTTGTATTTCATTCTCTCAAATGACCTAAATTCCAATTATATTTTAAAAATTTTAAATTAGAAAGCTCTTTCCTTATCTTTTATGACTTTCTAGCCATTTTTATGGTATTCTTAATGTGCCTATTAGGACAATACTATAAGAAAAACTTTCAAAAAACATTTCTAATCTAACTCACCATTATGTAACAGTATGATCTTAAATTTCAATCCCTGTGATTCAAACTTGAGACTCTCATTGCCTGAAAAAACTTATGGAACTATTTAATTTCTCAGTTTAGCTCACCTTAGTATAGACTGAATCCCTTGACCTTCAAATCATTCTCTCTAGCAATTATTTTTTTTTCTAGCAACTATTAACACTTAACACCTTTTCCAGGTCATTTAAGCACTCTGGGCCTTAGCATCATCATCTGTTAAATGAGAATAATGTTACCAAGCTCATGAAGATTTTTTATAGAAACAAATGAAGTGGCATATGTGAAACTATCCTGAAATATACAATAAAATACATGTATGACACATATATCTATATCTATATATGTATCTATATCATCTATATCTATATCTGTATATCATCCATCATCTGTATCTGTATCTATGTGTGTGTGTGTGTGTGTGTGTGTGTGTGTGTGTGTGTGTGTGTATTTGTCTGTGAGACAGGTAGAGAGAGATAGAATTAAATTTCCTGCTTGCTCAAGCATACTCTAGACAAAAGGCAATCCAAGTAGCTATACCTAAAGTTCAGAAACTTGCCTCAATGATTTGAATGAGCATTCTAACACTGACTATTTTAGAATGCTTATTTTTCTGGAAATATAACTAGTATGGGAATAAAGTATTTGCATTCTCTAGTTGGAATACTTCAGAAGAGGTTAATTTTAATTATGATATTCTGCACTTAAATTTTTATTGTCTATTGCCAAATTTTAAAATTCGTTTATTCATTTTGTCTAAGATCTAAAAGTATTGATTTTCCTAAATATATATCACTTGAAAATTATGTTACAAAATTAGTACCTAGACTGCAAACTATTTCAGAGGATGCTAAATTCTGTAAAATAACTGACCCACATTGTTATAGTTGATATCCTAGTGCACATATATGACAGAGTCCCTTAGCTATCTAACTTTGATTCTACTTTTCTACTTTGTAAGCCAAGATGTCATTAGATATATGTCAAAGTGGTGCTAAATATTAGACATTAGAAGATTCAAAAACTAGTATCTATATGAAGAAATAGAAAACTTGGAATAGTTTAGTCTGAAAATCAAAGTTTGATAGAAAAACAATGATAATGATCATTAAAATTAGAACACCTTTTAAAATAAATAAATACTGGAAAAATCCTTCTGATTCCATTCTAGGAGTTTCTAAAAATAAAAGCTACTTTTTTTCTCTACCTTAATATATATAAAATAGGGACATAATGATAGATTTTTTAAAAGTCTGTACTATTTGTCAAAATGAAAGGACTACTGGAGATCCCTTCCAACTTGATCCATTTCACAAGAAGGTTGGTTATTCCAGTATAGACTATATTTTTACCTTTAAAAATGTGGACAAATGAAGGAAACAGGGAAATAATTATACTATCATATACCAAAACCATAATTATGCTTCCTGCTGACTTTTAACAAACCACCAGGATGAAAAACTAATGATGGGTGAGCAAGAGAGTGTCTGGTAATTTTCCTAAAGCACATTTATATTGCATTTTATAATGTCTTCCTCAGGAGAGCACAAATTTTTTTTTATTAACAAAGAACTATAAGGAAAAAGCGCTGCTCTCTTTGTGGGTATTTTTTTTTGAGAGTTTAAATGTTGCCTACAGTTTTATCATTTTAATAACATAACAGAAAAAGTTACTTGCACAATAAATAAATTGTATTATAGTTAACATTGTGTAGTTTGTAATCTTTCTAGTTTCTAGTATTTTAAAGGTATAGAAACATTTCTCAATAATAAGTGGCTTTGTCTTACTCTTTATCTAAAATCATTCTAAACTAGCTTATCCTTTAATAAATGGAACATTTTCGGAAAGAATTATCCAACTGTTCTCTCATGATTAAAGTTTCCTTTGTTTTTTGTTTTAAAAAGCATAATCCTCAATATTTTCTCCATGAAACACTCCAATACTGCAATTGTGAGATCTATATTTTATAAAACATAGTAGACTTTTAAAATTTTATATTACTATTGTTAGATTTGGAGAATACTGAAAACAATTTTAACTAGTTTAATCACTGTTCATAGAAGTGACTGTGGAGAGTAACTTCTCATGAATGGGGGGGGTGTGAATTCTCAATTCAAAACACATTATACTAAAATATTACAAAAGGAATATAACACTTATCTGAATGGCTAATAAGTGTAATTCTAATATTCTTTATCTACATTTAATCTTTCTGTTGCTTGGCTAAAAAGACTTAAAATTAACTTTAAGTGCGTGAACTGATATTTCTTGATTTCAATCTTACTAAACCATAAGAAAGAAATATCAACTGTAACTTATTAACATTTCCTTTGAGATCTCAGTAGAATTTTCAACAGCCACTGACTTCCAACTTTTCACTCATGAGAAAAATGAGAGGCAACCTGACCTGTCAAATACTAAAATCCAATTTTGGTTTTTAAATTATCTTTGGAATTTGGATTAATTTAGACCTTTTTCAGTAAAAGTAAATTATAATCTGGTGACTATTTTATTGACTATGAAAACAATTGAATTGAAAATTAGACTATTGAATAAACTATGACTTACATGATTATTAACTATCGTATATTGCTATATACAAAAACCCACTGGGGCGCCTGGGTGTTTCAGTGGATTAAGTGTCCAACTTCAGCTCAGGTCATGATCTCATGGTTGTTGGGTTTGAGCCCCGCGATGGGCTCTGTGCTGACAGCTCAGAGCCTGGAGCCTGCTTCGGATTCTGTGTATCCCTCTCTCTCTCTGCTGTCCCTCCCTCCCCACTCACGCTCTCTCTCTCTCTCAAAAATAAATAAAAACATGAAAAAAAAACATTAATATACCAACACAAGGATCTGAAGTACAGTGAATTAGGGAAATTTTCTAGATACATGAAGATTATTTTATGTATGTCAAAAAATTAATTTTTATAGCACATGCTTCTGTCAGACTTTCTACCAATCTTTAAAAATAGCCAATGAACATAATTCAACATTCATTTGATCACTCGGATCATAAGAGGACACCACAACCTACACATTGAATTAATTCAAATGCCCATTCCCTCTGGAAAGCCTTGATGCTGATGGTGATAGGCATTATTCACATTGTCTGGCTTGCTACTTTTCCTTGACTTCTTTGCCCCTAAACCTGTTTAATTTCATTGTTATTATTATCTTAAATATTATTTTTATTAGGTGAATGAGTTAATTATTAGGTAAACAGAGCAATAGGCATTTGAAAAGAATGAACAAAACTAAGCTGAATGTTTCAGAATGTCTTGAAAACCCTGAATATTTTGGAAGAAATGAGTAAATCCATAGGAAAAAAATCAACATTAATATTGCTTTGCAAAGAACTTTAAGCTCTAAAGCCACTTTAAATTAGAGTGTCATTTGCAGAGGATGCACTACTGTGTGATCAGGCAAGAAAGAAGGAGTAACATGCAGAAGACCCTTTCACTCAAGGGAAAGACCTTGGTCCTACGTCAAAACATGGCTAAATGAATGAACTTATGTGTGTTTTAGGTTAAAATAAAATGTTTAGTGTGGAGATACATTTTTGTAGAATTCTTGGATTCAGAGATTTTCTCTGGTAGTGATCAACTGGTCCTTATTTTGCAAATGAAAGGGCATTGATTTATTGTCTTTTATTATATGTTGCACCCTGAAGAAGATTATGTTCCTCGGCTGTGGAATAGGCTATGATACAATATCGTCCTTACTACTTAGAGACCATTGTACTTTCAGGTCCACATTTCTCTCATGCTTCTGAATATTTTGCATGTCTGATTCCAGATAACTGGAATATTACTCTACCTTCAATATACACACTTGGATATAGTTCAGATTTGCCAATCAAGACATAAACTTTACAGAATTATCTCCTCTTCCCTGTGTCCCACAATCTACTTATTTTTCCATTTTCTGGTTTTATTTTCTTTTTCCTTTTCTTTTCTTTTTTTTTTTTAAGGCCAGTCTGAGTGTTATTTGGGAAAGTGATAGATTTAAAAGTGATAAGCTTGTAGCAAACCTGAGGGTTAAGTACAGGTTTCTGAATTCTGCCATCATTGGGGAAGCATTAAAGGGTGTTTTTTTTTCCTTTTAATGTCTATTTATTTATTTTGAGAGAGAGAGACAGAGACAGAGACAGAGACAGAGAGTGCATGAATGGGAGAGAGAGAATCTGAAGCAGGCTCCATGATGTTAACGCAGGGCCAGATGCGGAGCTCAGCTCATCTCAGGACCATTAGATTATGACCTCAGCAGAAACCAATAATCAGAGGCTTAACCAACTAAGCCACCCAGATGCTCTGCACGAAAGGTTTTTAATAGGTATTTGTATATGTCAAGTGTATGCTTTCAAATGATGAAATTAATCTCTTATGTCTTTGCTTTTCATTATGTATTTTAGTCCTCTTTTTCTCTTTTTTCTGTAAAAAGTATGTAGTTTATCATAATGAGTACTTCACTGTCAAATAACAAAAAAAAAATAAGTTTAAAGAGAATGTTTATCTCTATCTCTACAAAAAAAATGTTATAAATAGCCTGTCCTCAGTATTAACTTATTTCCCCACATCTGTAGCGTGAAGAGTACTGACATTTAAAAGGTTTTAATTTCTATTGATAATAAATGAGCACACTGCCAGAGAAGACTAAAATAATTAGAGGGACGTTATGTCAAGTCTTTTAGGCCGTCATATTCACACACAGTGCATGCTGCTTCTTATTGTTGCAAATGTCAACTTTCTTCTTGGTAAGGGTCTTTGGGACATGGTTCACTCCATTTCAAAGTCATATAATAAAAGGAAAGGGCTTAGGGCAATATTTAAGCAATGAAAGAAACATAGAACATTTATGACTAGCTGGGAGGAACTGATTGCCTTTGGCTGTGCCTTGGGAAATCCCTAGGAAATACAGTAAGTTGGTGATTACTATTGTAAGTTAAAATGATATAAAGCATGCAGAGGAATTTGTGTTTTCCTTATGGGTGATACTATATTTCATATTCTCAGTGTACTTTGAAAGTTCATACTTACCTCTTATGTTTCTTACTGAAGTACTAGCAGGAGTTATATTATTGAAAATTGCAGATAAATTACTTTCAAGAGGGTCAATTTAAGAAAAGAAAAAAAATAATTTAAAGCAAAGTTTATGTAAGAAAACTTATATGTTTTCATATACCTCAATTAGATCTCATAAAACTAGTCATGTTTTAAAGTTAATGATAGCAAAGTTTGTATTGCAAATGTTTGTTAAATATGTATGGTGAATTTATTACACGTGGGTACTATGGTAAATACTGTTAGAGGTAGGTAAAAAAGAAGGGCATACATTTAATTTTCTCAAAGAATTTTCACGTGATTATTTCCTGAATAGAAATAGAAATGTTTAGATCCGGTTGCATTATTTGGAGGCTGTCAGAATGTGATTCGTTATTACCATACAGATGTTCATTTCTGAGTTTCTACCAGGTTGTTGAGAAAATAAAGGAAAGTATCTCACAAATCGCTGTAATTTTTTTCTTTTATTCATTAAAAAAAACAACACTTTTCTTTCTTCCCTTTCTGGCAGCTAAATATCTAACACCAAATCTTACTTGTTTGTCTCAATTTTACTGCACTACCTTCAAATTAAAAACATGGCAGAATTATTCTTGAAATGAGGTCTGAAATGCTAATAGTAGATATTAAGCCTGATTATCACTATTTTTGGTCATGTAAAGATAACAAACTGGGTACAAAAAGTGCAATCTATTTAAAGGCACTTTCATCTTGCAAGTTCTGTGCACTGCCTGGTTTGATTAATGAGAAAGTAACTATCACTTGAGTCATCCAGGGTGGTAGATCAAGGGCATGCCTCGGGCAGCTCAATGATCCAAGGAAGATTTTAAAATAGATAATACTTTAATATGTTCAATTTGGGTGTTTTAATAAAGGTTTAAATATCAAAGCAAGAATCTAAATAAGCCAAAACTAATAAGGTTGTTTCTTATATAATTTAGGTGTCTAAAATTCATACACCTGAATAGTTTCCAATTTCAAGGAATTGCCAAGTATTTTATAACCTACATATTTTGTGAACTATTGACCCATCTCTGTTAATTAGTCCTTGAGGACAGTTCTGAGTGGTATATATAAACTTAAAGGTTTACCCTTATAAGTTTAAATAGAAATTAATTAATTAGCTAATTAATTTAGCTTAAATAGAAGGAATGTAAAAATATTGATATTTATCAGACATATCTTGTCATCATTTAAAATCATATTATTTCAGCATTTAGAATGGTTATATCAATTAAATCCTACTATTTCCATATATACATACTGTGATGGGACAAAGGTCAATTTTTCTT
The DNA here is from genome assembly GCF_027475565.1 of Acinonyx jubatus. Classification (NCBI taxonomy): domain Eukaryota; kingdom Metazoa; phylum Chordata; class Mammalia; order Carnivora; family Felidae; genus Acinonyx; species Acinonyx jubatus. The sequence continues at coordinate 127,037,933 of NC_069382.1, read as the reverse complement.
TTATTTGTAATTATTCTAGAAGTTGAACATTCTTCTTCAAATGCTAAATCTTAAATCTACTTTCTTGAATAACTAATTGTTTCTTAAACCATTTCTTTATCAATAGAACTTTAATTTTATAAGGACCTAAGAAAAGGCAATGGAAATTCTAATTTTCTAAAAATTTCACTTACTTGGTTTCTAATTACATTATCTTTAATAATTGTATAGCTCTTTAATCTCTTATCTGCAATTCTGAGAGCCAAAACAAAAAAAAAAACAAAAAAAAAAAAACAAAAAAACAAGAACAAGCAAATAAAGTTCCTTGAAAACCCAAAGATTTTCTATGACTTATTTGGTAACCAAACCTGACCTGATCTAAATTAACAAGAAGCTACTTATAATTTCTTTAAATCACAGTGGGATTATCATATTTTTGCTGCAGAAATATTAATGTCTTTGATTACTCTAGCCCTAGAGTTAGCTAGAGGTGTTACTTTGCAAATTCTAAATAATACTGGATTCTGAAAAACACTTGGCCCAACGCTTTTCGATAAAGGGTTATTTAAGAATTTTTTTATATTCATATTTCCATTCTATGTCTGTCACTGTTTTGCTTTTTGGTGTGTGTGCCTGGGGCTAGTGAATAAGTTCTAAATTCTTATTCAATTGTAACTGAGATATTACTTTAACATTTTTCACAAGTAAGAATGGTGTTAGCTCTTACCCCAAACAGAATGTACATTCCTCTTTTCTATCTCTGGATTGTGGAGTACACCTACAATCTGTTTTTTCTTAAATGCTTCCAGAGGAGTAGGAAGATATTACGGAAGTTTATCATTTTTTTTGGTGCTCTTTAAGGTATTTATTTATTGCCTTTTTTTCATGGGATTCTAGTTTTCATATTTTTTCCTTGTTGCAGAATCTTGTGCTTATTTCAGTTCTTATTTATAACTAAGATGGTTTATAATGAGAACCAGCATACTCACATAATCCAGAGAATAGCCTCTACTGGAAATGTGGAAAAAATATGATATCATATAGAGATAATGTGCTTCAGTGAATTTTGTCACTTCTAATATAGCAATACATATAAAATAAGCACATGATGTGCTATAAACTACTGTAAAAATATTAAATAAGTGTAATGATATCCATGAACTACCCTGTCTGTATAGTAAAAAAAAAAATACAGAAGAGAAGTATTTCTCTGCTGAATTTAATAAGCTCCTGCATTTAATGTGAATGCTGGCTTGTTCTTTACCAAGCATTGGATGAATAAGTTCAATATTTCGATTTTGACATTTTATTGCCTTTAATTATTGTTAATTATTGCTTTAATTTATAGTCTCAAATTAGGGATGGAATTTTAAATCAATCCTTTAGAGAGAAAATGAGTTAGAAAGAAAATTATGTGGATGAACTGGAGAATCTAGGCTTAAGTCATCATGTTTCCCTAAATATTTCTCTTCCTGGTTCTACATTATATATCCTAAGCAATCTTCTTAAGCCCAATAAGTTTTTAACAATGCATAGTTTTCTTATGGTGCTTTCTGATGATTCATTATTCCAAACCAAATATTACTTTAAAAAATAATAATATTTACTCTCCTTTTTTCTTAACTGATACATATGTATTAGTTTATAAAGTCAAGGTCCAACAAAATGAAAACTTTGGAAATGAACTATCTTAGGTTTATCATTTTGGCTATATTTAGTCTTTATGCTGACATTTGATGGCATTTTTACTTATAAAAGATGCTATAGAGGTCCATCCACTTTGGAAGGCAGTTTGAAAGTTTCTTACAAAATTAAGTATGCACTTACTATACAATTCGGTAATGGCCCTCATTGATATTAACTCAACTGAGTTGCAAACTTGTGTCCATACATAAATCTGCACACAGACATTTGTAATAGTTTTATTCATAATTTCCCAAACTGAGAAGTAACCAAGATGATCTTTAACAAGTGAATGGATAAATAAAACTGTGGTACATCCAGACAATGGAATATTTTTCAGTACTAAAAGGAAATGAACCATCAAGCCTTGAAAAGACATAAAGAAACCTTAAATGCATATTACTGAATGAAAGAAGCCGATCTGAAAATGCTGTATACTGAATGACTCTAACTATTTAATATTCTGGGAAAGGCAAAATTATGAGTATAAAAACCAGTGGTTGTTAAGGGTGAAGGTTGGGGGGTGGGAATAGGTGGAGGATTTTTAGGACAGTGAAACTACTCTGTATAATACTATAATGGTAGATACATGTCATGCATTTGTCCAAACCCACTGAATTCAATGAAACAAATAGAGCAAATCCTTAGGTAAACTATGGATTTTAGGTGATAGAAATATGTCAGTGTAGGTTTATCAATTGTAATAAACGTACTACTCTGCGTTGGGGGGAGGGGTATTGATAATTGGGGGAGGCTATCCATATGTAGGAGCAATGGGTAAAGAAATAACTTACAAGATAAATTTCCTCATGAGTATACCTTTATAGGAACCAAGCCCATAATACTAGTGTTTACTGTGCTAATTAGAAGGAAAATTCATTAAAGCCCACAACAGGGATTATTTTGTGGATCTCTCATTTTAATTATTTAACTAGCCTTTAAAAAGTGAATAGCTCTTTAAACTGATTCTTAACTGAATCTAAAGTTATTTAATTATTCTAAAGAGGGTTTTGTTATTAGCAAAAACTGGAATACTAAACAAAAGTAAACAATTGTAACTATATCAGGGACTATTGTGGAAACCAAATGAGATAATGCTTTTCACATGCTAAGCATGGGAGCTTCAGAGAATAAATGTTCAATAAATATTAATTTACCTTTTTCAAATTTTCTTGTCTTTTCTAAGTTATTATATTTAGAATGAACTATTGACTTTCACAGAGGTCTATATTTACCTAATACTTAAAAACTTCTCCTTGAGTATACTATAATGTAATTTTGTGACAGAGATCAGTGTCAGAAATAAAAATAATTAATTTGAATTACAATCTGTGTTTGTGCAGAGCGTTGTCAACTGGAAGAATATAGCAAGTATTCAGCATGTGGTTGTCCTAATGTAGGTGTCCATCATACACCATTAATATCTTTATTTAATAACTTTCTCCTTCCATTTGATTATGCTGTTTTTCAGTGATTAACTTTTATTGATACACAGATGAGGGCCATTTTATTGAGGTCATTAGTTTTATTTTCTACGGTATTTGAGGTAGAAAAAGAAAAGAGCAAGTACTAGTACACTGCTTAGTTTAAGACTTTGAGAAAATGTTTGCATCAGCTAAGGAATTGGTGCAAGGGAACCTACTTTTTAAGGAGGCCACTTCATAAATATCATGTGCGTTCTACTTTTCACAAAACTCTCTGTCAAATTTAAATGTTCCCATCTTTTGCTGTAATTTTTATTTTATCTTCTTATTTTGGTGCATTACATATATTTTTCTTAATTTCCTCCATGTATTATCTTAATATATATACCTCCAAATACAGTAACTCAAAAGCCTTATTGAATAAAAATATTTTAAATCATATTTATTTTGTATTTCTTTTCATATTCTTTATTCATTCCTCCACCATTTTCTATTGTTACCAATGATTAGTTGCTCCAAAAAAAAAAAAATGTGTTTTATTTACAGGGCACAGCTTATGGAAGTGCTCCTGTACCTTCTCGCAGGCAATTATGTGAGTCTCTTAAATTCAGCTCTGTGTTGTAACCATGGCTATGTGTTCCTGTGCTGTAGCATGGCATGCTGAGACCAAGTGCCCTATGGTCAATATGCAATCCCCGATGTTGTATATTACCTACAATGTGTTCGTAGCAAACGGTTGGTTCCCTTTGCCTCTTCCTTATCTGTTTGTCATTATCCAGCCCATTTAAGAAAACCGCATTGCGATGTGGCCAAGTGTGTTGAAGCTTCAGTAATGACTCAAAGTCTGCGGCAAATATAGAAGAGGCTCTTAAGTTTATTTTCAGTGCAACCGTGATAGCAACAGTGATAGTACTTTCTGTGTCAAATGAATCAGTAAGGTTTCTTAAATCCTAACTTCTTTTTACATACTTGTTCCCAGAGCTCTTATATCATACACAGCTGTGTTTTTGCCACACAGCTAATGAGACCTCTTTCCTTGAAATGGAAATCCATTGAAATAAATCCGTTTCTAGTGAATTTAAAGAAAATTTGACTTTCTAACCACTTTAGTTTATTTCCAAGTCATCATATTTAGAAAAATTGAAAATAGTCTATAAATTTTTAGATAGAAATCCCGGATTTTACAACCTTGCTCAGCTGTATTATAAATATATGCACCTTGGCAGAGAGTCAGATATTTGCACTTCAGCTCAGGAGATTTCTGTGACAGCTTGTCTGCTTTAACATGAACTTTTTTCAGTGAGAGATGTATATGTAAATTTAATATGTAGAATCTCCAAAGTGCCATCAGACTTTGAGAAAGAGCTATTTTCATTGCCCATTTCCATTCATGTCTTTCCTCTTTTTCCACACATCAGAAAATCATGGCTGTTTACCACCTTTTATAGACTGCTGCAGCAATAAACCACGTGATTCTAAGTATGTGGAGCAATAAATAGCAAATAGGTCCATCTTAATGTGATTTTGAAGGTGATTCAAAGCCACAGTACTGTGTTTATAATGCTTTTCTTCCCTATCGGCAGAAGAAACATACAATTTGATCACATCCACTGAGGAGGATCTGTGAATCAATTACAAAATTGCAGCACTTTGCATCATTATAAAACTGCTCAAACAACAATCAAAATATGCACTTTATTATCTCACATTTCATGAAAGACTTTTGAATTTCTGAATTATTATGAATAAGGTTGTGGCAGAAAGATTTGCTATAATGAATAGAAGATTGAATTTAGATATTGCATTGAAGATAGAAGAATATCTATTGTTAGGGAAATATAGGAGGTATTGTTACTAGAAACTTTTGGAAATGTGAGTTCATTATAAGTGTTCTGAAAATAATTATGAGTAGGAAAATAAAGAATATGGAAGTATAATCAAAAATTTGGATTAATCTTATTTCTCACTTTCACAGAATCAAAGTGCATAGGAAAATAATATTAAATATTTGAGATTTCAAATAATTTGTTCTGGTTAAATAACAGTTAATGCTATTAAAAACAGAATGAAAAAAAAAATGATGCATGGTTTGTCTAAGTAAGAGAATCTAAAGTTGAAGTGTATTCTGTGCCTCAATATATAAACCAATATGGATATTACCCTCCTAAACATGTGGACTTGGAAATAGTAAGCTTAATGAATTTGGATAATTATGAATATCATATTTCCTTTTGGTCATGTTAAGTCTTAGGATCTCTGAGTTACGTATTAGTGGAGACTTAAGTATTTGTAATTGTGGTGCTTATCAAAGATATTATATTGAAAGAGTGAATGTTTTATTCTACATATGAATGTCAGAATATTGATTTTAAATATCTCTATTCCTGCCTTGTTCCCTAAAATCAATGTGAATTTTAAGATTTTAAGATATGTGGATATCTTACAGTTGGCTACTCACTCTAGTATTTTACATTAGTGACTATGTCAGAAGTGGTGACTAACACTTTCTCTAGGTTACAATTAACTAAAGTTTCATTCTTTCTTTTTTTTTCTTTTTTTTTTTATATTTAGTATCCAGGACTTCTTTGTTCTATAGCTGCCACTTTATTTTGAAATATATCCAGTTTCACAATTTCCTTTGGTGATAACCCGAAACAGAATCTAGCAACACAGAGGGATTGCTTACATGATGAGGTAATTAGAAAGACTATGAATATATAATGAGAGAATTTACATCTCCATCTCCCTAAGCATGATGTGGCTTTTAATTACAAGCCCACTCCAATATGCCTGTATTTGCTACTAATAATTGATCAAAGTTAAATTGAAAGTAATATAGTCTTAGTTAATACTTTTCACTTTCAGAGAAATGCTTGCGGAATGATTAACTTGGGGAACTGGGAGTCTTGAAAATTTATTTGAATGTAAACAGTACAGTTTTTGTTAAATACTAAAAGGATAGATCATCTATTCAAATGATGTTGACTTCTTAATTTCAAACTGGTTTCTGGTTTAAAAATCTATAATCAATTTAGTGAGTAAAGGGTTATCTTATGCTTGTAAGACCAACTCTATATTTGTGTGAGTTGAGATTTATAATATTTGAAAAAAATTTTGCAAAGATCTGACCCATACAGTATTATCTCAACACTTCAAAATATAGGAACTGATTAACATAGGTTATTATTTTCTATTGTATGCTATACTAAATACTATAAGTGTTCTAAATTACACAGCATACACTTTTTTTTTAAATATGAAATTTATTGTCAAATTGGTTTCCATACAACACCCAGTGCTCATCCCAACAGGTGCCCTCCTCAATGTCCATCACCCACTTTCCCCCCTTCTCACCCCCCATCAGCCTCAGTTTATTCTCAGTTTTTAAGAGTCCCTTATGGTTTGTCTCCTTCCCTCTCTGTAACTTTTTTTTCCCCTTCCCCTCCCTCATGGTCTTCTGTTAAGTTTCTCGGGATCCACATAACAGTGAAAACATATGGTATCTGTCTTTCTCTGTATGACTTACTTCACTTAGCATAACACTATCCAGTTCCATCCACGTTGCTACAAAAGGCCATATTTCATTCTTTTTCATTTCCAAGTAGTATTCCATTGTATAGATAAACTACAACTTCTTTATCCATTTGTCAACTGATGGACATTTAGGCTCTTTCCATATTTTGGCTGTTGTTGAAAGTGCTGCTATAAACATTGGGGTACAAGTGCCCCTAGCACAGCATACACTTCTAACAGGAATGTGTCTTACCTTTTTTCAAAGGAATATCCTAAAATTTCATAAACCAGCTCTAAAATTTAATAAACCATAAATATATTTTTGTAGAAAAATTGTGAACATCGTATTGCAAAATGCATGCAACAGTTCAAAAATTTTTTGGTTAAAATAATTAAATGTAAATGTTTTTCTTTCATTTCATAGCATGGCTTTATTATTTCTCAATTTATAAAAAGGAGTATCAAATATTTATATGCAATCTATTCAGAGGTATTTACCTAATTTAGTTAAGTCATCTCCAGATAGTTGAAAGTCAACTTAATTGAAATGGCTACACATGATAATAATATTACCTACCTATTCAGAATCAGATAGAAGTTGCCTTTATAATACAAATAGAACTAAACCGTATGTTTACAACATACACTTTTTTTTTTTACTGTTTGATAAATAGGTAGAGAATTAGCCTAAAAATAAAGGGAAACAATTTAGCTACATATAATTGAAAGGCTAAATGTTTCCATAGGACTTTTCACATTGTACTTCAATCTATCCTTGAAAATACAAAAGTATTCTATGAGACAGCAATCATTGTTATTCAGTTTATCAAAAAAAAAGTACATGTTCAGTTTTTCAAAGTATGTTTCCCTCTCATTTGCTTTAGCTTACTTACCCTAATTTTCAATCATTTCTTTTTTTGCTTTGCTTTTAGAGCTGAAAAGTGATTTTTAAGTTCCAAACGATTTCATCAGCAAGTGATGAAAAACAACAAATTAAGAGGAAAGGCAGGAGAGTAAACTATAATGACATTAATCTTAAAGTCAGAAAGAAGGTGTTTTTTTTTTTAATTTAAAAAAAAATTTTTTTTTCAACGTTTATTTATTTTTGGGACAGAGAGAGACAGAGCATGAACGGGGGAGGGGCAGAGAGAGAGGGAGACACAGAATCGGAAACAGGCTCCAGGCTCCGAGCCATCAGCCCAGAGCCTGACACGGGGCTCGAACTCCCGGACCGCGAGATCGTGACCTGGCTGAAGTCGGACGCTTAACCGACTGCGCCACCCAGGCGCCCCAGAAAGAAGGTTTTTAAGATGCTAGGCTGTATTTGTACAAACAGATTTTTCAAATTAGTTTTTCCACTGTGCCTTCTGATTTATTCCCTTTCCTTTTTGGTTTATCAATTTATTTGTTGTCATTTCCCTTTCTTTTCTGACTCTTATCATCCCACACAATATCTTTGCATTATTTATCTTCCTATTTTAGGTGTAACTTTGATTTTACTTGTTTTCCTCATTCTTTGATCTACTTAGAAATAATAAAGGAACATATTTCAACAATAGTGAGAAATAACAAAACTTTACTATCACTACCTTTGAAATACACCTTCAGAAGTCATGGCTGGTAGGGTTGCTTCAAATGTTACATGAGCAAAATGGCTCTGTATTCTTAGAAAGTGCATTGTGTCTATGTTTGCAGTTAAATGTACATATACATCTGGGAATGAGAAAGTTCTGTTCTTCAGAAGACAGGTTTCAGTCACAAAGAGAATAGCAAGAAAACACTTTAAGTGGCATGAAGAAATTATTAATATACAACTACTAGGAGACAAACTAGTATAATTGATTACTAGAAATTAGAAAAGATCCAAAAGAAAAGTGTAATCTATGTTATAATCTTACAGAAGTAAAACTCTCAATATTGTCATTCTTTTGAAACCAAACTAATGGTTGGTTTACAATTGAGCTTACAATTTTGAGCTCCTAAAAAGTAAAAGCTATACTCATTTAACACAAATATGTGTCATCTCCTTTGATTTATAGACAATCATGATTATTATTCTAGGTTATTGAAGTTATTTAGATAATAAATATATGCTAAAGCTATATGTAGATGTTTGGTTTAACTTGGGATGTAAAAAGCTAGAAAGAACCTGGTTCCCACCCTTATGATAACAACAACAAAAGAAAAACCTGAAAAAATATAAATCCACAACATTTTTTCAAATGTCAGGGAGCTACAGTAACAGGGCAACCAAGTTACCTGAGACAGAAGTAAAATGACAGTTTACAAGGAGAGACTAGATACAGCAAAGTTAGGTAACGGTAAGAATTCTGTTAATTTCTAATTAACAAATTGGTAGGGGTCGAATGTGGGCTAGCAAGAGGATGTAAGTATAATGAGAATGTGCACCCACTTATAGGCTCTTCTTTACAGATTTCACTGGATACTCACAACAACATCTTGCAAGATTCCTGAGAAAGTGTTCCTTGAGCTAACGATTTAAAGAAGGGAATAGCAGCTGCTGTAGGAAAAGCACAAAACTCCACCCAGGTTCTCCTTCCTATTATCCGTACAAAACAGACACCCAAAATACAGGGAGAACAGCAGACCCACTGATGAAAACTCACTGCAGTTGGGGCAATAGAAAAAAAAATCTTTTATTCCTGAGACAGGGGCAGGAATATATGATAATCCCAGAACTACAAGCAGGTGGGGAGGCTGAAGCACTGAAAGGCTGCATCTGTGAGACCCAAGGACACAGTGCCTGCCTAAGATTTAGGGTTAATCACAGGAGCAGAAAATGCCTCTCTCTATGTGCCACAGACTAACAAGCACTGGGTTATCAGTAATAGAGGAATTTGGGTAGGAATATTACAACAATATGGAGAGAAGCCCTCCTGGAGACACAGCACAAAGGAGAGACTAAAGATGAAAGTGGAGCCAACAGTTAGAAAAACCCTCTGGCAAACTATCCCGACCCTAAATGAAAGGTGTGGTTAGAGAAAATTGAAGCCTGTGGGTACCTGTAGCAACAATAACAAACCCAGTTCAACTCTGCCTAGACTGACCTAGATTCCCATACCAAACCTCTGGCAGAAGGAATGACATGCCTATTTTCAGGAATATAGTTTATTGACCTAAGTCTCTACACCTTACACAAGATGTCTGGCTTCCCACAAAAATTCTGAGGCACAAAGAAAATCAAGAAAAAAACAACACACTGCCAAGAGATAGGAGAAGCAACAGAATCAGATTCAGATATTGCTGCAGATATTGGAAATATCATAAAGAAGAGTGAAAATAACCATAATTAATATGTTAAATACTCTGATGGAAAAGTTTGATGACAAGCAAGAATAGATGTGTAATTTCAGCAGAGATGGAGTTGTAAGAATGAATCAAATACCAAAGCTAATTATTAAAAGCTCAGAAGGAGAGATGAAGAATGCCTGTGATGGTCTGATCTGGAAACTCAACAGAGCTGAGGAAAGAATCAATGAACTTGAAGATAGGTCAACATAAGTTACCCAACCTAAAAAATAAAAGGGGAGAAAAAATCAGGGGTGGGGGGGGGGGAATAAAAGAACAATAGCTGTGGAGCAATATCAAGTGGTCTTACTTAGGTATAATTGAAATCTCAGTGGGAAAAAGAGAATAAGGCAGAAGAAAAAATTGAGAAATAATGGCCATTAATTTTCTAAACTTAATGACATATGCCAAATTACAGATACAAAGAAGCTTAAAAAACAATGAACAGATAAAGAAGAGTAACAACAACAAAAAACACACCCAGACATGTCATATTCAAACCACTGAAAATCAAAGACAACATTGAAGGTAGCCAGAGGAGAGGAAATAAACACATTATATACAGAAGAACAAAGATGAGAATTACAGTAGATTTCTCATCAAGAACCCTGCAAATTAGAAGGTGGTGAAGTGATGTGTCTAAAATTGCAAAAAGGGAAAAACAAAGTGGCAACACAGAAGTCTGTAGTCAATGAACATATCTTCCAAAAATAAAGGTGGCATAAAGACTTTTCCAGAAAAAAACACTGAGAAAATTCATTGCTGGCAGGCCTTCATTACAAGAAATGTTAAAGGAAGAAGTGATGAAATGGGAAATGGAATAAATGAAACTAAATATAAACTTGGCCTTAAAAAAATCATATATAGAAATATCTGTTTTAGATTCATATATGATTTATGACATGTTATGATTTAATTTGTAGATCTTAAATGAGATTAAGTTATATTTACTACTAAGGTTTTACCAAAAAGAGCATTATCTTAGTCTGTTCTGGTTGCTATAACAAGAATACCATATAGGCTGTGTGGTTTAAACAACAAATGTTTATTTCTCACAGTTCTGGAGGCTGGGAATTCCAAGATTACAGTCAGCAGGTGGTGTCTGGTGAGAACCTACTTCCTGGTTCCTCATGGCTAGTTTCTTACTCTATCTTCACATGGCAGGAGAGGTTAGGGAGCTCTCTGGAGTCTCTTTCACAAGGGCACTAATCCCATTTATCAGGGCTCCACCCTCATGACCTAATCACCTCCCAAAGGCAAGAAAATACTATCTCATTAAGGATTGGTTTCTGAATGTAAATTTTGTGGGAATACAGGTGTATAGTCAACAGCATCATATTCACAATATTTTTACAGTTTATGCCTCCTACCTCTGTTACAGATATTTTGCAGAAATTTCTTATGGTGTATATATGCACTTAAATATCATACAGTTTTATTATGGGTATTAAAGTTAAAGATGAAGCAGAAACTGTGCACCCAGTATGGTATAGAGGAAAGGCAGGAACCCATGCTGTTAAAGTCTGAATGGTTCATTAATTCCTTTGCTATTCTATATTTCTATACTCAATGATTTGTATAATTTGTACTGTCATGTTGTTGCAGTCTTCTCTTACCAAAATTGCTACATTCTTTTGTAATTAAAAACTATTAAAATGCTTGAACTGTTTTAACCTAAATACTAATTTTACATTATGATATGGTTTAACCAAAATTTTTCATTAATCAAGGGACTTTTGCCTATTCTGAACTCATTCTTAAACAGAATGGCATTTAAAGATTACAAATTGAAGTACTAAATTTAACAGACAAGAAACATATTGTGGGATAATACTAGAATATAGAATAAAAGGAATATGATCTTACTTTCATATTTTCCTTTTAAATAATTCGTGAGCTAATTAAGTGAATTAAGTTACTGTCTTTAAGAATTAGGAATAATCAGAATACTCTCTTAGAACTTTGGAAGTTTCTGATCATTAAACTGGAATCTCATTATCAAAGTAGTCAAATTTTTTATGCTTGTTATTTTATAATTCTTTCACCTTCTATATGTTAATAAGTGTTTATAAGTACTCACAAGATGCTAGATTCTGCCTTTATTAAAATTTTCAGATAAGTGATAAGACCACTAATGACATATAGAGCTTATTTTAAGGCAATATATTAAAGGAATATATTAGTAAATATATTTAGATTTAATACTTGGGCCCAGTGATATAATGGATTTTGAGAGTGAACTTAATCTGTTGCGATTTTTCTTGAAGGTTCAAATAGGTTAAGTGTTTCCGAATAGAAAATATAAGTTGCCATAGGCTAAAAATATGAAATTATAAATACTCCTAGGGATTATTTATTTCAATCCATCCAACACAAATAAATTCTTGAGAGATTAAGCGATTTTTCCAAAGTTCAAGGATTAGTGGCAAAGCCAGGGTTCTAACCCATTTCTCTGCTTCTTCTTCCAAGGTTCTTTAATGTTTCTATCAAGATATCATGTCTTTTTCTCCCTAAATTCTGTGGGAAGTTTTCTTCTTTTAAAAAAAAAATTGAAGTTTAATTTTTGAGCAAGCAAGCGAGAGAGAGAGAGAGAGATCACAGGAGAGGAGGGGGAGAGAGAGAGAGAGAAAGGGAGAGAAAGAATCCCAAGCAGGCTCCCCACTGTGCGATAGTGACCTGAGCCTAAATGAAGAGTTGGTTGCTTAACCCCTTAACTGAGTAAGCCACCCAGGCAGCCCTAGGGAAGTTTTCTTTCTTCTGTCAAACTAACAGATGATGCCCAAGTAACTCTTGAAAGTTGAATACAGGTTAATCAATTGAAGAATGTGAAAAAGAACAGGTCCAGGAGGATGAAGCAGCATGTAGAAAAGCATGGCAGAGGGCTGAACACAGTTTCTTTGAGCAGCTGTACATTGCTCATAGGGCAGACAGATTGTAATTTGTGCAATGGAATTTCCTTGCAGTGTTGGAGAGGGTCAGTTTCTCTGTTAGAGATAAAACTAAATTCACAACAACAAATGTTATTTATTTATTTTTCTTTTTAAAAATAAGTGTTGTATTTTTGGCAAAAGACACTGATTTCTTATTAAAACTTAGGTTATTTTTCTTTATTCGTACAACATTTTGTTTAAATAAGCACTGTTAGATTTCTTAGATAACCTGTAAACTATTTTAAGTCCACTTGTCAATTTGTGAAATGAGGCAATTATGACATACGATCTAATCTTTATCTTAAAGAATTAAAGATGGTTGGATATGAATATAGATCAAAAAATGGTTGTTGCTTATTTGTTTTTGCTTCTTAAAGAACAATCAGACCAAGGAATTCAACTCCCTTAACATGAGTCAGGAAATCTCCATTTTGAGTTGTCCTTTGAATGCTACATACATTACTTGGATCCTCGTGGGAGGTGGGGGGGGGAAGTCTCATTATTGTTAAGGCAATGACAATATTATGTATAAATTTCAGTAAGTATCACAATTTTTGATCATTTAAAACATCAGTTAAAATGAGTTCATTTGTTGTCACACATATAATCTCTGGGTGAGTAGCATTCTTCAGTTTACTAAGAATCCTGATGTACAAACACTGCATTTGTATCCAAATACCTCCATGTTGGCCTAAAACAGATAACGTGTTAAATACACCCATTAATCTGCTCACCTGGTGACACGTAACTCATTTATTGTTCAAGCATGTTCATGTTGATCTGGCGTATTGCTCACTCCTTAAAAATGAAAAATATGCATCCTGTATAAATACATAATGAAACATCTTCCAAGAGACATAAACATTTGAAATTATGATTGGTCTCTGAGAACTAAAATCAATACATAATAGATCTTGGATCTATATATGCAAATTAGCTTAAATTGGAAAAATCTGACATGACCTTTAAAATGTGGCTGTATTAGGCCTCAACATAAAATCTAAGGAAAACAAACATCATCAACCATAAATAGAGGGTTTTGTTATCATTAATACAGACAAAAAAAAATTTAAAAGTCAAGAGGTCAAGCATTTAAATACGCCTTCATCCATAATCCAGGAAACACTTGAATTATTGATCCCCTGGTAGGTATAATTTATTGTGGAAATGGGCACATCAGTCAACGTAGCTCAGTGATTGAGCATTTTCTTGTCTGTATTATTACATGGTCTACATGCATCTTTCTTTTTATGATATATAATCTGCTTTCCCATGTGACATTTACAGAGGGAACATATGGTTAGGATTTGGGGGCCCTTAGGCATCTGATTCCTCTAGCAGTAATAATTCAAATTGGAAATCAAAAAGTTGACATTGAATTTTACATAATTTTCATGTGAATCTTGTTCAGAAAATCTGTCCATAAAAAATTAATTCATTCTTTGTTTTTAAATATGAAAGACTAAAAGTATAATTTTGGGAGACTGAAATTGCTTTGAGGAAAGTTTTCCTGGGAGACTCCCAGGAGAACATTCTCTAGGACCCTTCTGCTTTCATCCCCTACTCAAAAGTCTTGCTGTTTATTTAGAACAATGTTGTAAATATCTATAAATGCAACTTTTATTTTCTTAGTGTCCTTTTTTGTAGGCTTTATAGCATTTAGAAAGTTGATGGAAATAATAGATGCACATCCAACTTAAATGAGAAACTTGTTATCAATCTCTGGTCAACAGATTGAGGTAAATCCTTATGTTAAATCAAGAACTTTTGCCTAGAGTTACATTTTTATCTGTTATATGTTTGTATCTAAAATTAATAAGATATTATTTTAACTTATTTGTTAATCATTGCTTTTGTTTTAATTTACCTTGGAAAGGAAAAAATCATTCCTTATAAATAAATATGAATTGGACACTGCAATTCTTTTATAAAAACTTGCTGTTCATAATCCATTCAATGCATAATTCGGAGTAGTTTTGGATTTGTAGCCTCTGTCTCTTCAAAATTTTATTTTCTGAAAGATATTATTTAGGTTAAAAATGTGATATACAGTCAGCCTTTTTTGCCTTTTATTTACGATTAATGAGAACATGTTTCTTTGCTCTTGTGTAGGGAAGTAGCCAACAAAAAAGGCAAAATATTTAAAATAATAACAAAAAATAAAGTGAGGTCAGTCTGTCGAGATTAAAAACTTTTAAAAATTACGTGAGTTTTTTCCAATCTCTAAGAATTTATGGGTATAATTAGTCATGAATTATGAGCTATAAAAGCTTCCCTCTGGCCCTTTAGGAGTTAAGAGTTGAGAGTCCTTTCCCTTGTTTTTTCATTCCCTCATTCTACCCTTCATGTTGAGGTCAGTGTGGGTAGTTGTGATGGAGGGTCACGAATGCAAACGTTCAGGGAAGAAGATGAAAATTTTCTATCTGACTTCCTGACATTACAAGAGATTTTAAAAGTGCTGTGTAATTTCTTTATAAGTAATATTCACTGCATTTAATTAAATTTTTGCATCATGCTGTTTCTAAATCATCAACAATGCAGAAAATATACATGGAAATTGCCTTTTTTAATGGATTGTAGTTTATGTAAACTTATACAAATTATATTTATACTCCTTACTAAGGCAAGTATATTTTAGAAACATTCCTTTGGGAAATACTAGTTGTATTAGTGGTTGTCAGAAGGGAAACCAACATGTTTGAGTGCTGCTGGATATCAGACACCAGGGTAAATGGTTTATTTAAGCTATCTTGTTTAATTTTCTTAACAGATATAGAAAATGGGCATTAGCCCCATTTTTAAATGAGAAATATAACTCTCATAGTGACTATATGCCTATAGCCATTTCCTAGAGCTGCCATAACAAACGTTCACAAACTTGGTGGCTTAAAAGAGTAAGAATTTATTCTCTCACAGTTCTGGAGGTCAGAAGTCTCAAATAAAGATGTGCATGGTTGGTTCCTTCTTGAAGGCTCACAAGAAAATCTATGGCATGCCTATCTCATAGCTTCTGGTGGCTGCTCGCAATTCTTGGTATTTGGCTTGTGAACTTTTTCCAATCTCTGCTTGCATTTTCACATGGCCTTCCTCTCTGTGTGGCCCTCTGTCTTCCTTTTCTGTCTTTTATAAGGACATTAGATTTGGAGACCACTGTAATTCCAAGATGATGCCATCTCATCTCAAGATCATTAACTTGGGGTGTCTGGGTGGCCCAGTCAGCTGAGCGTCTGACTTTGACTCAGGTCTTGAACTCACTGCTTGTGAGTCCGAGCCCCTCGTTGGGCTCTGTGCTGACAGCTTGCAGCTTGGAGACTGCTTTGGATTCTGTCTCTGTTTCTCTGTTCCTCCCCTGCTCATTCTCTGTCTCTGTCTCTGTCTCTCTTTAATATAAATAAACATTAAACATTTTTTAAAAAGATAATTAACTTCATTATACCTGTAAAGGTTCTATTTCCAGATAAAGTCACAGAATGAATTGGATTACCATTTGGAAATATATTTTGGGGGTGACTATTCAGCCCAGTACAATGTGCAATGGCAGAGTCAGAATTCAACTTCTGTTTTTTTTGTTTTGTTTTGTTTTGTTTTCTGACTTTGGAATACAAATACTTTCCATTGTTCTAAACCAACTCGAAAAATATGGCCCAGGTTCCATATTAGAAACAAGATAGTACTCTTTTTTTTTTTTAATTATAAGGACGAATTTTATTTATTTTTATTTTTTTCCCAATATATGAAATTTATTGTCAAATTGGTTTCCATACAACACCCAGTGCTCATCCCAAAAGGTGCCCTCCTCAATATCCATCACCCACCCTCCCTTCCCTCCCACCCCCATCAACCCTCAGTTTGTTCTCAGTTTTTAAGAGTCTCTTATGCTTTGGCTCTTTCCCACTCTAACCTCTTTTTTCTTTTTCTTTTTTTTTCCATCCCCTCCCCCATGAGTTTCTGTTAAGTTTCTCAGGATCCACATAAGAGTGAAACCATATGGTATCTGTCTTTCTCTGTATGGCTTATTTCACTTAGCATCACACTCTCCAGTTCCATCCACGTTGCTACAAAAGGCCATATTTCGTTCTTTCTCATTGCCATGTAGTACTCCATTGTGTATATAAACCACAATTTCTTTATCCATTCATCAGTTGATGGACATTTAGGCTCTTTCCACAATTTGGCTATTGTTGAGAGTGCTGCTATAAACATTGGGGTACAAGTGCCCCTATGCATCAGTACTCCTGTATCCCTTGGGTAAATTCCTAGCAGTGCTATTGCTGGATCATAGGGTAGGTCTATTTTTAATTTTCTGAGGAACCTCCACACTGTTTTCCAGAGTGGCGGCACCAATTTGCATTCCCACCAACAGTGCAAGAGGGTTCCCGTTTCTCCACATCCTCTCCAGCATCTATAGTCTCCTGATTTGTTCATTTTCGCCACTCTGACTGGCGTGAGGTGATATCTAAGTGTGGTTTTGATTTGTATTTCCCTGATGAGGAGCGACGCTGAACATCTTTTCATGTGCCTGTTGGCCATCCGGATGTCTTCTTTAGAGAAGTGTCTATTCATGTTTTCTGCCCATTTCTTCACTGGGTTATTTGTTTTTCGGATGTGGAGTTTGGTGAGCTCTTTATAAATTTTGATACTAGCCCTTTGTCCGATATGTCATTTGCAAATATCTTTTCCCATTCCATTGGTTGCCTTTTAGTTTTGTTGGTTGTTTCCTTTGCTGTGCAGAAGCTTTTTATCTTCATAAGGTCCCAGTAATTCATTTTTGCTTTTAATTCCCTTGCCTTTGGGGATGTGTCGAGTAAGAGATTGCTATGGCTGAGGTCAGAGAGGTCTTTTCCTGCTTTCTCCTCTAGGGTTTTGATGGTGTCCTGTCTCACATTCAGGTCCTTTATCCATTTTGAGTTTATTTTTGTGAATGGTGTCAGAAAGTGGTCTAGTTTCAACCTTCTGCATGTTGCTGTCCAGTTCTCCCAGCACCATTTGTTAGAGACTGTCTTTTTTCCACTGGATGTTCTTTCCTGTTTTGTCAAAGATTAGTTGGCCATACGTTTGTGGGTCTAGTTCTGGGGTTTCTATTCTATTCCATTGGTCTATGTGTCTGTTTTTGTGCCAATACCATGCTGTCTTGATGATGACAGCTTTGTAGTGGAGGCTAAAGTCTGGGATTGTGATGCCTCCTGCTTTGGTCTTCTTCTTCAAAATTACTTTGGCTATTCGGGGCCTTTTGTGTTTCCATACAAACTTTAGGATTGCTTGTTCTAGCTTGGAGAAGAATGCTGGTGCAATTTTGGTTGGGATTGCATTGAATGTGTAGATAGCTTTGGGTAGTATTGACATTTTGACAATATTTATTCTTCCCATCCATGAGCAGGGAATGTCTTTCCATTTCTTTATATCTTCTTCAATTTCCTTCATAAGCTTTCTATAGTTTTCTGCATACAGATCTTTTACATCTTTGGTTAGATATATTCCTAGGTATTTTATGCTTCTTGGTGCAATTGTGAACGGGATCAGCTCTTTACTTGTCTTTCTGTTGCTTCATTGTTAGTGTATAAGAATGCAACTGATTTCTGTACATTGATTTTGTATCCTGCAACTTTGCTGAATTCATGTATCAGTTCTAGCAGACTTTTGGTGGAGTCTATCGGATTTTCCATGTATAATATCATGTCATCTGCAAAAAGCGAAAGCTTGACTTCATCTTTGCCAATTTTGATGCCTTTGATTTCCTTTTGTTGTCTGATTGCTGAAGCTAGAACTTCCAGCACTATGTTAAACAACAGCGGTGAGAGTGGGCATCCCTGTCGTGTTCCTGATCTCAGGGAAGAAGCTCTCAGTTTTTCCCCATTGAGGATGATGTTAGCTGTGGGCTTTTCATAAATGGCTTTTATGATGTGTAAGTATGTTCCTTCTATCCCGACTTTCTCAAGGGTTTTTATTAAGAAAGGGTGCTGGATTTTGTCAAAGGCCTTTTCTGCATTGATTGACAGGATCATATGGTTCTTCTCTTTTCTTTTATTAATGTGATGTATCACGTTGATTGATTTGCGAATGTTGAACCAGCCCTGCATCCCAGGAATGAATCCCACTTGATCATGGTGAATAATTCTTTTTATATGCTGTTGAATTAGATTTGCTAGTATGTTACTGAGAATTTTTGCATCCATATTCATCAGGGATATTGGCCTGTAGTTCTCTTTTTTTACTGGGTCTCTGTCTGGTTTAGGAATCAAAGTAATACTGGCTTCATAGAATGAGTCTGGAAGTTTTCCTTCCCTTTCTATTTCATGGAATAGCTTGAGAAGGATAGGTATTATCTCTGCTTAAACGTCTGGTAGAACTCCCCTGGGAAGCCATCTGGTCCTGGACTCTTATTTGTTGGGAGATTTTTTTTTAATTTTTTTTTTAACGTTTATTTATTTTGAGACAGAGAGAGACAGAGCATGAACGGGGGAGGGGCAGAGAAAGAGGGAGACACAGAATCGGAAGCAGGCTCCAGGCTCTGAGCCATCAGCCCAAAGCCCGACGCGGGGCTCGAACTCACGGACCGTGAGATCGTGACCTGAGCTGAAGTCGGACGCTTAACTGACTGAGCTACCCAGGCGCCCCTGTTGGGAGTTTTTTGATAACCGGTTCAATTTCTTCGCTGGTTATGGGTCTGTTCAAGCTTTCTATTTCCTCCTGATTGAGTTTTGGAAGAGGGTGGTTGTTTAGGAATTTGTCCACTTCTTCCAGGTTGTCCAATTTGTTGGCATATAATTTTTCATAGTATTCCCTGATAATTGCTTGTATCTCTGAGGGATTGGTTGTAATAATTCCATTTTCATTCATGATTTTATCTATTTGGGTCATCTCCCTTTTCTTTTTGAGAAGTAGAGGTTTGTCAATTTTGTTTATTTTTTCAAAAAACCAACTCTTGGTTTCGTTGATCTGCTCTACAGTTTTTTTAGATTCTACATTGTTTGTTTCTGTTCTGATCTTTATTATTTCTCTTCTTTTGCTGGGTTTAGGCTGCCTTTGCTGTTCTGCTTCTATTTCCTTTAGGTGTGCTGTTAGATTTTGTATTTGGGATTTTTCTTGTTTCTTGAGATAGGCCTGGATTGCAATGTATTTTCCTCTCAGGACTGCCTTCGCTGCATCCCAAAGCGTTTGTATTTTTGTATTTTCATTTTCATTTGTTTCCATATATTTTTTAATTTCTTCTCTAATTGCCTGGTTGACCCACTCATTCTTTAGTAGGGTGTTCTTTAACCTCCATGTTTTTGGAGGTTTTCCAGACTTTTTCCTGTGGTTGATTTCAAGCTTCGTGGCATTGTGGTCTGAAAGTATGCATGGTATAATTTCAATTCTTGTATACTTATGAAGGGCTGTTTTGTGACTCAGTATGTGATCTATCTTGGAGAATGTTCCATGTGTACTCAAGAAGAAAGTATATTCTGTTGCTTTGGGATGCACAGTTCTAAATATATCTGTCAAGTCCATCTGATCCAATGTGTCATTCAGGGCCCTTGTTTCTTTATTGACCGTGTGTCTAGATGATCTATCCATTTCTGCAAGTGGAGTGTTAATGTCCCCTGCAATTACCACATTCTTATCAATAAGGTTGCTTATGTTTGTGAGTAATTGTTTTATATATTTTGGGGCTCCGGTATTCGGCGCATAGACATTTATAACTGTTAGCTCTTCCTGATGGATAGACCCTGTAATTATTATATAATGCCCTTCTTCATCTCTTGTGACAGCCTTTAATTTAAAGTCTAGTTTGTCTGATATAAGTATGGCTACTCCAGCCTTCTTTTGGCTTCCAGTAGCATGATAAATAGTTCTCCATCCCTTCACTCTCAATCTAAAGGTGTCCTCAGATCTAAAATGAGTCTCTTGTAGACAGCAAATAGATGGGTCTTGTTTTTTTATCCATTCTGATACCCTATGTCTTTTGGTTGGCACATTTAATCCATTTACATTCAGTGTTATTATAGAAAGATACGGGTTTAGAGTGATTGTGATGTCTGTATGTTGTATGCTTGTAGCAATGTCTCTGGTATTTTGTCTCATAGGATCCCCCTTAGGATCTCTTGTAGGGCTGGTTTAGTGGTGACAAATTCCTTCAGTTTTTGTTTGTTTGGGAAGACCTTTATCTCTCCTTCTATTCTAAATGACAGACTTGCTGGATAAAGGATTCTTGGCTGCATATTTTTTTCTGTTTAATACATTGAAGATCTCGTGCCAATCCTTTCAGGCCTGCCAAGTTTCAAAAGAGAGATCAGTCACGAGTCTTATAGGTCTCCCTTTATAAATTAGGACACGTTTATCCCTTGCTGCTTTCAGAATTTTCTCTTTATCCTTGTATTTTGCCAGTTTCACTATGATATGTCATGCAGAAGATCGATTCAAGTTACATCTGAAGGGAGTTCTCTGTGCCTCTTGGATTTCAATGCCTTTTTCCCTCCCCAGTTCAGGGAAGTTCTCAGCTATTATTTCTTCAAGTACCCCTTCAGCACCTTTCCCTCTCTCTTCCTCCTCTGGGATACCAATTATGCGTATATTATTTCTTTTTAGTGTGTCACTTAGTTCTCTAATTTTCCCCTCATACTCCTGGAATTTTTTCTCTCTCTTTTTCTCAGCTTCCTCTTTTTCCATGACTTTATCTTCTAGTTCACCTATTCTCTCCTCTGCCTCTTCAATACGAGCCGTCGTTGTTTCCATTTTGTTTTGCATTTCGTTTAAAGCATTTTTCAGCTCCTCCTGACTGTTCCTGAGTCCCTTGATCTCTGTAGCAAGAGATTCTCTGCTCTCCTCTATACTGTTTTCAAGCCCAGCGATTAATGTTATGACTATTATTCTAAATTCACTTTCTGTTATATTATTTAAATCCTTTTTGATCAGTTCATTAGCTGTTGTTATTTCCTGGAGATTCTTTTGAGGGGAATTCTTCCGTTTGGTCATTTTGGATAGTCCCTGGAGTGGTGCGGACCTGCAGGGCACTTCCCCTGTGCTGTGGTGTATAACTGGAGTTGGTGGGCAGAGTCACAGTCAGACCTGACGTCTGCCCTGGCCCACTGCTGGGGCCACAGACTGGTGTGTGCCTTCTCTTCCCCTCTCCTAGGGGCGGGATTCACTGTGGGGTGGCGTGGCCCGTCTGGGCTACTTGCACACTGCCAGGCTTGTGGAGCTGGGAATCTGGCGTATTAGCTGGGGTGGGTAGGCAAGTTGCAAGGGGGCAGGAGGGGCAGGCTTGGGTTAGTTAGGCAGGTGTAGGTGGAATCTAAGTGATCAGCAGGATGTGCGGTGAGCCCAGCATCCTCCTAAGCCATCATCTTCCTGAACTATATCACAAGATAGTACTCTTAACAAGATAACTAAACGGCCCCTGACTTTGAGGGGTTTATACTAATGAAATATGGCTGGCTTTTTAATTTCCAAAAAATCAACAATGTCATCTCATTCTAATAACAAAGGGAAAATATAATTTAAGTTCCCTAATGAAATATATTACCATATATTAGCCCTTTGGTTAAGTATATTTTCTGTATCATTTATTATTTTAAAACCAGCAGTTGAGGCGCCTGGGTGGCTCAGTCAGTTAAGCGTCCTACTATTGATTTTGGCTCAGGTCATGATCCCACGTTCATGGACCGAGCCTCATGTCAGTCTCAGTGCTGAGTGTGGAGCCTGCTTGAGATTCTCTTTCCCTCTGCCCCTCCCTAGCTCATGTGAGAATGTGCACACTCTCTCTCTCTATCTCAAAAAAAAAAAAAGAAAAAAAAAGAAAATTCGATTAGATAACATCATTGGTACACAGATTAAATAACATTTTTAAATTTCTTGTATTAGAAAGATAGACTAAATGACTAAATAAATAGAGAATATTAATTTTTAAAGAAATCTTGTGTTTAAAGGGAAAAATAATATATCATCTATGATTAAATAAACTCCAAAATACTATAAAGATTTTGAGTGTGAAAACTTAGGGAAAATTATTCTATAATTTAAAAGGTTATTTGTAAAAAACATAAATAAAAAAATAAATAAAAGGTTAGTTGGTGTTTGTTTCTGAAAGAAATAATGTCAATATTTAATTACTGAAATATGGGAAATTAAATATTTTCAAAAATTAGATTACCAGCTATATTATTTTATAAAGATCACGAACAGTTATTTTAGAAAAAATAGCTTTCCAATAGTTAAAAATATGTTTACGTTTATAAATATTGCATATAATGAGAAATTTCTAGGTCTGTTTTTTCTTGTTGATGTTGGGTTTTTTCATTATTTTAGGGTAATGTGGCTCATTAATGATAGAGTGTCACAATTATCCTATCTGTTCTTTTGTGTTAAGTATCATAGCATGAATCAGCCCGCTTGTGTTTTTACATATATCCTAGTAATTGGATATAAATAGCTTGCTTTAAAAGGCATTTGGGTATGTTTCATATTAGAATATTTTATAGCAAAATCTAAATCAAAACAAAAATTTTTAACCTAGTGGCTTTATAGTAACTAAATGAAGATTTATGTCTATAAAGTACAACACACTCTCAAAGTATTTGCATGATAATGTGGCTTTTAAAAATGATACTGGAGTTTTTCTTCAACTGAAGTAAAAATATTCAGTAACTAGAAAAAGAAATAAACTACTAAAGCAGTTCCTCAGAACCTTCACTTGAAATCAGGTTTGAGGTTATACAGATTTTCAATAAACTTCAGAGATAGAAGGGTGACTGATCTGAAGGAATCAATTCCATATAGTATTTTTGTAAGAGGAGGAAATGGAGTAGGAATGAGGAATGAGGCTTGCAGTGTAGGGAGGAAAGATATAGAAAACTGGGAGTCAGGATCTTTACATTTACCACTCTAAAGTTAATGCTTCTACTTTTCATTTTCTTCCACATTTCTGTCTCCCTTCCTTCATGTTCTTACCTCTTTACTCACCTTCCTTTGCCCATCTTCTCTCTCCACATAACATAGGGATTCTTAGGTTTGGATTTGGAAGACAATGTGTATTAAATCAAAGACGTTTCTGTAATTAATTCCTAGGACTATTTTAGGTTTCCTTTCCTTGGTTGATTAAAATCAAGTCAGTCTAGCCAAGTTGCTAATAGGTAATATGTAGAAAAGAGAATGAAATATTAACAATGGCCAATTTTTTGAAAATCCTTACATGCTGAAGATATGGGAATAGCTATTTCCTTCCTATTGTATTCCTATTTTTTTTTCGACAACTGGAATCCGTATTGATCAAATTTACTGTCATTATCTCATTTGTTCGGTTATGAGATGTTAGTCACTGCACCTGGGAAATTGCCTGGTTCAGTGGGGGTAGGAGATAATGTAAATTAGTAATCATTGTCTTGCATATTCAGCTACAAAATAGAAACATAAATGGACTGAGATTGCAGTCAAATGGAGGGTCAGCTCATATGTGTGGGGTATTTGTGTATCCCTCGAGAGGAAACTATAATTGAAGTACTCAGAAAATGATAGCAAATTGTATCACATCTTTCACCAATTGTAGTTTTTTTCATGATAAATCCTATAAAAGAGAATGAAGATTTCTGTTTACATTCATACCTTTGATTCATTTATCTGTCAGTTTTTTAATGTGTAATTCAGAATGTAATTGGCACTTTACCATAAGCCACTGAGATTAAATTTGATTTTAACTTGATAATTTGAAGCATTTACAGGGCAATTTTGAATAAAATAAATTAAAGGAATGTAAAATTAGTAAATACTGGATCTATATATTGATTTCTCCTTTAAATAGTCTTAGAAAGCAACTCTTTAATAACAGACTATATCACTGCAAGGTAAATGTACTCTGTAATTAAAATGCCTAGACTTTCACACATATCAAAAATATACTATAGGTGAATTATATATACTTTTTTTCTATTTGTGACATTATCACCCACATGGTTAATGGTCAACTTAGTATAATTATATATACCTTTACTTAAAAAAAAAAAAAACTGAAGTGATCATTATTCCAAACTTGAAATTGAGTCATGTTATTTTGATTACTAAACTATCTTTAAATAGTCCAAAAATAAATTGTGTTTTCTTAGATATTATTATAGACAGTAAAATTTAATAGTATTTCCTTCTGATTTTCTATTTTTTTTGATTTTTAAAAAATTTTCAATTCATTTTCAATTATATGTATTTTTTGATGTAGCAAAAAAAGTAACAGAATCTGGAAAAACTAATTCAATTTTTTCAATATAGGCATTAGAAAAATATTTAATACAGTACTTAGCTAGTCCTGATTCAGAAAAAGGATAGGACTTGGCTTGTATAATTCCCAAGAATACAAGTCCTGTTTTTTATATATGAGGTAAATGAGGCACAGAGAGGTCAAGTAACTTACTCAAGGTCACAAAGCCAATTATTTGTGATTTGGCATTTGATCCCATGCATTATGGCTCAAGTCAAGTATATAATACCTTTTAAAATGGGACAATCTTAAGTCAAGACTATGAAAAATAGAAGAATAGATAGTTTTATATGCCTGGGATTAACATTGATTATGGCCAAAATTTTCTGGTATGGAGTAGAAAATGAAAAACTCATTTTGCTAAAGTAATATTTCTGTTAGTGTTTCTATAGAACACTACTCCCTTAAAAACATTCCTTTTAAATGGGGAGGTGGGAGGATAGTGGGATCAAATCACTTTGGAAAATTCCACATACACTAATTTTTCCTCCCAGAGATTATAATGTATATGAACAAAGTAAAGTCTTCAAAAATTTCTGGTGTAGAGACATGCTTATATATTATATATGATAGAAAGATAGAAAAATAGATAGACAGCTAGCTATCTAGCTATCTAAGTTAAGTAGCTAGCTAGCTAGCTAGCTAGATTCCCTAATAATATCACCCCTTTTATTTTAGGAACACATTATTGTCCTGTGGAATTAAAATTCTATGGAATATGCATTTATAATCACTGACTGGATTGGAGAGCTTTTATTACTTGACCAGAGATTTTTGAAAGTCTACCCAAAAATGTACAAATGTCAACAAGACAATATGCAAATTTATCTACTACAACCATCGTTTTCACTGAGCGCAATTTTTAAAAATAACTTTTTTTAATTGAAGTATAATAAACATACAGTGTTATATTAGTTTTAGGTGTATAAGATAACAATTCAACAATTCTATGCATTTCTCAGTGCTCATCATAAGTGTATTCATAATTCCTTTTATTTATTTCACCCATCCCCCTACTCACTTCCCTCTGGGAACCACCAGTTTGTTTTCTCTATTTAAGAGTCTGGTCTTTTGTTTGTTTGTCTATTTTTCTCTTTGTTCATTTGCTTCTTAAATTCCACATATGAGCCAAATGATATCTTGTCTTTGTCTGACTTATTTTACTTAGCATTGTTTCCTCTCTATCCATTCTCAAATTTGCAAATGGAAAGATCGTATTTTTTTATATTTATGAGTAATATTCTATTGTATATATGTACCACATTTTTATCCATTCATCTGTTGATGGACATTGGGTTCCTTCCCTTTTTTGACTATTGTAGATAGGGCTGCAAAAAGATATGGAGATGCATATATCTTTTCAAATTAGTGCTTTCATTTTCTTTGGGTAAAGAAAGATTTCCAGTAGGAATTACTGGATCATATGGTAATCCTATTTTTAATTTTTTGAGGAAGTACCATCCTGTTTTCCGTAGTGGCTGTACCAATTTTAACTTAGCACAATTTTTAAAGTGAAAGTTTTAATTGGCTTCTTATTCAGGTGATAGTGAATATTGTACATCAAAATATAATTAAGATAAGGGGTCAGAAAAGACTTTATGACAAAATATTCCCAGTGGACATGAAAGAGAACAGGTCCTTGCTTTAAAGATGAGAATATTTCAGGCAGAAGGTGAAATTAAACAAATAATGTAAATAAAATAGTTAGGGAAGATGAGCCTTGCAAGATACTTCAAAGACTCTTGGCTAATGAGTGTGTCTTCATCTTCTGACAAATTTCCTAGCTTTTTATTTCATGTTTTTCCTCTTCTGTTTTAATAAGCATGTCTTATGTTTATAATAAAGACAAACACATTTTAAAAACTGAGGATACCAGGGGCGCCTGGGTGACTCAGTCAGTTAAGCATCTGACTTCAGGTAGGTCATGTTCTTGCGATCTGTGAGTTTAAGCCCCGCGTTGGGCTCTGTGCTCACAGCTCAGAGCCTGGAGCCTACTTCAAATTCTGTGTCTCTGTCTCTCTCTGCCCTTCCCCACTCATTCTCTCTCTCTTTCTCTCTCTCTCTCAAATAAGTAAATAAACATTAAAATTAAAAAAAAAAAACTGAGGATGCAGAGAGAACAGAATTAGGGTAACATAAATTAAATTGTTTTTTTTTTCCCTCAGAGATAAAAGTAAAAAAGCCATAAGTATCCTGCTCACATTGGGAGAATGCGTATAGTTTGTGTGCATGTGCGTAAGAGAGAGAAAGGGAGGGAGGAAAAGAGAAGGGAGTCAATGTGTGATAGTGGTGTTTGGGGGAATAGGAGTCTCCAGGTGTGGATGAACGTAAAGAGCAGATCTTGTACTATACTTCTGAGAGTGGATGAGATAATTGTACATGAAATGAAAGATTTGAATTTCTGTTTTGATATACTGGAGAATAAGAATTTTGGGCAGTGGCAAGGTCCAGGTGGTACACATGATCTGAGAAATTGAAGAAGGAACAAAAGCACCAAAGGAATGACCAAATGTTTGGTCATGTGATCAAGTTCTTACTAGAAGCAAATGTGTGAGCAAATGAACGACCAACAAATGTGTGTGAGGGGAAAAACTGTAGTAGACTTTAAAGGAGAATGAGATATTTGAGAGAAGATAGTAAAAGAAGCAAAATAGAGAAAAGACAAGCAAAAAAGAGAAAAAAAGAGTCATTGCCATTGTCCATGGTCATTGAGTAGGAGCTCAATACAAACTAATGCTTTTCTTGGTCTAGATTTCACCTTCTTTTAAAGTAATTAGCCATTTTGTTGTCTTCACTTTGGAATAAAGTTTTAAGACTCAAGAAGTCAGTAATCCTTGTGAAAGAGAGAATGAGTCTTTAAGCATAACCAGTTTCACTGGTATCAGTGGGGCCTATTATTACAAACAGTTATATGATCACTTATCTGAACTGTAACTACCTCAATTTTATTTTTCTGTTATCTGCTCTGCAAGCATCTTTCTGACAGTGAAAATTTTATAAAAATCGTTTACTAAAATGTCTAGTTTGGGTATCTACTTGTATCTTAGATAAATTACAACTCTGAATAAAACTTGAAGGCACCATTTTTTATTGCCAAGGAAATAAAGTAATGTATGTTCATGGCAGTGAAAATGAAGCCTCTATCATTCTGTTATGGAAATAATATATAAAAGCATTAATTGCTTTCAGAGATTGAGACATCTGTGCTGAGATAGATACAAATTTAATGCTGCTTAAAATAAAGTTAGTTGTTCAAACATAAAAAATAAATTACTGTAATATTTTTTTATAATAATGATTTCCCCTAGTCCATATTTGGAAGAGTACTATTTTTTTAAACATTTGATTTTATTTATCACTAAAAATGGTGATATTTTCAAGATATTTCTGAAAGATTTTAACCAAGTTCTAGTGAAAACTGAAAAAGAAAACAACAATCATATGTTAAGCATTAAAGATTATTATTATAAGAAATATCATCACTAAAGAGGGCTTTCAAAGTTCTAGATCATGAATAATATATAATAGACTTAGTAATCTAGACATTAAGCCTCTGTGATTTGCACTATGCCTTGACCAGTATTTAGAATGTGTTCCAGAATTTTGCTTTTTTCTTTGCTCATACAGGTAGTTTTTTTTTTTTTTTTTTTAAGGGTTAGGCTTTAGGGAGGATTTTTAATGTATACAGTTGCCACTCTCTTTATCACAAGAGAAAAAGGTTAGACTTAGCTGAGAGCAAATATTTTCATATGATATTCTCAGCAATAGTAGGGCAAGGTAGTTATGCATGGTCTTTGCATTTCTAATCTTTACCTAATGTGCACAATTTACAGATGGATATTGATAAGTGCTCTATTACCTGATAATAAAGTGATATGTAAAACTTATGCAGAGTATGTAGAAAAGGTCTTAATTATCTGATTATTAGATGCATAGATTCTCTGTAAATACTTTTCTTAATTTAGATAGTGTATGTGTTGTCTGCTGAAATAGTAAAAACTCCTTCCTTTTGAATTCGCAATCATGACAGTTTCTTTTATAAAATTGAAATATAAAATAATTAATACATGATTTATCTGCTATAATATGCAAAGCAGTTTTACAAAAATAGAAATGAAGGCCATATTAAGTAAGGACTTTATGCTTTTTTTATGGATAAGAGCTGACGTGTTTTTTCTCTGCGTAAGCCTATGACCTTTATCGGCAGTTGTCTTAATTCTTTAAGGTTGGTACAGTACATTTAGAGAAAGCCTCACATTCACTGATGGCTGCGAATCAGTTTAAAGCAAAGCATAGAAGCTTAGATTGTAGTCCATCCACAACAACAATAATAAAGGAATAGGAAGTAAATGAAGCGACCAGTAATGATGAGGCAAGGAGAGCTTTGTGAGCAGTGGAAGTCAGTGAGGCAAAATGGACCATTTTCCTCCCATTGATGTATCTCCTTTGGTTTTTGCTTGGAGCTGCACTCAATTACTAAATTATCCTATGATTCCTTTTCCTTGCCTTGCCTCTTTTTTTTTTTCCTTTCCTTTCCTTTTTTCCTTTGTCTTTTCTTACATGGTGTCATGGAACATATGGCTCCATAACAGGGTTTAGACAAAGGACAGCAATGTCCCTGTAACATCTAAATTTTAATCACCAATTCTGACATCCTCCAAAATTCTGGCATGTATTGAACTGCCAAACTGATATCTTCCTTTACATATGGATATAATCATCTAAAATTTATGGGATCAAAATAAAACACTCAATATTTACCTTTGAACATGTCCCTCCCCGTATTTCATCTTGATAAATGGAAATTGGTTTTTAGGCCAAAAACTCTAGGAGACCTCTTGGGCTCCTCTTTTTCCTTCACCCTAGCAGTTGGTAGCATCATATCCTGTCAGCTCTACCTTCAACAGACATTCTCAGTCATTCCATTCATGTTTGTTTCTACTATGACCACCTGAATCCAAACCAGCATCATTTCTTATTTCTAATATCACTTCCTGACTGATCATCTATTTCCTGCTATTGTTTCCCTCTAAATCTAATCTTCATAGGGTAAAGGAATATTATTTTTAAAACATAAATCAGGGCATATAAGCCTTCTACATAACCTCTCTCTTTGAAATTCTCCAATGGCTTATTTATTGTGATATAAATCCAACCTCCTTGCCATGGCTTAAAGGGCCCAGTTCTTCTACTCTTTTATTGCTTTTCTGACTTACAAATACTTTCTCTTCTCTCTGCCACTACTTTTCTGTCACACTATCCTGATTTCTAAACTTGCTTATGCCTTACAGTTTTGCATTTGCAAATCTGTCTGGTGAGGATGCTTTCCCCCCAGATTATTTTTGTCACCTGA
Organism: Acinonyx jubatus; assembly: GCF_027475565.1. Lineage (NCBI taxonomy): Eukaryota > Metazoa > Chordata > Mammalia > Carnivora > Felidae > Acinonyx > Acinonyx jubatus. The sequence goes on along the minus strand of NC_069382.1, from coordinate 127,007,519 downwards.
GTATCAGCTCAAATTATACCTACTTTCTTTTCACATTTGTTAATCTGTAAAATTATGTTCACAACTTATTTAATTTTTGGTTGACACACCTAGCTAAGGTATAATTTCAATGAAATCAAGGACTTTTCTTCTTTATTTTTTTCTTATATTCAGTGCCACAAGAATGTCTAGCACACAGTAACCACTAAATGTTTGTCATTTGGATAAATACGAATTAGTTTCAGTTTCACAATTTATTCATATAAAAAGTTTAAAGCCAGTGCTGATAATTACACCAGGCATTGTGAGAGGACATTTGATGATTCTAATAATGTAGCTAGTGTTAAGGATGATGCCCAAGCAAGTGAATGCCTGCATGATACATTTATAATTCAGTTATTAGAGACTTTCAAAATAGATACCCAGGGCCAAGTGGGTGGCTCAGTCAGCTGAATGTCTGACTTCAGCTCAGGTCATGATCTCCTGGTTCATGAGTTTGAGCCCCACATCTGGCTTGCTGCTGTCAGTGCAGAGCCCGCTTAAGATCCTCTGTCACCCAATCTCTCTGTCCCTCCCCCACCCATGCACACTCTCTCTCTCAGAAATAAGCATTAAAAAAATTAACAAACAAAAACGAAAACAAAATAGATACCCAAAAGTACTCCTACAAAATTAAATACGTAAGTTTAGTCATTACTACTGCCCCAGAGCTCCATGATGCTGGGTTTTATAACAGTCTTATATTAAAGAACATAGTATAAAACTCACATCACAGGCAAGGGGAACCTAAAGAAACATGACACATGGTATGCTAGATAGCATATTAGAATAAGAAAAGGGTATTAGGTAAAAACTAAGGGAATCTAAATAAAGTATGGACTTTAGTTAATGCTAATATATCAATATTTATTACTTATAACAATTCTCCCATAGACAAATTGTTAATTGTAAGGTAAACAGTCAAGGTAGGGCAGGGATGGGAGGGTGTATAAGAATTCTCCATACTATTTGCTGCTTTTTCTGTAAATCTTACATTCTATAAGAAACAAAGTCTATTAATTTAAAAAAATCAATTTCTTGCATACTTGCTGAGAAAAGCCTTAAAGAAAATATTTCTCCTTGTAGATATTGTGGTAGCACGGTTCTTTAGTCAACTCCATTCTATATTAAGCCATCTTTTGCCATTTTACAGAAACAAAAATTTACTAATGATCTTGCCAATTAAATTGTGTGTTTCACATTGCATAATATTGTAAAGAATAAACTCTTTTAATGATGGTGGCTATATTAGTCTGGATTCTCCAGAGAAACAAAACCAATAAGAAATATAAATATATATTTATATTTATAATATCTCTATCTTAGATCCTCTCTCTGTGTTATATGTAATATATATTATATACATAATATATCTGTCTAAATTTATGCTAAGTAACTGGCTTTTCTAGTTATGGAAGCTAAAATGTTCCATGATCTGAAGTCGGCAAGCTGGAGATACAAAAGAGCTGGTGGTATAGTTCCAGTTCAAGTTCAAGTCTGAAGGTTCAGGCAGAGAGAGGTTCTCCCTTACTTAGACTTTTGTTCTATTCAGTCCTTCAGAAGATTGGATAAGTCCTGCCCACATTAGAGAGAACAATCTGCTTTACTCAGTTTGCTGATTCTAATGTTGATCTCATCTGGAAACACTCACACACACACACACACTTAAAATAATGCTTAACCAAATATCTCAGCACTCAATGGCTCAGTAAATTTGACATACAAAATTACCCATCACGGTGACTATCTGGGAATTGTGAATTAAAATGAAATTCAAACTTTCACTGAAAGCTAGATTTTGTAGCAAGACTAGTGAATAGGAGTTTATTTTGGCACAAGCCAAGTCAGCACCCAGTGTATTATGTTATAACTACTTTCAATTGTTTTTTCCAACACTTGCCCAACATTTCGGTTAAGAAAAAATGAAATAAAATAAAAATAAATATTTAAACACAAAGTATATGTGAGTAGAATAAGAATGTATTCTCTTATAATTTCCATTTATGTGGAAGAATTTTCTAAAATAGCAGAAATTTTCTGAAAGGAAATAAAAGGTTTCTTTTTCTTTTTTTGCCATGTGATTTCAAACTAGTGGATAAATACAAATTGAAGAGATAATATAACTTCAAAAACAATCTATAACTTTAATATTGTATTTACTTACATTTAAGAGAAAAGTCTTTTCAGATGGGTTAACAGTTTGTTGAGTAGGAATGCAAGGCATTGTCTAGAATTTTTATTTTTAATATGTTTTTTGATATATTGGCTAACTTTAAAACTTGGCAGACTATCTTAAACTAGCTGGCATACTATGCATATCTACATTCTGTGAGCCATATCCATTGATTTATCATTTCATACATCCCAGATCATCAAAAACAACTTACCTTCTCCATCCAATATTGGTTCAAGGACTTAGTAATCTAGTTTAATTTGTACATTTTCACACACCACATACTTTCCTTTTCCATAATGGAGGGCAGCCAGAATTTAATTAGATCACAGAGTTCACACCACAGGATATACAGTCTTTTAATTAGTAGCATATATTCTTTCAGATATTTACCTAGACACAATCATTAACACTATGAACAAATCACACAGAAGCCCAGAGTGTTACTGCAAGCATATTTATTTATTATTTATTGTTTTCATTTACAAAAGTACATCTGCATTATAAGTTATTAGGAGGATATAAAAAGAACATTATTTAAATTAAACGTCTTCTAACACTAATACTAAAGTACTAAATACAATTACATGGTGAAATGTATGTGTTTCTTAGGACTTCTCAACTGCAGACAGAACCACAAAATTCTATGATTATCTTTTTTCTAAACTAGATTATTTTTCTTTGTTTCAATGAGACATGCACAATTTATCCTTAATACTATAAAAAAACATCTGAAACCTTACACACACAAAAATAATTTGGATCTTTTCATTCCTCCTTCAAAACATAAACAGATAGTTTTTGTTCAGTTAAAAATGTCTATGTCATTATCATCTCAATGAATGTTTTATTTTCGCATGATCTTTCATCCTTTCAACTTATTCGATTGTAGAAGTATTGAAAAGTTTGTTTTTATATGTAGAACAGAACTATTGCATTTTAACATCCTATTCATTTCATAAAAGAAAAGAAAGGCTTGCAACAAAAGCCCCTAAACACTTCTATAACTAAAATGAAAAAAAAAAAAAAAACAAAACAACAACAACAGTAAATGGAATCCCTTTGAGATGTGACATAATTGTGGAAAAATGTAAAAGGTACCATCTTCAATTTTAAGATGCAGAATTTTCTTTGGTAAAAAGAAATATTTCTGTGTGTCTCAACTTGGAATAAATTGCAAGATATCAAAATACAAATGATTTAAGAACAATGTTACATAGGAAAGACTATAACAATGCAATCAGTATTGGGGACATTGTGTAAAATGTTCCCCAAACTGTAATGGTTTATTGCTGTATTTTATGTCTATTGCTTATTAGTTATTTAAAAGCGGACCAGTGGAATTGACTTTTTTAGGGGAGAAGGTATAAAAATGTTTATAGAAAATAAAACAAAACAAAAAAGGTTTATTCAGGAAGTTTTTATAGGAGCATCACTGCCAACATTTTTTGTATGATGAATCCCCCCCCCCCCCGTTTTTTTCCTCTCTACAGAGGTATTTGAGAGCTATGAGTTCAAATTATTGCCAGATTATGAAGGAGAAGATGAAGGTATTAAATCAGAAATCCTCATATTTTTGGTTTTTTTCAATTATGTGGATCATATTTGGAGAGTGAAAGTGATTTGCATGTTTATTTTGATTTGGTTTGATTTTCTCTAAAATAGAGATTTTTTTATGTTTTTATTTATTTTATTTTTTTAAATATATGAAATTTATTGTCAAATTGGTTTCCATACAACACCCAGTGCTCATCCCAAAAAATGCTCTCTTCAATACCCATCACCCACCCTCCCCTCCCTCCTACCTCCCATCAGCCCTCAGTTTGTTCTCATTTTTTAAGAGTCAAATAGAGATTTTTTAATGGAAAAGAGAGAAGTTTCGTATCATGTTTGTGTTTAAGTGTTTGCTCTCATTTAATATAACTCATTTTTGTAAGCACAAGGAAACTAAACAGCAGATTTATTTTTCAGAGATGCTTCTAAGCCTCGTATTTGTTAACTTCCTTTTTACTAGCAGATATCATTAATGAAAGCCTCCATTTGAACACATTAACACATTTATTTTTTATTCATGAGTATATTATTTAAGGAAATCTGCAACTTGTTTCACTCAAACCTGGGAAAAGATAAAATAAAGCAAATAAACTAACATGCTCATGCAATTCTAAAAATCTTTGTCAACATTTCACTATATTTCAAAGTTGTAGGATGGTGTTCTACTATTCTCACAGTGAGGTGTGTGTACTCATTTTTTAAGTAGCCGTTTTTTGAGTAGCAGACACACGGCACTATGCAACTATTAATTTAGGTTAGCTGTTGAGTCAACTATTACAGACTTTCAGTTGGGTAGTTTTTTTTTTTCTTTTTGTTGTAATCTATGGAATATGTCACCCGTTATTAAAGGTAAATTTTGATTGAGATGCTAGTGTTATCTTTGGAACATTCAAATCAATTTTTAATAGTAATTAGCAGAGATTACAATTATTCTTGGCTGCAATACTTCAGGACTAAAAATCTTTCTTTAGGTATCATGTTCAATCCACTTTCCATCACGATATAAGCATAGCAACAATTTACCATCTTTTCAAAGGAGTATATGAGAAGCTCAATGACTTACACCATCATGTATCAACGATTTCATTTTATTTCACTCTAGCTTTTATTAAGGTATGATTGAATAAAGGTGTATATTTAGGTTGTACAATCTGATTTTTAAAAAGATGTACATTATGATGATTTAATATACATATACATCTTGAAATGCAACCAAGTTAACACATCCATTAGCTCACCTCACATAGTTACTTTTTTCTTTTGGGTGAAAATACTTAAGATCTAATCTCCTAATGAATTTCAAGTATACATCATTTTTTAATAAAATACATTGCAATGTTTTCCTAGGGTGTACCACTTTATGACCTCAGGTGTAATGACTCATCATGAAGAAACAGGAAATAATATAAAAAGGGAATCTGAACAGACCAGTGGATGGCTAAGCCTTTGTAATCCTTTTTCACTTTCACTTGCTGCACCATTTTCTTTAAACATGTTTCCTGTAATGTCCCTCTTTGTTTGATCTCTAAAGGAATGTGGTCTCATCTATATGCCATAGTATAGCTGGATGTTTAACCCATCACTGTTGTGCTATTAAACTGTAAGCACATTGTTCAATTTACTTTTGCAACAGTTGGGTATGCATACATCCTTATTTTGACCTTTCTTAGATGAGACATTTTGCTGAATGGGTTGTGGGATGTGGTGAAAGCCTGGTACAACCTGCAATGAGGAGGAGGAAAGTGGGAGAGCAATATTGTGTGTACTGGAACGTGAAAAGCTTTAGCCATTAGAGAAGAGAAAAGAACAGTTTCTTGAGGAAGGTCAACTAAGAGAAAGTGTGCATGCTTGAATAGAAACCATGAAAAGTTGTTTTGGTATAATAACATTTGCATTGGAATCCTTGCTGACTTGTTTAGTTTTGTTTTGAACCTTTAAATCCATCAAGAGCACTATAAAAATATTGGTCATTTATACCCCTTTTAGCAGGGCCCAAGCCTTACTGATATTTTATAATGCTTTGTCTTTTAAGTAACCCTTTTAAGTACACTCTAAGCTTACATTTTCCTCATGATCTGAGGGTCAGGAAATGCATTGAGCCAATAAATTATACTTCTGAGCTTTCAGTACTTTCCATCTGTAGATTTTAGCTCCCTTCATTGCTAAGGTCTTGGGTTTGGCTAAGGATCATCCCTGCCCTAACCTAAGTTCAGTGCATTTCCATTTCCAAAAAAATGCATTCCCTTTGAGTGGATATACACATCTGAAAGTGTAGACACACCGAGATTTTGCACCACTTACTGAATGTGTCTTGGGTAGTCTGTTGTTCACTGAGCTGTGGCCTCTCCATTTACGTTTTGGTGAACCGCTTCATCTCATATTGACAAAAGGTGCACAAATGACAGTACTGACCCTGTCCTAAAGTCATTAAAGGGAGAGAGCTTCACGCTAGATAGTTTTAGGTTTCTTGGAATGTTCCAGAAAATAGTAGGTAAAGATCTATAAACAATTAGGTATTGGTGAAAGTCCTTCATCATTACAAATGATATCATAAACACAACATTAGATTGGGGAGATTGGCAAACACTTCTATGGAAATTATCTGCAAGCAATGTTCTTTGGGCCTACTATGACCTCAGGGGATTAGCATAAAGTAGAAGACTATGTGCTGACATACTGTGTCTGTGTGTCACACACACATTTCCACAATGGCTGTGTTTTAACAGTTTATTTGTTCCGTAATTCCAGCTTCTAAAAAATGCAAGCCTGTTGTTTCATGAGCATGCACATATTTGAAAGCGTGCATGAACAAAGACTTTGAGAATTACTGGCCTAGGGCATCCAAATTGTCATTAGCCTACTTTACAAGGGATGTTAATCAAACATTGAGCGGGATGAGATAAAGATAATTAGCCAACAGGAATGTATAGCTAGGTTTCTGGCACAATAAAGAATGTAAGAAAAATATTTTGAAAGCCTAAGGTGTTTTTTTAAACAGATAAACAAATGTCTAAAAAATAATACAGCAAAATTCTTTTTCTTTTGTCTGGAAATAGGTTATTTAAAGCTTACATTTTTATAAAATGGAAAAACATTAGTGAAGAACAATTTAGATCATTTGAACCCAGTTAAGAAATGGTAATTTCTCTGGCTACTTGCTCAAACCCTGTGGGAAGGTGAGCTGCCCAGCTTTTTTAGGACATTTTATTTAGTTGTTCTCATTTTCATCCTGAGTTCTTCTCAGATATTACTCTGCAATATGTTCCCTTTCTCATTTTTTTTTAAATAGCAACAACTTTCTCAAATATGGCAAGTGAAAATGTTTAATCTCCTTCATCCTTTTTAGCTGACTGCTCTATTCCAATTCTACAACTGCTTGTTCCAGACATTGGAGTATATGTAGGTATCTAGTTGGCATGGTACTTTTGCTTCTGGTGGCAAACGGATGTCTAATAAATCTATTTAAAATGAAGCCAATAATAACAACAAACATCTTCAAGGAGGCCAGTGGTGATTCTGTAGAAAGGTGTGTATATCGGCATGTTCAGGTGGAATCCTAGACAGATTTCATTAAACAGAAGGAAAAAGAAACATGCAATACATATCTGTTCAGTAGTATATTGATGTTTGCAGAAAACCCTTATCAAAATTTAATGACCCTAAAGGTAGATATTGATTTTCCTTTCTCCTCAGACAATATTTCATTTGTGATATTGACTTGCCACAAATGAACGTTTGCTTAAAATACAGTGTTACAATGTTATAGAGCGATCCTGTACAAAAGGCTTGCAGCCCTTTGTGCTCTGGAGGAACAGAGCAGCTCAGAGTTAGCAATGAGATGTAAAACCAAAGCCAACTCTTTCTTTTCTTTTCTTTATATATACAAAAAAAAATGTTTAGCTTAGAATTTGATTTATGTTTATTTCTTTTAGGTGTGGGTTAGAGTTCTTAAGTGTCTTGTCAGAGTGGTTTGGATTTGGAACAGGAATAGATTAGCTCCTTAGTGTCTTAGAGCTGTTGTGACAAAGTGCACAAATGAGATAGTTTATCCAACAGTAATTTAATATCTCACCTTTCTGTGGGCTAGCAGTTTAAGATCAAGGTATAGGTAGGACCATATTCCCTCTGAAGGTTCTAGGGAAAGATGGATTCTAGGCCTCTTAACTTCAGATGGTTTCTTGTCTTGTGACAACGTAACTCACATGGTATTGTCTTTATGTGCTTGTCTCCCTCCTAAATTCCCTTTTTTTTTTTTTAAATAAGGACATCAGACCTATTTGATTAATGGCCCTAATTCACCCTATTCCACTATAATCTCATTTTTAACTTAACTATATTTTGTATGAACCCTATTTACAAATAAAGCCTTAGCTGTTTAATTTCAATTATCAAACCATTAGAACAACAAAATCAGAAGGTGCAATATTGTATGAAACAGCTGGCTCAATCTATTGAAAAATCATATCATAAAAGAGGTGTGCAATACTAGACTAGAAGAGATATAAGGTATATAGCCATCAGATAAATTTTATGATCCTGAATTATATTCAATTTGGACAGCTTGCACAGACTATTTCTATGACAATTAAGGATATTTTAAATATAAATTGGGTGTTAGTTGAGATAAAAACTTATTGATAAGAAAAAGTTGATTGCAATTGGGAAAAATCAGTTCACAAAAATAGTGCACAATATATTCTCATATTGTGAAAAAATATATAAAATCTATATACATAGGAAGTTACTGTAAAGATATACAATGAGGTATATGCAATTATAGCCTTTGGGGATTAAGAAAATGGTGTTTTTACCTTTATATTCTTGTTCACCTGTGTTTTTTAAGTATGTGTGGTGGCATTTTAAAATTCTGAAGTATGTATTATTTTCACAAAAACGTCAAAATAAAAAAATATATTAGGGGTAAGGATAAACAGTAGTGTTGAGCACTCGATAGGATCAATCCCAGTGTTTTTTATGACCTTTCAGGCTCCCAATACTTAAACACCTTTGTTCACTTCCATATGTGGTCACATAATCAATATCGGTAAGCCCAGCCTTTTCCCAGACTCTGGACTAGTTCTGTCTTTAGTTGAGAAAAGTCATACTTCAGTAGTTTGATGTTAATTATATTAATATTTTCATTTCTTTTTTTAATCCTGAATTTGTGCTCTTCTTCTACCTAAGACAGAATAAATTAGTGCCTTATAGAGTTCTTCCATGATTCCTTGATTTTATAATTTACGCCAGGTTTAAATACAGGCTTGTACTTCATTCTTATCTCCTTTTTGGTGGGGTGTGGGATAGAATTTCTTAACATCCTTGTGTCCCACTCTGCAATGCAATTTTTTTTCTTTATGTTTATTTATTTATTTATTTTAATTTTTATTTAATTTATTTTTTTTTAATTTACATCCAAGTTAGTTAGCATATAGTGCAACAATGATTTCAGGAGTAGATTCCTTAATGCCCCTTGCCCATTTAGCCCATCCCCCCTCCCACAAACCCTCCAGTAACCCTCTGTTTGTTCTCCATATTTAAGAGTCTCTTATGTTTTGTCCCCCTCCCTGTTTTTATGTTATTTTTGCTTCACTTCCCTTATGCTCATCTGTTTGTATCTTAAAGTCTTCATATGAGTGAAGTCATATATTTGTCTTTCTCTGACTAATTTCATTTAGCATAATACCCACTAGTTCCATCCACGTAGTTGTAAATGGCAAGATTTTATTCTATTTGACTGCCAAGTAATACTCCATTGTATATATACACCACATCTTCTTTATCCATTCATCCATCGATGGACATTTGGGCTCTTTCCATACTTGGGCTATTGTTGATAGTGCTGCTATAAACATTGGGGTGCATGTGCCCCTTCAAAACAGCACACCTGTATCCCTTGGATAAATGCCTAGTAGTGCAATTGCTAGGTCATAGGCTAGTTCTGTTTTTAATTTTTTGAGGAATCTCCACACTGTTTTCCAGAGTGGCTGCACCAGTTGCATTCCTACCAGCAGTGCAAAAGAGATCCTCTTTCTCCACATCCTTGCCAACATCTGTTGTTCCCTGAGTTGTTAATGTTAACCATTCTGACAGGTGTGAGGTGGTATCTCATTGTGGTTTTGATTTGTATTTTCCTGATGATGAGTGATGTGGAACATCTTTTCATGTGTTGTTGGCCATCTGGATGTCTTCTTTGGAGAAGTGTCTATTCATGTTTTTTGCCCATTTCTTCACTGGATTATTTGTTTTTTCGGTGTTGCGTTTGATAAGTTCTTTATAGATTTTGGATACTAACCCTTTATCTGATATGTCATTTGCAAATGTCTTCTCTTAGTGCCTTGTAGAGTTCTTCCACAATTCCTTGATTTGATAATTTGTGTCAGGTTTAAATATAGGCCTGTACTTCATTCTTGTCTCTTTTTTGGTGGGGTGCAGAGTAGAATTTCTTAACATCCTTTTGTCCGACTCTGCAATGCAATTTTTACAGTAACTATCTGGAGAGAAGTCAAATTTCATATAAGTCAAGGTCACAGTCTTCCACAATGCTGCCCTCACTTCAGATATCAGCTTCAAGTTCAGAGGTTCTGAGGCCACCCACACTTCTCATGAACTGGCTACAAACTGGGAGTTCCTATTCCCCTTAAGATTTGGTAATTTGATAGATTAACTCACAAATTCAGCAAGGTGCTATGTTTACATTAAAAGGTATAATTAGGACCAACCAAAAAAAAGAAGAAGAAGAAGACCCATAGTATATGGTCTGAGAGGGTTCTAAATGTGGAGCTTGTGTGTCCTCACTGTGGAATTAATCCATTTCACCTTTCCAGATATCAGTGTGTGTCACTCCAGGAAGCTCACATAACCTTTGGGTTCATGTCAGTGGAATTTCATAACTTTGGCATGGTTGATCAGATCACTGCCCATATGATGACACTCAATCACTAAACTCTAGGAGGTTGGACTGGTATCACTTATCTCAAATTCCTAGCCTTCTAATCACAAGGTTGGTATTTCCAGCATGACCAGCCCTCATCCTGAAACCATCTCAGGGCTTCCAGGAATCTCCTCATTAGCATAAACTCAAGTACTGCCCAAGGGACCTACTTACCATGAATAACAAAGACACTTCTATCATTTGGGAAGTTCCAAAGGTTTCAACACTTTCTCACAAGCACCAGGGATAACAACCAACTGAATTTTTTGGTATACAACACAATCGAAGTGTTGAAGCTCAGCTCTTTTAAACTAGCCACGCTGTACATCCTGGTCTGCACTCCACTGATGTGATCTAAGCCCTGTTGACTACAACATTAGCCTTATCTGCTGCCATTGTGCTTAACTTGCCCTCCTGTGCTTTGTCATCCCTTCCAGCAGGGGCTTCTCCTTGGTGAACATCGCCATCCTGAAGGACATATTTCCTCAATGTTCTCATTTCTAGAGCTAGTCTATGTCCTCTCCCCCTGCATTCTAAGCCTTAACTCTGGAATTAGGATTAGGGAACATTGATTTTTTTGTCCTCTACCAAAACGGAGTTCAGTTAGCTTAGTGTGATATTCTTTTGATTTAGTGGACCCATAGACCCTTTTTTCCCACAAGTAGCTTCCACAAGGTATTATCTTGTAATAAAATCCCTTTATCAGCTAGAAGGGATAGCTTTTGAAACAGACCTGTTTTTTGTAACATTTCCTACTGTTTAATTATTGCTTTAATATAACTATTACTTTATTATTTCCATTGATTTCACACAGCTATTACCTAACTTTCAAAATCAAGATATGTTTACAGAAGAAGATTGGATTCAATCTGATACATGTTAAAGTCTTGTCTTAAACATGTGCCCATATGTAACTTTGATTAGAAAGTCTCCAGTTTCTAGCTTCAGGGACCTTTAAATATTTGCTAAAAATCCATACATAATGCCTGCTGTATTCAGCAAAGGTGTCTGAAAGTTTAGCCATCAAACCTTAAGCTGTCTGGAGTTGTATTCTGCTATTGGGAACAGCTATAAGAATTACAGTGTTTTTGTCCTGCCAGAAAATCTCCCACTAGAGATTTTTATTGTTGCTGCTACTAAATGAAGATATTTTATCATAGATTTTTCCCCCTTATAGTAGACAGTGTTAGAGCAACATTTCCCACAACAACAAAAAGGTTACTTATTTCTTTCTTTCCTTTAACATTCATTGATAACATTTGTGCAATGATTATCAGAATTCTGTAGTGGGAATAAATATAACCTTAATGTACTTACATTTGAGTTAATTTCTTTTACCCAAAGTAGCTCTCTATATTTTTGGTAAATATTGATATAACATAATCTATAAAACCATGAACTTATATCTGACAGTGAGACTGACTGGTGTAGGGTCTTAAAGCCTTAAAGTCACATATTTCATGAGGTGAATTTAGCATCTGTATTAATGGCACTTTCTTTTTATAAAAAGAAAGTACTGGTTGCTGTTTGATTAAAATAAATGCAGAAATGCAAATGGACATTCTTGCTATAATTTTGCCTTTTAACAATAATGCAGAAAACATTTTATAAAAGCATGGGTTGTCACTCAACATCATATTTATTTTCTCTTTTGCAACTGTTAGGATTTTGATGAGTATTCTTTGAGTAAAATAATTGATCAGGAGGTTTTGTAAGAATGAAAGTAAGGGAAAATGATTTTGATTTTAAGATACAGTAAAAGTAAGATATTAAACACAAAGACTTCAAAAACTGAGAGAATTGTAGCTTACATACCAGAATTCAGCTTATAAAAGTTATGGAAATTTATATTGTAGAACATTTTCTAGGTGTACAATAAGTCATCTTCAAAAAATGGGAATAGTAATAAAGGGCTAATCACTTGGTGTTAGTAAAAAGACAACTTTATTACAAGAGTCATAAAATATAGGATAACACTAATTGCCACAGGCAGCACCAATTTATCTAGCAGGACTTAAAGATATAGAAGAATATCAAAAAGGAGTCAGAGATTTTATCGTGATGCTGAGAGTGTTGAGAAAGGTGATATTCTGCCTCGAAATTAGCTAAGTGAGTAATTTAAAGTACAGACATACCAAATATCCGTGACCGTCTAGGCTCCACGAAAGTTGTGGGGAATATAGCGGTAAACAAAACTAAGCCTCATCCCTGCTTTCATGAAACATGCAAATTAGTGGGGAAGATTAATGCTATTCCTATATATATATATATATATGTGTGTGTGTGTGTGTGTGTGTGTGTGTATATGTATATATATATATATATATATATATATATATATATATATATATATAATGAACTCATAAGTGCAGATCTAAAGGTCTGAGAAGGTCCTAAATATGGAGTTTCCATGACCTCACTGTGAAGTTAGTATATTTAGTACACATGGAATTAGTTCTGAAGGAAAAAAAAAAAACATAAGACATAATACAGGAGCAGTGAGCGCCAGGCTTTTCATTTTCTAACCCCTGATAGAATTTTGAAAAGTTATGTACTCCTCACTCATTTTTAACTTGACATCTAAATTTATTCATCTTAAATTTTATGTAGTTGTAAAGGCTGTTGCCTTTAGCATATGGCGAATCTTGACTAATAAAGGTGCTATATCACTCTTTTAACTATATTTAATGAAATCTCAAAATCATAATTATATGATACTCTTTTTAAACATCAAAAAATACAAAGTAACTCTTTTATAACATTTGAAAAATGCAATTCTTTCCTTTTACTATTTGAATTGATATTTCCATTCCATGACATTTAAATATTTTTGTCAAAGTATAACATATTTTATGCTGATCAAATACATATGTATGAAAATTTTAAAATCTTATTTTCCATGTTCACAAGATGCTAAGTGCTTAAAAATATTTTCTATGCTGACTTATCAATTCAATTAGTACTTTCATACAATTAGTTATATTACAAATTTAGAAAAGTACTTGTAATATATAAAAATTAAAATTTTATGTGAAACACGTCTCATAACGTGCTCATACTTTTCCTATGTATTTAATGAAAAAAGAAAATTATATAAAGCTAAAAGTAAATTGATCAGGCATCCAGCAAATTATTTATTGCTGTTAAATGGAGAAAGAATGTGTTAAATATTTTTATGGTTAATAACATAAATATTAAATCAAATTAGAGTATTTCATAATGCAATTTGTTTTAATAAACTTGAAAATCACCTTATCACATAAGAAATCCTAAATCTGGAAAAAAAAAACTAAACTTTTGTTGGTGATTTTATCTGATAATCTTCATAAATTTTCTGTTCCTAGAAAACATTCTGGCTATATTTAAAACATTTTACATCACTAATCTGCCCTTCTGGAGTTTCTATTGTAAATTTCCCTCCATCTCAAAACAAGCCCTAGAGATGAGTATTAAGTGTTCCTGCAATGAAATAATTTAATTACCTGGAATAAAAAAAAAAAAAAATTGTGTTTGAAAGCTCTTCCTGATGTTCTCTTGGCTTTCTGCTCTGTTGTGATTCTCATTCAAGAATAATGCATCCTTTGATGAGGGGTGTGGTAGACAGAGGCAATGGAAGAAGCTATATAGGTAAACAAGAGTTATTTGTTATGGCTTGTACCTCCCACATTTTCATATCTGAATTTCTAACATAAAAATAGTTTAAGGGATGCCTGGATGGCTCAGTTGGTTAAGGATCCAGCTTCACCTCAGGTTATGATCTCAGGGTTCATGGGTTTGAGCCCCACATCGGGCTCTGTGCTAACAGCTCAGAGCCTGGAGCCTCTTTGGATTCTGTCTCTCTCTCTCTCTCTCTCTCTCTCTCTCTCTCTCTCTTCCCCTCCCCCACTCATGCTCTGTCTCTCTCTGTCTCTTAAAAACAGATAAATGTTAAAAAAAAATAAAAAAAAATAGTTCAAAATACCACAGTTCCAGTGCCTGATTTTACTCTTAACTGAAATATTTATTGCAAGAAAGCACAGGAAGTTTCAAAAGTTTCATGGTATCTATTGGGGAAACTTCCCTTTCATTAAGGAACCAAAAAGTTGTAAAGCCCAGGACAGTTCAACATAGCAAGAGTTAATGTGAGCATGAGTGTGTGTGTGCGTGAGCACACGTTTATCTGTGCCTGTGTGGTGGGAGAGAAGTGGTGGGGAGGGGAGAGGGGGTGTACATTTTGAAACTTGGTAGGATGCATTTGGATACTCAAGTGCTTTCTTAGTATTCTCCTCATTAACTATGACTATGAAGTTGTTTCTGAAGCTGAGACCTGCGAACTGATAGCCTTAACGTTATCTATGTTCAAAAATTTTCTGGAAAGTACCCCAGTTTGAGGATCACTGAGCTAGACAGGAAGTGATACTAGGTCTGAAGAACAGGATAAAAATATCCAAAACTAGTCTGATAGTCTTTACTTTCTTATTGTATCACCTAATTAGACTGACTTGATGTAACTGCTTATGTAACGATCATGTGGTCATTATAGTTCTTTAAAAAAGATTAATTGTACTGGTCAAATTTTGTGTCATTTAACTTTGAAATCCTACAATATAGTTAATATTTGTAATCCTTGTTCAAATCACAAAATCCATTCTGACATTGCCATTCATGTAACTGAGAATAAACTTGAATATTCCCAGAATTTTGCCATACATCAGTATATATAGTAGTATTTGATGGCTACCAGGGAAAAATAAATTATCCAAGATTTGGAAATGGGCAAAAGAATTAGTGGCTGTTCTTTCAGTCCTCAGCATTTCTACAAGATACTCTGGGAATTATATGAGGGTGGGAAGAAAGATGTATTTTTGATTGTCTTTCTATTAAGTAGGCTATTTTACAACTCTGTAGGGGGAGAAGGTAATTTGTAGAAAATTGATAGTAATGCAGTGATTCTTGTCCATAGTAATGCACATGAATCTTCTCCTGTAGAGATACATTCATTTATGCCTAATAGAAAAGATCACTCCAAACACAATGATTTATTGCCCTATAGGATACTAACTGGTTTGCATCTATTAGCAACTTCATTTCAACATTCCTGATTGCCTGTACATAGAAATTTTTCTGTGTACTTTCTAACATCTGTTTTCATCTTCTTTGGCTGTCATAACAAACACCATTAGGCTGTGTAGCTTAAACAACCAACATTTAGTTCTCATGGTTCTAGTGGCTAGACGTCTAAGATCATGATGCCAATAGGTAGGATTTGGTTCTTGAAGAGGGCCTTCTTCCTACTTATGTCCTCACATTGCCTTTCCTTGAGCATGCAGGCTGAGAGAGAGAGAATAGGAGAGAGCCAAAGAGAGAAGGAGGGAGGGTGGGATCTATTTATCTGCCATCTCTTCTTTTTTTTATAAGGACATTAATCCCATCATGGAGGCTCTACCTTTTATAACTTCATCTAAATGTAGTTACCTTCCAAATGTCCCACCTCCAAATGGTGTTACTTTGAGGATTAGGGTTTCAATATGGAAACTTGGGCAGGACACATATAGGCAGTCCATAGCAATATCTTGCTGGTTGCCTCATTTTACATTTCCATTAGACATTTTACATTTTACATTTCCATTAGAGTCATATTTTTGTTTTGTTTTGTTTTGTTTTGACATTATGACAGAGAAATATCAGGGGAAGTAAGCACTGATTAGTAGACTGTGGGACCATTTATCAAAATATCAACAATGAGGTATTAAAATGTATCCATCATGGGGCACCTGGGTGGCTCAGCTGGTTAAGTGACCAACTGTTGATTTTAACTCAGGTCATGATCTCACAGTTCCTGAGAGTTTGAGCCCCATATTGGGCTCTGTGCTGACAGTGCAGAGCCTTCTTGGGATTCTCTTTCTCTGTCTCTGTCTCTCTCTCTCTCTCACTCTCTCCTCTCTTCTCCCCTTCTGCCCCTCCCATGCACACACTCTATCTCTCTCTCTGTCAAAATAAATAAACTTTAAAAAAATAAAATGTATCCACCATGGACTATTATTCTTCTCAAGAAACAATTATAGCCAACTAAGTGCTACAAAGATTCTTTCACCATCCTTCCTTGCAGCATTTCCCATTTATGGTCCTAAATCCTTTCTTTTACAAACTAATTTGATAAAGGAATAAAAAGATATTCATGTTGTTCTTTGGGTTACTCTTCAAGTTACTACAATCATGTTTCTGTTTCTAATCACACACGGCATCTCTGAAACCACTTTGGCAAAGGCCACTAATGACTTTCTAATTTCCAAACCTGAGCATTTTTGGTCTTATTGCTAGCTACCTCTGAGTTCTTTGAATATGTTAAATGCCCCTTTCTTCTTGAGAGACTTTTCACCTTTAGCTTCCTTGTCCTTTCTCTGTCTTGGCTTGCATTTTTTCCGTGACTTATCTTCAAATTTCTTATTTCACTGGCTTCGGTTCCGACCTATTAGGCTGATACAACTAAGATGTGGAAACCATTTCAAAGTTGTCTGTTATCTTAATGGTACCTAATGAATCCCACCTGTCTCTCTTTCTCTGCTGCACCTTTGCAATGTAATGTTGTTTGTAATGGATCTTGTCTGGCTTTGCGACTTGCTTAGGCCAGTAAAAAGTGGCAGATGTGACATTACATGTGATACACAGTCTTTGCCTTAAGAGACGTTGCAGCTCCTACTCTTGCCTCTCGGGACACTTTTTTTTTTTTTTTTTAAAGAGAGAGAGAGAGAGAGAATAGTAGCAGGCAGGGGAGAGGGTCAGACAGGGAGGAGAGAGAGAGAGAGAGAGAGAGAGAGAGAGAGAGAGAGAGAGATCTTAAGCAGGTTCCACACTCAGCATATAGCCCAATACTGGGCTTGATTCCTCGACCCTGGGATCATGACCTGAGTGGAAATCTAGGGTCGGATGCTCAATTGACTGAGCTACCCAGGCATCCGCCTCTTGGGATTCTATCTTGAGTCCAACATAGAAGGAAGATGGTGTAAAGGAGGTAAAGCCACATGGAGGAAATAAACCAGTCCAAGACCTCTGATTGAGGCCATTTAGTATCTTCCAGTTTTGCTACATTGCTAGCTGAATGCAGCTACATGAGTCTAAGTGAGACAAGTGGAAAAACTGCCTAGCCAAGTTATAGAACTATGAGAGATTACACATCATTTTTGTGTTAAGCTACAAAATTTTAAGTTGTTATGTAGCCATAGATGATTGATACATAATTATATTATGAAATCCCCAAATCTCTGTCTCCTTTCCCTGCGTACAGTTCTCTACTGAGCAATTCCCAGATGTTCTACAGATATTTCAATGGCAACATCTTCAAAACTGAAATAATGATTGTGTAGTTTCTCCCCTCTACTCCATAATTCAGTGCTTATTTCCTCTGCAGTTTCTCCCACGCCTGTGAAGGATACCTTCCACACCTAGTTGTTAGAGCAAGTGTAGAGAAGGTGTCTATGCCGCTTTTTCCTCCCATCCTTCATTTCTCATCAGGTGGCCAAGGTCAAGTGACTCTACCTCCCTAACACTACCCTAGTCTCTATTTCACTTTCCTATTTTCACCTCTTTGACTTAGATCCTACTTTCCTCGTGTCTTCCTTAGACTTTACACTTCTGATGGCCTCTCTTGTTATCTACAGAATTGTGTAATTTCTCTTTTGTGCTGCTACAAGTTTAACTTTTCTAAGATGCAAACTACATATTTTCTGTGAAGTATCCAGATTGGATGGAGGGGCCACCAAATGTGGGGCTCTCTGATCGGGTGGAGGCTGGTGGCACAGGCAGTGAAAAAATTTACCCAAGGCAAAACAAAAGAGATAAAGTTTACTGAATATGCCACAAGGGAGCAGGGGGCAGGACAGCAAAGGAGAGACTGTGTGTGAGGAAGTGGTGGTGAGGGGCCACAGTTATAGGGCAGAGTGATGGAACTTGGGGACATATGGAATTTTCCCTTTTTTGGTAAGCTTAGGAACTGTGCCTGGTTGTCATTGGTCAATTAGGGCCTATGGTTATTTTGAGGGTTGCTATGTGTTGCTTAATGAGTCTGTTTGCATTCAGCTCAGTGGTCTCTGTGGGCATTTTTGGCTTGCTCTACATTATCATTGTACTTAATTGATTAAAACTCACTACTGCCTACAAAATTAAGTCTAACCTCTTCATCAAAACAAAGATGGTTCTCTCTGATTTACCTTGAACTACCTGTCCAGCTTCCTTCCCCCAGTATTTGCTATCCTGTAGCCATGCTGAACTTCCTGATATATTGAGATAGACTTTCTCGCTCTGTATCTACTCAAGCTCTCCACTTTTCCCAGAGTGCTCTCTCCTCTCCACTGCCTTTAAAAATTCTCAGGGTAAACTGGCATTCCTATAAAAAAAAATATATATATATATATATATATATATATATATATATATATATATATAGACGGTACTCCATATCCATATATATTGTACGATCAACAGCTATGTCTGTTTTGGGTTTTTATGTACCTATCCACTTCCCTGTATCATAGTTAATATTCCCCAAGAATCAGAGCTCCCTGAAGGCAATGATTCAGATGCAAGTAGGTGATTTGGTAGATAAACCTGGGATACTATCGTAGAGGAGTGGGAGAGTGAGACAGTTAAGAATAGCCAATAAAGTGTGAATATCAAGGTAGATAGCACTGTGGGCAATTGGAGCTTAATCCTATAGGAAAATTCTGAAAAATTGTAGAACACAAGTGTCAAAATTATCTCTCCCATGGGATGAGAGCTATGGTATTTATATACTAACTTCAGTCATTAAATATCATTCAAGGAGACTATGTGTGTGTGGTTGGGGGGTGGTTCACACACATGCAAGAGTGCACACATGCATGCACACAATTATTCCTTTGGTCTTCCCTAAGGCAAGGACAGAGTAATCTACCACTGCTGATTAGGACCTCCGGAAAAGGGATACAGATTAAAGGCAGCCCCATACATTGAAATGGAATGGCTCCAGGGATAAAAGAATGTGCTACACCCTGTTACGAATTCCTTTCTGGCAGGAGCAAAATGCCCTATTTGTCATTGTATTTCCAGTGCCTAAACTAGTCAGTGCCTTGCATTATATTGGGACCACATGCATGATTGTGAAGGAATAAATCACAAAATGAAATATCATTGGTATCAATAGTAGATTACAGTTAGCACTTAGTGAGTATTTTCTGTATGCCAAGCACGGCACTGTTCTTTATAGGCATAAGTACATTGGGCTGAAGTGAGGCAAGAAGTAGCAATTGGAATTCTTTTTGCTGGTGGAAATCTGAGGAAGAAAAAACACATCGGTGAATCAATCAACTTGATCAGGAATCAATAATTTCAAAAAGTAAGGATCAAATAACATTTTATTGAATCACAAGAAGCCTAGGCATTTCAGTTATTCACAACTAATAGTGTAGGGTAGCATTTACGAGGTGGACTCAGTTTTGACTGAGTGTCTTGATCTAGTTGCTAGTTTCATCATTCACCAACCATGTGGCCTTCGTCTAGTTATCTCATATCCCTGTTCCCTGAAAGAAGCATAATAATACTTTCGTAAACCATGGGATTCTGGTGGCCATATAAATTAACAAATCCAAAGAACAGAGAACAGTGCATGGTGCATTGTGAGTACTTGAGAAGGCTAGATACGCTTAGTGTTTCTTAGAGGAGAACAAACCTGTTTTCAAAGACTCCAGGGCTACTGATCTGTGTATCCAACAAAAAGTAAGAGCTGTGTTTGAAATGTATGTTTTATCTGTAAAATTCCTGTGCCAGTGTTCATCTGTTACTTATTACAGACTACAATTGATTGTAAAATTACATATGCTATGTTTATTCTGTGAGATCAAATACCTATGCCTTCTTAGGTGTGCAAACTCAAGTTTGAGAACCAACAGCACAAGCTATCAGAAATAATAAGAAAAACATGGTAACTGCTGTGGGGCTTCCTATAAATAGCTACACACCAATAAGCAGTCTTCATATTAGGAAAAAGGCCTTTATCCGTGTTATATTTGTCTTCTGTAATTATGCACAACCACACCTAATTAAAACAGTGGCCCTAGGCCATATACGTCTTGGTGTTCCAATCCTGCAGTGCCTACTGGGAAGTTGGAGCATAAAGGAAGTAGCTGACAGGTGGATAAACAAGTGTGTTTCTGCCTGAGAAACATATGCAAAGACCAGAAAATAAGAGAGAGGGACAATCAAGGACTGGGTTTTATGGATTATCCTATCACTCCTTTATGACAGCAACTTTCTTTCACATGAGGACTGATACATTTTATATAGTTTAGCTGATTTCTTCTCTGTAACAACTTTCCATGAGAAATGTCAAAGTTGAGAAGGCCTGGCAAGACTTTACAAATAATGGATATGGTTGTCTTTTGTTTGGAAATGATAGCACACATGTGAGTTGGCATTAGATCCTTAATGGATACTGATGTTTTCAATGATAAATTTGTCTTTAAATCCTAGAACAATAGTTCATTTAGTTCAGTAGTTCATTCTAATAGAAGATACTCATTCTCTTGTGAGTGTGCTCAAATCAATCTGACAATAATGATAAAAGCATGTTCCATTTTGTTCTTAACTTATTCTTCCTCCAAGGTGGTATTCTATTCTCTGCAGCATTCTTCATGTAAACTTTATGCATCATCTGCTTTTATTCTTCCACTTTAGAAAAATTTATTCAGAAGCCAATACCTTCTGTTGTAATGTTTTATAGCAAAAACAAGTTCAGGAGATGATTGAAAACGTGACACTGGAGGAATCCTAAAGTCCTCTTCCTGATAGTCATGAAATTTCTGAAAAGCATCTGCTACCTGCATGGCGTATTCCCTCTGGCCAAGACCATCTTTCTCTCTCTGTGATTTTTTTTTTTTTAATGAAAATATAGTACTTCAGGGGCAGTATGCACAATCTAAAGGTTGAGAAGGCAGAGATGTATTCTAATTCTAGAATTTAGTAAATGATATAAGAATACCATACTGTGTTTGTACATTTGGACAGAAACAGCATTCAAAAAATTATGCCATAGAGAACAACAAAGATCTTCAGGCTCACTTATTCTGTTTCTCAATTCTGAGAAAGAAAATGAATTTTTAAGCTCCTATGAATTACCAGAGCCTTCATATAAGTTTTCATTTGGTCTTCACCACAATCTTATTTAGTTAATATTACTTGCATTTTACTATTAAAGACTCTTCTTCCTTGGTCATGCTAATGATGAGAGTCACAATTTAAACGCAGGAGTTTCCCTCACACTGAAGCTTTTCCTGATATCTTGTTATCTTGTTAGATCCAGTAGGTAATTAAGAAAAATTAAGTCATGATATGTGCTAAATAATTTTCAATGGAAAAAATAATGTACTCCTCTCATCAGTCTCCAAGGATCTTCCTACAGAGGACCCTGTAAGGTGGTGACAAGGTGTACAGAGAGTTCCCATAGGTGGTAAGTCACATGTGATGACCAGTGACTCAGCAGGGGTGGACTTTGAAGGCACTGGTAGGACAGCTGCATGTTTCACTTTCTGTCTACAAAAAAAAAAATACTTTTCTTTAAAAATACTGCCCACTATTTTCCTATGGAATGAGGACCATCTCATTTAGATTGAAAACATCTATCCCCCGTCTAAAAGAAGCAAAGCAGTTTAGGGGCACTATATTCTCTTGCTTAAGGTTACATTAGCAGCTCTCGCCTTGCTCTTACATAATATCATTTTTGGTAAGCCTCCATTTTTTTGACTTGTCTGACTGAAGTGTCTTTCTTAAGATTTATTAAAATATGCTGTTTGTAGTTGCTGGTCTTTTTAAGTCACTCCTCTGAAGGAAGCATTTACCCCTTTCTGATGACAATGGCTGCTAAGAACTGTCTGGGGATCCTTGGGGTCCTTTTAAAGGGTTTCAGTGTATCAAGGTCAATATTTTATTACAAGTCTCTCATTAGTGTCTTTCCATTATAAGATTTGCTTTTCCCATGAGCTTTAATTAGAGCTCAGATTTTGCACATACACAATTACACTCTTACATACTTGTTTACAAATGTTTACTGGGCTGGGGCACCTGGTGGCTTAGTGGTTAAGCATCCGACTTCAGCTCAGGTCATGATCTCATGGCTGGTGGGTTTGAACCCCACATGGGGATCTTTGCTGTGACAGCTCAGAGCCTGGAGCCTGTTTCCAATTCCGTGTCTCCCTCTCTCTCTGCCCCTCTAGCATTCGTGCTCTTTTTCTCTCTTAAATAAATACACATGAGAAAAAAAGAAAAACACGCACACACAAATGTTTACTGGGCCTTGAAGATACGTTTTACACACTTTTCTAGGCAAACCTGAGACACTTTCTGGAAAACCAAACCAAAGCAAACCAAACCAAAATAAACAAACAAACAAAACCCAGAGATTCCATTCTCCTGAAGCTTAAAAAAAGGTTGGATAAAGGAGTAGAAAAACAGCAATAGATATGATAAAGAGTAAGGGAAGACAAAAAAGAATGAGAGGTTATGGCTTGAAATTTTAAATAAGGTAGTTACCTCACTGAGAAAGTGAACTGGAACACAAATTTGACTGAGGTAAGAAAATTAGCCCTGAGAATATCGGGAGGGAACATGCAAAGGCCCAAAGACAGGGTTGTATTGGAGGAATAGCAAATATGCCTGTCTGGCTAACGTTCTTTTAAGTAGGTGTGGTAGAAAAGCATTTCAGAGAGATGACTGGGGTTGAGTCACAAAGAGTAGTTTTTATACTGAGGGAAATGGAAAACTTTGAACGGTTTTTAACAGAGTAGTGACATGATAAGACTTACATTTTGTTTTAATTTTTTTAATTAATTTATTTATTTTGAGAGAGAGAGAGAGAGAGAGAAACAGACCACATGGGCAGAGAGAGAGCAAGACAGAGAGAATCCCAAGCAGGGTCTGTGCTGTCAGCACTGTACCCAATGTGGGGCTTGAACTCATGAACTGTGAGATCATGATCTGAGCCGAAGGCTTAACTCACTGAGCCCCCCAGGAACCCTGATAAGACTACATTTTTAAAGCACCACTCTGGCTACTGTGTTGAAGATATTCTTTGGGAGGACAAGGGCAAAAAGAATATTTTAGTAATTAATGGTATTTCCTCCCGAGGGAGTAGCAGTGAAGGTAAAACCCAGAGATTTTCTGACAGATTGGATGGATGTTAGAGAAATGGAGGAGTCAAGAATAACTACAAGGCGTTGGCCTGGGCAACTGGAAGGATACAGCTGTCATTAACTTATGAAACCAGTTTTGGAGGGGAGATAGGTTTAGTTTTGGATATGTTAATTTTGAGATATCTTTTAGTAATGTAAGTTGTGAGTCATTTAGGTCAAA
The DNA here is from genome assembly GCF_027475565.1 of Acinonyx jubatus. NCBI lineage: Eukaryota > Metazoa > Chordata > Mammalia > Carnivora > Felidae > Acinonyx > Acinonyx jubatus. Next base: position 126,983,487 of record NC_069382.1, on the reverse strand, counting down.
TAGGCATTTGAAAAATATATATGTGTACTCCAGATGGAGTTCAGGATACAGGTCTGGCCTGGAGATACATGTTTGGGACATATTACTAGAATAATAATATTTAAAGCCAGTTCTCTGTGCTTACTTTCCATTACCACTTTTCCCTATTAAAGCACAACTGACTATCTCTTCATAAAGAGTAGCTAAATACTGTATTTCTTTCTTTCTTCTTCTTTTTTTTTTTTAATCTTGCGTTTTTGTTTCTCTCCTTCTGCCAGAATAGAATATCCAGGTGGTGATGTTTTGTTTTGTTCTCTGCCATACCCTCAAGTCCTAGAAGAATATATATGGCAAATACTTGCTGTCAGGAAATATTGTTTCCAACCACAGCCAGACTTCGGAATACCCCTTAAATTACCAGGACTGAAATTCTTCCCAGAAAGTTTCCCATGTGTTTGTCCTTCTACCTACATTGTCTGGGACCTGATCCAGAGGCATTTTCATTTAGGTCCTCCTTGTCATCATTTTCCTGAGATTCAGATGCTGGATGATTCCTTGATATCAACAATTTCCTTCCATTTCCATTTTCTCCCCAACAATCTCTGAATTTAAAATACCCTTTTGGGGTATTTTTTAGAATCACGAATTCAATCTTCTGGAAAACAATTGGGAAAATGTATTTCTACACACAATTATTATAGCTCTTTTAGACTTGTTTAAATTACCTAAAACTAAGAAAGTCTTCGTTAAGTCAAAGAGGTTAAAAGATTTCCTTGAGTCCTATGTCTTCCTTTTAGTTTGCTAAGGAGGCTGCTCTTGGTCTTAAGCTCTCTAGAGTGCAATATTTGTTTTACGAATTGTAAATGAATACTTTATATACACCAGCTGAGAGCCAAAGGCTGGTAAAAATGGAGGAATTTTTACATTTACAAATGAATCACCTGTGTTAACAAAACGGAGGAAGCATGGTTTTCCATCCCTGCCTCTAGTCACCTTTCCAGTACAATTGATTTCTATTGCTTAGTAAATTTGCCTTGTTGAAAGACAATAGTCAAGCTCAGTTTATACTAAATTCAAGGTCAATTTTCCACTATTAATAGTCAGAAAAGTGAAAGGTTGAATTATTGTGTAAGAATGGTTTTTAGAAACTTGATAAGCAAAGCAGAAATAAATTCAGTCTGAAAATTTAAAGCAAGCTTTGGAATCGTTTGTTTCTTTGTTTATTGTAGCTTGTCTTATAATTCACAGCTTCAGTCCTAATTTTTCCTTTGTTATTTTATAGGTCATTCTCTGAAAAGTTAATTAATTTGATCTGGAACACTGAAGTAGGTAGTGGCAGTGGTTGCTCTTGATTTCTGTCCCATAAATGTTTCCACTCTTAGTCTTTTTCACTGCAGGTCCGAATAGGAAGGCTATGATAATAGCAGCTTAACAGTTTTTCTTGGTAGTTTTATTTTGGTTTCTATTTTGGTGAATTTTGTCACTATTAATATTAATCATGAATGAGAGAGGGTCTGTAATTTGAAGTCATTTGAGAATTTATAGCATAAATAGTTAGATTTTATTCCACGGGCTGCATTTGACAAAAGACATTCATTTTAACAGCTCAGTGCCCATGCCATATGGGAGGTAGAAATTACAAGAAAGGCACTGATTACAGCTTGATCTAAGCAATCAGGGATTTCTTTTTTCTTTTCTTTTCTTTCCTTTTCTTTTCTTTTCTTTTCTTTTCTAATGTTTATTCATTTTTTAAGAGACAGAGAGAGACCCAGCACAAGAGAGAGAGAGAGAGAGAGAGAGAGAGAGAGAGAGACAGAATCCAAAGCAGGCTCCAGGCTCTGAGCTGTCAGCACAGAGCCCGAAGCAGGGCTCGAACTCATGAATCTTGAATTCACGAACCTTAAACTCACGAACCATGAGACCATGACCTGAGCTGAAGTCGGATGCTTAACCAAATGAGCCACCCAGGGGCACCCCAACAATCAGGGATTTCTTAGAAACCTAGTGTACTCAATAGCAGCTGATCTTTTTTTATTATTTGTAGTTGTGTTATCTGAAGCCAGTCAGTTTAACTTATTTTCTTTATTGTTCATGAGATACTTTCCCTCTTAAAATTCTGTCTTTATTGGGAAATAGATCCATTTTGCTCTCAGCTATAGCTTGGTTTTCCTTTTATAATTTTTCAAAAATGAAATTGTGCTTATACTTAGATTTTCAAATATGCTGCTTTCCCTCCAGAGTAGAAAGAGCCTGTGAACATGAATGTTCTGCCATCTCCCTCATCTCATGGTCTTCAGATCTCATATGCACAGCAGCTCCTCAGAGAAGCCTTCCAAGATTTCCCTGACCAGTCCAATTCCTATTTTACTCTCTTCTCACATCATATATTTCCATAGGAAATGTTTCCTTTTACAAGTACAACTTTTGGACATCATTTGATTAACATCAGTCTACCTCTCACAAATGGAATTTCCGTAAGGACAGGAAACATGGGCTCTTACTCACTATTTTATCTCCAGCAAAATGGGATAAATCAAGGAGGTTTCAAAATAGGCACTGAATGAATATTGAATGAATAAATGAATTATTCAAAATGCTGAGTACAGAATCATTTATAGCAAAAACAATGCTTTCCCAAAATTGTTTTACCTTGAGCAGAGTTACAAGTCTACTAAACTATATTGACACAAGAAAAGAAAAAAAAAAAAAAGAAAAGTACATTTTCTTTTTATTTTTCTTATTAAATAATCTGATGTTCTTCAGGAGTCTCTCACTTCACTGATTTGTCCCTGGGCTACATGAGTGGCTCAATTTAATTCTTTCTTGGAAATTCATCCCAATTCAATAATTTAGTCAATTTTAGATATCTGAGTTTCTATAGATTTCAACCCTTCCCCATCTCCCTAATAAGTTGGTACCCAAATATTTGTTACAAGTTGATATGATTTAAAAATTTCGTGAAGATAATTTTATGAAGAATTGGTTACTAAGATGACTACTTCCAAGAGCAATTCCTATATAGATTTTATTCTCAACTTCTAAAGGGAGTGGCCTTTTCTTCTCATTTTCATTTCTGTTTCCCTATGATCTAACACAGTGGTTAGCACGTAGTAATTGCACAATAAAAAGCTTATTAAATGAATAATCCAAAACACATTATATTAATCAAATGAAAAAGAACCATAGATATTTATGTTTTTACAGAAAATTTTATGTTTAGCTATTATTCAGAATGTGTTTTCAATGTATGTCCTTGCTTTGATTTAATATAAAATATTTCCAATAGCTTCAGTAGACATACAGCCTAAGGCATATGCCAAATGAATGAAAAAAAAAAAAAAGGCAGTATGCCTGGAATACTAATCTCATGTTATTTCTCCAGCAAAAAAGAGCTCCTTGATCAACTAAACTATAAAGATAGAAATAGGAGTGGTTAGGCAGTTGGCCCTAAAACAGCCTTTTAGCATGATATCAAGAAAACAACATGGCAGCAAAAGAACACTTATTGTCTCTTTAAGATATGGACATATCCCTATAGGTAGGGTTTAAGTACCAATAGTAAATAACTAAACCTGTAAAATATGAATATCCATTAGACTTGCGTAGTTACTGGAAAGCTAGATCTAGCTATAGCCAACAGGAAGAAATCCAACCAGGCTGAAAGGGCAGAGTAGCTGGCAATTATGAGGACAGGTGTTTGGTGACTGTCCATGTTGCCTTTTCAATATAGATAAGCAGATGGTCTCTGTTATGAATAAGTGAAGAATAGTAGTTCTTAAGCTTTAGTGGTTACCACCCAGAAAGCCTACTAAAAATGCAGATTCATAGGTCTCATTTTTAGACATTCTGATTCTGTCAGTTTAGGTTATGCCCGGGACTCTGTATTTTTAGCTAGTACCCAAGGAAATTGTGGCGCCCCACCCACTTTTTCAAAAACACTTAAGATCTCTAAAACATTAATCTGTTTTTCAAGTAAATTGAAATTTTACTGATGAAAGATGACCTAACTTACACATAATGATATAAATAGAAGTAATCTGGATGAAGAATATTTAAAAATATATATATTCAGGCTATTTAGCTGAGATTAAACCTTGAACCATTTTTTTTATAAACAACAAAAAAAAGATTGTCTTTCATGTAAAGTTCCAACAGTCTAATCAGTCTAATTTGAAGCTTTCAGCCCCACATTATAATCAGTTTGGCATAAATTTTCTGCTGAAGAGAATAAGAAAGACATTGTTGGCACAATAGCTTATGAGTATATAGCCCCATGGGGCATTCCTTACACAGAATTCGCTTTTCCTAAGACTAGAACTCCTTTCGCTATGCTCTAAAATCCTACCTCAGAGACTGAGGGACTTTCCTTTTGTTTCTGCCTTTCTGAGGTCTGACTTAAAGGAGACAACCTTGATTATGTACCCTGCTGCCTTCTACATTCCCCATCGTTAGGCAATGGACACTCCACGAAATACAGGCTGAAGAAATGAGTGAATTTTTACAGACAACAACATTAAATTTCACTTATGATCATTTCAAATTCATAAATATTTGTGCTAAAGCTGAAGATAATCTTAAGATAATTTAATACATTTGCTCACTTTACAGTGGAAGCAACTGGGATAGATATGCCTAAGACAACTCAGTGTCTTTATGGTGACTTTGTCCATATGGTGTTTTATTTTGCATTCATCTGTTCTCTCTCCCAAATTATATTATTTTTTTTTATGTTATTTAATACTTTTACATTTTTATAATATGGAGAGTATCAGTCTTTAGGGTCTATCTCAAACCAGTTTCCTATTTTTTAAAGTGTCAAAATGATTTAATTGCTTATTTTGCTCAGCAAAGGGTTTAGAAGGGATCTCACAGATGTTATCTGTGTTCACATATTTGTTTATATGAGTAAAATACTGGGTACCAGTTTTAAAAACAAGTTCGATTTTTTTAAATTTAAATTTCCAATGAAATTAAAAATTTTTAAACTTGAAAAATATTACATATAGTAATATTATTTTACTTAGGAATATAACAGTTTATGTTTTGAATACATATTCATCAGCAGATATATATATATATATATCAGCATATATATATATATATATATATATATATATGAGTATAAAACGGCAATGGTAATGATACATTTGGTTATGAGTAATAAACAAACAAAAACTGTACCACTGTCATACAATTTATCTGTTTCAAGCACAGGAAATATGGGACTAGCAATCTAAGGCTGAAACAGTGCCTCAGTGAAATTAGTAAGGTCCTGGACTTTTTCTTAGGGTTACCATGCGTTACTGAGCAGTTTAGGTCCTGCAGCAGGACATCTGTGTGTGAAAAGGGGACTGTGAATGGTTCAGACTTCCCTTTTTCCAGAGGGAATACCTTACTTCTAATTCCCAAGGTACCAAATGGGTTAGCAGTAGTCTTCTCTTTCTTTCTTCTGGTTTCATTAACATAATAGGTGGCTTTTGTCATCATCGGCACAAGAGAGGCTATTGTACATCTGAATTTTTGTGTCTGGATTGGAGGCAGGAAGGAAAAAGAAGGGTCCCAGGGTTTATTTCCCAGAGAATGTTTACTTAGAAAATTTGACAGGCACCAACTGCTGCCTATAGCTTATAGCCTAGAATTGTGCTACATGTCATTTATAGATGCTAAAGAGCTAGAGGGAGCAAATATGTTTAGCGGGCACACCCCGGTACCTGTGCAGGGAGGTGGGGGGCAGGAATCAAGATTCCCTCTGTAAACAGGAAGGGAGAACAGGTATCAGAAAGGCAGCAGAGGGAATGACTAGATGAAGAAAACAAAATGAACATTAGCTGGGCGCCTGGGTGGGGAGCTTCCGACTTTAGCTCAGGCCATGATCTCACAGTCTTTGAGTTTGAGCCCTGCATTGGCCTCTGTGCTGACAGCTCAGAGCCTGGAGCCTGCTTCCAATATTGTGTCTCCTGCTCTCTCTGTGCCTCTCCCCCTCATGCTCTGTCTCCTTCTTTCAAAATTAAATAAACGTTAAAAAAATTTAAAAAAATGAACATTAGCCTTGTGTCAAGGTTAATAGTGCCACAGATTTTCAGCATGAAGATCAAATCTCAACAGCAAAATTCTGCTGAAATAAAAGTCTCTTCTTTCATCCATTTCTACTCCCAAAGCTGCACAGAGCTTTCCAGACTTGGCTGCCTGCCATATGACTAATATGTGAACCAATTCACTCATGTTTACTTTTAAACTACTTCAGTTCCCGTAACAATATACATGGCAACACTCTGCTCAGTCTTCACAGCAAAGAAAGAGTTTGGAAAATATAATTAAATATTCATAGTCTACCATAGTATCGTCACAGAATAAAAGATTTATTACTTTTGGTTTGAGAAATGAAAATGTTTATCTATTGATTAAATATGTATGAATCATTTTAGAAATGGATGTCTGTTTTCAAAACTTCTGGATTTTCCTTTGAGTGAGTAACTTTGTTTTTTTAACAATGTAAAATTTGCTTTTCTGACTTCTGATTTCTAGAATTTCAGGACTTAGAATATAGAATAAATACATATATTTAAAATATTTGTATATAACTTTGCTCAGTAAATAAGTCTAGATTTATTGGATTAACATATGAAGAAAAACAGAGTGTATGAGTGTGGCTTCACATCATATAGAGCTTTAATTTATCTTCCCCAGAAAGAATGGTAGTTAAAATACCTATGAACATTAACAAATTGAAAGATAAAGGGAAAATATTTTTGATATATTAAACTTATATCCAGACATCTTGCCAAACAACATTATTAATTTTAAAAGTATAACATTATCTGTAAGTAATGACAATTTTATCCTAATTTTCTGAGGCTTTTATGAATTATTCCTGTACAATTGTACTAGCTAGAATTCATAATACAGTGTTGAATAGAAATAGCATGGGTAAATTTATCTCATTTCTGGAATGCTTTTAAAATGTCGCCATTGGGTATGGTATTTGCTGTATTACATAGTTCTGTGAGATAAACATATTAATTTTTTGTTTCTGATATTTTAATGTACTAATTATATTAATAGATTTGCTAATTTTGAATCAATCTATCATTCTTAGAATAAACACAATATATCAGATATTTTCTCTTAGCATTTACTGGATTTGGTTTGCTATGATTTTCTTTAGGATTTTGGTATCCACATTACATGAGTAAGATTCCTGTGTAAATTTGTTTCTTGATTTGCCTTTCTCTGGTGGGTTGAAAACAAGGTTATATTGGGCTTTCGTAGATGATATTGAGTATATGTATAGGGTGATGTTACCTCTTTTTCATATCTGAAAGAGAATGATTGTTGGTATTATTTAATATTCACAAGAATTCACCTGTAAACATGTGAGCTTCTGGTGTTTTTCTGGGAAGATTTTATATTCATTTTTTAAATGACACTTACTTAAAAAGATACAAACGTATTTTTATTTTCTTCCTGAATTGGTTTTAGTAATTTTTATTTTGGAATTTTCCATTTCACCTAAACTTCAAATATATTGTACATAAAACTGTTGATAATATTTTTATCTTTTACTTCCTGCCACATGTATAGTCCTGTCTTGCTTTTAATTTCTAATGCTTTTGCTTTCTTCTCTCTTTTGTTCTTATTTATTTTCCAGAGGCTTGCTAATTTTATTAGTCATTCTACTTAATTATTCCTCCTTTGTTTTTCTTTTCATTGATTTCTTCTTAAGAGTAGTATTTTCTATCTACTGTGTAATGTGGGTAATTCCGTTTTTTTTTTTCTTGACTTCTAATTTTGGATTTTTAACTTAACTCTTAGCCTTTACTTCTTTCTAATGTAATCCCTTAAGTCTATATGTTTCCTTCTATAAAAGTACTGCTTTTACTGCATTTATAGGCTTGATAAGCAGTATTTTCACTATCATCCAGGGGTAGGACTTTTATAATTTACAAGTCTATTGTTTATTTAGAAGTACATTTAATTTTGTCTGTTACTTATCTTTTTGCTATTATTATTGATGATAAGGATATAGTGGAAAATATGGGTTTGAAATTACAGAGATAGATTCAAATTGGAGACAAACTTTCAATAACCAGTATCCTGGCCATTAAGTACAGATTTCACTTTCCAACCACGTGAATCATAGAATGTTAGACATGGAAGGGATCTTTGAAGTCATCCAGGGCAATCCTTATTTTACATTTGAGAAGAATGACATCCAGAGGAGTTGAGTAACTTTTTTAAATCTTTCATTGCTATTTCCTCAATAGTCCTGTCTGAGCTATTTTCCTCCATTGTTGCATTCCACTATAGACACTTCAGTTTAATTTTTGTTTTGTGTTTATTTTCATTGTTTTTCTTCAAAGTGCACATTTGATAATCCGACTGTAGTTCTGGAATCACGCTTGCAAACTCAAGAAAAACTTAATATGTTTACAAGGGCCTGTAAAATCTGGCCCTCCCTGTCCTTCTAGCCTCATCTTGTTTCAATTTCTCCTGGCTCTCTGCTCAGCCATTGTGACCTTTTCTTCCTGATTCTTCTCTGCCTCCACATACTGCAGGACCCTGGCACTTAGCCTTTCTTCCATTCCTTTTACCTAATTAATTCCTATTTGATTTTCAGCTCTCAGTCCTTTGGCAGGTCCTTAGGAAAATCATCCTTCACCTCCTTGTCAACTGACCTTTAAAATTTGCATAAAATAATGGAAACAGAATCTCTATAAGTTTTTGTTTTTTGTTTTAATTTGGATATTTATTTTCACGTTTAAGAAAAAATTTGATAATTTGATACAGTGCACCACCCACTAGGCTATAAGCTCAATCAACACAGGGACCCGAAGTCTTTATAACACAATATGGATATTTGTTCACTAATAAGTGTTGTCAGGCTAGACCTGAAATCCAACTACAAATCCTGTATCTTTCAAATGTATCAGTCTATATTATCAATAGAAACTCTTTGCAAAGTATTTCTAACATAGGGTTGTTTTCACCGCCACCAAAATTAGGTTCATATATATAAATACCTTAATGCATTTCCAACAAACTGAAGTCAATAAAAATGAATGATAATGAGACATTAGATTCTCATTACCTTATTGAAATTTTGATAATTTCTAAAAGTGTGCTGTGTTGATTTACTTAACATGGTTTTCTTTGCGTTGAAACCAGTTAGGTCATTAAAAACTAATTAAAGTGTACGATTAATCTTATTTTCTGGTTCATGCTATTTTAAAAATAATGTAATTAGTTATAGCATAATTGAAAAAATTCTTAAATCAAAATAATATTTTCCTTGCTAATCAAAGTATAATTTTCTTTTTTTTTTAACCTGGAAAGCATTGCTTACATATTATCAAATACTATTGCCATCATTATCTGCATTATTGAGTGCTCATAAACCCTGTGCTACATTTATAAACTATAATACTAGATTGTAAGCACTTTTCAATTAATATTAAAAAAAGGTTCTCTGGTCTCAAGGAACGTATAATTAAAAGAGAAATATATCCACGTAGGAAAATTTTAGAGAGGAAGACAGTGGTGGAGGAGGTGAACCCTAGGCTCTTCTTGTCTCACAAACACAACTAGTTGGCTATCAGATCATCCTAAATAACTTAGTTATCAACCTGAAGACTGACTAAATAAACTCCATAACTAAAGGGAGAAAAAAGTCCACACTGAAGAAGGTAGGAAGGGCAGAGATGTGGTTCAGGAGAGAAACACGGTGCTGCGGAGTGAGGGGAGCCATGGTCATGGACAAGAGTGAGAGAGAGAGGAACATATAGGGAAATACACAAAGAGCATTTCCCCAAAGTCATTGGCTTGGAAAATGAGAAGGGCTGAATTTCATGCGTTCTTGCAACCTGTGGGGCTTAAAGCCTGGAGTTTTAACGGTAAGCTGGAGTGGCTGGGATAGAGCTTGAAGGACACTGCTCTGCTCCTGGAGAGAAGCAGGGCAAACAACCCAGAGGCAGACAGTGTGAAAACAGAGATCTGAAAAATGCTTGGGGCACACAGTGGGGATATTATCATGCTTTTTAGAGTGTGTCCCTGAGAGGCAGCATTCCCAGAGACGCCTCTCTGGGGAAAAGAGGAACTGCCTGTGCCCATCTCCTCCTGCACACCTCTATATAAACACATACCCACCTGAGAGAAGCAGCTCAGTGCAGACACTGATTGCGTAACTTGCTAACCCCAAGCCCCACCGGCCCTGTGCTCTGGTGGTACTTCCCTTCTCAGTCAAGCTTGCCTTAGTCCCAGCATGGTGGGCCCCTTCCCCAAAAGACCTGCACAGGACCCTGCCCACCCCAGGTCTCTAAAGCCTGGACTTCTAAAGGTCAGTAGGTTTTACTGGGATGGAGCTCTGAGGGCACTGCACTGCTCCTAGAGAGAAGACAGGCAAAAAACCTAGACACAGTGTGGAAACTGATCTGAAGGATGACAGGGTCACATGGGGAGGAGGTTACAGAGGCAGCATTCACAGAGATGCCTCTATGGGAACAAGAGAGTTGGCTGGTACCATTTCCCTCCCCCGCCCCTCAGCATAAACACAGAACCACCCAAGGGAAGCAGCTCAGCACCATCACTCGCTGCCTAATTAGTTTATACCAAGCCCCACATCCTTGTGCTCTGGCAGAACTACCCTTCCTGGTCAAGCTTTCCTGAGTCCCAGTGTGGCAGGGCCCTCCCCCAGGAGACCAGCAGAAACCCCTGCCCACACCATGTCTCCCCACCAGTGAGTTCTGCAGAGCCCCAGTTCAGGTACAGTTGGTGTCAGGTCTCATTTCACAGGCAGACCAGAGAACATCTAGTTAAAACTCACCACATTCAAGCTTGGGGACCAAACACTGCCCACATTAGGCAAGTAGAGCCTCTGCAGATGACTGATGTGAAGGGCAGAGCAGCCAAAAACACAGTAGCATAGCACACTTGGCACACACCAGAGACACTCCCTGAAGCACCATACCCTGGGAACTATATGACTTCTGCATAAGACCATTATGTTCAGGAGCAGGAGAAATAACTGGCTTTTATAACATAGAGAAGGAGGCAGAGACTTAGACAAAATGCAAAGATGGAGAAATTTATTCCAAATAAAATAACAAGATAAGGCCATGGCCAGAGATGTAAGCAAAACTATATAAGTAACATGTCTGATGAAGAATTTAAAGCAACAATTATAAGGATACTCACTGGGCTTGAGAAAAGAATAGAGGACATCAGGGAGACCCTTATAATTGAGATAAAAGAATTAAAAAAGAATCAATCAGAAGTGAAGATTGCAATAAATGAGATTGGAAACACACTTGATGCAATTAACAGCAAGTTGGAAGAATCAGAGAAATGAATTAGTGACCTAGAAGACAAAATTATGGAAAATAATGAAGCTGAACAATAGAGAGAATTATACAACAGGAGAATAGAGTGAACTCAGTGACTCCATCAAATGTAATACCATTTGTATTTTAGGAGTCCCAGAAGAAGAGAGAGAAATGAAGGCTGAAAATTTATTTCAAGAAATAAAGCAGAAAACTTCCCTATTATTTGGAAGGAAACAGACATCCAGATCCAGGGGGCACAGACAACTCCCATCAAAATCAACAAAAGTACACCAATACTAAGACATATTGTAATTACATTTGCCAAATACAGTGATAAAGAAAATATCTTAAAAGCAGCAAGACAAAAGAAGTCCTTAACTTACAAGGGAAAATCTATTAAGGGTAACTAGAGATGTCTGAAGGAATTTGGCAAGCCAGAAGGGAGTGGCATATTATATTCAAAGTGCTGAATTGGAAAAAAATGGCAGCCAAGAATACTCTACCCAGCAAGGCTCTCATTCAGAATAGAAGGAAAGATAAACAGTTTTCCAAACAAAAGCTAAATAAGTTCATGACCACTAAATGAGCCCTGCGCAAAATATTCAAGGGGACTCTTTGAGTGGAAAGGATAGACCAAAAGCGACAAAGACAAGAAAGAATCAAAAAACTCTCCAGAAACAACAACAAAACAAGTAATAAAATGACAATAAATACATATCTATCAATAAATATTTTGAATGTAAATGGACTAAACTTCCATTTAGTCCATTACTAATCCATTACTAGTCCATTACTAATCCATTACTAGTCCATTACTAGTCCATTAAATTACATTTAAATGTAAATGTAAAAGACTGGGGTATCAGAATAGATCAAAACAAAACAAAACAAAACAAAAACAAACAAACAAAAAAGACCCATCTTATGCTGCCTACAAGACTCATTTTAGACCTAAAGACACCTGCAGATTGAAAGTGAGGGGGTAGAGAAATAATTATCACCCAAATGGATGTCAAAAAAAGCTGGAATAGCAATATTTACATTGGAAAAATTAGACTTTAAAACAAAGACTGTAAAAAGAGACAAAAAAAGGGCATTATATGATCATAAAGGGGACATTCCACCAAGAAGATATAACGAAAGATATAACAACTGTAAATATTTATACCTGCATCATGAAGCACCCAAATATATAAAACAATTAATAACAAACATAAATTGTTAATTTTTTATTAATTGATAATTAATAACACAATAATAGTAGGGGACTTTAACACCCCACTTGATGGGCAGATTATCTAAACAGAAAATGAACAAGGAAACAATGGTTTTGAATGACACACTGGACCAGATGGATTTAACAGATATATTCAGAATAATTCATCCTAAATGAGCAGAATACATATTCTTTTCAAGTACACATGGAACATGCTCCAGAGTGGATCATATACTAGGTCACAAAACAGGCCTCCACAAATACAAAAAGACTGAAATCCTGCCATGCACCTTTTTTGACCATAATACTATGAAATTAGAAGTCCACCACGAGAAAAAAAAAAATTTGGAAAGAACACGAATACATGGAGGTTAAAGAACATGCTACTAAATAATAAATGGGTCAACGAGGAAAGCAAAAAAGAAAAAAAAATACATGGAAACAAGTGAAAATAAAAACACAATGGTCCAAAACTTTTGGGATGCAGTAAAAGCGATCCTAAAAAACGAAGTATATACCAATACAGGCCTACCTCAAGAAGCAAGAAAAATCTCAAATAAGCAACTTCACCTTACACCTAATGGAGCTAGAAAAAGAACAACAAATGGAGCCTAAAGCCAGCAGAAGGAAGGAAATAAGGAAATAATAAAGATTAGAGCAAAAATAGGCAATATATAACTAAAAATATAATGGAACAGGACAATGAAACCTGAAGCTGGTTCTTTGAAAAAAGTAATAAAATTGATAAACCTCTAGGCAGACTTATCAAAAAGAAAAGAGAAATGACACAATTAAATAAAAAAAAATGTGAGAGGAGAAATAACCAATACCACAGAAATACAAAAATTATGAGAGAATATTGTGAAAAATGATCTGCAAACAAATTGGGGAACATGGAAGAAATGGGCAAAGTCTTAGACACATATAAACTACCAAAACAGAAACAAGAAGACATAAAAAACTTGAGCAGACTGATAACTAGCAAGGAAATTGAATCAGTATTCAAAAATAAATAAAACAAACACATAAACAAATAAAAGTCCAGGGCAAGATAGCTTCCCAGGGGAATTCTACCAAACATTAAAGAAAAGTAAATACCTATTCTTCTCAAACTATTCCAAAAAATAGAAAAGAAAGGAAAACTTCCAAATTCATTCTATGAAGCCAGCATTACCCTGATAAATAAACTAGATTACAGACTTCACTAAAATATAGAATTACAGGCCAATGTCCATGATGAGCACAGATATAAAATTCTCAATTAAATACTAGCAAATTGAATCCAACAGTGCATTAAAAACATCATTCACTTTGGGGCATTTAGGTGGCTCAGTCAGTTGAGTGTCCAACTCTTGATTTCAGCTCAGGTCATGATCTCACATTTCATGGGATAGAGCCCCATGTGGGGCTCTGTGCTGACAGTGGGGAGCCTGCTTGTGATTCTCTGTCTCCTCTCTCTCTGCCCTTCCCTCTCTCTCTCTCAAAATAAATAAAAACATTAAAAATAATCATTCAACATGATGAAGGGGGTTTTATTCCTAGGTTGCAAGGTGGTTCAATATTTACAAATCAATCAACCTGATATACTGTATTAGTAAAACAAAGGATAAGAACCATGTGATCATTTCAATAGTTGCAAAAAGAAAATGTATGGCAACTTACAACATCCATTCATGATAAAAACCCTCAACAAAGTAGGTTTATAGGAAATATTCCTCAATATAATAAAGACCATATATAAAAAAAATCCATGGCTAATATCATCCTAAATGGGGGAAAACTGAGAGCTTTTCTTCTACAGTCAGGAATAAGACAAGGATGTCCACTCTAACCACTTTCATTCAACATAGTACTGGAAGTCCTAGACACAACTATGAGACAACAAAAAAATAAAAGGTATCCAAATCAGCAAGCAAGAAGTCAAACTTCCACTCTTTCTCAGATGACATGATACTCAGTATAGAAAACCCAAAAAACTCCACCAAAAAATTGTAGAACTGATAAATGAATTCAGTAAAGTTCCAGAATACAAAATCAATATACAGAAATCTGTCACTTTCTGTACACTAATAATGAAGCAGCAGAAAGTGAAATTAAGAAAACAATTCCATTTATAATTGAACCAAAAATAATAAGATGCCTAGGAATAAATCTAACCAAAGAAGTGACAGATGTGTACTCTGATAATATGAAACATGGATGAAACAAATTGAAGATGACATAAAGAAATGGAAAAACATTCCATGCTCATTGATTGGAAGAACAAATGTTACTAAATATCTATACTACTCAAGGCAATTTACACATTTAAAGCAAACCCTGTCAAAATACCAATAGCATGTTTCACAGAGCTAGAACAAACAATCCTAAAATTTGTATGGAACCACAAAAGACCCTGAATAGCCAAAGCAACCTTGGAAATGAAAAGCAAAGCTAGAGCCATTACAATTCCAGGCTTCAAGTTATATTACAAATCTATAGTAATCAAAACAGTATGGTACTGGCACAAAAATAGGCACATAGATCAATGGAGCAGGATAGAACCCCAGAAATGAACCCACAACTATATAGTCAATTAAACTTTGATAAAGCAAGAAAATAATATTCAGTGGAAAAAAATATAGCCTCTTCAGCAAATAGTGTTTTGGAAAACTGGACAGTAACATGCAAAAAAATGAAAGTGGACCGTTTTATTACACCAAACACAAAAAACAAATTCAAAATGGATTAGAGACCTAAATGTGAGACCTGAAACCATAAAAATCCTAGAGGAGAATGAAGGCAGTAACCTCTTTGACATCAGCCATAGCAACTGCTTATTGGATATATCTCCTAAGGCAAGGGAAACAAAAGTAAAAATAAACTATTGAGACTTCTTCAAAATACAAATCTTCTGCACAGTGAAGGAAATAATCAATAAAACTGAAAGGCAACCTATGGAATGAGAGAAAACATTTGCAAATGAAATACCTGTTAAGTGTTAGTATCCAGAATATATAAAGAACTTTTAATACTCAACACCCCTAAAAAGAATAATCTAATTAAAAATGGGCAGAAGACATGAACAGACATTTGTCCATAGAAGTCATGCAGATGGCCAACAGACATATGAAAAGCTGCTCGACATCACTCATCATCAGGGAAATACAAATCAGTGCTACAATGAGATATCACTTCACACTTGTCAGAATGGCTAAAATCAACAACAGGTGTTGGTGAGGATGTGGAGAAAAGGGGACCCTCTTTCAGTGATGGTGGGAATGTAAACTGGTGCAGCCAATGTGGAAAACAGTATAGAGGTCCTTCAGAAAGTTAAAAATAGAACTATCCTATGATCATGCAATTGCACTACTAGGTATTTACACAAAGGATACAAAAATGCTGTTTCAAAGGATTACATGCACTCCAATAATTATAGCAGCATTATCTACACTAGCCAAGATATGGAAGCAGCCCCAGTGTGCATAAACTGGTGAATGGATAAAGAAGAAATGGTATACATATACAATGGAATATTAGTCATAAAAAAGAATGAAATCTTTCCATTTGCAGTAACATGGCTGGTGCTAGACAGTATTAAGCTAAGTGAAATAAGTCAGTAAAAGAAAAGCATATACCATATGATTTTCCTCATATGTTAGTTTATGAAACAAAACAAGTGAACAAAGGGGAAAAAAGGAGTGGAGGTGGCAAACAAAGAAAAGGACTTTTAAGTATAGAGAACAAACTCATGGTTACCAGCTTGGAGGTAGGGAGGGGGATGGGTAAAATAGATAATGGAGAATAAGGACTACACATGTGATGAGCACCAGGTGCTGTATGGAACTGTTGAATTACTATATTGTACACTTGAAACCAATCTTACACTATATGTTAGCTAACTGGAATTTAAGTAAAAACTTTAAAAATATGGAAAATTTTTGATGTAAATACTAAGTTAACTTTAAGTCATTTAGGAACAGGATGTATGTAAGAATAAATACACTGGAATAATGGAAAATAATCATTAATGCATCTGTAATTCTCTAGGTACCAGAGTCTCTAGTTCCTTTTGTTATGCAGCTATTGGAAAGTTTTGTTTTTCATATAAAAACTTTTCAATAGTCGCATATAATAGATTCTGTATGTTCCAATAAAAAAAGGAAAAACACTTTGCCTCAATTGTGATTACTTATTATAATGCTACAGAAGGAAGTAGGAAATAAACAGTAAGAGTATTAGCAGTTGCAGTGTCCATCAGGCTTAACAGTGGCTTTAATGGGCAAATACAGGTTGGTGGAATATCAACTTTTTATACTGTTTATTTAGTTTATAGTCCCATTGTCTATTGCCATGCTGCTAAATAACTGAGTGAAATCTGAACCCACTTTTTATATAGTAAAGTCTTGACATTTTTCCTGTAAAGTAAAATAAAGCTTTGTTTCTTGGGAGAGATACTCTCTCTGCTCCATTAAAAATGGTGATATAATATACATTATTCTGTAATATGGATAAAAACTTACTATTCAATGTTCCACGTTGAAACTTCAGTTCCAAACTGCTTGAGAGGAACAAATCTAACTCTCGTGGGAGAATGTTTCTCCTTGTTCTTGTGTTAGATTTTTATGCTTATAAGCATCTAAACATCCATTCTTGTCACAAAAGCAATCTTCACCAAACATCTGCAGAAACAGTTGGAATGCTATTGTTATGAGAGGAATTGTCCGAGTGTACATGCTTTTATAACATACCATTATGGTTGGACTGATAGTCTTGAAAAAAAGAATTCTGAATACAGTATAATGCACTATCTTAATCATCTGTCACTGTATATCAGATAAAATAACTTGTTTATCATAGAACTCTTCAGAATGGAAATGTGAGTTGTCTTCTAGAGTTGCAAGTGTTATGTCACCTGAAAAATTATTCACTTGCAATCAACTTATTTGCTGAGGAAAGCATTATAAACTCTGGGAAGGACTCTCGCTATCTGTAAAACATTTTTTCCTTTTTAGTCTGAAGGCAAAGATCATGTTACTATTATGTTCATTTGCTCTCCCTCTCTCCCTCCTTCCTTCCATTATCAAGGCTAAAACACAATGCGGATTTTCATTTTTCAACTTACCTTCACATTATGTTGTATCTCCTATTTTCTTCAATCATAACTTTCACTTCTTGAAGTGGAGTAAGGTAGAACACCACCTTGAGTTCAAATAAACAATCACATATACCCAATTTAATTATGGTGCTATCATGTATATAAATAAGTGATGTCATCATTTATATAACAATAATGCAATTTATATGTGTAATTTGTATAATACTGTTAAGAAATTTATAGTTTAAAACAACTGATTAAATTTAGCTATTAACTAGGAGCTGGGATCTGATATTATAGGAAAATAACACATGAATAACAAAAGAGCAAGGCAGAATAAACTGTTTTCTGATTGATTGAACTTAGGTTTGAGTGATTACATTAAAACATTTCATATTAGTTTTTAAAATAGATTAAGTGGCAGCCTTTCTGCATTTAAAATAAATTTTACTGACAACAGAGGTAAAACAATTACTGAGAAGTTATTCATGTGTTTCGGAAAATAAGCACAATCTAACCATTGCACTAAATTTTAAATTTTTAGGATTTTTCTGAGTTAAATCAAACAATTTAGCAGCTTAAAAGAATTAGATTGAAAGGATATTCAGTGTGATTTTTAAATAGTCCAAAGTTTACATAAATTAAGTAATGAAAACTTTGAGAAAATGGAATAGCTATTCTATGAGATTACTGAGAATGTTGATTCTGCACGCTTAATGCCAAAATCCTGGGGCGACTTTGTTAGACAGTTGTACCCCCGTATTTATTCCAAGTCTCTTTATTTCTAATCAAATGTTACTTGCTCATACCTTCTGAAACCCAGTCTTTTATTCAGCATCATAGTTATCTCAATTTCACATGCTTCTCAAGGAACGTGTGCCTGGGTCTTGCCTATAAGTCTATCCATAAGGTTTTCCTTAGATGTGTTTCTTAATACATTAAATAAATTAAAATATTCAATAAACATCTACATGCAATGTACTGTATAGTTTGCAGTTTTGGGTGGGGAGGCATGAGGAAAGCAGTTGCTGCTATCCAAAATCAGCCTAAAGAGGAAGTTAAAAGGAGAACAACACACAAACACACCCCAAAAAACCCTACAAAGCAAGGTAGAAAACACTTTTTACTGATCAGAGAAGTCTGAATAGATATGCACCATTTAATTTCTGTTGACAAACAAATGCATTTTCATGTGTGTGTGACATGTAGTTGAGTGGGACAGTTTTTGTATCCAGTCATGTATGTGTGTGTGTTGGTTTCTCTATAATGAGATTATATCTGTTTCTTGTTTCTTTCACATGTAAAACACACTTACTGGGGAAGATATATTTACCAGGTAGATAAAAACTAACATGAGCTGGAATGTGAAAGAATGTAAAATCAAAAAAATTTCAGTGTTTGTACATCTTGAATCTACCCTAAGGGTTTTCCCACTGGGATGAAATAAGGCTTCTAAATTTATTTTTTGTATGTTTTAAGTCTATTTATTTATTTTGAGAAAGAGAGAGACAGGAGTGGGAAAGGGGCAGAGAAAGAGGGAGAGGGACAGAGGGTCCCAAGAGGGCTCTGCACCAACAGCAGTGAGCCTGATGTAATGCTCGAATTCATGAACCTCGAGATCATGACATGAGCCAAAGTCGGACACTTAGCCAACTAAACCTCCCAGCTGCCTCTGTAATCTTTTTTTTTTTTTTTTTTTAGTTGAAAGACTGGTGTTATTCTGAGGAAAAGTAGTATGTATTCTTTCTAATATCACGGGAATTAGAATAGTCATTTCTGAGTTGGGATTTTTAAGCCTGGAGCCCCCATATTCTACATAGGCTATAAGTGTTCTAAGCCAGTGGGAAAATAGTTCCTACAGTAAAGGAGGTAAAGGTCAGATAAAGCTGGAGAGGAGTCACAGGGAGAAAGTGAGGCCAAAATGTACTTTCTATTTCCCCACCCCACCCGTATGTGAACTCCCCTACCCTGTTACAGAGTAAGCAGCCATCCTCACTCCCTGGCCTCCCTCAATTCCCTGGGAGTTTATTGTTCAAGGGGAAAATACATCAGGAAGGGAGGTCTGAAGGAGAGGAGAGAGGACCAAAAGGAGTAAGCAGGGCATTCATATTGGGCATTTTCCCAATGTCATGAATGAGACAGTCACTCATTCTATTCATTCTGTTGGGGGGAATAAATAAGGCAGGGTTAGAGAAAGGGATCTTTCTCTCATAGGGAATGGAGTGGAAATTGTTTCCCTTGACTAAGCACAGAGGGAGCATTATAACAATTATCCACAACATGAGCAAAAAGAGAAAAAATGAGAACTTCTCTCAGTGGTACTGGTTTTATGCCTATAGGAAAAGCTGGAAAAATTTCAGGTGAAGAAAGACAGCATTGAAGCTGTCAGGCTGAGTGTGATTGTGGACAATGGTGGTAATTTCTTTAGCAGCATCACAAAGAAACAGGGACATAAACATGCTTAAATCATGTAGACTGGGAATTGATTCAGAGTTTAAAAAGACAAGAAAGATTGCCAATATGCGACCATCACTGCCAATGATGCAAAGTCTTTTGAGTTGTGGATACATTTTCACAACGTACCATACATAAAAAAATCACAAAATCATTTTCTGGCCATATTTTACTTCCCATTCGCTGTGTTCTCATTCCCACCCCCCTACTTCTATTATTCATAGCTTTGGTTGCAGATTGAAAAGAGCAAATTCAGCAGAGCCATACTTTTATATAACATAGCTGAGGATAAAGGAAGAAGGTGTGTGTACATAGTAAGAGAAGAACAGATTTGAAATTCAACTGTAATGGTGTTTGTGTTTATACACATTCATTAACTGTTGTTAAGATCTCTATTTCATCAAGTTACATTTTAACACATACAACCCAAGAGTAATTATATATGCATTTTATTTCTGTGCACCTTGCATGTGTATCATTTACTCTACTTTGACTAAGAGTATGTTTGAAAATTAGAACTTATCTTTACCTATTGATAGAAGTTGATGAGATGCAAGTATTTAATAATCTATAAATCAATTAATCCTATAGAGCTGGTCAATAAAATCATTTATCTTTAGTACTTAGCTACTACTGCACAAAAAGATAGCTGGTATTTGCTATGCTATGTCTTTTCCTTTATACAATTAAAAAATGTTTATTTATTGATTTTGAGAAAGAGAGATTTTGCCACATGTGAGCAGGGGTGGTGCAGAGAGAGAGAGAGAGAGAGAGAGAGAGAGAATCCAAGCAGGCTCTATGCTGTCAGCGTAGAGCCCCATGCAGCGCTCAGAAACTCACGAGCCCTGAGATCATGACCTGAGCCAAAATCGAGTCTGTCTTTTCCTTTAATAAACTGCTGTAACTGGAGGCATAATTAATGTAAGGAATATCTTTGATAAAAATGCTTTTTATATACAGTAAAGACTCAGTACTTTCACTGGAGAAGATATGGAATAGACTAACTTTTCAGATAAACTGGCATAACATAAGGGGCACCTGGGGGGCTCAGTCAGTTAAGTGTCTGCCTCTTGTCTCTCCCTCTCCCCATGCTGTCTCTGTCTCTCTCAAAATAAATAAATAAACTTAAAAAAAATGACATGACATAAAGGGCTTAAAGCCTAAGCTGATTGATATCATACATATTTCAAAGAGATTGTCAATATTAATTGAATAATAACTGTTTTTTTGTAATTAGAGTTTAAGATGGAATAAGGCTTCTAGATTTGTATTTTCATAAAAATATTACTATATTACTATTGAAATTAATATCTGCCTTCAAAATTGCAGAAACATAATGTTAAACTTAACTGAGCTCTAAATTTCTACCATCAAAGAAAACTATTAGTGCCTGGGTAATATAGTATTTTGTGTTGATTTAATTATTAAGGGATATATTGAGGGCACCTGGGTGGCTCAGTCGGTTGAGCGTCTGACTTCGGCTCAGGTCATGATCTCTCATTCTGTGAGTTCGGGCCCTGCGTTGAGCTCTGTGCTGACAGCTCAGAGCCTGGAGCTTGCTTTGAATCTGGGTCTCCCTCTCTCTCTGCCCCTCCCCCACTCATGCTCTGTCTCTCCCTCTCTCTCTGTCAAAAATAAACAAACATTAAAAAAAGGAATATATTGAATGCCTTCCCTTATTAGCTATATGGATGCATCCCCTTATTTAAAAAATGTAAATAAAGTACATATGGACTTGATTTAAAACAGGGTCATTTGTAGTACCTTTTTCATAGAAATTGTTACACAATTACGTTGATGATTATAGTAATTACAGTTCCTCACAAGAGACAGATGTTAGTTTTCTAACAATTATAAAATGTGTTCCATTTTTAGAAAAAGTCAAGTTTAGATTGCTGATGCTATTGTAATGATGTTAAGAGAAGAGAGTCTATCTTTCTTGAAAAATTAAGACAAATGTTTTTAAAGGAATTTATTTGAACTGAATAGATGTTTGAAAAAGAATGCTTATTTCTGATATATGAATATCACTGTAAAGTTTCCTAATTTAACACACAGACATTGACGCCAGGTTATATACAAAAGAAGCATATTCTCTTACTGTATCAAGTCTTGTCTAACTACCTTATGTTACTAAAGGCTGTATCTGATAGAATTAACCCTGTCTAGTTCTTTATCAAAATTGGAAGTGTATTAGACAGCCTAGCCCTTTAAGAAATATGTCTGAAAGCAATCTGCTTTGTTTTTCTGCTTTGATGTCCAGTTGTTCTTTTCTATCTTGTGAACTTGGGCTGCAGCTTCACCTCACCCCTGATGACTCTGACTGGTTTGCCTGCTGGCCCTTTTGCATTCACCTTGTTCCTCATTCCTATTCTGGATTATTTCTGAGTCTGAATTTGGACTCTAAGCTCCAGCCGGGTGAACCTGGATAAAACCATCTTGTTCTGTTCCTACAGGCTTTTCCTCCTCAATCATGATAGCTGTAAACACAGACACTCTCAAAAACTAGGGAGATTTTTTTTCAACATTCTCTGGGAGAAGATTAGGCCTCTTTGTTTTTTGTTCTTTTTTTTAACGTTTATTTATTTTTGAGACAGAGAGAGACAGGGCATGAACGGGGGAGGGGCAGAGAGAGAGGGAGACACAGAATTGGAAGCAGGCTCCAGGCTCTGAGACATCAGCCCAGAGCCCGACGCGGGGCTCGAACTCACAGACCGGCGAGATCGTGACCTGAGCTGAAGTCGGACGCCCAAATGACTGAGCCACCCAGGCACCCCAGATTATGCCTTTTTGTAAAGTTACTAATGTATGAGGATTTTATATTAAAAAAAAATTAACTCATGATGGGAGACCCCGTACTTTTTAAAGACTGTATTCAAGTTTGTTATTGTATACATTTTAAATTACATAGCAGGGAGGTGTGTGTGGTAGTGGAGGTGAGATAAAAACAATATTTTCAATATTTTAGGTCCAGTCTCTAAGCACCTAACCAAACCCAATGGCTTTGTCCTTCTATTCCCCCCCTAAATCCCTTGAGAATAGCCTTGATCAGATTAAAGATTGTTTAGCCCCTTCGGATTGAATGCTGACTCTACCCTGTAGGTAGATAATCTTATTACCTAGATGAGTTTTGTAAATCTCTCCAGATTGTTTCTGAACCTTCTTTCTCTCCAGCCTAGACTTCCCTAGCAGCCTTTGCAGCCAGGGCTATGCTGTCTGCCATTACATATTGTAACACTTATTACAAAAGCTAAGTTGAGAATACAAGAGTTTTATTAGTGGCAATGCTACAAAACATAGGGTGAATCCTCTGTGCAAGGCATGCGCTAGCCTTATGAAGGAGGGTATAGCAATATGCACTGAAAATCGTTCTATTTCAGATTCTTTAAAGCGTATCATAAAAGTCCAGAGAATTGTCCCTTGGGACATGGCTTTGGGCATTAAGAAAACAACTCTAATTCTGGAAGAATCAAAGTCCAAGAGTCATCATGTGATACTTTTTTAGAAATTAGGTGAGGGCAGTGAAAATAGCAAGATAAATGACCACATAAACAAGTTGACCTATTATAATTAATAGAAGAACAAAAAAGGAAGCACAAGTTTTAAAATCTCTTAAAGTGCCTTGAAATAAGATCAAAATGTAATTATGTTAAATAAGTTAAAACACACTTAAAATCTAAGTTTACATATAATGACTGGCTTGTAGGTAAGAATTGGAACAAATGCTGCACATTAAATAATGTAAAATACTTCAAATAGAACTTGGAAACAGTTAATGAAATTTTTCGGTATTTCTCTGGTTAAATGTTATTAGCATATTCCCAAAAGTAAAGATCAGAAAACTGGAAACCATCAAAATTCCCTGTGATGTCCACAGGCAAATGTACTTTTGCCTTTAAATATAAATTTTTATCTGTCCTAAGAAAGCACAAACTTTTTAAGTGCCACTTGGCAGTCATTTGAAAAACAGGCATTTTGACCAAAAATATTGCATTTACTTGAAGACTGCTATTCATTTACCATTCAATTTTTCTTCTGCTTTCCCCATCATACCATAAAAAGAGTTTGAGAACTATCTTTTTAAAAAATTTTCTTTGATTTTTGGACTCCATCAGTGCTTCACAGCTTTGGTAATATAATAAGTTTCTTGTATGTCATACTTAAAAAGATAATATCAAGAAAAGGCAATATTAAAGAAAATAATCTGTTATAAGTTGATTTCTATATAGTTGCATTTTCTCAATTGTGCGATAATTCTAAATATTTTAAGAATGGTGCTAAATTTTTAATTCTCTAAATTTTTAAAGAAATAATTATAAAATGACCCTTTCCTTGACAAAATGGTGGAATACGACTTGACTAATCGCATCATACACTTTTTGGATCTGCATCTAGTCTTTCCACTGCTCAAGTTTCTATCCATAAAAGAGATATATAATGAAAAAAGAATTATTACAAGGGAAATACAAGGGATACAAGGGATTTTTCTCAGTGATACCAGCAAGGTATACTTTGCTATGGATATATACAAAAATCTTTATTCAGATGATATTCCACATACTTTGAGAGAGAAAAGAACCACAGTGGTTATACAACTGAAACAGCTTTGGGCAGAAACAGAACCAATTGTGAAGATGTTTGAAGATCCAGAAACTACAAGGCAGGTGCAGTCAATCAGATGGTTAGATGCTGTTTGACTACACAGAGGACAAGCATAGTTTTAGACAGGAATATTTAGATACACTCTACAGGTCTGCAAGATTCCAATATGAATGGGGGAATTATTCTGGAGCATCAGAGTATCTTTACTTCTTTAGAATGTTGGTTCCAGCAACAGATAAAAATGCTTTGAGTTCACTCTGGGGAAAACTGGCCTTTGAGATCATAATGCAGAATTGGGATACAGCTACGGAAGACCTTACATGATTAAAAGAGACCATAGGAAATAATTCTCTGAGTTCTCCTTCTTGAGTTTCTTCAAGAGCAAACATGGCCATCCACTGGTCTCTGTTTTCGTCAACCACCCAAAGGGTGTGATAACATTACTGATCTCTTCCTTTACCAACCACAGTATCTTAAAGCAATTCAAACAATGCATCCATATTTTCTATGCTATTTGACTACAGCCGTTCACAGCAAAGATATTTGAAAACACTGAATGGTGTTAAAAGATCTGGTTAAAGTTATTCAACAGGAGTCTTACACATATGAAGACCTGATTACAGAATTTGTTGAATGCTTGCTTTCATGTTAACTGTGACTTTAATGGGACTCAGAAAAAACTGAATGTGAATCAGGACTTGTGAATGACTTCTTGGTGGCTTGTCTTGAGGATTTCATTGAAAATGCTCATCTCTTCATATTTGAGACTTTTTGTCGCATCCTCCAGTGTATCATCATTAACGTATTGGCAGACAACCTCCAGAAGATACGTGACTCCAGAAGAAAGGTGGATTGTAAATTTGATCAGAAATGCTAGACTGGATACCAAGATTGATTCTGAATTAGGTCATGTGGTTATGGGTAACAATACAGTCTTACCCTATCAGCAAGTGACTGAAAAGACCAAAAGTCTTTCATTTGGAAATCAGATATTGGCCATGAATATTGAGAAGAAACTTAGAATAGTAGGTCAGAGGCTCCTAACTGGGCAACGCAGGACTCTGGCTTCTGTTGAAGAACTGTAGAAGACAAGATGAAAAAACTATAAAATAAAGATGAAATAATAAAATCATTCTATAAAGGATGATATACATTTTAGAAACAACATATTGAGTATAAATTTTGGGGAATTTGAATAAAATTGGCTGTGTTTCAAAAAAAAAAAGAAAAGAATATAATAAGCGTCCAAGTACAAAATAATTTAAAAATTACTGAAATCATGAGAAAAATTAAGCCAGGTTATTTTTTATTTCAGTGTTTGTGTTTTTTTCTCTCAAACCTCCCAACTTATTCTAATATTACATTATTTTGATAGTAATTTTAAAACCAATATTTATTGGATGATAACTATTTATCAGGTCACGTACTACATGCTGTATATTCCTTACAACATACATCCTTACAAAATACATACAGTTTGCGTGATTTTATTCCCTTTACAAATGAGAGAATAATGCCTTAAAAGGTTAAGAAAGTCAACAAAGTCATGATATTGTAACTGTTAGAGGTAGATATTAAGCCCAGCTTTTCTCCCAAAGTTCATGCTTTACCTAATAAACAATTTATTCATTGTACCATAAGATACTATTCCTATTTTTGTTCTTTTGTTTTGTTTTTAAGGAATCTATCTAGTCAGCCAACCAGTTCTGAAAAATTGTATTAACTCATGACTAATTTGTTTTGATGTTTCCATGTAATGAGACATTTTATGGAGATGACATTTTATGTAGTGTCAGTATATCAAACATGACTGAAAAGAAGTAACATTTATCTATGAGTCCTCTATAAGTATTCTATCCTATAGAATTCTATTTCAGTGCTAAAATTATTTTGGTTTAGGAATCTTCAAATTATATCAGGTGAGTACATCTTTGTTTTAAGAAGACTTGATGTCCTAGGGAAAAATAATGAAAGATAAAATCATTCAAAATGGATTCTAAATCAGGTTTTAGTACTTGCTGTATTACCAGTATTATTAGTATTATTAGTACTTGCCGTACCTAATGGATAGGTAGTAAATATTAAATTAAATTAATGAGCATATTAATTAATTAGTTTAAATTATTCCTATATAGAGCCTTTTTTTTGTGGATCATTTAAGAAGTTTTGTTTTTGAATCAAATTTTTCTGTAAGTGAGAGAAAGCCAAGTCCTAGTTGCTTAATCAGAGTGAATGTTAGGAGTAGGGCTGCCTTGAGGCAGCTGTATTTAGAAATAAACAGAGCTCTCAATTTTTGGCATCTCTTAATGTCCTGGCTCCGTTTTTTTCTGTGTTAGACTCCAGTCTCCGGCTTTGCATGGTAAGAACATGGCAGCAGTAGTTGAAACATCCCACATCCTTCATATTTCTGTCCAAAGGCAAGTACTACTTTTTTTCATTCCCAGTACCCACAGCAGAAGGCACATGGTGTTCTTTTGGTTCTGATAGCATAAATATACACTAGTGAACCAATCACAGTGCTTAACAAAACGGTAGTCCTGATTTAAGTATAAGTGAATTCCACAAAATATTTTTGAATTAAATGTGAGGAAGAATGTTTTCCCTCAGAGGGAAACTGGGATATGGTTTCATGAAGGATAATTAGATGCTAGCTGAGAAAAACAATAGTTGTCTGCTGTAGCCTTCAAGGATAACATATATGACTTCATTAATTTGAGGATTATAATTTTCAGTTTCTTAAATGCCTAGTTCTTACTCGTCTCAGAAAATTATGTGTTCATAGAAAGAGAAAAAATTTATCTTAAAATGCCATTAATTTGGTAAGTCATCAAGTTATACAAACTATCTTTTGCCATACTTTGATAAGTTATTATAAAGAATCATAACTTATCCTGGTGCCCTAATTTCATGGAAAGTGTGCAGTGTGTTCATCTTTTTTATTGTTAATTCTGCACTTCTTGAGATTCTGATTTCACGTTATCTTTTTATTTCATACACAGGAATTTCTGTATCAATTCACAGTGGGTACCAGAATATGAACTTGTGGGAACTCAGTGAAATGGAACCCGATCAGTTTAAATTTCTTTTAAATATTTCTGTCTGGCTTTAATAATGTACAATTAATATAAAAAACCATTTAGCTTTTATCAGTTAGTCAAGATCTGTTGGCCTACTTTCAAAAGTTGGTCTCCTGGGCATAATGGACATAATTGAAACTCCTGTTAAATTTTTCATTTTAATGAAAATATTAAATGACTTGTGGAGTAGCGTGGTAAATTTGCAGCCCAGATCTCAGAGGGCAGGGCTGTGATTTCATTCTTCTGTCTTCTACTATTTTATTCTCAACATTTACAAAGTTTATTAAAACGATTTCAGTCCAGTCCTTTGGCTTTGTTTTTATATCATTGCTTTCCAGGGTGACTTAGTTTTTTATTTTATTTTCATAATTACCTCTTTATAATTGAAAACTACAAAAGGGCATAGTTATCAATGGGAAGCAAAATATACACTGAATAATTCTGCATTTTTTTTCTTTTCTCAACTGTGGATTGAATACAGCAATATAGGGTGATATGCTTGGCACTACAAAGAACTATGGATTTTAAAAAGTTCTAATTTTTAGGTTCAGAATATAATGAACTACAGTTATTTTTAAAACTAGTTTTAATATTTTCTGGTAGATAAAATTGAATACAATTGAAAGTACCCTTTAATATTTAGGGTATGTATTTAGAATAAAATGATAGTTCCTGAGTACATTTCTTTCATTTGGAAATTGTAAAGCTTTTTACTTTGCTTTTGGCATTGTATGTCTTTTTCAGATTATGTTTAATATTCTTGTGAGTCTACATTAAAGTAGGAAAGGGCACAGGATAAGAGGGAAGGATAAAATTAAATCTTACCAGGAAGAAAATTTTAATTCTGCATTTCTATAAATTCACCTGTTTTATGGCATAAAAGTGAGTAGGCTTAAAGTCCAATGATTAAAAACCTTCATTGAGTAAATTTAGCTGAAGATATTTAGATAAAGTTCTGTAGAAAGAAAACATAAATTTTGCCAATTAATAATATGTTCACTTTTGTTTTATTCTTTAATAAATACATCTAGTACTTATTAATAGTGTTTACTATATCCCAGAGACCAAGCAAGAAGAGTGTCAAGCAAGCTGTGAACATTTCTTATTTGATATTCACAATATGCTTGTAGAGTTTATAATAGGGTCTCATTTTACAGAAAGTAAATTCTCAAATAAGTAGCTCACCTAAGGTCACATAAGAATTGGAGTCAGAATTCAAATTTTTGATATGGAATCCGAAGCCTGCCTTTAAATCTATATTGACTCATATTATCACCAAATGTTCCCAAATCTAAGTCCCTAAGTAGCTATTTGTTTGTGTGAAAGATAAAGTAAAACATATGAACAGTATTTTTAGGTATTGTAGAGAAATGTTGTGATTTAAGATGAATGATTTTAAAATAAATTTATTATTAGAGGGGAAGAAACTAACAAAGACTTAGGCCCTAAAAGTGGAAAAATTGGGGAAATATAATTTTAATATTTTAATTATTATATAAAGCCACAACTATTCTGAGAAGTTTAGTGCACAGTATCTAGTGTTCCTCTTACTGCAGAGATAATAAGCCTTAAATATGAACATTTGACTTAATATTTAAGGTTTATTATCTCTGCGGTAAGAGAAAAGCAATGATACAAAAGAAATATGTAATAGAAATAATTAAACTTTAGAAGATTAACTCTGTGTCAAGCACTGCCATAGGCATTTAACATGTATTAACACTTTTGAATGTTTATTTATTTTGAGAAAGAGAGTGTGAGACTGGGGGAGAAGCAGAGAGAGAGAGAGAGAGAGAGAGAGAGAGGGAATCCCAAGCAGGCCTTACACTGTCAGCGCAGAACACGATGTAGGGCTTGATCTCATGAACCAGGAAATCATGACCTGAACCAAAACAGGAGTCAGATGCTTAACCAACTGAGCCACCCAGGTGCTCAACACTTCTAATATTTACAGCAACACTATAAGATAGTTAACATTACCATACTCATTTCTAGATGAAGAAAGAGAAACCTGGAGAGGCTTACTAAGTTAATAAGGTCCTAGAGTTAAATGAGAAACAGGGTACAATTTAAACCTTGGCAGCCTGATATATAGCTAGATGTATTAACCATTATTTCATACAGCTGTATTCAAATGGTAAGTGCTAATACCTTAAAAAGTCAGCAAAATATAAGCATTGAAGTATATTTTTACCACTGTTAAATATATTGAAGTTTCTCAGGTCACCCCATATGTATGACATGTCTTCTCCATTTTGTTCCCATTAAAACAAAATGAAACAGAAGATAGATTATTCAGCATTTTATGTTAATGATTCAGTTCTATTATTCTAATCACCTGACAAGAAATTCTTGACTCAGCATAGAGTTCTACACATATAACTCATTAAAATTGATTTCATATTTTCTTCTAATATTATCAATCACATGTAGGTGATAATGCCCTATTTCCAGGCATAGTTACATGTACTTTCCCTAAACACTTTCCCCACTGATAAACACATCTTTCTTTTATTCATTTTATTTGGTTTCCATGAACAAGAATTATTTGATTCATGCTTTTCATGCATTTATGTTGTTATTCAAACATCTTGGTTCATTCCCTACTTCCTTATCTGAACAAAGTAACAAATTAGTACACTTTCAAATGTAACCAAGTAAATGACATCTGGGTGCTTTTGCAAGCTAATAAAAGATAGTGAGGATTTTTGAATTAGTTAACATCTTGTGAAATAATATATTTTAAATAGGGGCACTTGGGTGTCTCAGTTGGTTAGGTGTTTGACTCTTGATTGGGATTGTCTCTTTCCCTCTCTCTGCGCCTCCCTTGCATGTACGTGTGCACTCTCTCTCTCTAAATAATAAACTTAAAAAAAGTGAAGTTTTAAATAATACATTTTAAATATGTATTACAATTTTATAGCCAAATATTTTTACTATAGTAAAATATAGCCTACTTGATAGTAAAAAAAAATAAAATAAATTAACACTTTTTCTCTTCTGCCAAATTTCTTTTTTTTGTTATTAAAATTTTTTTTAATGTTTTAATTATTTTTGAAGGAGAGAGGGAGACAGAGCATGAGTGGGGGAAGAGCAGAGAGAGAGGGAGGCAGAGAATTTGAAGCAGGCTCCAGGCCCTGAGCTGTCAGCACAGAGCCTGATGTGGGGCTCGAACTCATGAACTGTGAAATCATGACCTGAGTCGATGGGACGCCTAACCGACTGAGCCACCCAGGCTCCCCTCTTCTGCCAAATTTCTTCTGAAAATTGCCTTGTCCTCCATTTTAGCACCTGGAATAACACCTGGAACACAGTATGTGTTCAATAAACATTTAAAAGAACTTAAATTGGGTGCCTGGGCGGCCAAGTCGGTTAAGCATCAGACTTCAGCTCGGGTTATGATCTCACGGCTTGTGGTTTAGAGCCCCGTAAAGGGCTCTGTGCTGACAGTTGGAAGCCTGGAGACTGCTTTGGATTCTGTGTCTTCCTCTCTCTCCACCCCTCCTCCACTCATGCTCTGTCTCTATCAAAAAGCGATTAAACATTAAAAAAAAATTAAAATAAATACATTAAACAAGAATTAAAAAAATAAAAGAACTTAAATTGTATTTAACTCCTTTTTCATTAACTGAAATATAATCCCACTTCATCTGCTTGATGGTTCTTTCTGGTTTAGCTAACTTTCTTCTCTTTGCATAGAATATTAATGAAAAGTGATTCTTGTGTATAAAAAAAAAAAAGCCTTTCTGTTGCATTTCTGTAATAAAATATATGGCAAAATAAATTAGACCTGAGCCTACCAGTTTTCATTTGGGTGAAGTGTTCAGATATTTGTTTCCATTACAACGAAAAATTAAACATATAAATTACACACAAGTTGTTGTTATAATACACTTGAAACATGAAAGCTCATGTGAATATTGTCATTTTTACAAGTTTAAAAAATTTTTGAAGATATTAGAGTTCTTCTCAGTATTATTTAAATGCCTTTTCTGGCATAAGCAGAAAAGGACTATTAACTGATATATAACCATGGGAAGCAACTGTTACCAGAGAAAAATGCCCTATAGATAGCATTTATGAATATTTTTCTTATAGTGGAAGAAAGGGTTGTTTGTTTATTTTCACATTTACTGTTCAGTTTGAGCACTTTTGCAGTTTAAAAACTTAACCAAAAGGACATGGATAGCATAAACATTGACAAATACATAAAAGTCAGTTTGAGATTTAGGACAGTTGAAAAATACTAATAATACTAATGAATATAGAAGTACATATTGCTTTGTAAATTCAAGACTTAATTATATTGCCATTAAAAAAATATTTTATGGTATTATGCCACAATAGTCTACTTTGTTTTTTGTTTTTTGTTTTTTTTTGTTTTTTGTTTGTTTTTGGTTTGTTTTGTTTTTAAACATTTTTTTAAGTTTTATTTTTATTTATTTTGAGAGAGAGACAGCATGAGTGCAGGAGGGGCAGAGCAAGAAAGAGAGAGAGAAAGAGAGAGAGAGAGAAAATCCCAAGCAGGCTCTGCACAGCCAGTGCGGAGCCCAATGCAGGGCTGGAACTCAGGAACTGAGAGATCATGACCTGGGCCTAAACCAAGAGTTGGGTGCTTAACCAAATGAGCCACCCAGCCACCCTAGGCTACTTTGTTAATAATGTTGCAGTGTTATAGTGTTAATAGTTGGTTTCAATAACATGAAAAAAATTGCCCTGATAGAATACATAATGTTACTGTTTTATATGGAAAATAAAATAAGCTACATGTAAGATGTATGTATGAAAATAAGAAATTATTACTAAAGAGTAAAAATTCCACAGTGTTCAAAGCCACAGGATTTTGAGGGACTTTTATATGGATTTTGTATGCATGCACTTATTTATACTCCATCTTGTTTTAAATGCAATTTAAAGCCATTTGTCATGGAACTCCGTGCTTTCGATGGGCCTGAGGTGAAGTGTCTTCTGGTTGTTTACTTCCCTGTGTTGAATTGAAGGCAGAAAGAGAATTCACAAGGTAGAGAATATTTCCTTCCTGATACCATCTACATAATATATTTTTTTTGTTCTCTTGGCCAAGCTATTTTAAAACAATACATGAGTGATACACAATACTGAATTTACTTCATACTTTCTTTCCTACTTAAATATATAAGTAAAAAATATGGCTAGGAGGTTGTTAAACTGCCACCGTAATTCTAATACTTATTTGCTAAAATAATATTAATTTTTTAATATATTTTGGTTTAAAAAATCCTTAATCTCTGAGTTTCTTTCGTTGGTATTGAGAAGAGTAAAGACTTTGTTTTGTTTAATATTCTTGTGAGCACTAAGTACTATTTGTTGAGGTATAAAACAGATTCTGACATACAATGTTTACTTCAAAAATGAGTGAATATTGTAATATACTGTGACAAGTTATGTCAACCTTAAATTATATTATTAAATCACTTGAGAAAATGAAATTTGGGGATATTTTTTCCCTTTGATCATTTTAGGTATAGTCTTATTTTTAAAAGTTTCAAATTCTCATAGGAAAAATATTAGGAACAAACTTAAACCAAATTATGTTTTAAATTAATTTAAATGTATGATATTATAATAATGTTATTTTTCCATTATTTCAGTTTATAGGGAAAATATCTGTTCCATTTTTTTCCAAGTGCCCTTTCTTTGAGTTTGTTAGTCTGAAATTAATAATTTGGTGAGTCCTCCAACATATTCTACTCTATTTATTAATTACCCATAATATAAATGATGACTATATTCTGATTAGCTCAAATACAGTGGGAAACACTTAAGTACCAATGGCATAAAGTCACCTTGAAACAGTAGATATGATTTGATAAGAGCTATATAGTGATTTATATGCTTGAATACTTTTGATTCTCCTGTAAAGATTACCAATTCTTTTTTTTTTTTTTAATTTAACAACATTGCTCATTTTATAATGGGCTTAGGAAGTTTTATTTAAAAAAAAGAAATACATTATAATGGTCATACAATGGTTATACAATTCCACATAACATGGTCAATACTGGTTTCTTAGACTAAATAATTGACGCTGCACATTAATAGTAACAGGTATAATTGTCCGTTATGAGAAATATGATGTGTAACAAGGAGTTAACCATTTGAAAGGCTATTCACCTAAAGGAACAAAATTTATTGAGAATCTACCATGTGCCAAGCACTCTTCTGGCCACTGGAGACACAGAAATGAACAAGGCATAATGTTTCTCTTGGAGCTGGTATCTAGTGGGAAGATGGGAGGGTACACTATAAACAAACAATAATGTACAATCAGGTAATATTGTTAGGTTGAAAAATTAAATAGTGTATGGGAAGACAGAAAAAGCTATATCAGGGTTCCTGGGTAGCTCAGTTGGTTAAGCATCGACTTCAGCTCAGGTCATGATCTCCTAGTTCGTGGGTTTGAGCCCCACATCAGGCTCTGTGCTGACAGCTCAGAGCCTGGAGCCTACTTTGGATTCTATGTCTCCCTCTCTGTCTGCCTCTGTTTGTGCTCTATCTCTCTCTCAAAAATAAATAAACATAAAAAAATTTAAAAAAATCTATATCAGATAGGGTAATCAAGAAATTCTTTCACGGAGACAAGAATAGAGGGAGAGGGAGCCAATGTGAAGGTCTGGGGAGCAACAGCAAAGCCAAGGCGAACTCAGTATCTAATGGGAAACAATAACTTCTACACATATGATGGCAAAGGCTGCTACTATTAAAACTATATGAATATTGAATTCTTTTAGAATAATTTTGTTTTATTTCTTCTTAAAGGTAAATTCATAGTAAATTGGAAGCATTGATTGTGATTAATAATAGACAACAAAATCTAAAGCTGTCAGGATCTCAGAGCTCCTAATTAGGTTGCAGAGTGGTGGGGGGTGGGGGGCACCCCTTTAAAAATGGCTGAGCAGTCTTGCTCTGCTATAGTGAAATGATGAAAGCCAAAACAATTTTGATTTTGTTTTGGGAAATAACATGATGCTAATTACTGGTGCATAGTTTTCATGTCCAGCCGTACACATCAACAAGATTAGTAGTCATCGTAGCACTAGCAGGGGTTGTGGTGATGGTGGTGGTAATTTCAGTGCTAGTGAAATCACTTGAAGGAATGTCATCTTTGTGCTAGAAACAGTGCAAATTTCCATGATCTATTTTTATTGCCCCAAACAAACTTTAAGATGTGTGCTGATCTTATCCCTACTTACAAATGAGGATACTCCAGTTAGGAGAGTTAATAAATCTCTTACGGTCACAGTATCAGAACATTTTCAGGGGGCAAAACTCGAACTCAGTGTCATCTCATCACACAATCTGTGCTACTTTTAAGGAAAAGTGTCATACATAATGATTTGTCATGCAGTGGCATTGTGGAGTGTGAAATTGAAAGAGTACTGAGAAATTCTTGGTTTTAGAGTTGATTATGCTGTGTTTTTGATGTGTGAGAAAGACACCTCTCTACACTGTGTCTGTGAAATAAGCATGTCATTGCCATTTTTTTTCAGATTTCTTCTGATAAACAAATGAGTAAATGTGCATAAAGACAATATGAAAAATTTATTTAAACTCAATAGACGTTAAGAGTACTCTTAAGTGCTATTCACTGTGTTATGTGCTGAGGATAAAAAAACAGGAATATGTTAGAGACCAACCTTCAAGCAGCAAATAATAAAACAAATAAAATTGGGTTCCACCCCAGTTCAAGAAGAAAAATTGCATATGTCAGACACCATTCAGGTTTAATAAATGTAGTGGACATCTGTAATTCTTATACCAAGTCACCCTCTTGGGGTGACTCATTTCTTCACTTACTCCAGGTCCCTTTGTTTTGGATGGGGCTCACTCTAGCCCTGGGCTCTAGGAATAGAAACCATAACTCAGGCTCAGTCAATGAGAGGGCCATAGCTATAGTGACTGATTTAGAAAGATCATGACACAAGTCTGGATGAAGAGAGGGACAGAGGGAGAGAGGAGAAAAGTGAATATTTAACTTTTTGTTCCAGCTTTTCTTGTTCATTGGACATTTCATCTATATAAGCTAACAAATTCCTGTCTGCTGAGAACTAAGCAGGTTACATATGAGCTGGGAATTTTTAATATACAGAAAGACTGACTCAAACAGTATGACTATGTTGATTCATTTAAGATGAAGTTAATGTTGAAGTTAATAAGATGCTTTAAGTTTTGCAAGATGATGAGTATTTAAGCTAAGTCTTAAGAAGCAAAATCTAGAAACGTGACACCAAATTTTATCATGGAGAAGGGGAAAGTGGCCTTTACCGAGAGTTTAGGAGATACTAGGCAGGAAACTAATATTTTACATATACATTTTATTAGCTGAAAGAAGGAAATTACTTATATATTTCTTATTATTAACTTTGCTAAAATGTATATTGAGACATTCACTAAATCTAAAAAGTGTGAGGAGTTTTGGTATTTTTTATGGTCTAGCACAAATCATTAGAAAAAGTGACATGGTATGAATTTTACTCTAGGAAGATACTTCCTGGTACAGAAAGAAGAATGGACAAGAGGCATGGGAGATTAGAACAAGCAACATTGGCAGAAAGTTCTTAAATTAGTTAAATTAAAAAAAAATTACAGGGATGCCTGGGTAGCTCAGTTGGTTAAGCGTCCGACTTCTGCTCAGGTCATGATCTCACGGTTCTTGAGCCCGAGCCGTGTGGGGCTCTGTGCTGACAGCTCAGAGCCTGGAGCCTGCTTCAGACACTGTGTCTCCCTCTTTCTCTGCTCCTCCCCAACTCGTACGCTGTCTGTCTGTCTGTCTCTCTCTCTTTCTGAAAAAATAAAGAGTAAAAACAATTTTTTTAATTAAAAAAAAAATTACAGAGAAAGTCTATTGCTGAGAGATGGTTGGAGCCTTCAGCAGCATAGCACCAGAGGGAATGGATATAAGTAATAAAGATCTAGGAGATGTTCTGGAGTAAGAATCATCAGGCCTGGAGAACTAAAAATATGTAGGGTATGGTGGAGATGGAATGTGTTTCCATGGATATATGAGAGGGTAGAGGATTTATTAACAGAAGCAATATGTAAAGAGTGAAGGGTATATTAGCAGGGAAGAGGGATATCTATGAGAACACTAGCCAATGCTGATTTGGAACATGGATTTGGAAAGCCTGAAGTGTTTTTGCTGTGAAGACTAGCATTTGTTCATGCATCATTAAAAAAAAAAATGTTGAGCATTTAAATACAAGTCAAGCACTTCTCTAGACAAATTTCCTGCTCTCACAAACCTTGTATTCTAGTGGTAGGATGCAGAGAACAAAAATTAAATGAATAAGTATATGTTATATCAAGTAGTAAAGAATTATAGAAAGAAATATAAATCATAGTCAGGATTTGGGGCTGTTATAATTCCGGTTAAGGAAGGAATCTCTGAGAAGAGATCTGAAAAAAAAAATTGAGGGAGTCAGCCATAAGGATATCTGGGATTAGAAAATTTCAGACCTTGAATTGCATTTAGTTATGTACTTGACTGCAGTGTGAACTTCTGAAAGGGACTGAAAGGGACTGTTATACTTATCATTTAAAAAAAAATCTAAGTTTGGTTTCAGAGTGTCATCATATCAATCCTGGATATCTGCCTGAGGCTTTCAAGAAATTTTCATATGCCTGATATGCTCTCTCTTTATCAGTCACAAGGTACTCTTCTATTTTTCCAACCAATTTTCATTCAGGGATCATTTTCTTCAAGAAGTCAGGGTAGATCAAATACTCTCTTTCATACCCCAAAAGATATTTCTAGCATAATACCATAGAGTTAGGAGTCTATAAAATTCTTGAATACATGACCTATGGTTTACATGTATCAGAATGACTTAATGTCAATAAAATTTTGTTGAATTGAATTAGAAATAGAAATAATCTAGATTGACTGAAGTATAGAATATGTACAGGTAAAAGAATGACACAAAATATGAGGAAGAGAAGACATGAAATATGAAGTTTCCAAAGATAACTAAGGAAAAAACTGGCAAAACAGCTGATTCAGTAACTAAACCGACTTGTCAAGGAATGAATCAAACACAAGAAGAAGGCTGCTGCTGCTTTCGAGTGTCCTCTGTTTTCTCCTCTTTTCCTTCTGTCTAATTAAGTAAAGCTATATAAATATAGCACAGAGCAGTATCTGACAGATACTTATAGCTCAAAAAATATTCACATTTAGAGTCAGCTTTTGAAAGAGTACCCTTGAAATATATTTACATCATTTTCTTTGATTAAAGGAGTCAATGAATACATTAGATAGATTAATTAAGGTATATACACATATGTATTTTTTGATCAAAGTCTTATTGCTGTATTCAGTTTAAATGGCAGGAGTACTTTTTTCAGATAAGAAACAATCTCTTTTTTTCCCCTCTTTAATTTAGAAACAACTGACTTTCTAGTTTGGGATCATATGACTTTGGATGAGGACAGGGATGTCATAAATGAGATTCTTACTAGAGTCCCCTGATTCATGTCTTTAGTCTAGTGCATTGGTCAGACCCGAAAGTCTCCTTGATGTCTCATCACATTTTGGTACAGTATTGACATATTTTAAATTTAACTCCATGGATTCCAGGATACACATGATCTTTTCAGAAATGATATATTATTATAAGAACTGAATAATCTTTGTGCAGCAAGGTTTACTACAGTCAACTGCAAAACCCATATTACTATTCACTCTTTATATAATTATAATTTGGTTTGTGATTTTGACCTTGTTTTAAAGATTTTATTTTATTTTATTAAGTAATCTCTGCACCCAGAATGGGACTTGAACTTAGAACTCCGAGATCAAGAGTCGCATGCTCTACTGACTGAGCCAGCCAGGTGCCCCTAACCTTGTTTTAAATAGCGTAATTCAGTAGCAGATTTTATTCAGTTTGAAATGAAAAGTTAGCTTTATTTTTATTTGAGATACAAAAATTCTTCTATATCTTAAGTAAAATGTTGTCATGATATTATATAATTATATCACACTTTAGTAACTAGATGGATTCTTTCCAGTGCTTAGTTATTGTTTACTTTATTGGAGAGGAAGTGTTTCTGGGATTGGCAGCCTGTGGCAACTCCCCCTAATAAATGTTATTAGCTACCCCAAAAGAAAAGTATATTAATAATTCCATTTAGCATGTTCCTAACTGTATGATGTAATATAGAGAGCTATTTCTCATGTTTAGTCTAAAAAGATTTTTTTTTAATTTTTTTAAATGTTTTTATTTATTTTTGAGACAGAGAGAGACAGAGCATGAGCAGGGGAGGGGCGGAGAGAGAGGGAGACACAGAATTCGAAGCAGGCTCCAGGCTCCGAGCTGTCAGCACAGAGCCCGACGCGGGGCTCAAACTCACACACTGGGAGATCATGACCTGAGCCAAAGTCGGGCGCTCAACCGACTGAGCCACCCAGGCGCCCCTAAAAAGATTTTTTTTTATTTTTTTTTCAACGTTTTTTATTTATTTTTGGGACAGAGAGAGACAGAGCATGAACGGGGGAGGGGCAGAGAGAGAGAGGGAGACACAGAATCGGAAACAGGCTCCAGGCTCTGAGCCATCAGCCCAGAGCCCCACGCGGGGCTCGAACTCACGAACCGCGAGATCGTGACCTGGCTAAAGTCGGACGCTTAACTGACTGCGCCACCCAGGCGCCCCTAAAAAGATTTTTAACACAGTTGCTGGGTTAACATCTTCAAATATTTTATTAGATCTTTCTTTTTCTAGTACAGAATATCCATAATTCAAGTTATTAATCTGTTTTTACCTATGATTTGTCAAATAATTATTTTCTATTACTCATTGCATTTTCCTAAAATTTTGAAGGTATTTGTAATAAGGTGAATATGACTCCAGCTATCACCATTAACTCTCATTTTTTCTTCTGATGTGTCTTCCTTAACAAGATTGTACAAAGATAGAGAAGACTATTAGTATAACCCTCAATCTCACAAAAAGAATCTTCTAGCTATTATAAAGTTAACCTGGTATCAATGTAGGAGACAAATGGTAGATAATATCCATAGGGCAGATAGTAAATAATGCATTCTGCTTCCATCAAATTATATTCATAGTTTAGTGTTTATTATATTTAAAATTTAGTGTTTGAGTCAAGTTAACACTGCATTTCTGCTGCTGATAAACTTTAAAAGATATTAGTATTTTTAGTTATTTGAGACAGGCTTTCAATGTTTTCCCACATATATATTTATGGGTCATTGAAGGAATATCACTGTAGTTTATAAACAGGCTAACTTGAAGTAAACAATAAATATAATCATGCATGGATGCCTGTATCCATCCATCCGTCTGTCTATTCATATATATACATATATACATATATGTACATGTATACATATACATATATGTACGTATATACATATACAAACATTCCTTTTCTGACTCAGCAGACTAGTAGGAATGTTTCAAGAGACAGGATTATGTTTTGCTTACTGCTTCACTAACACAATGAACTCATTTTGGGTGCTCAATACATTTTTGTTGAGTTATTAATGACAAAGAGGGGGTAGTGAAGAGGTTGGCTGACTGTTAAATTAGATATTGGATAGTTAAGGTCTGATTTTTGACATTGTTGGCTCGTTGCAATAATTTTGTTTATTCTCTATAATGTAACAGTGTGTACCTTTCTAGCAAAAGTATCATGAACTGCCTTATATAATTTTGATTTCCTGTGTAAAATGCAAACATAAAGTATTATTTTTAACAATACATCAAATCTTGTATCTTTCATAGCCTACTATACACAGTAGGTGACTATTTTAATTAAAATAAAATTTCCTTTAGAGAAGGTTTTAGCAAACCAATGCGATAATCACTGTGTTTTGTTTTGGTTCAATAGAATCAGACTCCTTATAACTGAATTCACAACGCGTACATTTGTAAAACAAATTGCAAATACGGTAATTCACAAAGAAATGTTAGTGTGATATTTATTTGAGCAATTTATTCTTTCCTTAATTAATTCATCTAATAAGCTCTTACAGAATGTCTACTATATGCCAGTCACTTTGCACGGGGCCACTTTGTGATGGTTGGGATGGGAAAGCTCCATAAACCCAAGAATGCAGCCTTCATAGGGAGTTAATGTTCTGGTCTGCCTTTTCGACATGAGTCTAGAGTGCAACACAGCTGAGCCCATAGCAAGTTCTCAGTGGATGTGCAAATGGTGTTGTTGGTATAATTTACGCAAAGTTGTGGATTAATAAGACCATAATTTTCCATCCTTTTATGAATTATTTGTTTATTACTATGAGTAGGCATGAACGTTTTAATTTCATTTGGTGCTGTCTTCACAGGACACTTCCTGTTTTTAAAAAGCTTTTAAATATGTTCCATTCCTGTCATTTTCTGGCAATTTATTATTCCAACAATGTTTTAAATAAAAAAATTCAAATATCAATAAAAGGTAGAAAAACTAGTGTAATAAATTTCCACATATGCATCACCTGGCTTCAACAGTTATCAATTTATTACCATTAATATTTCTTCTGAACTTCTCCCTATTCTACCTACTAAGTCTTTTGAAACAAATCCTGACAGTATATCATTTATCTAGAGATATTTTACTTTTTTTTAAGTTTATTTATTTATTTTGAGAGAGAGAGAGAGAGAGAGAGTGAAAAATCACAATATTACTATCACACCAAGAATATTTAGCCACACTTTTTAAATAACACCAAATATTCAGTCAGGATCCACACTTCTCAAATAGCCTTATTCTTTTTTTTGTTTTTTTTTCAAATAGTCTTATTTTTTAAGAGTGCATTTGAAACAGGATCCAAATAGAGCCCATTGAAATTAATTGATATGTTTATTTAATCTCTTTTAATAGATTCACCTCTGTCTCCTGATTCATACTGATTGATTTAATTCAAATTTGAACTACAGAGTTTTTACATATTCTTACTGAACTTATATCTGTATCTCCTTTCTCTCATGTTGAATATTCTAGTTCTTAATAATATTTGCTCATCATTGAGTTCTCTATTTGCTTTATCTTATACTATATAAAATATAGTTTTAGCATTCATGATTAATACCATAATAAACAATATGATTGCCATATATGATTTCTATGTTTTATTTGCTTTTGCATTTACTTAGTAATTGAAAGTCATTCTGTAACTGAATTTGCATTGATCATAATTTAGAAAGAAAAAGTCAAAATATAAGCCATATATATTATTTGGAGTCTTTAGGTTTTATAAGGATGATATTCATGGAAGTTCCTGGTAAAAGGTGGTTTTTTGTTTGTTTTTTTGTTTGTTTTTTGTTTTTTTGGTTTTGTTTTTGTTTTTTGGGTGTTTTTTTTTTTTTTTTTTGTAATATATAAGCACCCTGGCAATAGAATTGGAACCTAAACATTTCTTGCGATTGTTTTCCTCTAACTCTTCCTCTAGTCCCTGTTCTGAAATCTGCTTCTGTTTTCACTTTTGCTGCCATCTCTCTTTACCAGTAGGTTTTTTTGCCTAGTCAAAGTTTCTGCTCCCTCATAATGTTGTCTTTACAGGGAACATCATGGCCACTCTCACATGTTACCATATCATGGATTTTCATCTTTACCTTCCAATGACTTGTTTTCTCAATATTACCTGGCTCTCATCTTTTGGTTATTGTTTCCTATAAGTTGGATGTCCTTGAATCTCATGCTCAGAATCTATTATTATCCTGTGGGGCATCACCTGGAACTGGCCCTTAAGTAGTTGCTCCGAATATTTTATAGAGAACTCTGTGTGTGGCAGACATTCTAAAGCGAGACCTGGCAAGTCTAGCATGATTTCAGGAAATGTTTTGAATAGCAAAAATGTCTTACATTTTTACTTGGTTTGGATGGCATTTATTCTCGGCATCTGTTATTATATAAAATATGTGAGACTAAATGCAGTATATAAAATTTTCTTGTGTGGCTATTTGTTAAAAATAATAATAATTTTTCCCATGGGTGCATGAATTTTAAGGAAATAATTTCTTAGTTTGCATGACACAGTTTTGTTTCATTGTTGCCAGCCCTTTCTATTTTCTCCCTGGGATGTCAGATGAGATAACTAGAACTCTTATGACAAGCATGTGGTCAGATCCATAACTGGCATTGAAGTTTGTTCCTGTTCAACAGCAGCTAATATTAAATTCATTGTCTCAAATATTTACTCACAGTAATATGCTCCATTTAGCCTGCGCTGTGATTTTTGGCTTCTACTTAATAATAGTTCTATGCCCTTTAGCAAATATAACAGCAGGAAGACCATAATGTTCTAAACAACAGACTTTGTTAAATGTGTAGCGTATTTTTTCTTTCCTGTTTGCCTCTACCAGTTTAATATTGCTTCTGAAATTCTTGGCAGATTTACACTTTTTTTTCTGCTTAAAAGCATACATTTTAGTTGTTTCTCTTTTTAAAGCACACCAGATATGTGTTATATGATCAAGCTTCCAACATGCTTCATTTTGGGGGAAGGCTTTAATTCACCCTCCCTATTGTCTCCAGTGTTCATAATTATCATATGTTTTTACTAATCAAGCATTTATAATTAAAATATTTTCATTCAGTGGTGATTTCATTTATTTCAATCAGTCTTATACTGCTGAGGAAAAAGAGAATGTTTATGAAGTTCATAAAATTTTCCCTGCATAAGGTGTGAAGTTAGTCCCTATTCTTTCAGAACTAATGAGTTTACTCTGCTGTGGGTCCAGTAAACTTGTCAATATACTACAAATAAAGAATTAACTAATTATAGAAAGGAAAAATAAGCATGAAGAGGTGCTATTCATAAGGAGATGCTTCCTAAATCCTACACAGAATCCTATGGGAACAGATTGCTTTATTGTTTACAGCAATCCTCTCCCTTAAATCTCCATTCATTACCGTTGGACTTTCTGTGTGATCTGTAGGCAGAATTTTTATCCCTGTCCCTTTGATTTTGGATTAGACTCTGTAACCAGTTTTGGCCAGTGGAATGTGAGAGGGTATGATTTATGTCACGTCTCTGCAGTGGGGTTAATGGGCATAGCTAGCTTCTATCATTTTTTTTGTTTTGTGTTTTTTGTGGGGTTTTTTGTTTGTTTTTTTGTTTTTGTTTTGTTTTCTTTTTGTATTTTTCCTTCTTCCATGAAAATGGCATAGTCCCAAAAGAACTGCTCCTTCAGCCTGGGCAACATAACAAGACAATATGTAGATCAGAGATGCAGCAGACAAGTAATATGAAAAAGTTATTTGATATTGTAAGCCACTGAGGTTGTGGGGTTATTTGTTACTTCAGCAAAGCTGAGTAATAAAATTCATCATTTTTACCTGCTGTAGGAATTTTTGAACAATTCT
This sequence comes from Acinonyx jubatus, assembly GCF_027475565.1. Taxonomy (NCBI): domain Eukaryota; kingdom Metazoa; phylum Chordata; class Mammalia; order Carnivora; family Felidae; genus Acinonyx; species Acinonyx jubatus. The sequence continues at coordinate 126,939,401 of NC_069382.1, read as the reverse complement.
TTTTTTTGTTGTTAGTTATCACTGTCTCCAGAATAATAATTCCAGGTTTAAAGTTTCTTTAAGCCCTTTAAATTTATCTTTCTTGCATATCTTCCACAAAGTAATTTGTTAATAAATGTCTAATGGATAGAAGGCTTGTCATCAATTAGACAGACCCTTTAAATTAGACATTATCCAGGTGAAAAGTACTTCATATTATCTCAATTAATCAGTAGTTTCTGAATTTTGTATGACTGAACAATTACTTCAAAATACAGTATAATTAAGGAGAAGATGTGGCGTAGGAGGACACTGGGCTCACCTCGCCCTGCTGATCCCTTAGATTCCACCCACATCTGCCTAAATAACCCAGAAAACCACCAGAAGACGAGCAGAACATACTCTATGGAGCCAAGCATAGACAAGAGGCCCACACAAGAGGGTAGGAAGAACGGAGAGGCGGTGCGCACTACATGGACTGGTGGGAGGGAGCCAGGGAGGTGGAGGGGCAGCCTGCCCAGCAAGGCAGAGCCCCCAAAGTCTGGCTTGCAAAAGCAGAGGGGCCGGACTGTGTGAGATCTGACAACCAGCGGGACTTAACACCTGGAATGTTATAAGTCAACAGCTCTGTCCGGAGAGCGGGAGGGCGAGAGGACACCAGGAGGGAGAGGTGTTGAGCCCCTGAAGACAGAGCTCAGCTTGGCGGGGAACAAAGGCACTGGCAAGCACCGTCTCCCTCGCCCATCCCCCAGCCAAAATCCCAAAGGGGACCAGTTCCTGTCATGGAACTTGCTTGCACTGCGCAAACACCCAACGCTGTGCTTCTGAGGACCCATCCCTCCAATGGGTCTGCCTGCCTCCCTCCTGGTGCTGTAGGGCCCCTCCCGCAGGGGACCACTGACAGAAAAGTGAGCTGAGCCTGCCCCTCCTGACCTGTTCGTCTTGCAGATCCACCCTGGATAATACACCAGATCCCATTAAAGCAGCACCACAAGCCTGGCAGTGTGCAAGTAGCCCAGACAGGGGCCACACCACTCCACAGTGAGTCCTGCCCCTGGGAGAGGGAAGATAAGGTATACACTAGTCTGACTGTGGCCCCAGCAGTGGGCTGGGGACAGACATCAGGTCTGACTGGGGCCCCTCCCACCAACACAAGTTACTCAAGACAGCACAGGGGAAGTGCCCTGCACTTCCACGACACCCCAGGGACTATCCAAATTGACAAAATGGAAGAATTCTCCTCAAAAGAAACCCAGGAAGTAGAGACACCAACGAATTGATCAAAAACGATTTAAGCAATATAACGGAACAAGAATTTAGAATAATAGTCATAAAATTAATCGCTGGGCTTGAAAAAAGTATAGAGGACAGCAGAGAATCTATTGCTACAGACATCAAGGGACTAAGAAATGGTCATGAGGAGCTTAAAAATGCTATAAATGAGCTGCAAAATAAAATGGAGGCGACCACAGCTCATATTGAAGAGGCAGAGGATAGAATAGGTGAATTAGAAGATAAAATTATGGAAAAAGGAAGCTGAGAAAAAGAAAGGTAAAAAAATACAGGAGTATGAGGGGAGAATTAGAGAACTAACTGATGCAATCAAATGCAACAATATCTGTATAATAGGAATTCCAGAAGAGGACGAGAGAGAGAGAGAGAAAGGGGCTGAAGGTGTACTGGAACAAATCATAGCTGAGAACTTCCCTGATCTGAGGAAGGAAAAAGGCATTGAAATCCAAAAGGCACAGAGAACTCCCTTCAGACATAACTTGAATCGATCTTCTGCATGACGTATCATAGTGAAACTGGCAAAATTCAAGGATAAAGAAAAAATTCTGAAAGCAGCTAGAGATAAACATGCTGTAACATATAAAGGGAGACCAATAAGACTAGCGACAGACCTATCTACTGAAACTTGGCAGGCCAGAAAGGAATGGCAGGAAATCTTCAATGTGATGAACAGAAAAAATATGCAGCCGAGAATCCTTTATCCAGAAAGTCTGTCATTCAGAATAGAAGGAGAGATAAAGGTCTTCCAAAACAAACAAAAACTGAAGGAATTCATCACCACTAAACCAGCCCTACAAGAGAAATTAAGGGGGATTCTGTGAGCGTTATGTTGCAATGACCACAAAGTATCAGAGACATCACTACAAGCATGAAACCTACAGACATCACAATGACTCTAAACCCATATATTTCTATAATAACACTGAATGTAAATGGACTAAATGCTCCAACCAAAAGACGTAGGGTGTCAGAATGGATAAAAAAACAAGACCCATCTATTAGCTGTCTCCAAGAGACTCACTTTAGATCTGAGGACATCTTCAGATTGAATGTGAGGGGATGGAAAACCATCTATCATGCTACTGGAAGTCAAAAGAAAGCTGGAGTAGCCATACTTCTATCAGACAAACTAGACTTTAAATTAAAGATTGTAACAAGAGATAAAGAAGGGCATTATATAATAATTACAGGGTCTATCCATCAGGAAGAGCTAACAATTATAAATGTCTATGCTCCAAATACAAGAGCCACCAAATATATAAAACAATTAATCACAAACGTAAGTAACCTTATTGATAAGAATGTGGTAATTGCAGGGGACTTTAATACCCCACTTACAGTAATGGATAGATCATCTAGACACAGGATCAATAAAGAAACAAGGGCCCTGAATGATACATTGGAACAGATGGACTTGACAGATATATTTAAAACTCTGCATCCCAAAGCAACAGAATATACTTTCTTCTTGAGTGCACATGGAACATTCTTCAAGATAGATAACGTACTGGGTCACAAAACAGCCCTTCATAAGTATACAAGAATTGAGATCATACCATGCACACTTTCAGATGACAATGCTATGAAGCTTGAAATCAACCACAGGAAAAAGTCTGGAAAACCTCCAAAAGCATGGAGGTTAAAGAACACCCTACTAAAGAATGAATGGGTCAACCAGGCATTTAGAGAAGAAATTTTAAAAAATATATATGGAAACAAATGAAAATGAAAATACAAAAATCCAAACGCTTTGGGATGCAGCAAAGGCAGTCCTGAGAGGAAAATACATTGCAATCCAGGCCTATCTCAAGAAACAAGAAAAATCCCAAATACAAAATCTAACAGCACACCTAAAGGAAATAGAAACAGAACAGCAAAGATAACCTAAACCCAGCAGAAGAAGAGAAATAATAAAGATCAGAGCAGAAATAAACAATATAGAATCTAAAAAAACTGTAGAGAGATCAATAAAACCAAGAGTTAGTTTTTTGAAAAAATAAACAAAATTGATAAACCTCTAGCCAGGCTTCTCAAAAAGAAAAGGGAGATGATGCAAATAGATGAAATCATGAATGAAAATGGAATTATTACCACCAATCCCTCAGAAATACAAGCAATTGTCAGGGAATAGTATGAAAGATTATATGCCAACAAACTGGACAACCTGGAAGAAATGGACAAATTCCTAAGCACCCACACACTTCAAAAACTCAAACAGGAAGAAATAGAAAATTTGAACCGACCCATAACCAGCGAAGAAATTGAATCAGTTATCAAAAATCTCCCAACAAATAAGAGACCAGGACCAGATGGCTTCCCTGGGGAATTCTACCAGACATTTAAAGCAGAGATAATACCTATCCTTCTCAAGCTGTTCCAAAAAATAGAAAGGGAAGGAAAACTTCCAGACTCATTCTATGAAGCCAGCATTACTTTGATTCCTAAACCAGACAGAGACCCAGTAAAAAAAGAGAACTACAGGCCAATATCCCTGATGAATATGGATGCAAAACTTCTCTACAAGATACTAACAAATTGAATTCTACGGCATATAAAAAGAATTATTCACCATGATCAAGTGGGATTCATTCCTGGGATGCAGGGCTGGTTCAACATTCGCAAATCAATCAATGGGATGCATCACATTAATAAAAGAAAATTAAAAAAAAAACATATGATCCTGTCAATCAATGCAGAAAAAGCATTTGACAAAATTCAGCATCCTTTCTTAATAAAAACCCTCAAGAAAGTCAGGATAGAAGGAACATACTTAAACATCATAAAAGCCATTTATTAAAAGCCCACAGCTAATATCATCCTCAATGGGGAAAAACTGAGAGCTTTCCCTCTGAGATCAGGAACACGACAGGGATGTCCACTCTCACTGCTGCTGTTTAACATAGTGTTGGAAGTGCTAGCATCAGAAATCAGGCAACAAAAGGAAATCAAAGGCATCAAAATTGGCAAAGATGAAATCATGTCATTTTGCAGATGACATGATAATATACACGGAAAACCCGATAGACTCCACGAAAAGTCTGCTAGAACTGATACATGAATTCAGCAAAGTCGCAGGATACAAAATCAGTGTACAGAAATCAGTTGCATTCTTATACACTAACAATGAAGCAACAGAAAGACAAGTAAAGAGCTGATCCCGTTCACAATTGCACCAAGAAGCATAAAATACCTAGGAATAAACCTGATCAAAAATGTAAAAGATCTGTATGCTGAAAACTATAGAAAGCTTATGAAGGAAATTGAAGAAGATATAAAGAAATGGAAAAACATTCCCTGCTCATGGATTGGAAGAATAAATATTGTTAAAATGTCAATACTACCCAAAGCTATCTACACATTCAATGCAATCCCAACCAAAATTGCACCAGCATTCTTCTTGAAGCTAGAACAAGCAATCCTAAAATTTGTATGGAACTACAAAAGGCCCGAATAGCCAAAGTAATTTTGAAGAAGAAGACTAAAGCGGGAGTCATCACAATCCCAGACTTTAGCTTCTACCACAAAGCTGTCATCATCAAGACAGGATGGTATTGGCACAAAAACAGACACATAGACCAATGGAATAGAATAGACACTCCAGAATTGGACCCACAAAAGTATGGCCAACTAATCTTTGACCAAGCAGGAAAGAATATCTAATGGAAGAAAGACAATCTCTTTAACAAATGGTGCTGGGAGAACTGGACAGCAACATGCAGAAGGATGAAACTAGACCACCTTCTTACACCATTCACAAAAATAAACTCAAAATGGATAAAGGACCTGAATGTGAGACAGAAAACCATCAAAACCCTAGAGGAGAAAGCAGGAATAAATCTCTATGACCTCAGCCACAGCAATTTCTTACATGACACATCCCCAAAGGCAAGGGAATTAAAAGCAAAAATGAACTATTGGGACCTCATGAAGATAAAAAGTTTCTGCACTGCAAAGGAGACGATCAACAAAACTAAAAGGTAACCGACGAAATGAGAAAAGATATTTGCAAATGACATATCGGACAAAGGGCTAGTATCCAAAATCTATAAAGAGCTCACCAAACTCCACACCCGAAAAAAAAAATAATCCAGTGAAGAAATGGGCAGAAAACATGAATAGACCTTCTCTAAAGAAGACATCCAGATGGCCAACAGGCACATGAAAAGATGCTCAACGTCACTCCTCATCAGGGAAATACAAATCAAAACCACACTCAGATACCATCTCACGCCAGTCAGAGTGGCTAAAATGAACAAATCAGGAGACTATAGATGCTGGAGAGGATGTGGAGAAGCGGGAACCCTCGTGCACTGTTGGTGGGAATGCAAACTGGTGCAGCTGCTTTGGAAAACAGTGTGGAGGTTCCTCAAAAATTAAAAACAGATCTACCCTATGACCCAGCAATAACACTGCTAGGAATTTACCCAAGGGATACAGGATTGCTGATGCACAGGGGCACTTGTACCCCAATGTTTATAGCAGCACTTTCAACAATAGCCAAATTATGGAAAGAGCCTGAATGTCCATCAATCGATGAATGGATAAAGAAATTGTGGTTTATATACACAATGTAATACTACGTGGCAATGAGAAAGAATGAAATATGGCCTTTTGTAGCAACGTGGATAGAACTGGAGAGTGTTATGCTAAGTGAAATAAGCCATACAGAGAAAGACAGATACCATATGTTTTCACTCTTATGTGGATCCTGGGAAACTTAACAGAAACCCATGGGGGGAGGGGAAGGAAAAAAAAAAAGGTTAGAGAGGGAGGGAGCCAAAACATAAGAGACTCTTAAAAACTGAGAACAAACTGAGGGTTGATGGGGGGTGGGAGGGAGGGGTGGGTGGGTGATGGGTATTGAGGAGGGCACCTGTTGGGATGAGCACTGGGTGTTGTATGGAAACAAGTTTGACAATCAATAAATTTCATAAGAAAAAACAAAATACAGTATAATTATAATGGTTTCTTAAAATTGATACCAGATAATTTAATTCCATAATCGTATAGAACATGTGCTCTGTAAGTGTCTGTTAAAAAGGCTAATTAATTTGGGATAAAAATGTTAACTATCCAAGTTAGTTCTACCACACATTAAGTCTCCACTTATAAAGAATGGTCAAGAAGTTAGTTATTGAACATTTCATTAAATAATATTTGATAGACATGTAATACACAAATTGCCAACTTCGAGTAATTAGCATGAAATAAAACATGTTTTATTTGATTCATATTCTAAAGCAGATCAGAACATGTAATTGAGAAATATAGGAACCAAGGCTAAGTCATACAAAACCCAAATGTATAATTTCTTATACTTAGGTAACAGAGTTAATGATTTTTATTCTGTAGACTCTCTGGTTCTAAGTAATTTACAGTCTCATAAATCAAAACATACTTGCAATTTGAGATTATACAAATTCTTCTGTAGATTAAAGAAAAAACCTTCTTCCACCTGAAAGCATCTTAAAACTTTCTACCATAAGGGCTAAGGTCTTTCTGATCCCAAGAATTTTTTAAAAACGGACAGAGGTACATAAGAAGGTCAGGGTAAGCTTTGGAGACATTTGGAATTCCACAATATAAGGGCTAAATATACTTCTTCTCCCAAGGAAGTACAGACTTATTTTTTGTATTCACTATTTTTTCTACAATAAATCAAAATGTTTATAAGACTATATAAATGTATTTAAAATTATCTTTGACATACTTCTATATGTATATATTTGTATGTCTCTTGATCAATTAAGTCATTGGTAAAAGTCGAACTATGTTTCTATATATGTCAAGAACTTGGTACTTCTACAAAACAAGTTTGAACATTTTTTCTTATCACCCTACTGAAATTTGGAAAGATGAAAACCACTGTGTACCAGAGGTTTATTATTCTAATCTTCTAAAATGTACAGCGTATGCAATAACACCCTGATATGACTCTCTCTTCCAATTACTCATGTCATAGAAATAACCTTCTCTCGTTATGGGCAAAAAATAAAGGTCCAAGATCCAGATGTATTTTGATTTAGCTCCTTTACCTTAGTTTCTAATTATACACTGCAAATATATTGTTTTTCTTCTGATGCCATATCTCTTTTCCTCTTTTCCAATCCCACTTCTCTTTAAAAAAACAAACTTGCTTTAAATTTGTTAAAATTTTAATTCTCAATATAAATGCCTATGGTGTAAACAGAATCAAGTGGTCACAGATAAAATTGTAGAAATTACCTTTAATATAGCTAACAACATTCAAAAACTATATTTAAATTCACTTAATTCACTTCCTATAATAGGTCTAATAAAGACGAAAAGATAAATGAAATAATTTATTAAGTCCTCTGAATGGAGAGTAATGGATTCTCATGAATAACAATATCTAAATTTGAACCTATACACTCTGAATGGAAAAAAACCACTGTAATCATGACTGACGTATAGCAGTAAGGCCATTTGCCAGTATGAAGTCATGGAATGCTTAATCTCTTTCCAGAAATTCTTTACTTCATGAAACTCTAGCATATTAATGAAGCAGCCTATGTGTGGATTTGGCCTCTTACGTATAATAAATACTTGGAAAAGAGAACTGAGGAAAGTTATCAGTTTGCCTTGCTGGCCCACAGACACAGACATTAAAGCTTTTTGTACTTTTTGACCTTGCTTTATGACCTTTATTTTTTGATGTTTGGAACTTTATATAAGTTCATGTTGGAAAAAATACTGCTTTTTTGTGGCAAATAGGGAAGAAAATATTATAAACGACATCCCAGTGCCCAAACATATAGTACATTTGAAAGTGATATAGGATATTCAGTTATTGTGTATGAGTGCAAAGGCCAATTAGATAGTCAATGTATGTTGAGCTTTTTGAACATTTTTAATATGAGGTGTCCCACTAGTTATTTCAAGCTTCTCTAACCATTTATTTTAATGTTATCTCAAGGTTTTTTTTCAGAGAAATCTTAAGGTTAAAACTACTAATTTAAAACAATGTGATACCAGATATGAGTTTATACCTACCCAGACAGATTATACTTCAAATTCTTCAATTTCAGAGCAGATTTTTTTAATTTATGATTCTATTTCAATACATTAAATGTCATTGAATCTAGTCTATGATTTAAATAATAGTGAAACTTTAAGTTTATTTATTTATTGAGACAGAAAGACAGAGAGAGAGAGAGGGAGAGAGAGCACAAGCAGGGAGGAGACAGAGGGGCAGAGAGAGAATCCCAAGCAGGCTCCATGTTGTTAGCTCTTTGCTGGGCTCAGTCTCACAAACCATGAGATCATGACTTGAGCCAAAAATCAAGAGTTGGACGCTCAATCTACTGAGCCACCCAGGTGCCCCAATAGTGAAACTTTAAAAGAGCTCAGGACAAATAGTTCAATCTTATTCTTTAGGATGAATTACAGCCGCATTTGTGCTACTGCTGCAGACTTGAGGAATTACAACAAAGACCATATGGCTTCCAAAGCCTAAAATATTTACTATCTTGTTTTGTACAGAAAAAAAGTTTACTAATCCCTATTATACCTTATATCTTTCTATTTGAAGATAGGAGACAAGATTAAATACATAAAGAGAAAATAAAGGAGTAAATATAACCTGAATATTTCTTTTTGTTACCATATAGGAAATCGTTGCCTTCTTGAAGGACAACTATTAGGTACCATGCAGAGTGATTTTCACTTTTATAAATCACAAAGAATACAAATGTCTGTAATGGATCTCAGTATTAGATTCAATTTTAAAATCCCAAGACTGCTGTAGGAAGATTATGGAGGGTGGGTGAGGAAACATGCAGTTCTTGTTAAAGAACCAGCTTTAGCTCGCAGTGGGTAATCTATTCCTGTTTTAGTTCCTGTCGCTAAAGTAAATTTTTTTGTTGTTGTTCAAGTTTCCAACTGTTACATAATGGATGTTTGCCCTAAATATTGCTGGTTAATTTAGTCTTCTTTTATGGGAGAGGATCCCAATGAGTCACTGTAAACAAATGATATTAAGTTGGATCTTTACTGGAGGACAGAAAACATAAAACTTAGGTCTATAAAATATTTGTAGTTCAGTTGAGTGAAGCCATGGTTAGTGGAAATGTATTGCAGATAACTAAACTTACATTTTGGAAAACTGTTTGAGTAACTGAAGAAACAATTCAAATCGTTAGAGAAACACACCAATAAATGAATATTTCCATGATTTATTGCATGAGATTAAAATGCAATAGGATATCAAGTTAGAATTTTCAAATTCATTTCTGAAATGATTTGAATAATAAAAAATTGAATAAATTCTGTTAAGATAGGTTATCATTTGGATTAAGATCAAATTAGGTACATTTCTCACACCATGAGCAAGTGTAAACTCAAAATGGATGAAAGAACTAAATGTAAACAATGAAACTCTAAGTTCTAGAAGAAAGCAATGGGGTATTCCAATATCCTGGGAGCAGGGGAATGCTTTCTAAATTGACATAATATATAAATGCAATAAAATTAAAGATGGCTACATTTCACCAGATAGAAATAAAAATTTTTGACTGACAACACGCTAAGTAATGTCAAAAGACAAAAAAATTGGGAGAAAATACTTAGAAAAGCTATGAATAGACAAATTCCCCCAAAGTGATTTCAAAATGTCTCTGAAGTATATGAAAAGAGATTCAATTTTGCTCATACTAAGAGAAATGAAAAGTAATACTACATTCAGATACCCATGATATTGGCAAAATTTCAAAAATTTAAAGACATATTCTCTTGGCAAAATTATGGGGAAACAGATATTTTCATACATTGTAGATGTAATAGAAAGTAATAAAACCTATGGAAGGGAATCTAGCCATAACTAATTAAACTACATGGACATTTACCTTTCTTCCCAGCAATTCCAATTCTAGTAATTTATCCTGACAATACAAAAATGCATGCAGACAGGGTTATTCATTGAAACGTTATCTGTAGTTGTAAAATAGGGGAAATTACTAAAATACTCAAAGGTAGGTTAGTTGAATAAAGTATGGTAAATACATACAATGAAGCTTCATGCATCTGTAAAAAAGAATGAAAAAGATATCTTTGAATTGATATGGTGTGATTTGCCAAGAGACAATGTTAAGCGAAAAAAAGTGCAAAAGAGAATATATATTAACCTTTAAACCTAAAAAAAATGAAAAGAAGGTAAAATATATATGTATATATCTATCTGCTCACCTGAGATAGCCAGTACAAAGTGGATAGAATATGGAGCATGAGGAATAGGAGAGAGCACGATACTTCTCTGAGAATACTTTTCTGTATAATTTTGACATTAGATGGAGGTTAATGTCCTATATATTCAAAAATAAATTTAATGATGGGGCAAAAGGGGTGCCTGGGTGGCTCAGTCAGTTAAGGATCTAACTCTTGGTTTCTGCTCAGGTCATGTTCTCATGGTTTGTGAGTTCAAGTGCTGCATGGAACTCTGCACTGACAGTGCCTAGCCTGTGTGGGATTCTCTCCCTTTCCCTCTTTCGACCCCCTCTTCCACTTGTGCACACATGCTTTCTCTCTCTCTCAAAATAAATAAATAAACTTAAAAAAATAAAGATGGGAGGTAAAAACCTAAAACTGAAAGCGAATATAAACAATAAATATGAATAGCATAGGCTAACTGAAGGAAATATTAAAAAAAAGAGAGAAGAAATGTTTAATCAAAGTAACATGTGACTGGATATGACTGTATGCCCTCTTGTTCCCACAGAATAAGAGATAGGTGGATAAAAAGTTTTTTTACGGGGATCTTCTTATTTTAGTGCTGTTGGTGAAATAATTATGAAATTCTGAAATTATTTTATGTGTATTTTAAAAAGGGAGATAGAAATAGAGAATGGGGAAAGGCAAGGAAAACTGCATAAAATAGATTGGAATTAAGTTTATCAGCATGAACTTATGATTTCTGACATAACGTATGTGTTTGTGATTATGTGTAGACAAATATATATGTATATGCATATGTATGTATACCTATATAACTAGGCAATTTCAGTGAATAGATTCTCATAGCACTTTCCATATGTTCCTTTTAGAGCACTTATTGTAAGAATTTGTTAGTATCTCTATTTCTACCAGTAAACTATGAGCTCCATAAAAACAAATGTTATGTTTTATAATCTTTGTATTCTCAGAGCCTAGTGTTTGCCTGGAACATAATAGAATCCAAGTAAATATTAGTTATTAGATGATCTGAATAAACAGATGATATTTATACTTACATGAAGTGGAAAAGAGAGGAGTCTGAGATGCATTATTACTAGTTATTTTTAAAGATAGCAAATACATTAAAAGAATCTCAGTTTGATATGGACCTATTTAGCCTTGGTGTCATCTCCTCAGCTATATTATTTTGTTTACTTCTTTAGTCTCTGTCATCCTGGAATGTTCCTTTTCTCTCAAATTGAGTGAGGTTCAAAAGTCCTTGTATCCTTCTTTCAGAAGACCTCTTCATCCATTCATTTCTTCCCATAGCTTTTACCTTATTCCAAGCCCTCATTATTCCTGAAGTACTATAATAGCCTCCTGTTTCTTCCCCCAACTCTTGTTCCTCACCCACTACAAACTCTTTCCACACTCACATTAGTTTTCCAAAAATACCACATGCTACATTCTCTGTTCAAAAGATTTCTCATCATCCATTATCTATAAAGACCAATTTTTCACCTCAAACTAGCCGGCTTATTACTCACTGCACATGTCTGTTGATTGCTCATGCCTTTATTCACACTATTTGATATACCTGGAGTCCTCTCCCTTTTTCACCTGGTTTTTAACCTTCTATCTTTATTTCAAGGATTATCTTAGTTCTTGGCGGCCATTTCTTCCTCTCTCGTGCTATATATCTCTTGCATTCACACGGCACAATTATATTTTTTATGACTCTCCTTTCAGTGTACTTCTCCAAACACTTGTAAATTGAATGTAGTAAATATATTTGAATTCTTGCTCATCAATAGACTAGAATTAGAGCTTAAGATGTATTAGTGTTCAATAAATATAGATTGGATGCTAGAGCTATATTTATATATATATATGTATATATGCTAAATTGTAGTTTAAAGAAAAGGTTATTGAATGTAATTTTCCAAACAGAAGTCAAATGGTAATCATTTTTAGCAATTTTATTATATGTTATTAAATTCCTGATTAATGATATATTAAATTCAAATAAATGGTAAAATGAATAAATTTTACCTGTCCAAAATTGCTTTGGTAAATCGTTTGTTTCAACGTGTACAATTTTAAGAAAAGATGCCTTTTCTGCGATGCCTAAAAAGGAATATCTCTTGATAAATTTTCTCCTAAGAAAATCCTTTTCTGTGTGTTTGTTTGCCTATACCCACAACTTAAAAAAGTGAATAAGTGTGGGTATGTGCAAACAAAATGCCTCCATAAATAATGCAAAAACCACTTTGCAAGAGTGTATAAATATTGTGTTGAAACAATGTAGTAGTCCCTCCATAAATTTCTGTGCTCTCAGAAAAGCTGTTTAAACACATTACTAAAAATTTGCATCTCATAGTGATGATGATTGAATTTATGTATCTAGAACTCACTTTACCAAACATGTATACAATAGTGATCAGATGTTTAGGGGAATTGAAATGAGGGACATGATTATATGAGAGTAACAGCAGAGTTCTTTTAAGCAATGACAAACATTACCAATATACATACTGAAGTTTGCATGATACATCATTCTTTTAATTCTGGTTGTGCTGCATATGATATTAGGAGCAAAAACATTACCACAATGAATTAGCACATTACCACATTGCAGCACATTATCTGTATCAGTTAGGAAGAAATGCAATAAGTCTAAACATGTTACTTTAAAGCTGGGCACTTATTTTTAAATAGGTGTTGGGGGTTCCTGAGTGTCTCAGTTGGTTAGGGCCTGTCTTTGGCTCAGGTCATGGTGTCCCAGGTTGTAAATTCAAGTCACACACCGGGATCTCTGCTGTTAGCGCAGAGCCGGCTTCGGATCCTGTGTCTCCCTCTTTTTATGCCCCCCACCTCTAAAATAAATAAACTCATTAAATAGGTGTTAGATAAATTCTGGTATGTCCTTAAATCTTTGGTAATTAATCAATCAGGAACTATGTCTTTTGATCTAGATAAGAGAAAACACTTTAAAATAACAAGTTTATCGAACACAGAATAAAATATCCACAGTGTAAAATAATTTCTTACATTTGCATTCACTTCACTTTTTAAAGTATCTAACTAGTAGATGTAGTTTTCTACTAGTTACAAGGGATGTAGTGATGAAGCCTGTGTTTAGTAATCTCATGCTGTGTATATTTTTTAAATAGTTTCTTTTTTTTTTTTTAACGTTTATTTATTTTTGAGACACAGAGAGACAGAGCATGAACGGGGGAGGGGCAGAGAAAGAGGGAGACACAGAATCGGAAACAGGCTCCAGGCTCCGAGCCATCAGCACAGAGCCCGACGCGGGGCTCGAACTCACGGACCGCGAGATCGTGACCTGGCTGAAGTCGGACGCTTAACCGACTGCGCCACCCAGGCGCCCCATGCTGTGTATATTTTTAAAACATAGTTCTTGTGTTCTTATGTAGCACACCTGGATCTTATGACAATTTTCTGATCCTTCTCCATCTCTTTTAAGTTCTACCCTAATTGATCATCCTGATTTTTGTAAGCCATTTCAAATCAAATATCAGTGTTTTACTCTTTTTTTTTTTTTTTTAGTGCACAGTACATAAATTCATAGTAACGTTTATTTGTAGATATCAGAATGGACATGGGAAAATATGTGATCTCTGTAAATCTCTTTTATCAGCTAACTCTAAGAAAGGCTCTAACTTTTAGAGATTCTTTATTTAAAAAATTATACCTTGGGCCACCCGGGTGGCTCAATTGGTTAAGCATCCGACTTCAGCTCAGGTCATCATCTCCTGATTCGTGAGTTTGAGCCCTGCATCGGGCTCTGTGCTGACAGCTCAGAGCCTGGAGCCTGCTTCAGATTCTGTGTTTCCCTCTCTCTCTGCCCCTTCCCAGCTCACACTCTGTCTCTCTCTCTCTCCCTCGAAAATAAACATTAAAAATTAAAAAAGTATATATTCCTTGCATAATCTTTTTCTCAAATAATTACAGCTAAGCTGTCTCCTTTCTTAACATTTTAAGGATTATCTTATTTTTAAAAATGCATAAAAATGTTGATATTTGGGACAAGTAACTTATGCCTTAGAAGTTAAATTACTAACATTAACATACTAATATATATTAATATTTACATATTTTAATATTAATTCATGTTAATTTTATACTTATGGGTCTCTGATCTTATACAGAGGAAAAAAACAAGAAAGTAATTTATAAGATAGTGTAGTGATTTAAAGGTGGATCTAGAATTAGATGCTAAGTTATCTATATATTTTCCTACCATTGAACAATATGTCAGCATATCCTTTTCAGATGACATAAATGTTAACTTAAAATTATATTACTAAAAGCTAATTATTTATATGAAATATATTTTCCCATTAAACATGTAAGATTCAAAGCAATTTAATTTCAAACAAATAAAGATAATATTATCTTATTAAAACTTTGGAAAATAAAATATAAATTAGGGTTATGATGTCTGCTTAAAATGATTTTTGTCAATATAAATTGTATATAACAAGGGTATATAACACCTACACCTTCCATCTTGTTATCCAATGACGATTTACTACTGACTTTATGCTGCCAGCATCTGATCAATCCTCAAAAGTTTTGGAGAGTTTCTTAAAATATTTTGTTAATCATTTATATTTGGATGGGTTATTTGCACTTTCTAGGAGGAGAAAAATTACTATAGAAAGCTGCAAATAGAAAGGAGTGATCAGTAAGGAAGGAATGATTAGTGCTTTTTAACTTACTTCCAGTGGCTGATTTCTTGAATAAGTAAGTACATTTTATCGGATATTGGTTTATCATAAAAAAATTCTAAAAATACTCCCTGAGGGTATAGATCATTAACTACATTGTGCTAGGTGATAAATAAGAGTGATACATGTTTAATTTCACACTCCTTGCCTCTATGACATTATAAATAAAAATTATTTTAAATGTGTTTATACATTTTAAAATTCATGAGTTTAGATTTTTTATTGATATATTTCCCACCTAAATTTCTTGTATGATTTGACAAAACGGCATGCAGAAGAAACTCAATATTTGTCTCATGTATGAATGAGAAGGTAAAGTCTGAAATGGGATATAATTGACTTTCTGAGAAAGGATAATAGTTTTTCCTTTACACATGTATCTCTTTTCTAGTGTGTATGATTCTGTTTAGATCTTTGGATAGTCTTTTTCTCACTCTTAGTTCTTTACTTAGTCTCAGAAATATGTGTTTGTTATTTCAGTACCAACTGCTACATCAGAATCATTTCTTTACTAATTATGTTACGGTAGCGCTTTGTAGAAGAATGCAAAAATTTGTAAGGATTTGTCGATATTAACAAGGTTGATCAATTTAAAAATTAGTAATATAAAGGGGTGTCTCAGGTGGCTCAGTGGTTAAGCATCTGACTTTGGCTCAGGTCATGACCTCGCGATTCACGAGTTTGAGCCCTGCATCAGGCTGTGTGCAGACAGCTCAGAGCCTGGAGCCTGCTTTGGATTCTGTGTCTCCATCTCTCTCTACCCCTCCCCCACTCATGCTCTGTCTCTCTCTCTCTCTCTCTCTCTCTCTCTCTCTCTCTCTCCCTCCCTCAAAAATAAATAAACATTAAAAAATATGTTTTAAAAAATAAAAATTGGTAATATAAGGAGAAGATATAGTTGGCTAAAGTACCCAAACTAATTAGCAATATTAAACACATACACACTACACAAATTAAATTTATTTTCTTTTTGTGTCTTTGTGATATTTATTTCTTTTCTATATGAACTTGGACAAGAGGAGTAGTTTTGAATTACATTAAATCATACATTAATTTCTATAAATGTACAATCCAGTTCAAGATGAAACTTTTGAGAATGATATAACCAATTCATATTTCTGTAACAGTGATAGTTCAGATCATAATTGCATTAAATGTCTCCAAGTTTTTCACTTAGAGTCATATTAGCTCAAATGCTAACTATCTCATATAATTATTAGTTATTATAAATGACACAAGTACAATTTTTGCTAGTAGTTAAAAATCTGGAAATTTAGAAATGCTGTATTTATATTTATTCATTTGAATGGGAGTTGGAAAGTGGTTATAAACTTATATTTTCTGATTTATTCCATAGGTCACCATGGTATAAATAGGATTTTGCCACATTTTTGTGGTATGTTAAGAGCCAGAAATGGAATAGACCAGTGGTTCTCAAATTTAAGAGTGCATCAGAATCACCTGGAGGGTTCATTTAAAGCAAAAGAGATTCCTACCCTCCAACTCCAGAGAAGTTGATCCAGCAGGTGTGAGATGGGGTGTGAGTCGTGCAAGTCTAAAAGTTTTTCACGTGTCACCGATGCTGCTAATTTGAGCTCACACTTTACAAACCGATAAACAACTCGTAACTTTCTATTAAAATGAAGGCAAATTTATTTCTGCCCAGCAAAGTTGAACTATGGATAGGGCTGACAGTCTTATATTTCCAGATTAAAAGAAATTAACTACTAAACCTGGGTATTGGTATTATTTATACTCTAAATATATGATAACTAACACATGATAGGAACCTATTTGAAGAGGTTTAACATCTTAACTCTTGAGTTTAAAATAACTAAAGTTAGGGAAGAGTCCCAAAATAGTTGGATTCTTTTCATAAATAAGAAGACTGTTTTCCACATGATGCATGAAATTTAAAGAATGTCAATAAAAATTAACGCCTATATTGAATATTTCTTCCTGAACTAAAACAGGTATTCTTACTTTGGCTGTGGGGAGAGAAAGAGCAAGCAGGGGAGGGGCAGAGGGAAAGGGAGGGAATCTTACGTGGCTCCAAGCCCAGCACAGAGCCCAACATGGGGCTGAGTTTCATGACTGGCAGATCATCACCTGAGCGAAAATCAAGAGATGGGACACTTAGCCAACTGAGCGACCCAGGCACTAATAAAACAGGTATTTTATTTTTAAATGTTTGTTTGTTTATTTATTGAGAGAGACAGAGAAAGTGAGCACACGAAAGGCGTTAGGGTGGGGACAGGAAAAGAGAGAGAGAGAGAGAGAGAGAGAGAATCCCAAGCAGTCTCCATTGCTGTCAGCACAGAGCCCGACACAGAGCAGTCTCAGGAACCATGAGATCATGACCTGAGCCAAAACTAAGAGACGCTTAACAGGTATTTTTAAATGTTACGTGCCCATAATGGAATATTTAGATTAAAATTTATATTTATTTTTGCTACATATTTTACAATGAAGTCCACTTTTAAGAACCCCCAATCCAGAAAACTTGCATCTCAACATAACTGGAAGACAAATAGATATTCACTGTCAAATATAAGAGGTTTTTTAGAAAAGTTGATTTGTGTTGGTAAAATTTTAAGTGAGTATGCTCTTGCAAACACCTGAGTGCTATTCAGTTTAATTGGGTTATAGCTCATGCTGATTGTGTTTTTCCCCTGCTGTATCTAATTTCTTTTTTTCCCCAATATTTTATTGTTTGGTTTTGGTTTTGAAGGTTTATGGAAATTAAAGAACTCTAATTTTTTAAGAGCCCTAAAGGGAAGTATGCTTTTGTGTTAGTCATTCCTGTGAACACCTGTGCACTGCTGAATTTAATTGGGTTACAGCTGGTGCTGAGAGAGAGTCAACTAAATGAGGGTTTGCAGACTGAGTAGAAACTTGACATTGCATGTCATTGTTTTCTTTTCTTTTTCTTTACTTTTTCTTTCAATACACTTGAAAGATGCTTGGATCTGAAATATTTTGAAGGCAAATTGAATGGGGTTCTTTTGGTAGTAGCTGGTATTTTATGGTGATGGCCTCAGAAAAAGTGTACCTCCATTCTAAGTTTGTACAGTCCCTCAGTATAAGGTGATCCTAACCTAAGAAACCATCTGGTCTACTTGTTTCTAGTAATTCAGGAACCTTTAATATCACAGTTAGATGTTGAGAGGTGAGGCTTACGATGATAATAGAGTTTTCAGATGAAAAAGACAAATCATTGACACCGAATGTTTGGTAAATTAAATATTATAAATATTGCCAGCTAGAATGTAAAGTAAATGAGGCTGGAATTTTTAAATACGTCAATACCATCATTAGACTAAGTACGTAAGTATGGCTAATAACAACAACCTGTTTCAAATAGGTGTTAAAGATAAATAGATTAACTTGGCAATTTCTTTAGAAAGACTTAACATACCTCTGTGTTTTTTTATTGAGCTAAAGTCCTAGACATTTAGCTATAAATTAGTTCAGCAGTTAAGTATTGAATGTCTAACGCTAATTTTGGAACTAGGGGTAGTTGATAATAGAGTGGTACTTCATAGTACCAAACATTAGAATCATTAATGAGATCGCATTTAAAGAAAAAAATATTTCTTTTTATTTCAAAGAAATTTGAAAATTTAATAGAATTTAATGTTTGTTTTAAATGTATTTTGCATGAAAAAAGCAAAATAAGAAACACCAGCTAAAACTAATGAAGTGTAAAAGAGTAGCTAAAGTATTCAATCAATAATTTCTAACATATCGATAAAAAGCATCTAGACTTATTGCTATGTTACTTTAAATCTACAATATAAAAAATGAGAAATACTTTACTCCACTGCTTTTACTCTTGCAGATTAAATTGTAACAAGGGAACAATACTTTCTTAACATCCGCTGTGACAAATTAAGCATGTTGTATCTAGTAAGAGGAAAACAAAATGGTTTTACATTTAATAGAGTGATTAAAAATAGAGGTTATAAAGGAGTAAGTGCAGAGTACTATGTGTTTCCTGATGTTTTTGATCTGTGATAAAGTCAGTATTCTCCCTTGTAAGAGAAAATGTTCAAAATCACATGGCCCATGCATTTCGGACAGATTATTCAACCCCGTTGTCTTTGTGCACTTGTCTAATCAGCAGAACATCAGGAAGGCCACTTACTCGCAGGCACTCTCAGACTGAGCTGCTAAATGGGTTGGTCAGTTACACCAACAGGTGTTTCCCAGGACCTATATTAACACAGGGTAAAACATGATGCTGGTGGGCTACTTTGTGTTATACCTAAATTCATCCCCAAATGGGGACAGAATGTGTTAAAAGAGTGCAGCCATTATGAAAGACAAACAAGGAGTGTTTTATTTTTGCTGGTAAAACCAGATTTCAAGTGTTTTCCAAAAGGCACCCAGCGAAACCTGCAGAGCTGCTGTCCCAGCACTACCTTACCACGGTAAGAAGATGGATTTGTAGGCTGGGATTTGTGGGTCTGAGGAGTCCTGCCCCAAGCAGGGACAACTGAAAGATTTGGGGAGTCCACAGGATGAAATATATACAACAAGGTGGACCACCTAATTTGTCCTAGATGTCTGAGATTAGTAAGTTTATCCAGGCTCCTAGAGGAAAAAGTGAAAATAGAGTGTTTCTTGTGTTACAGGAGTTTTACTCATTTTATATTCATAAAAAGATGCTGGAGGCTTTAAGGAATGCCAAATAAGTTATGGGTAATTGAGGGGGAGAGAGAAATTCCCTGCTTGACTGGTTAATCTTCTCCAAAGTAAATAATTTGGTTTCATGGGATTCAAGACTCTGTCTCAAGTTTTCACTTTTGTAAAACTGAACTCAACTTACTCTAACATTACAGATCCTAAGCTTTCTCAATGTCATGAACAGCTGTGGAATAAAGCCAGTCATTTTTTGCACAGGATAAAAAACAAAGAATAAATATTGGCTTGGCTTCTTATCCTACTATTATTCCTGCCCCTGCGTCTTTATGCTCCCCATATCCATGTATTAGTTTCTAGAATAAGTGAGCCATTGAGACAGAGACCTGTCACTTGAAATAAATGTGAGGTATTTATAGAACCTGCTGCTTTTTAACATGTTGCCTAAGGCAACTAACTTGGTTATGAGTGTGAACTTTATTCAGGTATTTGACCTGTTTTCCCTGCTCCCAAATAATTTTGTGGCTATTAAATGACGGTAACATTATGTGAGCAAATGTGGTTCTTAAATATATTTATGAAATGAAGAAAATGTTGTTCCGGCAAAAGATAATACATGTATTTTACCCATTGGTTAAATTATCAAATTACCTTGGTGGGAAATCATACATCTGACAGTAATGTCCAAAATGGTAAGCTTTAGTCTCTGAAACCTGGTAAGCTATTATGTATTTCTGGGATCTGCTGTGATAGTTAATGTTTTAAATGCAAATCTGTGTTTAGCTGAACTCAGGCTTTTTGGCATCTTGTACTAGAATCTATGTACAATCTCAGTAAACTGATCAAACTAGGAAAGTATTTGGCTTACCAATGTGCCATTCATCTCTAAGCAGTAATGATTCAGATAGTTGTGTTGTATTGTTATAAATTAACTTCCTCAACCAAATGTAATATGCCCTGAGGACCCAAACTCCCATAAAAATGTTAAACTATCATTTATTTCTCCTGATATTTTATTTGAGAAAATAAGCTTTTCTAAATGCTTCTAAGAACATAAAAATATTAAAGAGGTTTCCCTTTGACACCTAGCCATTAGATTTATGAGTTTAAAATTTTTTTTAATGTTTATTTATTTTTGAGACAGAGACAGCATGAATGGGGGAGGGTCAGAGAGAGAGAGGGAGACACAGAATCTGAAACAGGCTCCAGGCTCTGAGCTGTCAGCACAGAGCCCGACGCGGGGCTTAAACTCACAAACCGGGAGATCATGACCTGAGCCGAAGTCGCTTAACCGACTGAGCCACCCAGGCGCCCCAGATTTATGAGTTTATAAAGCAAATACTTTTTGACTCAATTATGAATCAAGGGCTGTGACAGGTGAGTGGCTATGGAAACAAGTTAAAGCCTGATGAGACAGAAATCCTCTTTCCAAACATACAGCAGAATTGTAGAGGAACACTGACATTCAGGAATGAAATCTGAAAGCATCATAAGAACTTCATATTCTAAACCCCAAATATGGTTCCCCTTCATAATTGCATTTCTTCCTCATCAGGCACCAAGCTAGAGAGGAGCATTCTTGATATCTGCCTCTGCCTTGTTTGTGCTCTATGCTAAAATCTCCTTACCAGCCCTATGATTTCAAATTGCCAAATATTTCTTGAAATTGCCCTTTTCTACACATTCTATTGTCAGCGATTTATTCCTAGGTCACTATTAAACTATTTTTACATTTAACAAATCTAGACTTTGTGCTACTGTGCATCAATTCTGAGCCACTTATATGATGAAAAGAGAGGGAATGTGATCTATGGTAGCTTAGTTGTGGGACGTGGGTGTGTGTTAATATGCATAAAGAAACAATTATGTGTGGGGAAAATTTACATAATAGATGGAACACCTAAGAAGACAGATATGCCTAAAAGGTCCTTTATCTTGGATGCTTTCATCTTTTTTTTTCCCCCAATTATTTTATTCCTAGCTTAGATGCCCATCTCTCTGAAACGATCTCATTATGCCGTCTGTCTGGGCAAACTACCCATTCTCTGTTTTCTTAGTTTCTCTACTTTTCATTGCAGTTCTGCACATTACAATCTGACAGATTACTTATGTACCTGTCACTGTTTCCTGTCAAACTGTAAGTTACTTGAAGACAGGTACTATGCCTAGATTATTTCTTGAATTCCTAGGTGCTAAGAAAATATTATTTGAATGAGGTAGTACAACTTTTCTTGGGCATTGGATGGAAGGCTTCATTGAGGAAGTAAACTTGAGTTTAATAAATAGAGATATTTTAGGTAGGAAGGAGGGTACCAGCGGCAAAGTAAAAGCACATATGATGATATGGAACACTAGAGTGACATGATAGTGCATATGAACTCAGTAGTTGGGTGTGGCTGGAGCATAGTGTTTGGGGAAGGAGATGTGAGAGAGCAGGATAAGCATGCCAATAGGGACTAGAAAATCAGGTGTCTCATATATGCTGTAGAGAAATACAATTTTTTCCTACATGTTGAAGGTTCCAGACTCAGACTGCCTGCATTTGTTTTTTACTTACTACCTGTGTAATGTTGTGTAATTTGTTTACTTTTTAGATTCAGCTTCCTCATCTGCAAAATTGTGATTGTAAGGATCCTTTTGAGATTAAATGTATATCTATAAATGCTTAAAGTGAACCCATGCTAAGCAATCAATATAAACTTGCTAGCCTTATTGTCATGATTTTTGTTTATTAAGTACTTGAAAGCTGTGGGAAAATCTTACAGCAATTAAGTAACATAATAATTGCATTTTAGAAAGGTAACTATGTTATATAAAGGGAGAAAAACTGGAAAGGAAGAATATCAGAAGGGAAAAAAAGGTTTTTTTATGATAGGTTAAGTTTACTTCAACTTTATGTAGTTTAAATATTACATTTAATATAGATTATAGTTGGGGCGCCTGGGTGGCTCATTCAGTTCAGTGACTCACTTTGGCTCAGGTCATGATCTCACGGTTTGTGGGTGCAAGCCCTGTGTGGGGCTCTGTGCCAACAGCTCAGAGCCTGGATCTCACTTTGGATTCTGTGTTTCTCTCTCTCTCTACCCTTTGCCCATTCACACTTTCCCTCTCTCTCTCTCTCTCTCTCTCTCTCTCTCTCTCTCTCTCTCTCTCTTTCTCTCAAAATAAACATTAAAAAAACTGTTCTCAAAAACATTAAAATAGGTGAAATCTAAAAGCTAAACAATTTACTTTAAAAAAAATTTTAGTGTTTATTTATTTATTTTTAGAGAGAGCAAAAGAGCAAGTAGGGGAGGGGCTGGAAGAGAGGCAGAGAGAGAATCCCAAGCATTCTCCATAATGTGAGCACAGAGCCCGACTGTGGGGCTCCATCCATGAACTGGGAGATCATGACCCTAGCCAAAATTAAGAGTCAGACGCTTAACCCACTGAGCCACCCAGTACTAAACAATGTACTTCTAACCTGTGAAAAGTATTCAGGGATAGTGGTAATGATATGGAAAGAGGAATAAACACTACCCCTAAATTTTTGGGTTTATGGTTGTTACCATTCGTTAAAAAAGGAATTCGTTAA
The DNA here is from genome assembly GCF_027475565.1 of Acinonyx jubatus. NCBI lineage: Eukaryota > Metazoa > Chordata > Mammalia > Carnivora > Felidae > Acinonyx > Acinonyx jubatus. Next base: position 126,915,989 of record NC_069382.1, on the reverse strand, counting down.
GGTGAAAGGTAACATTCATTATTGAAATGTTGCTATCCGTTAAGAAGAAAACACATTGTAGGAAAAATGAAAGGAATTCCTTTATTTATTAATTTATTTTTTAAAAAATTGAACTGAAACGGTGCTTGGGTGGCTCAGTTGGTTAAGTGTCTGACTTCGGCTCAGGTCATGATCTCATGGTTTGTGAGTTTGAGCCCCATGTCAGGCTCTGTGCTGACAGCTCAGAGCCTGGAGCCTGCTTCAGATTCTGTGTCTCCCTCTCTCTCTACCCCTCCCCTGCTCATTCTCTGACTCTCTCTCTCTCTAAAAATAATAAAACATTAACATTTTTTTAAGTAAATAAAAAATACAAAACTGAGCTGTAGGTAACTCTGGACAACTATTTAGAGATATCTGGTAGATGGTTATATGGTACTAAAGCAATGCTGACCAGAGTTTTGGTCCTCAAAGAAAGGGGTTTGTACCAAAAAGTAAATGACCAGATTGAATCCTTCATCAAGTAAATTTTACTACCAAAAAAAAAAAAAAAAGTCAGCTGATCTGAACTCTGTTCAGTGCTCACAGATCAAAAGAATGATTCAAGGACCACTCTTTGCAAAGCACTAGTCCAGAGCCTAAGAGAAATCTCTGAATTCTAGATGTTGATTTAGAAGTATAAATTATGTTAGTATTAGATAAAATGTTGGGAGTATCAGCACCATACTAAGAGAAATCACAAGATATGAAAACAAGAAACACCTAATTTTTAAGATGTGGCATAGAGGTACATGAAAAAGGAATACTCATAGACCATGAACAAAAATTCCATAAACGATTAAAGAAAAAATAGGGAATTTTCAAAGGGATGAAGTATCAGCTCACAGAGTGAGCTGTTAATGCATGACCTAATAATTAACTTACTTTTAAGGAAGATGCTGGATTTTGTAAGCTAAAATATTAACTCTGTGGTTCAGAGATGAGTATGTAATCTAGATTAAAGTAAAGATAGCTTTATTGGCTTTATGTGCCAAATTTCCTTAGTAGAAGGAAAAACACTGGTAAGTGAGAGGAAATTTTAAGAAGTTCCTGTGAATAATGCCTATCAAATACTTTGGTTTTTGCCCCATTTTTCTGCTGTCTGCAGAGGTACTTGGTTGTCTAACCACTAAGCATCTCTGGAGGGGTTCACAGAACTGTTGCTTCTTGTTCATTAGCATCTTGCCCCCAAGTTCTGATCTGCTCAGTCAGTAAACACTTACTTGTTCATCAGCTTTCAAATCCAACATTTTTTTGATCTCTTATTGGTTGTGCTATTTCTCCAGTTCTGTTTTCCTTTGTAGCCTTATCTTTGTTTCTCTTAATGTTTTAGTGGAGTCTTAGGAGGGTGCAAATACAGACATGTGTTAACACCCTTCACTTGCCTGGAAGTCCAAAGTAGTCACATATGCGGTCAACATGTACCCATACTGAAAAAGCAATCGGTCCTTTTTTCAGTGATGCCATTCTTCTCCCTTTCCTCTTAACTCCTAATTCTTTGTTTCTGTTTTAAGCATATTTTCAATATTTTCCCATTTTATAAAGTAAATGGATAGAACTTATAGATCTGAAAAAAACATTTCCTTGCTTCTCTTTATCTGATTCTCATTGGTACGATTTGATTTCCTGCCTTGAGCAAGACACTCATTTAAGCCTCTCACTTTTTTTTTTTTTTACACATCATGGTAGGACTACAGTTCTGTTTCTCTAGAACTTAAATATGCAACTACGATCACTTACTGCCTCTGCAATTTGCTTCAACCTTTAAAAGCTGAGTTTCTGACATAAAAGACTACTTATTGTTTTCTCTTTTTCATACTAAACAAATTAATCTTTCAGCTTTTTTCTTAAACCTTTTCTTCTAGTTCCATAAATCATTTTGTTGATTTTACTAGTTTTTATGTCTCTATCTTTAAAACGTAAGTAGTATTGAGTACTGAAGTTAAGTACTTCTGAACTAAAAGTTCAGAAGAGTTCAGATTTAGAATCACATTTATTTTCAATTGTGTCTTTTAAAAACTAAAATGAAATTACGTAGTAGTCTTTTATGGAATTTAATTTTTCTTTCCATTGCTTTCTCATCCATTCTTCTTTGCCATGTCCTGTAGACTACCTAATATATCTGTATGTTATCGATTTATTATCTACGACACATCATTTTTGAGTATTTACCCTTAAAACAGCAAGTGATTCATTTATATTAATGTCAAATAGGAATAAATATGGCCATACCCATTAGTAGTAACTAAAAATGTTTACAGTGTGCTAGTCTCTGGAACCCTACTTATAGTATCTTTATGTTGCCATTCTGAAACTGTAACTGCGAGTCATATGCCTAATACAATTTTTATAATAATCATCGATATTGCATACTCAAATATTTAGAAAAAATAAAGTATCAGCTGCATCTGAAATGCATATTTTGAATCTATTTCAAAATTCAGCTATATAGTATTTAATTTCAAAATAAGTCTAGAGCTGTATTTTTCCACCCCCCTTGAATTGGTCATTTGCCCTCTTTGATGCTTACTTAAAAAAGGAAGAAGTGGTACACAACTAAGTGATACAGATTGTCCACTCCTCTAAAAATATCAGATCATTCAGTTAGATATAGTTATGGACCACACCCTTTCAAAAGACAAAAACTATTTACAGTTACTTAAAGTCATAATTACAACTGATTGTTTTACTCTGAGATAAACAAAGGAAAAGGGAAAAGATGGAGAAAAGTAATAGAGAGTGATTATTAAGATCCAAACACCGTGCTAGCTTTTTTATGTATCTTATCTCCTTTAATACACATGCCTATCCATATGGATACTGATTTGTATTTTTTCTATTCAATTGTTAAAGATATTAAAAATTGTAATACTAATAAAATCAAATAATATTTATTGAATACCTAATAGTGTTTAATGATCTAAATGATATATGTATGTTCTAAGATATATGAATTCTCATCCCTACAACCAATCTATAAGAGGTAGGTGGACTTATTGGCATAGATAAAAATAAGAAAATCCAAATCAGAGATGCTTAGTAACTAGAACAAATTAAGAAATTGAGGAAGCCCAGTAACTGGGTCCTCTTACTCTTGAGCTCACACCACTGCCGCTATACCATATTGTTTTCTCACATTCTGGTTAATTTATCTCATTTCTTTATACGCAGTTTGGTATTTTTATTAAGAGCCATTTTGAGAACTGTGTCAGTATTTTGTCTGCTTTTATAAAGTTGCCAACTGTTTTATCCATCATCATTGGGACTGATCTTTTTGTGAGTGGACAGATCCACAAATCTACTCTAATAATAATATTGTTGGCAGTAACAGTAGTAGTAGTTAGAGTGTATAAGGTAAGGATATGTCATTTGCATGGTTTTAAATACATCTTACAGATGTTAGTATTTTTTTCCTGGTATATAAATAAATGACTTTAAATTTATAGTTACCTCTCTGTTTCAAAAATAAATAAACATTAAAAAATTAAAAAAAAAAAGGGGGGGCGATGCCTGGGTGGCTCAGTTGGTTGAGCGTCCACCTTCAGCTCAGGTCGTGATCTCACGGTCCATGGGTTCGAGCCCCACGTCAGGCTCTGTGCTGACCGCTCAGAGCCTGGAGCCTGCTTCGGATTCTGTGTCTCCCTCTCTCTGCTGCTCCCCCGTTCATACTCTGTCTCTCTCTGTCTCAAAAATACATAAACATTAAAAAAAATAAAAAAAATAAATTTATAGTTACAATGATAACATCTTCATCATTGTGCACCATTCTGTATAAATAAAATATTCTGCTTGTATTAGGTTGTTATCCATGTTTCAATTCATTTGACCTAAGTAGATAAAATCTGAGCCATGACACAGAATAACATGCATTTCCTAATCCTGAAATTTTTTATTCATGGTGTTGTTATCCACAGAATTATTAATGAAAAAAACAGCCTTTGTTTATTCAAATATTCTCACAATATGGCACTTCAAAGATATCTTTTATTTTATACTCACATTTCATAACTAATGTTGCAAAGCAGACATTTCTCACTGTATGTGTTATTTATTGATGCTTAAAGGTTCAATGAATTATTCAGCCCCTTTACCCTTCTTGCTTTGCTGCACACCTATTGAGTTTTCAGAGCAGTTTCATATCAATAAATTTGTTCTTGCTTTGCAGCTCCAATTTCATGCTTGGCCTTTTCTAAGCGACATACAAGAAAAATAAATAACCAGAAGGAATAAAATATGTATACAAATTGCTTTAAAGAACTTGATATCCAAATCATTGAAGCTCCCAAGGGTTTAAAAATTAAGACATGAAAGCAAGACTTCAGAAACAGGTTACATACAAATGTAATTGGCAAAAAAGCCTTGTCTTGTTAACATGCAATCTGTGGAGACTGGCATATGTTCATAGGCATGTTGTATCCAGAATTGAAAAGCACGCTTGACAAGTAAGTCCCTGCGAGTTCAAGGACTCACTTCCACTTTGTATGTCATATTGTCACTTGTACATAGTGAGGTAGACAACAAAAGAATGAATAGGTACTCTGATCAGAATGAACGGACAAGTCTAATAAAATGGTATTGTGTGGTACGAAGTAAAGAACCACAATAGTTCTGGTTCCTGAACTAAAAAGGAACTGAAAACACTCCTCTTAATACTTTCAAGTAGTTGGCTGTCCAGTATGGAAAATTTAATTTCATTATTCAGAAAATGAAATCATGTTCTTTTCAGCTTAAAGAATAAACTGATTTGAATATGAGGGAGGCCATTTGTGCCTTTCTAACAAACAGATATGTCAAAGTCCATAAGTAGAAATTTGCTCGGTTTTCAACTGAGATTCTTTTTAAAATTAATGAGAAAATATATTTTCCCTATAGGGGTGCCTAGGTGGCTCAGCCTTTTGAGCATCCAACTCTTGATTTTCGCTCAGGTCATGATCCTAGAGATGTGGGATCAAGCCCCATGTCAAATTCCATGCTTCTGACTTTCTCTTTCTCCCTGTGCCTCCCTCCTCTGCTTCTGCTGTCTTTCTCTCTCTCTAAAATGAATGAATGAAAAATATATTCTCTTTTATTGTATTTTAGATTCATTGATGACAGCATCTATCCCTTCTTTTTTTGTTGTTATTGTTTTTGTTTTTTTGTTTTTGTTTTGTTTACTGTTTTTCAACATTTGGACTGAATCCCCCTTCTATTATAATAGAAAGGATTTGGGATGCCTGGGTGGCTCAGTCAGTTAAGCGTCCTGACTCTTGGTTTTGGCTCAGGTCATGATCTCACGGTTTGTGAGTTCAAGCCCCACTTTGTGCTCTGCATTGACTGTGTGGAGACTGCTTGGGATTCTCTCTCTCTGTCCCTCTTTCTCTCTGCCTCCCCCCCTCCCCCCCCCCACACACACTCTCTCTCTTTCTTAAATGAATAAACTTTAAAAGAGAAAATGGTGGAGATAAAAACTTTTTAATCTTTAGGATAACTTTACCTAAATACAATCTAATTTAGCCATTCAACAATTACTACCTGCAAATAGGTCGTCTAAGATGAAAGAAGGAACAAGATATTTCTTAAGTTCTTTGCAGTAGGTCTTTCAAAATATCTAATTTAATGCTCACAATACCTTCATAAGATTGATATTATCATCTCCAGTTTTCACATAAAGAAATTACATGTTCTGGTTTGTGTTCTCTCAGAAGCTATCCCTGAGACAGATGTGAGTTCAAGTAGTTTATTTGGGAGACAATCTCAGGAAATGCCAGGAGGAGAGTGTGGGAATCAATGAGTAAGGAAAGATAGTAGTAGAGTGCGTTTGTAAGTAATTGGAATTCAATCCTACTGAGGAACTTTGGACATAGCGTATAGAGCATGCTTCAGAGTAATCCCATCTGGGGTCGAAGAGCCGGGGGATTTATCCACTCCTTGTTTCTCACTCGTCCACCACTGTTTGAGGGCTGTTCCTCCAGCATTTCTAGCCTGCCCAGCACAGAAGCAGATGGTGCTCCAGGCCAGAAAGAAAAGTGCTCAGGACAATACGCAATAGTACTTCCGTAGCTCAGCGGTGAATGGATAGGTCAGCCCAGCTTCATCTGCATTAAGGAAAGAATTGTTAAATAAAGCTGTCTGTTTAAAATCAGATGGCAACATTGACAACAGAACATCAAACCAAGTGGAAAACAAACAAAAAGTAAATTCTTTTCTCCTTCTCATTCTTCTGACAAATTTTAAAAACCTTTCCAGCTTTTAGAGAGACACATTTTCAAATGTGTTTCTATCTGTGAAAAGAAGAAAATATAATTTTAAAACACCTTTCATGTAATAGTGCAATTCAACATACTTCCATTAGAATAAATTATATAACAAGCATCTATTGAATATGGAATCTCATGAGGGGAGATAGAATTGTGTCTCCATATTTTGGCTTTTTTGTCATGACTTACTTGGCTATAGGCAAATATGTTTCATTACATGTTGAATTGTGTTCAACTTAAAAAAAGATCTTTACCCCCCCCCCTTTTTTTTTTTGGTACTGAATCCTTAGACTTGCTACCTAAGAAACGTTTAAGGTAAATTTCTTCTTAAATTTGATTTGCCTGCAATCTAAAGTAGGCATTCATAGCCATCTATCTAAATATTTTCTCTTTTGTTCCTGTTCTTTGCTCCTAGGGCATTCAATAATTTTCATAGCCTGTCTCTAGATCCTTTATAATTTCTATCTGCCTTCCATCTATGAAGAACAGATTGTGTAACATTCAGATAGAAATAGCAGAGAGTGTTTCTTTTTAATTTTTTTTAATGTTTATTTATTTTTGAGAGAGAGAGAGAGACAGAGCGTGACTGGGGGAGGGGCAGAGAGAGGGAGAAACACAGAATCCGAAGCAGCTCCAGGCTCTGAGCTGTCAGCACAGAGCCTGACACGGGGCACGAACTCACAAACTGTGAGATTGTGACCTGAGCCCAAGTCGGGCACTTAACCGACTGAGCCACCCAGGCGCCCACTAATTCTTTTTTTTAATGTTTGTTATTTTTGAGAGAGAGAATGTGAGCAGGGAAAGGGCAGAGAGAGAGCAGGGGCCGGGGGAGGAGAGACAGAGGATCTGAAGTGGGCTCTTATAGTGGTGAGTGCAATATGGGGCTGGAACTCACAAACCGTAAGATCATGACCTGAGCCGAAGCCAGATGCTCAAATAACTGAGCCACCCAGGCGCCCCAACAGAGAGTGCTTTATATCACAGTGGCAGGATGGTATGGCAGTTAGGGTAGCATTTATATAAACTACCTGATGTTTTTGAAGGTATTGCTTTAAGAATTCTGATTAGACATAATGACTTTTAGAGGAGTAAACCAAGCATGGTCCTCTCCTGCAGTAGTGGTAATGGGTGCCCTCAAATGAGAGCTGGATGGTCACAGCTCACATACGTGGTGCCTTTTCCTGGCACCTTATTTACTTCGGGGAGAACAATTTCCATCCATGTATTTCACACTGCATTTCAACAAAGCAGTCACCTGGAACAAAAACAAATGCTCTTCACTTGGCCCTTCTCTGGATTTGTGTGAATACACTCAAATGCAGTGGCTACGACCAAAAAAAATCATCTATGACAGTAGACCTTTTTTCCAGGCTCAATAAAGATTAAACAGTCATCCTAATGAACTTTTCATTGGGAACAATTAAATGGTTCATCTTTGATGCAGACATTTATTTGAATGATTTTAATTACCATTTAACATGCCCTCACGTTGTCCAACTTATTTGTCTTAATACCTTTTAACCTCGATTTACATAATTTTTGCTGTTCTATTTTCTTCCATTCATTGTAGGTCATTAATGAGATTTAATTTACACTGACATTTCCAATGAGACCTATTTTTATATTCTTTTTCCAGATTGAGATGTTTCTATGGTTTTCCAAATTTTTTTAAGCCAATAATGTTCCCTTCGCATCTCCTCCATATGTTCTACTTAAAAAGACGTTTAAAAGTCATTTCCAAAATCTTTATTCCAGTTACAAATACAACATTTTATGCTTCCCATGTAATACTATTTATGCTTTCAAAATTTTATAACAACCTGAAGTATAGTGTGATCAATGAATATTATTCCCAGCTAAAATATTTAGTAATTTGTTTTCCTTAATACTCATATAAATATAACTCTATTATATATTCTCCAGATGCCTGAAAAATGATGAGCACATTAACAATAAAATCCTTTCCTTTGAAAATTTTTCTTAGCCTTACCAGAATTACTCCATTAATATGACTGAGGAAAGGATAAAATATAGCAAATACCTTACGATTTTTATCCATCGTTCTATTGTGTGTGTTTTTTAACTTGAAATTTATCAGCATCTCCTATTTCCAAAAAGTTACCTAGTCAAACACTTTATAGGAAATCTTACTATTATTCCTACTGGATAATTAGATTAAATTTTGAAAGAAGACATTTTCAGTTCCAGTTCTTATATTCAACCTCAGAATTTCCCCCATTTAAAACATTAAATACTTTCTACCATTTTCACCATGAATGCAATAACTTGAAGAGCAGTGTGAACTGACAAGGGAATAGAGAATGAAATTTACTCACATCATTGTTTGATCTTCCATAAAATTTTTTTAAAGGCCATTTTTATGTTCCCTGCCTCAAAACACTTGAATGAACTTTATGAAAAATATACTGGGCATTTTTGCTTTTATTTTTTGGTTACTTGAGTCTTTTGCAAGATGAAGCACCTATTCTGCAAAAGAAGTTTCTCAGATAGCAAGTGCCCAACCATACCAACGATAATAACTAGTTTCTTTTGGAAAAAAATAAATATTCTCTAACTTATTTTATTAAGGCAGATGAAATAAAAGAATTAGAGGGAATAAAGGCAGCAGGAATATAGAATTTTTATAGTTACCTTCATGTAATTTATCTTGTTTCTTCCCATAGACTGATCAAGAAAATATCAATTTGTTAATTATCCTGATCTATTTTAATATAGCTTTTTTCTAAATCTTTTATAGGCATATATCTAACAGATATGATTTAAGATAATCACTAAATAAAATCAGTACCACTGTATTTATTTGGAAAATAGTGTACATTCAGAAGTTAAGGTTTTAATGATCTTAGTAATAATATACTAAGTAGAATATTATTTGTGTATGAAGTCCCTTAATCGTAAGCTGAAATGATTACAGTTATGTGGAGTTAATTATCCATTGTCAGTTTGAAGATTTGTAAAAGTTACATAATTTACATAATTCTGGATTTTGCTGTAATACAGATCTGTGTAACTGAATCACCAATCATTTCCTTTCTGGCACTTTGAAATTTCTTAAAATATTCTTTTTATAATATTTTGTTGTGGAAGAGTACTAGCTGCATCTAGAGAAGAGAGGCCTGGATGTTTGTAATCCTGGCTCTCATTCCAATTAGTTTAAGTCCATTGATGTGGCTGGTTTGGATGCATCCTTAAGCCATTTCCACATCTAGAAATTTTTGATAAGAAATTTCTTTCTCCAGAACCTGCAGTGCAGCCTAATTCTTGTATGTAATATGATATACCTAACCTTCTCCACCTGGACTTCAGGAATCTGATACCACCTTAATAAACCTATCTTAAACTTTTACAAAATTTTTATTTTATGGTCTATAATATTATTCACCATAGTTGCTATGCTGTACATTACATTGTCATGACTTATTTAGGTTATAACTGGAAGTTTGTACTTCTGGAACCCCTTCACCTGTTTCATTCACTCTCCAAACATCTTCCCCAGTAGCACATCATTCTGTTCCCTGTATCTATGATATTGGGTTTATTTTCTTTTCCGTATTCCATATATGAGTAAAATCATATGGTATTTGTCTTTCTCTGACTTACTTCCCTTAGCATAATTCCCACAAAGTTCATCCAATTTGTCACAAATGGCAATATTTCATTACGTTTTTATGCCTGAATATTATGTCAGTGTGTGTGTGTGTGTGTGTGTGTGTGTATGTATCTTCTTTATTCATTCATTCGTCAGTGGAGACAGGTTGTTTCCATATATTGACTGTTAGAAATAATGCTATGATAAACAAGGGAGTGTGTATATCTTTTTGAATTAGTATTTTCTTTTTCTTGGTATGTATGTATATATGTATGTATGTATGTATATATGTATTTCACACACACAAGTAGGGGAGAAGCAAAGAGAGAGATGGGGAGAAAGAATCCCAAGCAAGTTCTGTGCTCTAGGCACAGAGCCTGATGCAGGGATCAATCCCACAAACTGTGAGATCATGACCTGAGTCAAAAGCAAGAGTTGGATTCTTAACCAACTGAACCACCCAGCCACCCCTCATTTTCTTTGAAAAATTATATAGAAGTAGAGTTGCTGTGTTATACAGTAATTCTATTTTTAGTTTTTTGAAGAACTACTGTTTTTCCATAGTAATGGCACCAAATTACATTCCCATCAACACTGGACAAAGGTCCCATTTTCTCCACATCGTCAACAACACTTGTTATTTGTTTTCTTTTTGATAATCGCCTTTCTGACAGGTATGAGATTACATCTCATCGTGGTTTTGATTTACATTCCCCTGATGATTAATGATGTTGAACATATTTTCATGTGTCTCTTGGCCATCTGTAGGTCGTCTTTGGAAAAATGTCTACTCAGATCCTCTGCCCATTTTTTAATCAAATTGTTTTTTATTGGTATTGTTATTGAGCTGTATGTGTTATTTCTATATTTTGGACATTAATCCCTTATTAGATATATGATTTGCAAATATTTTCTCCCATTGGTGCCCTTGCCTTTGGAGTCAGATCCAAAAAAGTAGTCCAAAGACCCAATAGTACAATAGTGCAAAGTACTTTGTACCAATAGTACAAAGACCAATGTATCGATGCTTACTGACAATGTTCTCTTCCAGGAGTTTTATGGTTTCAGGTCTTACATTCAAGTCTTTAATCCATTTGAGTAAATTACCATGTACAATATAAAAGTAGTCAAGTTTTGTTCTTTTGCATGTATCTGTCCAGTCTTCCCAACACCATTTATTGAAGAAACCATCCTTTCCCCATTGTATATTGTCTCCTGTGTTGTAAATTAATTGACTATGTATGTGTGGGTATAATTTGGGTTTCTCTATTCTGTTCCATTGATATATGTGTCTGTTTTTATGCCAATATCATACTGTTTTGATTACTGTGACTTTGTGTAATAGTTTGAAATCTGGGAGCATGATGGCTCTAGATTTGTTCCTCCTTCTCAAGATTTCTTTGCCAATCTTTGAGGTCTTAGGTTTTTCCATACAACCAAAATTTGTTCTATACAAATTCTAGGATTGTTTGTTCTATTTTGGTGAAAAAAAAATGTCATTGCAATTCGGATAGAGATTACATTGAATCTCTGTATTACTTTGGGCTGTATGAACATTTTAACAACATCCTTCCAATCCATGAGCATGGAATATCTTTCTATTTCTTTGTGTCTTCTTCAGTGTTTTTCACCAGTGATTACAATTTTCAGTGTGTAAGTATTTCATCTCCCTGGTTAAATTTACTGTTAGGGATTTTAGTCTTTTTGATGTGATTGTGAATGAGGATTTTCTTAATTTCTCTTTCTGATAGTATGTTGTTAGTGTATAGAAATACAACTAATTTTTTATATTGATTTTGTACCCTGCCACTTTACTGTATTTATTTATTCTAACAGGTTTTTTTTTGGTGATATCATTAAGGTTTTCTAGATATAAAATTATGTTATTTGCAAATAGTTACAGTTTTATTTCTTCCTTTCGAATGTAGGTGACTCATTTCTTTTTCTTGACTAATTGTTCTGGCAAAAATTTCCTATACTGTGTAGAAAAAAATTGAGGAGGGTGGGGATCCTTGTCTGATTCCTTATTTTAGAGGAAAAGCTTTCAGCTTTTTACAGTTGAATATGATGTTGGCTGTGGGCTTGTCATATATGGCCAATATTATGTGGAGGTACATTCTCTCTCTAAACCACTTTGTTAAGAGTTTTAATTATAAATGGATGATCAATTTTGTTAAATGCCTTTTTTGCATCTAGTGTGATGATCCTACTATATTTATCCTTAACTTTATTAACATGGCATATCATATTCTTTGATTTGTGGATGTTGAATTAAACTTATATCCCTGGAATAAATCCCACTAGATCATGGTGTATGATCCTTTTAATGTATTATTGAATTTAGTTGGCCAATATTTTGTTGAGGATTTGCACATCTATGTTTATCAGTGATCCTGGCCTGTAATTTCCTTTTCTTGCAATGTCCTTGTCTGATTTGGTATCGGGGCAATGCTGGCTTTGTAAAACGAGTTTGGAAGTCTTTCTTCCTCCTCAGTTTTTTGGAAGATTTTGAAAAGGGTAGATATTAAATCATGAATGTTTGATAGAATTCACCAATGAAGCTGTCTGGTCCTGGATTTTTGTTTGCTGGGAGGTTTTTTTGTTTTTTGTTTTTTGTTTTTTTGATTACTGATTCAGTCTTTTCACTAGGAATTGGTCTATTCATGTTTTCTATTTATTCCTGGATCAATCTTAAAAGATTGTATTATTCAAGGAATTTATCTATTTATTTCTTCTAGGCTGTCCCATTTCTTAATGTATGATTGCCAAAAGTGGTCTCTTATAATCTTTTGTATTTTTGTGGTGTTAATTCTAAGTTCAAGTTCTATTTCTGGTTTATTGAGCTTTCTTTCTTTTTTTTTTTTTCTTGGTGAGTATACCCAAGTTTTGTCAATTTTATTTTTTTCAAAGAACTAGCTTTTAGTTTCACTGGTCATATCTGTTGTCTTCTCCTATTTCATTTATTTCTGCTTTGATCTTTATTATTCCCTTCCTCTACTAACTTTGGCCTTCATATGTTACTCTTTTTCTAGTCTCTTTAGGTGCAAAGTTATATTGTTTATTTGTGATTATTCTTGTTTCTTGAGGCAAACCTGCATTAGCATGAAATTCCCCCTTAAAGGTGCTTTTGCTGCATCCCATAGATTTTGGTATGCCGTATTTACATTTTTTATTCATCTGTGTGTTATTTAAAATTTTTTCCTTGATTTCTTCATTGACCCAACAGTTGTTCAGTAGCATGTTTACTCTTCACATATTTTTGAGTTTTCTAGTTTTCTTCTTATAACTGACTTCTAGTTTCATACCAGTGTGGTTAGAAAGGATGCTTGACATGATTTCAGCCTTCTTAAATTTGTTGAGACTTGTTTTGTGGACTAACATGTGATCTATCATGAAGAATGTTGTGTGTATGTGAAGAATGTGTATTCTGCTGCCTTGGGTTGGAATGTTCTGTATATATCTTTTAAGTCCATCTGGTCTAATGTGTCATTTAAGGTCAATATTCCCTCATTGATTTTCTGTCTGGAAGATCTGCCAATGGATTTAAGTGGGTAGTAAAGCCCCTACTATTCCTGTTTTGCTGTCAGTTTCTCCTTTTAGGTCTGTTAATATTTGCTTTATATGTTTAGGTGTTTCTACGTTGGGTTCATATATACTGACAAATGTTACATGTTCTTATTGGATTGACCCCTTTATCATTATGTAATGCCATTCTGTGTCTTTTATTAATCTTTGTTTTCAATTATATTTTGTCTGATATGAGTGTAGCTACAGCAATTTTCTTTTCCCTTTACATTTGCATGGAATATCTATTTCCATTTCAGTCTATGTGTGTTCTTACTTTTGAAGTAAGTCTCTGGTCAGCAGAATGTTGATGAATCTTGTTTTCTTATCCATTCAGTCACTCTGTGTCTGTTCTTTGGTTAATTTGGTACATTTTTATTTAATTATTGATAGGTATGTATTTGTTACAATTTTGTTAATTGTTTTCTGGCTATTTTTGTAGTTCCTCTCTGTTTCTTTCTTCTTTTCTTGCTCTCTTCCCTTGTGGTTTGATAACCTTCTTTAATGTTATGTTTAGATTCTTTTCTTAACCGTATATTTTACTCCCTCCCCTCCACATTTTGTTTTGATGTCACATTTTATATATACTGTATTTTATTTTATGTATACCACAATGAATTGTTATAGTTTTAATTTTATTACTATTTTTTCTTTTAACCTTTATACAAGCTTCATAAATTATTTATCCACTACCTTTAGTATATATTTACTTTTACCAGTGAGATTTTTACTTTTGTATATTTTCTTGTTATTAATTAGTGCCACTTTCAGCTTAAAGAAGTTCCATTAACATTTCTTATAAGGTCAGTTTAATGGTGATGAACTCCTTTAGTTTTTACTTGTCTGGAGAACTATCTCTACTTCGATTCTGAATGATAGTCTTGCCAAATAGAGTATTCTTGATTGTAGTGTTGTTGATGTTTTCTTATATTCTTTCACTTGGAACATATTCCTCTGTTTCCTCATTTTGCCTGACTGTGTGTTTCTTCCTGCATATTAAGTGAAACAGCCACCTCTCTTGGTCTTCAAGGAGTGGCCTAGTATAGGTATGGAACCGTATTATTCAACTTTGCCCTAGCTCTCGGTTGTTTCTCAAACTTTTGTATTATCTAAGCAGCCTGATTTATTCTTGATAGGTCCCTGTTGTTGAAGGTGTGCTAAGACCTATTAGTGTTCTTAGTAGGGGGTGTGTGTGAGGGTTTCATTTACCTCCTAGATTTAGGTTGACTGGAAGCTAGCATCTTTTAAAGTATGCAAATATATACAATCCTATGATTCTGCACCTGTAAACCCTACCAATCTCCAGACCAGGTGATCTGGAGGTATCCTGTGAATGGCAGTTGCAAAAACTGGGGCTTCAGACAAGTATCTAAGTTCCTTTCTGGGAAGTATCATCAAGCATCAAAGACGGTATCTCCTTGCTCACTTTCCATGAGAATGCCTTCCAGTCCTCTAGATGGGTGGCAGACCTGAATCCTGCCTCTAACTCTGAAGCTCCAGGACCAGTAAATGTGCCTTTTCTCAGGAAGACTGGCAGTGTGTTTCAGTCTGCTATCTGTGTAGTAGTACCCTGACAGTGGTAGCCTGCCAAGAACTGTCTTTCTGATTGTTACAGCTTTGTGTAGCCCACAAACTCATGCCCCCTTGGCCATCAGGGCTGGGGAATCCAGGGCTACCCACTGTGTGAACTGTATGCATTCACCATCTCTAGCAGAACAGTTGGAAAGCATAGGTGAAGGACATGCTCTCTGGCTTCAATAAGACAGCAGGAAAATGCCTTGCTTGTGTGCACCTGCCAGCTTCATCAGTGCAATGGAAAAGTGCCTTGTTTGTGTGTGCAAATTGTGGGAGAATTCCATGACTGATGGCACTCGCTGGTGTCAGCCATGGAGTGGGGGTGTATTGCAACAATTCGAGTTCACTGGCTTTAGCAAGGGAGCAGGGGAATGCCATGACCAGTTGCACTTATTAGCCCCAAAGATCTGGGGAGTACCACAGCCACTTGCCTCTGCCAGCCTTAGCAAGGTAGTGGGAGAGTGCCATGTTTGCACAAGCCTATATGAGCATGGTAGAGGGAGTGTGCAAACATGGTATTTTCTAGTACCTCCGTATCTGAAGAGAGTCAACTGTCTCCTACCCCTCCAGCAGATGCTTTAAGATTAGCAAATGAATCTTCTTCACATATAGTCTAAACACTTTTTAAACTGCAGCTTTTGTGCTGGGTTCATGGGTGAGTGAGACCATACTGAAACCCTTTAAAAAGGGGGTCCCTTGGACATAAATCCTTTTTCTAAGCCAGACATTTTGAGGGCTCATCTCTCTGGTACAGGTCTTAAGGATTGGGTGTCTGGTACTGGGCGCAAACTCCCTATTCATCTAGGAAAAACTCTGAATTATGAGATTCCTCCCCTTCTGTGCATTACCATGCTGGGAGTCAGGTTTGGGCAAGAGTGTATCTCTGCCTCTTCTATCTGTCTCAGTGTGGTCCTTTTATCCTTCGATGTAGAGGAGCAGTTCACTTAGTTTTTTTTTTCCAGAATGAATTGTTCTGTATGTACATTTGATGTGTCCATAAGAGGAGGGAACTTCAAGATAGTCCTATGCTGCCATCTTGGACTGCCATCCAGAGCTTTTTAGTCACTAATTTCCTACATGTATTTTTTTGCTCTACACTAGTGAGTTATTTTAGTATCCTCTTTCCCACATTCTGTGACTTCATTTATGCACAATTACATACTGAATATATCTTATATGTACATTTATTTCAGTACCAAAAATATATTTATTTGTGATTTTTTCTCTCTCATTATGTGAGTCTTTTGAGAGATTGAAAATGATGGTTTTTATATGTTTTTATATTCTCTCATGAAGAAAATCAGAGCAATTGCTGCCATAAAAATGTTTTTGAATGAATGTGGAAGCCAGGAATTTTACCTCCATGATCTTTGCCCTTGGATATTATATCTGCAAATATTTTGTTATATAGCAAAAGGGATGTTGCAGATAGAATTTCATTGCTAATCAGCTGACCTTAAAATAAGGATATTATCATGGGTTATCCATATTAACTGATGTAATCTCTTGGGCCCTTAACAGCAGATAAGAAAAATCAAAGAGACAGCAGGAAGTCAGATGGGAAGGCAGGGGAACTGAGGCATGGGAAGCACTTGACACAGATGGTTTTGAAGATAAAGGGGACCAGGATCTGAGGAATTCTGACAGACTGGAACCTGAAAACTATTCCTGGTAGTGTCCAGTGAGAAAATGGGACCTTAGTCGCATAATTGCATAGAACTCAGTATTGACAACCCATGTATGCATGGAAGTATATTCTCCCCCAGAGCCTCCAGGAAACAAAGTAGCCTTCCCCCCACATTGATTTCAGCATGGAGAGATACATTTCTGACATTCAGAATAGTGAGATAATATATTTGTATTGTTTTAAACTGAGTGTGTGGTAAGCTGTAATATTAGCAATAGAAAATTGGAGAGTGTGATGCTAAGTGAAATTAGCCATACAGAGAAAGACAGATACCATATGTTTTCACTCTTACGCGGATCCTGAGAAACTTAACAGAAACCCATGGGGGAGGGGAAGGAAAAAAAAAGAGGTTAGAGTGGGAGAGAGCCAAAGCATAAGAGACTATTGAAAATTGAGAACAAACTGAGAGTTGATGGGGGGTGGGAGGGAGGGGAGGGGAGGTGATGGGTATTGAAGAGGGCATCTTTTGGGATGAGCACTGGGTGTTGTATGGAAACCAATTAGACAATAAATTTCATATATTTAAAAAAAAAGAAAATTAACTCAGTGATTAATGCTTATATGTTTGAATATTTTTTCTTCTACCTTTGCCTTTACATTGGACATTATTTCTTTTCCTTCACATGTCCATATTTATCCTTGTGGTCTCATCTTAGTCATACCATACCCTAGGAATCTTGATGTTTCCACCTTGAATTGATCATTTTTTTCCCTCTGATTTCTGTAATGCTATACCACACTGCTATCGTATTTTGTGTTGCCTAACTGCCTAATTGTAAGTTATATTTAATCATACTGTTATATACTATTGAATAATAATTTTGTGCACATATAGTTTGTATCCCATACGTATTTTCAATCATAGCTTTAGGAGGATAGTGGTGGTGCTTATGAAATCTTCATTGACTAGTTCTTTTCTTTAATTTTCAAAATATTTGTAATAAAGCGATTATTAAATGCTTTAAACAAGAAGACTTCCAGGGCCTCCTGGGTGGCTCAGTCAGTTAAGCATCTGACCCTGGCTGAGGTCATGATCTTGTGGTTTTTGAGTTCTGGCCCCACATTGGACTCTGTGCTGACAGCTCAGAGCCTGGAGCCTACTTCAGATTCTGTATCTCCCTCTCTTTGTGTCCCATCCCCACTTGCACATGCGCTCTTTCTCTCTCTTTCTCTCTCTCTCTCTCTCTCTCTCTCTCTCTCTCTCTCTCTCTCTCTCTCTCAAAAATAAACACACACACACAAACAAAACAAAACAAAACCTCCAGCATTTTGAAACAGATTTTGTAGGTAAAAAGATGCAGTAAGGGAGAAGGATCCCTCACATTACCTTTAGGACATCCAGTAAACTACCAAAAGGAAGCCAAGCATATAATATCAAAACATATGACCTTTGTAGGGCAGTAGGTCTAGTTCAAGTGGTGTGAAAGTAGAGCAGCTAGTGTTAGCAATGGGTAAATAATTTATATAGGACCAAGATGCAGTTAGAAAGACTGAAGATTTTTGGAAATGGTATAATGTCAACCCTTTAAGATACAAGATTTTCAAATAAAGATGTATTTGTGGTTGTGGCTACTAAAAATTCACTGAAAATTAGGATAATTTTCTACCTTATATTTTTATATTAGAAAACTAATGTTTTAACATAGAGTAATAATACGCATGCTCTTTTTAATTCTACTGGGAAAAAAAAAAACACGTTGAAGCATCTTACTGATTTACCTAAAAATATACCAAAGTAGTTCTAGTTGATGATGGAGAAACAATGTAGGCATTGTTAAGAACTAAAGTTCATTTAGCAAAAATAGGTAAAGTTACCCACAACATTTTTCTTATGTAAAGAGAAGATTGGAAGCTAATCCCTTCCATATAGTTTATGCAGCCAAGGAACTTATGTTATAGACAGTGCCACAAATACTGCCGACAGCTTCTAGAATTGAAAGCAGTTCCTTGCATTTTCTTCTGAATAGCTTCTTCCTATTTACTTATCTTACCAGCATTTTAAAAATATAAATTCTAGCCTACAAAAAAACTCTCCATCTGTTTCTAAAGATGTTCTAAGAAAACAAAATAAAATATATCCACATCAACCAACCAGTGTTCACGGAGTCCCTATTTTGAGCATGGTTCATGTTATAGGAGAGAACAGGCAGAGAGCCCATATACAAGGGTATTGATGTGGTCTTGTCTCCAGAAAGCCTGGAATGTAGCTACAGATGCAGGAAACAGAAAATAATGGTAAAGGGTATATGATATTATACTAATAGGTGCTAAATATTTTATTTTTAAATTATTTTTAATGTTTATTTATTTTTGAGAGAGAGAGAGAGAGACAGACAGACAGAACACGAGCATGAGAGGGGTAGAGGCAGAGAGGGAGACACAGAATCTGAAACAGACTCCAGGCTCTGAGCTGTCAGCACAGAGCCTGATGCAGGGATCCAACTCGGGAATGGTGAGATCATGACCTGAGCCAAAGTCGGATGCTCAACCGACTGAGCCACTTAGGCGCCCCAATAGGTGCTAAATATTTTAATGCAAACTATCCTATGTGCTCTTCAAGAATGAGGACTGTCATTCATCTTTAAATTCCCCATCTTAGGTACTCAGTAAATGTTTGTTCAAAGAAAAAATAAATGAGAACAGAATGTGTGCAAAGGGGGACTAGAATATTCTGTGAGGGCTTCATGAACTGAGATCTTAAAGCCTAGGGATAAGAAGAAACCGGGTTAGTTTCTGGAATGTCCTCCCACAGTTTGCCCCTCCTATCCTTCTTCAGTATCTAGGTCAACAGTCATCTCAGCTCTGTGCATCCATTTTGTTACTTCCCCCATAAAATTATCCACACCGTCCTCACTGTTTTACAACCACTCTAGCAATTTCATGTTTATCAACATTTCTTGCTGAATGCACTTGGGAAGTTTTTTAAGGACCTCAATGTTCTCATTAATAGCATAGTGGTCATTTCTATCTCATAAGATTATTGTATTGCATGAATTTTTATGTCTAAGGTACTTAGAACAGTGTCTGGCACATAGTGATTCTTGACAATTGTTAGCTTCTATTATAATGATATTTTATTTTTGAAGGGCTGATATGAAATCCAAATTCACTAAGTAAAATATGCCTTATTTTCACAGAAATAAATATAATATGTTGTATAATAAAAACAATTAAAAACTATCCATGAATTTGATTATGCAGAAAAAGAAAATATTTTATTTAAAAATAAAATAAATTTACCACAGGAACTAACAAGTCCTTTTGGGGGGGGTTATTTTTACACTTGTATGATTGTGTTTGAATTTTCATATCATAGTTCTTATTTATCAGCATCAGCTTTTAGTATTATTTATATCTATTAAATGCCTTAATATCAAATTAATTTTACTTAGTAAGACATGTATGTTTTAAAATATGCCTATTTAAAGAAAACTACTCTCTGCATATATGAAGCATATGAAACCAATTTATAGATTATAAATTTAAGATATTAATATTATTATGAATATATCTTAAGTTGTAAACACTGGAAAAGATTGTGTGCATTTCAACTATCTTAGGAGTAAGAAGACAGTTTTCATGTTTTCATTATAGTCATGATGAACAGTATATTGAGTCATGAAAGGTTAAGAAACTTCACAAGGAAGTTTTACATAGAAATATTCAAAACAATTTTTAAAACTTACACTCTAGTTTATTTAATGGTAATTGTAATTTGAAATCTAAAATATATGTAATTTTTAAAAAGCATCTTTAATTGAATCCCATATGTCAGTTTGTTGATTTCTGATTTCCAATTTGTGTGTGTACATATGTGTATGATTATTTTGGATACTGTATAGTCTTAAGAAAATTTGAAAGGTAAAAGAGATTTCAAATTTATATTTAAATAATAGAATGCTTACTCTGTGCTAGGTATTAAATATTTTACATTTATCAAATACTATGAGCCAGGCACTCTTATTATAGGTGATTTTAGATAACTCATTTAAACCCCATTGCAACTCTATGAATAAATACTTTTGATATCACTATTTTCTGGGCAAGGAACTGGGGCACAGCACAGTTAAGTAACATCAGATAATAATAATGGATTAATAGTAATAGAATTCTAGTAACTAGTTCCAGAGTCCAGACTCTTACCTACTGTGCTAACCATCTTCACCAAAATAGAAAATCCATAAGAAAGACTAAAGCTTAATACTGCTTTTCTGTAAATGCTCAAGTAACAACAAAAACAACAATGACACACATTATTTAATAAATTTACACTTTAAAATAGCACTTTTCAGATGGAAAAGATTTATTTCTCCAAGTAATAAGTAAAAAGTGAAGAAAATTTCCACATGACCCATTCTGCTGTTGTATTCTGAAAAGTATTAGACACTTTCTCAATGTGTGATTCACCTGGTATGTAATATTGTGTAATACATATTTTTTTCAAAAGCATACATCTGAATATTCTTATATTTAATAGGGAGTATAAACCCAAATCTAATGGGATTCTGTTCCATGAAGTGCAAATCTGTATGATCTTGAATTAGTTCCTCAGACATTTTCAGACTCAATTTTCCTATCTGCAATATTACCCCATTATACTGAATAAGTTCCAACCTGATTTTGGAAGATTAGTTCAGGCTATGCAATGCAGGCAGCACAGAATAGTAGAGAAAAAAATGCAGACTTTGCAGGCAGAGGGCCAGATTCTGACTTCTGTTTTGATGCATAACACTGAAGTCACAGATTTTTTGAATATCACTTTCTATCACCATAAAATGGAGATGAAAATACCCTACTTAACAAAATTGTCGTAAGCATTAATTAACTAGTGGGTATTCAATAAAAGTTAACTATTTTCCTTGTGAAAATTATATGATTATTTACTGTAAATCTTATTTTTGACTATATACCATTGTTCATTACAAGGAGAACTTAATTTAAATAACTAACATGGAATTTCAGAGGACTTGGTGAGACTTAAATGGTTTTGTTAGTATCTTTTCAATCTTCTTGATTAAATGTATTTGTGCATAAATACAAATACCATGCTTAGTCAGGAATATCATTTTCATTGAGCTCCTAATACCCTTAACATCCCGACTGCCCTGTAAGTGATTCACATTTTGGAAGGGTGGAAAGATGGCTCTACACTCATTTCCAGCCCAACTTGAATTTCTCTGTTTCATTATTTTCAAACAAAATTGGATTTGGTGATATTTGACACCTGATAAGATTTTGTTTATTCTGCTGTAAAGGAAGGCTAATAAAGTAGATTTCCGTGGGGTTTATAGTCTTGGTTATAGCATTTTAGAGCTACATAAAATTGCACATCCATCCACTTATAATACTCTTTCTTTATGGCTTTTCATAAACAATACTGCTTTGTGTTTGGTATTGGAATTTGAGTATCTAAAGTATTATTTTATATATTGTCCATTTCTATAATGAAATAGAGTAAAATGCAGTGGTCTAGACTCTTTTGTGAGTCTTTATGGATAACATTTTTTTCTATAATTACAAAAATGCAGTGGACTAGTAAACAAATTTGAGTTCTTATAATGTGGCTAATGTGGATATCTTGCTATTGGAAAATTAAGCCTCTTAAAATTGGTGTCTTTTACTGCCTTTGTCCATTCAGGTTGCTATAATAAAATGCCATAGACTTGGTTGCTTATTAACAACAGATATTTATTTCTCATGGCTCTGAAGCCTGGGAAATCCAATAGATATGTAGATTTTAAATTTCACTTGACATGGACAAATCTTCCTCTGTAAGGTTTATAACAATTCACTCTTTACTAGCAATGTATGAGAGTGACTACTTCCCATGTCCTCATCAAACTTTTGAACTTTTATAATAATCTAAGTAAAAAAGTTGTATCTATATAGGTTTATTTGCACTTCCCTAGTAATAAGTTGAGCTCATTTCATAATGTTAAAAGCAACCTATACTTTACTTTTTTTGTGAACTAATCCTTTCTTTTTTTCCTGCTGGGTTTTGGTATTTTATTGTTGATTTTAGAAGATTTACATACTGGGGACATTAGCCATTTTTTTTTTTTGTAATATAAATTAGTTACTCCCTAGTTTTAAAAATGCTGATTGTGGTCTTAATTTCATTTTTATGTTATATAAAAATCACTCTTCATTTTGGAAAGGCTTGTCCCACCCTGAGGATATGGAAATAAAGAGATATGAATTAAGGCTCTACTCTTTACAGAGTATTTATGCTTACTATTATCATTATAATTAGTCCCTGCCCACAGATTATTAAAGAAAAGGTAATCAGTGTGCAAATTACTAAGAAACACTAGCTGAGTAGAATAGTGGTATGATAAATGCATAAGCCACATTAATTCATTTACTTTATCGATTATAATGATATCAATTACTAATTATAATTTTCTTAGTTATATGAATGAATATTTGCTTAATACATCTTCACTACCATACCTCCACTAAGCTTCATGAGATGTAGAAAGTATATCTAATTTACCATGTTATCCCCAGAGTCTAGCTCAGAGTCTGGAAAATTGTAGACACTTAAACATCTATTTATTGAATAATGAATAAATGTTCATCACAGCACCTAACGTTGTAAACTTAGTCTAGCTGGATATACATATGTGTAAACAAGTAATCAAAGAAGTGTGTTCTGAGTGTTAACCTGAATGGGAAAAAGTCATTAAGCCTTGATGGGAAAGAAGTTCTTGACCTTGTTTGGTTAGAGGATGATTTCTGATTACGAACTGAGTACAAAATCTTGAACTGTGGTTCTTCAGTTGCGTAAAATATTAAGAACTAAAAGTCATAGCAGAAAAAGGTAAACAAAAGAGCAGTAATGGTGTGTTTGGACAACTACAATGTTTTTTCTGCTTTTGTTTTTTTAAATGGCTGGTATTTAAGTTGTAGGAGAAGTTGAGACAGGATTACTTAATCCTGGTGAGGAATTCGGAGGAAGATATCATGGAATATGTTAGGTTTCTGATCAAGATACTGAAAAATTGCATAGTACTTCAATAGACAGAAAATCAATGAAAGGATCTAGGGCTAAAAGAAAACTATATTCAAAGTTACAGAGAAGCCATAAAATTACTTGATGATTTTTAGGAAACTGATACCAATTAGAGTAGCTAAAGCATAATTAAAGCAATAGGGGTAAAAACAAATCAGATAACATGTGACTTAGCCTTAAAAATAAGGTGATCTAAGGGGCACCTGGGTTGCTCAGTTGGACTGAGTGTCACACTCTTGGTTTCAGCTTAAGTTATGATCTTACAGTTCGTGAGGTCGAGCCCTGCATTGAGCTGGCAGTGGGAGACTGCTTGGGATTCTCTCTCTCTTTATCTCTGCCTCCCCCCTGCTGGCACATGCTCTCCCTTTCAAAATAAATAAATAAACTTAAAAAAAATAAGTAAAAGGATCTAAGCTTACCAATCCAGTCTCTTGTTCAGGGAGAAAGATTTTTTTTTAATTTCTTTTCTACTCTTAAATATAATCATAAGCAAGAAGATCCATAACTTTCCATAACTGGCATAGAGATTGATGGCAGATTTCTGTTTTATCCATTTTATTCATGTTTTAAATATAAGTTCTCAATGGCAGTTATTTTACAGGATTTAATGGGAACTTAGTGTTCTGACTGAATCTGAATTTGTCACGGCATTTTTCTGTGATACAAATGGCAAAGGGCTTTCTTTAGAACCTATCCTCTTAGATCAAGAGCCACTTCTAGATTCTCCATGGTTCAGGGTCCTGGTGAGAGGCAGAGTCCAACCATGATGCCATCAGGTATTTATATGAGAGTTTATGTACTTTATATTTTTAGTTTGAGATTTAGAGCATTTTGCAAAACAGAGTTCCTTCCTTTTTAAAAAAAAATAATGTTTTATCATTTATTTTTGAGAGAGAGAGACAGAGTGTGAACAGGAGGGGGGCGGCGGGCAGAGAGAAGGAGACACAGAATCCAAAGCAGGCTCCAGGCTCCGAGCTGTCAGCACAGAGCCGGACATGGCGCTTAACTCACAAGATGTGAGATCATGACTTGAACCGAAGTCAGTTAACCAACTGAGGCAGCCACGTACCCTGAGTTTCTGCCTAATGTGACAATGAAGGTTTTTGTCTCTGTTCCGTGTTGTTCAATGAGTTTACCTGCTGGCCTACAAGAACAATATTTGTTTTTTGGTGGCAGAAGTTGAGCATTTTGTTATTAAGTGACAACACTCTTTTAACACTCCTCATGCTGTTCAGTTGTATGACAAAAGTATCTTAAACATGTAGGAAATCCAAAGTTAAACTTCCTTTAAATATTCGAAAGTACACTGCTTCTTTTATTTTTCATCTTCTAAGAGTTAGAAGAAGATTGTTAGGAAAGATTTCAGTACCAACTGATGCTTATTAATGCATTAAATAACCTTAAAATATATGTATTTACATATGCATCCTATATATTTTTAAAAACTTGTGATGAGCAGTCAAGAAATATTTATGCTAAAAATTTTAGTGAAATGCAATGAAGAAAGATAAAATATTGACACTCTTTACATATGATTTGAAATATCTCACCTAGTTATTCATGTAACCAGACTTAACTTTCAGCTGGAGTGCATAGTTTTAACTTCAGCCTATAATTTGATTTAATCTTACTTTTACTTGACTGAAAACATTACATTGTAAAAAAAAAAAAAAAAAAAGGAAGAAAACCAAAAAAAAGCAAACAAAAAAAACCCTGACTTTGTGTTACTATAATTGAAATACAACTTCATAAGTGAAAGAGAAAAAAATATACCAAAGTAGTAGGAGAAATTTCCATATTAACCGTATTTGAGCAATAGTCCTTTTGCTGGCCTCTCTAGTCTTGGCCCCTCCAATCAACTTTCATCACTGACGGCACAATAATTATGATACCACTTCACTTATGATAGTTAGGCTTCTTGTTCTCTAACAATGAAAATCATTAACATTATGTAAAAGACCCAGCGTGTTCTGAACCCCAAATTATCTCACTGGTCTTATTTCATTTCATCCTCCTTTGTACTTCATGTATTCTAGGCATATTGAGTTTATTTCATTTTCTCAAAACAGCATTCTCATTTGGTAGGACTTAAATTAATTGAGATAATGTATGTAAATCACTTAAAACAATGCATGCTATATAGCAAGATTTCAATAAATGTATGTAAATCACTTAAAACAGTGCATGGTATATAGCAAGATTTTAATAAGTGAACTATCATTTACATATTCTCAATAACGTAAGAAGGAAGGAGCAAGAATAATTTTAAGACTAAGGTCAAGTCCCACCTTCCCCAGAAATCTTCTCTTATCACTTTTAGCACCTATGGGAGTTAATTATTTTGGAGGTAGTAGAAAGTATGAAAGAGTTGATGACCTCAAATTGGGATATTTTGAGGGTCTTCTGCTTTAAGATATAAAAATAGAAATGTTATATAGGCAGCTGCATACATTTACCAAATACATAAAGATGTCAGTGCTAATAATTCTGTAGAGTGGTAAATAAAAAATACTTTTAAAAGTTTAAATTATTTACGTAAGATCAAACTATTAGTGACAAAGGGGACCGAAATCCTGTTTTGGTATCCTGCTCAGGGCTATTTCTGCTACACCAGCTGTCTTGCAATAGTTAAAACATGAGTGGAGTTCAGGTAGGCCAATAGACAGGAAGGTGGCCACATGTGAACCCAAACTGGGGAAAAAAGTCAAAGCCACAGAGATGGCCTAGTCTGAGAAAGATCAGGACAGCTGGGAAAAGTGCAATGTTTCAGACATCCAGAAAATCCAAAAATGTATGCTTGAAAATTTCAAAAAGCCACCATGATAAATCCAGGTGGAAAATACCTGGTGCCTAGTGACTTCCTGCTGCGGGCCTAGTGAGGCCCTTTCCCCACGCAAGTGATCTTCCTGGCATTTGCACATGGGATGTGAATGAAGTCCTGCTGGGCTTTATCATATTTGCCTGCTGAATCAGGTTGGCACCCATGTATTATCAAAGGCCTGGATATTATCTTCATTCCCTCTTACAGTATGTGTTAGGATCTAAAGACACTAAAGAGGCTGTGCTTGCAGTTCTCACCTTTGCTTTGAAATCATGATTCAGACTTCGGTAGAGACAGGAAGAAATAAGGAATAAATGTCTGATTATGTTAACTGGTTCAACACTAAAATTTGTATTTTTGGTCAATTTCTAAAGATAACAGAAAAATGGATCATGAAGTTCGTTCTCATTATGGCAGGAAGATGTCTGTTCTGAATATGGTTTATGAGACCATGAAGGGATTTAAACTCTTATAGATTGAAGCATGTACAAATAAATACTATGGAGAAGAAATGATGTTATAAAATAAAAATAAATAAATAAAATGAGAGAGTTACCCTATAATTTTTATCTAGTTAATTACAGGTCAAAGCATCTCTTATGATAAACAGACTTCTAGATCATTAATGCTTGCAATAATATTAGTAATAAATTTAAGAAGCATAGAAGTATGTAATTCCTTTTAGATGAGAATATTGAGTTTTTAGTTATACTTGATTAGATAGCTATCCCATTATATAGAAATTTAACAATTCAGAATAATTTGTTTCTCTAAGTATCCAAAGATGTATAGACCGAAATTGTCCCTAGTTATTAATAATAAATAGAAGAATAGCCTTAGTGAGCCTGAAACCTCCTTACTGGAACTATGTGCCCTGGCTTTGAAATGGGTTTCTCAGGAAAGAAAACAAAAGATGAGAGTTGTCTGTCATATATTTTCCCTCATTCAATATTTCATCTTTTTTTTTTTTGCAATTAATGTATACACTTAAAATGCAGGCATTATGGAAAGGTTAGCTTTATTGACAGAGTGTGATCGCTTATAGTTAAATATTTCCCTCAGTCTTAGAGTGGCATCTGTTCTGTTACTAGTTAAAAATGAAAACTGAAGAACACGTGAAAATCTGAATTTGCAGCAATGTAAACAGAAGCTTGGTAGCCACCTAAGACGAGTAGCATAAGCTAAATAATTTAATTGTTCAATAGAGCAAACTCTTCAGTATGAACCTAGAATGGCGTATTTCATACAAATGTTCTGGAATATGTAAGTAACATCTAATGATAAGCCACAGTAAAGCAAAGTGAGACAACATTTATGAGCAAACTGAGAACAAGTCTCTTAAGTGCTGATTCTCTCTCTCTCTCTTTCTTTTCTTGAGCTCATGGACCACTGGGAGTAAAATGTCAATGATGGAGAAATATTGTTTATAATTTTTTGTCCTTGCTTGTCCTCATCAGTAATATTTCTCAATCCAACTGTGAGGCTAATAACTAAAAATCAGTGGCCTTCTTCACACAGAGGTGAAGCTATTACTTCACTCTATGTGTTATGCTCCTGGATATGGTTTGGCATCAACTTAAGTATTCTAGGAAAGAAGATGTGTTGTTAAAAGCAAAGAGAAATTACAAATTTGTTTCCCTTTATGCCATGAAAATGAACATAAGTCATTTAAAACTATTTTTTTTTCCTGATATGCTTCATATTTTAGGGGGCCTTTCTGCCCCTGAAATCACTTATAGAAGAAAACAATCTCCTGTCTGCTTCAACACAGAATAATTCCACTAGGTCTTTCCTGCCTTTTACCGTGCGATGCCCTACCTTTCAAGATTTTTTAAATAGAGTTGAGATTTTAAGAACTTTCATCTATTTTTTAATAATTTTTTCATGTAACAGTATTGCTATCAGTTTTCACCTGTATTTTGCAACAGTTTTGTTCTAGGAGAAAAAAGGAAAGTGAGATTATTGTCCAACATGATGAGTATAGTAATTCCTTTCTTCCCCCGAGTATCGTTATCCCTTTCCTTTTCTTTCCCATCCAATAGTAAAGGTATTTTCTCAAATACAGACGGGACTGCTGTGGGAGCCACAAAGAATGAGAGAAATGTTGAGGCTAGAGATGATACATTTTGAGTTTTATGAAAATGTGAAGGTCAAATATTGGTGTACTCATTCCCTCCCTCATTTCCTATGTCATCAATTTGTATCTATAATCCTTCAGTTTACCTCTCATTGAGTACATATTATCCTAAAATTTGCAAAGATACCTTCTATTAATGGAAAATTGGCCTAAGTTGAAGAAAAATAAAGCACAGTGATATAGTAACACTTTAGTGTCTTTAATTGCATATTCCTTCAAAAATATGTTGTTTGCTTGTCTTTATATAATATGTGTAATTTTCCACATCTGCATCCTACATTGTGATAAAAGATTTAGAATAGAACTGATTCTTAATACTGATAGTTATTTAAAAATTACTATTATTATTCTTTTTGAAGTGGGCAGAATGTGTATCCTGCATAGGAAAAAATAAATGCATAATTAATGTACAGTTTTAATAAGTGCAAATAATTCATTTGACCTTGTTACCTTTTTGCACTGCTTTTCTATTATTTTAATCCTTAGTGATTAAAGTATAAAGGTCTGCTTTATTGTTTATTTCTTTGTTTTTGTTTTTTTGTGGGGAAGGATAATTCAATGGCTTCTCTTGCCTCAGATTTTTTGTCAGTTGAAAAATTGACTTCGGTAGACGAAGTCACATTAAGCCATAGCCAAAAGCAAGACCATTGCTGAAGACATGTTGATTGTAATTAAGCAAAAGCTTATCTCTAGACATCTTGAATTACCAAGTTTTATAGATAGTGCAAGTTATCCATTTACATCTCAGAAGATCTACATCTTGTCAGTGTATTTTATAAATACTATATCATTTTCATATTATAAGTGTTATGCATATTCATTATAGAAACCTTAGAAAATATAGGAACTTTTAAAAAGACATTTTAAAAAAAACTCATAGTGCCCAGTCAATAATACATAACAGCTAATAAGATTCTGGTATTTTCCTTTTAATTCTTTGTGTAGTGTGTGTGTGGGGGGGGGTGGGTGGGTGGGTGTGTGTATTTGTATGTTCTCATGTGTATCCTAAACATATATAATGTATAATATGAATATATAATGCATTAAATAGTGCTGTAGCTTGCCACTTGATATTATATTTTAAATATTTTCGTATTTTGAAAAGTGACAACATACTTTTATATTTATCAGCGATAGTTGAATAAGTTTTTTGTTGTTATATATTTAGGGTTATTTAAAATTTGAAGTTATTCTATCAGAAGCAGGAATTCATTCTGAAATACTTCTGCAAATCTATAGAATTTCTTCTTGAATTCAGGTTCTCTTATTTCTTGATTCAGTTCAATTAAAACTGTGCTTGGAGACTGCCTGGTACATGGAGTCAAAGGCTCCCTCCCCTAAGTTTAGGAGGGCAGGACTGACTGGTTGGTGTGCCTTTAGCATGGGACATGTGCTTTCAACCAATGTCTGACATGTGGCATCAGGCACTTTCTCATCTCTTCCAGTCTGGTGTTCATTTTCTTGAATTCAGTTATATTAAACCTGCTAGGAATATCTCTCGAGGTTACAAAAGAGAAAACAGAGTGTTAAGAAGCCCAAGAGTTTTTAAGGCTACATATAATATTGTAGTGCCAGAGATTGTTTGCTTCGTATCATAGAACATAGTGTTTTCTCCTTTTGCTCTCTCTGACTCTCTGCTTTCCTTCTGTCAGTGACTAGTGTTCCTTGTCATTTGCTCCTGGCCCTGCCATTCTTTATAGTTTTGGGTCTGCTGCTTATTATCTTACCCCAAACTGCCTATTTCTCCTCTATTCCTTATCTTGATTGGTGGTTCAAATGTCTCCCTCCTGTGTAGCTGCTCCTAGCACACAATAAATCACTTCCTCTTTCACATGCCTATATTACTTCTGTTATAGCCATGTTGTTGAAAGCAACAATGTGTAGGTCTGTACTGAAATTTAAATTTACTGACAAATAAGCACAGAGAAAAGGATTTTTCATAAACCTCAATCAATTAAAAGGTAAAATATTTTACTTAAAGTGTATGCTTTCCTTTTATGCTTTTATTGATGTTATCATACCATTTACTTTATACAATGATGATGTTAGAAGGCAAGTTGACAACAGTAACTTTTCATTAAATTTTGTCTTTTTAATGGAAATTGTATTTACTTGTAAAATTTAAAGTCTAGAAATTTCAGTGACATAGCACTTATAGTCAGTTATGCTTATTCATTTACATACGTGTATCCATGTTTTTTATTCTTACTATCTAATATAGAGAGCCCCATAAAAAGGTTTCACTGAGTAGTTATTATAAGAGCTTTATTTTTAGATGTACATATGAATTTATTAAATTACTTTTTGTGTAAGATATGACTAGTGTAAGGTAGCAAACTTGTGGAGAGACAAGATGCTACTTTATAAGTCAACGATTTACATGAAGATAAAAGCAAAAATTGGAGTGTTTTCTACCTTTTGGTGCAAATTAATGTTTCTTATTAATGCTGTAACTTTATTTTCAGCATTAGCAACTAATATTATTTTTTGTCTCTTATAATTTTCAAATATTATACTCCCTCTAGACTTTCCTATTCATTTCTAAATAAGTCAAGTTTGATTCTGTAACTCTAGGGAATTTCATTCGGTAAAACATCAAACTGCTGAGTTAAACCATCAAATTAACTGAAATTAAATAAAACAATAGCTTAAAACTCACTTATCAAGAACAACTAATTTAGGATGATTTGTTTTACCTATAGGTGTTCTAAATTAACTCTAACTCACGTGATGTATGATCTTAGATAGAGTTCCTTATTTTGAGTGTCAAAATAGTCTTCACTATTTTTATATGATTTTCATATATTCCCATACAGACAATTGAAGAGCTTTGAAGTATTTTGTGTTTTCGAGTAATAATGAAAATGATGGTGATGATAATGTGATGATGATGACGACGACAAAAAGCATTAGTAATTTCAACATTTATTATGTACTAGGCACAATATTTAGTGCTTCATTCACTCACTCATTCATTTAACAAATATTTATGAGGTGCCTACTATATGTCAAGAACCTGAGAATATAGTAGTTCAAAAAATGGATAAAGTTACTGCCCTTGTGAAGCTTGCATTCCAGTGAGCAAAGACAGACAACAAAGAAAATAAAACTGAATGTATAGAACTTCAGGCAGTAATAAAAGCTATGAAAAAAAAAAAAACTAGAAGAGAAAATAAGAGAACTAGAGTAGTGATGGATGGGTGGGATAGGGATGGTCTACTATTTTACATTAGGAAGAGCTCACTAATAATGTGACATATAGAAACTTGTAGGATGGGAGGGAGTGGGCTATTTAGATATCTGAGTATAAAGTGTTCCAAAAAAAAAAAGAAGAAAAAATACAAAGCCCTTGAAAAGACAGCATGCTTTGATTTATAAATCCTTATTCCTAATGCTGAGAGATAGAGTCATACACTCAGCAAAGATTCTGTCTTACTAATTCCAAGGCTTAAATACATTATATGTTTCTATATTTCCTATTATTGAATCTACGTGTTCAGTATTTTATTTATATTTTAAACGTTATTCTTGTCTGCAGCTACTTTCAGCAAAGAATGAGTCACTCCTTCCTCTATGCCTCTGGAGCAGATAGAGTAATATTTTTCAAGGCATTTGTCCACTAATGCCTAATGACCAATGATGAAGTATATGTTGAGAAAAAAAATGGCAAAAGTAGTAGCAATTTAGAATCCCAGGTTTACATCTAATTTTGAAATTAAAAATTTCAAATATGAAATTCAGATCGGGTTGGAACTAGGTTCCAATTGGAACTGTGTTGGAACTAGGTACTGTAAAGAGCAAGTGATATGGTAAAACACAGCATCTCAGTAGCTGGGGGATGTTTAATATTTTTATTCAGGATGGGTCACTATACTGTTCAAGGGGAGAAGTGTCTTACTTCCTAGTCCTACTGGGGAGAAACTGTTCCTATCAAAGAGGTCTTTTATTTCCTACTCATTCATAAAATAAGATGGATTTCTCAGAAAGCTTTGTTTAAAAATGCAGAACTGAAGCATCACTCATTCATGACAAAAAATATCAGATCACATAGAAAATTATTTAATCACATATCTGTTGATAAAGCCTTAGGAAAGACTTCTGTTTATTGGTCATGATGGAGTAACAGGGATCAAATTTATGCTGTTGCTTGAACCAACTAAACTTTTGTAGAAAATATGTAAAACAGTAGCTTTCAAACATTAGACAACAAGCTGTACAGCATAGTGGTCTCTGAGGAGAAACAAATGAGGATAACCTTACAGTTGCCCAGCTTTTGGTCTGCAGTTTCAGGCTGAAGTGCAGAGAGAAGGAACACAAGCAGTAGGAGGTCAGTGGGAGCCCTACATTAATGATATGGAGTATTTGGAGAAGCTGAGGTGGCCTGGATTGAGAAGGCAGTGCACCTGAGAGGGGAGAACTATAGGAGAGGGCTCAGAGGTCTGCAGAGGTTCCCCTCCAGTCTCCAACCCAGTACTGATCAGAGCATTTCTGTGAGGAAACTACTCAAAATCAGGAAAAGGAATAGGTGGAATGACTCTTAGAACTCACACAGGGATAGGAATAATTTACATTTCCAAAAGCTAGCTCCTCATGCCTGGGGTAACAGGCAGAAGGATATGGCCAGAGTAAGAGAGCTAAATTAGATTAAAGGCTGTGGTGGTCCTGACTGACAAACTTAAAAGCAAATCAAAAGGAATGTCACATTATTTCCAGGTATCTTCATTGCAAACCATAATAAATATCAAAATATTTAAGGGATTGCTCCTTTAAAAAATGTGATGTTTCACAACATTTCATTAAAAAATTACGAGGCATGCAAGGAAGCAGGAAACCAGGACCCATAATAAGGAGAAAAATAAATCAATATAAACATATCCAGAAATGACATGGATAATGGAATAATAGAAAAGAACATTAAAACAATCACATATTCTCCAAATAATCAAGGAGGTGGAGGAAAACATGAGTATGCTGAGAAATATGAAACATATAAAATAGACCCAATTTGAATTTCTAGAGATGAAAAATTCAGTGCTTGAGATTAAAAAAAAAAAATGGATAGGCTTAATAGCAGATAAGACACTACAGATGAAAAGATTATAGAACTTGAAGATAAAACTTCAGTAGTAAGAACTTCACCTGAAGTACAAAAACAGAGTTCTAGATTTGTATTAAGTATTAATAATAAGTACTAACAAGAAGTGGATATTTCTGATTAGCCTGAGTGGGGTGACCCACTGTAGTCCAAAAGAGTCTGGACTGGAGCCGTAACAATTTCTTAGTTGAGTTCCTTAAGGCTTTGTCATCATGTCATTAGTAAGAATTTGCATCAGAATACTCTCTATATGCTATGATGTATACATAATTAATATCTAGATGTCATTATGGAGTGTATGCTTAGATATTCTCAACAAATCCTGGAAAGTAACTTCTATGGCAAAAGTCCCAAAATGGTGATCCATAAAGGGCAACACACAGGTAGCTTGTCATATGCTTGCTCAAAGTTAAATTTGAATGCCTTCAGGTAGTGCATGTCTTCTTCCTGTTGGCATAGATTCCAAAATACCTAGCCTCTAAGATAATTTGAATTGCGACTCCCTTTTGGGAGGGTGTTTTACAAGTTTTCCTGAACTGCCTGAACTCCACATGACTACAGAAGACAAAGGCAAAGGACAGGCACCCATTGCCTTTTATGTAAATTTGTCTTAATAAAGCTAATTTGTATTGGGCATGCTGCACATTACCTGTACAGTACCAGAAATACTAAAAAAAAAATATTTGTACAGCTGTTCGTGGGCAAAGCACATCTGTCAAACATATCTTTTTTTTTAATTTAACTTTATTTTTTATTTTTTTTAAATTTACATCCAAATTAGTATATAGTGAAGCAATGATTTCAGGAGTAGATTCCTTAATGCCCCCTACCCATTTAGCCCATCCCCCCTCCCAAAACCCCTCCAGCAACCCTCAGTTTGTTCTCCATATTTATGAGTCTCTTTTGTTTTGTCCCCCTCACTGTTTTTATATTATTTTTGTTTCCCTTCCATTATGTTCATCTGTTTTGTCTCTTAAAGTCCTCATATGAGTGAAGTCATATGATTCTTGTCTTTCTCTAATTTCACTCAGCATAATACCCTTCAGTTCCATGCACGTAGTTGCAAATGGCAAGATTTCATTCTTTTTGATTTCTGAGTAATACTCCATTGTATATATATACCACTTTTTTATCCATTCATATCTTTTTTTTTAACATTTATTTATTTTTGAGAGACAGAGACAGAGCACAAGTGGGGGGGGGGGGCAGAGAGAGAAGGAGACACAAAATCCGAAGCAGGCTCCAGGCTCTGAGCTGTCAGCACAGAGCCTGACCCAGGGCTCAAACACACAAACCGTGAGATCATGACCTGAGCTCAAGTCAGACGCTCAACCAAGTCACCCAGGCGCCCCAATCTGTCAGACCTATCTAAACATATATCTTTGTTTCTTCATTTCCAGAAATGGTATGACCCTAATGATAACAAAAACAGGGCAAATTATTGCACATTGTCTTCCACACTGTGCTGAGGTACTAAGGAAGCTAAACCTAGAGAAAAAAAAATGCAAACTTCTTGAAACAACTGTATAAACTCCTTCATTTGCAGTTATAGCAGGTTCAGTGTTTGACCTGTAAAGCAAATAAAGACTGGAGACCTCCCTTTCTTCTTGACAAGCACTGTTGAGCTCTTCCTTGCAGTTCAAACTGAAGAGCATTCCTATTAAGATTTTTTTCTAGCTCATTTTCTTACAAATGAAGGTTCTTCCTTACTTTGTCTTTAGTTATGGAAAATAAGATCACTAACTTCCTGCTGATCACTGCTACTGAATGAAGCAAAGATTTAATTGTTCAAATAATCCTCCAGCCTCTATGTATCAAATGTCCTTTATACTTTGATTTTAAGTAACCTTTGGATTATTATCCTTTACATGAAGTTACTTCATTTCATTATCTGTCACTTCACTGGCTGTCATAATTCATAATTGATATAACTAAAGAAAATTTAAGACTAACAAATTTGAGCCCACCATGGATTATGATTTCTACATGGTGATTTGGGCATTTTGAATTGTGTTTGATAATATTTTATGGCAATTCTGCAAATTAAAAAAATATATATTCCTAGCATTTGGAGTTTTATACCATTTTCTGGTAAAATTACTCTTCTGTAGATTAGTAGAGCCAGAAACAAGTCCCCCATCAACCTAATTACATTGGCTACTTGAGAAAGTAATCATGGTCATTTATAGGTGATTTCTTTTGCTCAGTTTTATTTTGAATTCTACTCTCTTCCAGGTCATTTATACGTCAGGCCACAGGAAGTCTCTCAACACTGAATCTTGTCAAGTTGAGTGGCTCCTTTTTATTTATCTGTTACAAGCATTTACTTTTTCCAGAGCACATCTTTTCTCCTAAAGAAAATTTTACATCTATTTAAATGTCTTGCCACCTTTCCCTTGCCAGGCTTACTGACTTTTAAAGCTAAACATTTGGAGTGTACAAATTCAATGGTGTGTGCTGTTTTCCATCTATTTTAGACAAATTAAATCCACCACTTCACCTTTACTTAGCTGCTCAGTACTGTCTTCCAAGGAACTCAAGCATATCTGGCAGGTATTATCTATCTTGGCTGAATCTATGCTGTTTTCCAGCATCGTGAGACGAGTCTACACTAGGGTTGGAAAAAAAATGGAAGAAATTGTATGGAAGAAAGTATATGTAGCTTTATCACTATACCTTATATTTTAGTTTTATGGTAGGTAACTCATGAAACTAATAATTCCCTGGTACACAAATGGGTGATGTGAAGAAAAATTCTAATAATTAATGAACACCTACTTTGGGTCTGGTATCATAACTATATATGTTTACAGTTTCTTACAAATATAAATAGGAAGAGACATCACTAAAACACTATTCTGTTTCAGTGTTTCTAAATCTAACATATATAGACTCTCAAACTTTGAAGTCATTATGAATGAGAAACTATTTTTAATAGTGTTTGTAATAGTTTCCTGTTGCAGTTATAACAAACTACCACAAACGTGGCAGCTTAAAACAACACCCATTCTCTTACAGTTCTGGAGGTGAGAAAACCCAAGATTAGTTACACTGGGCCAAAATCAAGGTGTTGACAGGGCTGTTCTCCCTCCGCTCTGAGGGGAGAATCTCTTCCCTTGGTTCTCCAGGTTCTGGAGCAGCATTCCTTGTATTCCTTGGCTAGTGGGCCCTCTTCTGTCTTTAAAATAAGCAAAATCCCATCTTGTTTCAGTAGTCACATTGTCTTCTGTTTTTGTAGGCAAGTTTCCCTCTGACTCTCTCTTATAACACACTTGATTACATTTAGGACCCAACCAGATAAACCAGGATAATCTTAACATCCTGAGTTTATTATCTTTGAAATAAAAAAAAAAAACGTTAACACTCACAGGTTCAGGGATTAGGAACTGGATGTTGTTGGGGTTATTTTCAGCCTATCACAGAGTCTGAAGCAGCTTCTTGTCTCAGGATTTTAACTTATTTTTTAAATGAAGCCATTAATTGTGAAGGATTAAATTTGCACTATGACATAGACCATGCAGTTTTTCAAAGAGTTCACCTAAACATGTTAATATATGTTCCAACTACAACATTAAATTAA
Source organism: Acinonyx jubatus (assembly GCF_027475565.1). NCBI lineage: Eukaryota > Metazoa > Chordata > Mammalia > Carnivora > Felidae > Acinonyx > Acinonyx jubatus. The sequence goes on along the minus strand of NC_069382.1, from coordinate 126,878,654 downwards.
GGTCTTGTATGTTGTGTTCCTTTCAAAATCTACTCTCTGAAAACTAATGAAATCTAAGCCAGTGTAAACACAGATGATGCCCAGTCCTAATCCTCTCCGTTCAGCCTCTTGATTTTGAATTATCCACCATCCTATTTGCTGCCAGTGATAGTTTTGGCTGGAGTTATCTTTATTTGTTTAAGTCTTAAGTTTAAGGAGAGTATTTGCCAAGGATTTCTATTTTTCTCAACTATTTTCTTCTTAAATGTAAAATGTAAGTGCTAGATTGTGTACTTAGGTCAAAAAGCCCCTGAAATGTTTAGATCACTCAAGAAAAATTTAAGCATGATAAATATTAGTGGAGTAAAAGTGGGAAAACTTTTCAAGTGAAAATAACACCCTAAGTAGAGGTGAGAGAAAGTTCATGTGTCACGTACTATGGGATTTGACTTCCTACAAACTGAACTGTGTCCCCTTAATACTTATTGTCCTAGGATCACTTACTTTCTTTCCCAGTCAGACTGAAGGCAGGATTGTGGCTTTTTCATATAGCTTCAACTTCTAGTGCTATGTCTGGAGTATAATCACAGAACAAATATTTGAAGCAACTTGGATTGTATAATAAGATGCAAAATATGGGTTTGATCAGAGCAAAAATGCATAGATGTGTAAGAATTGGTGGCAGCGGGGGGGGAATCATATGGGAATAGAAATGGGTCACATTATTGAGATCCTTTAAAACCAAGAGGGAAAATTTGATCTGTAAACTACATTAAGATTGGACAGTAAAGGGCAGTTCATAGAGTCTTTAATTTTGACCTAAGATACTGAGAGTCTGATTCATGGCTAAATCAACGAATGTGAAAGAAAAGAGAAAAACACAGGTGAGTGGAAGAAAGAAGGGGAATTTCAAAGGAAAATGGCTAGGATAATATTGTTAATTGGATATTTTGATGTATTTGCATGCAAGTTTATTATGCATTTTTAAACTCTTTATTATTCAGCTTGAAAACAGTATTCATAATTTTGTCCTCTTTATTTTTAAAGATTTTTCTAGGTTTTGAAATTATCATTATGAAAACTAGACTTAAAAATCATATTTTGGGGCTCCTGGGTGGCTCAGTTGGTTAAGCCTCCAACTCTTGATTTCGGCTCAGGTCATGATCTCATGATTTGTGAGTTTGAGCCCCACATCAGGCTCCATACTGACAGTGCTGAGCCTGCTTGGGATTCTCTCTCTTTCTCCCTCTCTGCCCTTCCTGTGCTCACTCTCTTTCTCAAAAAATAAATAAAATAAAAAATAAAATCATATTTCACCATTTCATGAAGTATTTACTTATTTATTCCGAGTCTAATGATTTCAAGTTACCAGGTGCAAGTTACCATTTAGCTCTACTTTCAGTATTTATAAATTATAGCTCTAATATTATTTCCAAATGTTGTTTCAGAACTCAGAGTCACTCAAATGTCTAATACAGACATTTCCACTGTGTCCAATAAATATTATCTCATTTTCCTATGTGAATAAGTAAAGATTTCCATTACTACTGGGGCACCTGGGTGACTCAGTTGGTTAAGCATCCAACTCTTGATTTAGGCTCAGGTCATGATCTCACAGTTTGTGGGTTTGAGCCCCACATTGGGCTCTGTGCTGACAGTGCAGAGCTTGCTTGGGACTCTCTCTCTCTCTGTCTCCCCCTCCTCTGCTCACATTCTCTCTCTCAAAGTAAATAAACTTGAAAAAAAGATTTAAAAAATATTTCCGAAACTACTAACTTTACTTTTTAAAAATCCCATTTTATTAATTTAATCTTTCCTTGGTCCAAGTTATTCTTTCTTGTAATACATCTGAATTACAATCCTTGTACTACTAATAAAATATAAGATGAATTATTTCATTATTCAAGAAGTATTTGCTGAGCACCTAGTATACTCATAGCACTGAAAAGAGCACATAATCCATGCATTTTAATATTTTTACTTTCATCCAATTAAAAAAAAATTAAAAATTGTAACCCCAGTATAGTTAACATACAGTATTATATTAGTTTCAGGGGTACAACATAAGGATTCAACAATCCTGTACATTACTAAGTGCTCATCACAATATGTGTACTCTTTAATATCCTCACTTATTCACTCAACCCTTCTACCCTCCTCCCCTTTGGTTACCAGCAGTTTACCCTTTATAGTTAAGTGTCCATTTCTTAGTCTCTCTCTCTCTCTTTTTGTTGAAGACTTTCATTCAATTTTTAAACCTTTCCAAATCTACATCTTCCCAGAGACTGTATGTCTCCCATCTCTATCCTGACACATCTATTCCTATTGATTATTTCTTTAGTCTAGTATAAATAAATTACATAAATAAGTAGTACAAATATATTTAATCAGTTCTTTATTTTGACTGAAAATGTATAACAGCATGTGATTTATTTCTACCTTTATTATCCTAGTTCAAGAATATCTTCAAATTCTATTTTGTTGGGTTTGTCAGCCCAGGAGACATTCACTTTAAAATATTAATTAATTTGAGGATTTTTGTAATATGCAAATTTTAAAGTAATCTTGATAATGTTTTACCACACTCTTTCAACTAAATATGTAGTTTCTTCTTTAAGCAAACTTAATCATCCAAAAGATACTGATATTAAAGAACAACACATTAATTCATAAATTATATGGTGTATATTAGGTAAAGCAAAATATGAAATAATCTATATTAGGCATAAACAGATGGTATATGATGTCAGACTATGAATTGATGTGTTATTTTCAATAAAAACCATAAGTACATTATGCAGTAATGACTTTATACAGTGATTGGCTTTTCAGGATGCTATACTTTTGAGACCCTTTTTAAAGTGATAGTGACATTCTTGAAATACGGGACATTTTCTCTCTAACTTCAATAAATCTTAGTAGGCTATAAATATTTTGTTGAATCAATATAAGAACAAATATTAGAATAACAAAACATGTTTTTTGCAAGAATGCTTTATGGGACACAAAATACAATGTCTCTTATAAGTTAAACACAATAGATTTTCTTAATTCAAAAATGATAACAAATTGATTTTGTATCAGTTTTCTTGCAAAGCCCTATTCATTTACCAGTATTATTATTATTATTTTAATAGAAACGCTTTAGTGAAATAAAAGCGTTGGGAGAACCAACTGTTAGAATTATTATTTAGTTACATAGTTGATGAGTGTTGTGTGAAATGGAGGCTCAAGGGACTGCAGAATGACTATTTGGGGATTTGGTGACAGAGTTGCTCTGTTGCTGATTCCCAGAAACAATCTAAAATCAAAAAATTATTGGGAGAAGAAACTCTTCCTTTTGCTACCTTAGAAGTGATTCTGTCTTGAAGACCTATGTACAATTTCTAACATCAGTATGCCAGAGGATCAATCTTGTTCAAATACCTATGGCTTTGACATCACATTCTATTTCAAGCCCTGCCTTCTATGTCCTTTACTCTAACATTAATATTCTTAATCTGTTTTTTTTTCAGTGTAGTTATTTCAGTTTATACCATTCTATTGTTTACTTGCTTACTGGATTATTTTATACTTCAACATGATAACCATCCGATGCTACTAAAAGACCTCATTACCTTGCTGTTACTTTAACATTGCTATTGACTAGAGGGATAGAAATGACTCAGTGACTCACCCCAGTCAGTGGCATGCAGAGCATTTAAAGGGAAGATGTGTAGCCCTTCCATGCATAATTTCAAGAGATAGGGTAAGCATCAAGTGATACAAAGCATATCACAGGAACATTCGACTGACAAGTAGAAGTCAGGGTCACCTTCTGTAGGGAGGTGTGGACATAATCAATAAGTCCATCTTTTAGATTTGCAAGTGAAAGAAATATTTTTCTTATCTATATCTATATAACATATTCTATTATTTTTAATTAGTTTAAAGAAATATATATAAAGAATATATGTAAAGAATATATATATTTTTCTTATCTACATCATATATATAACATTTTATTATTTTAAATTAGTCTAAAGAAATTAAATATGGCCATTATGAATTTAAAGAAGAATCAGAATATTTAAGAAGCAGATCATTCAATATAAAGTGAATTTTATTCTTAGATTGAATGTACACTTTATTTATGAAGTCAAGCCTCTTACTATTGTTATGTATTTGGTCTGCTAGATAGTGTTTCTCTGTCCCTAAGCCTACATCTTCTTGGATCTCTAACTCATGGCAGGAATTGATAATTGCATAGAGAATGAGGTGGTTTCTTTCTCAGATTATTTTGTCATTTTAAAAGTGGTCAAAAGTTTCATTTTCTTGCCTTTTTTGGTGGCTTTCAAATGCCTCTTCATTACAAAAAAAATGATAGAAAAGTGATGCTATAGAACATATTGACCTTAAAGGATTGTTGTGAGGATTAAATAAGATAGTCACCCATATAAAGTGCCTGATCCATAGAGTACATTTCATCAATGCCCTTTTACTTCTCTCTCAAGGAAAAGTGAAATGGAAAATTTAATAGTATAAAAAGTTCAGCATGGTTTTGAACTAATGTTTAATGGGATTGAACACTAAAGAAAGGATTAGAAAATGGAAAGATTGTCGTGAATAGTCAACATAAGAGATAAGGAAGAGAGGAGATAGAAATTGCACAATTGTATTTTATAAACTGCATTGTTTTCCTCCTCACTTTTTATCTTATTCTCTCTCTCCTTCACACAAGCATTACCTACAGAAACTTTTACTTCCCGTCTATCCTTTGCCATTAGTCTAGAGTCATGGCTGGTTATTTGGATTCCTTTGGAAAGGAGAGGCTACAAACAGCTCCACTGGGTCTTTTCTTAGCATCTACAACTATGAATCTCTCTTAATTAAGAAGACTCGACTTCTCTATAAGTGTAGGCTAAATTCTATAACCTCCCTCTTTCACATGCAAATCCTAGAAGCTTCTCACAAGTGATTTATTTCACACTGACACATAAGAATAATGACAATTGGTAGGGTTCCGTTTAGAGTCCTCCTTTATATAGTTTTGCTGGATCCCAGGCTCTTTTCAGTCTAGTGGCTTGATTAACATCTAAGATTTCAGAGTATCCCATTGGATTTCCTGTAGCCATCCAGCAGAAGGGAAAATACACAGGGAATATTTGAGTAGGTTTTATGGGCCTAGAGGCTGCATTCACTTCTGCCCACATTCCGTTGGTCAAATCTTAGTCACCTGACTGTACTGATGTGCAACAAAACCCAGGAAGAAAAGATACAGATGTTTGCATATCTAGCACCTAGATTGTAGCTAGCTTCTGCCATGATGATGATGATGATAATGATGATTGTTGATTTGGAATAATCATTATTATATATTGTCTCCTGAATGTGCACCTAAGATGTTCTGGATTAGAGAGAAATTAGTCACTAATAGCTGTTGTTGTCCCCCTTTACCCCGATATTTATTCCTGTGTGTATAATGAAAGACAACTAGTAAAATCTCCTTTGTGAGTAACCTCACACTCCATGGTAGGTGAGGGAATGAAATAAAATGGATTTTAGATGCCTGTATATGTAGAAAAGCTACCTTTAGGACATATCCCTAAAATAAGTGGGGAAATAAAACACAACAAAACAAAAACTTCTCTTCCTTGGAGATGGGAAGAAAAGGGTAAGGAGTTCTCACTCCAACCTTTTGGAATGTAAATGTCTCCAATGGGCAGGTAAATCCCCTTTATATGACCTAGATACATCTCCAAGGTTCTGGGTCTCAGTCTCTTCAAATGTAAACACACATCTCCAGAGCTAGGTAAATATCTCTTGAGTTACCTCACTATCTACACATTGTAAATTGACTTCCCAAGCCTTGCACATGGCCCAAAACCTCAAAGTTCAACACAATATACTGAGAGTCAGCACACTGCAGGGATATTAAAATATTTTATCAGACTGCAATGATAATGATGTTGATAAGCTAATACTTATTGAGCACTTGTTATGCTTTAAAAACTATTTCAGTGTGTTACTTAGAATGTGTAGTATCGTAGTAATCTCTACAACCCAGGGAGATGACTAGCACTTGAATTGCATTTCACAGATGAGAAAACAAAGACAAAAATAAGTTATTAAAACACCTAAGATCCTATACAGGTAGAAAGTGGTACAGATGGGATTTGAATACAGTTTGATCCTAGAGTATGAGCTAAATATATGCTTCATTTAGAAAATGAAAATAGTAGTGGAACAACAAAGAAGGTTTGCACTGCTAAGCTCCTTCCTACAAGGTCCTTTCATCACACCTATTTGAGATTCCTGACTACCATAGCCCATTTGCCTTAGCTGCACTTTTATGGATTTTCATGGAGCTTTTTATGACCAGATAATGTAAACATATTTATGGGATTGATTCACAATTAGAGTGCAAGTAACTTTGAGCCAGAGATTTTATCTTATTTATTGTTGCCCCCCCACCAAAGCCTACCACAGTATCATACAGTATGAAGAAGTAGAAAATACCTCTTGGTAACTATTTTTTGGACAAATGATTAAAAACATATTTTGCATACACATGTAGCTAATACCTCATAAATAGTAATAGTCTATCCCTTTTTCCTCCTGAGGACCACAGTCTATTTGTGGAGTAAACCAGGGAAGAAGCAGATAATTGGTGAAAATACATTAATTATGGATGAATTAAGAAACATTTATCATCTATTTAGTCTGGTTAATCAGAAATTATAGTTTCAGTTTCTACTGATGCTTATTAAAACAAAATCACACTCATAATAAGGGATAAAAAGATATAGGGGAGGTGGCTCAAGCCTGAACCCTGGCATCTCATCTTCCTTCTAGAACAGTGTGAGCTTTACCACTCACTTCACCTTCTCCTCCAACTATCAGTCCCTGAACTCCATGCTGTCACACAGCCACTAGGTCCAGCCTCTCAGCAGTGAAGTCATAATCTATACAGATGCTGGGGGTCAGGCTCATGGATCTCGGTGTCCTATTTCACCAGCTTACAGGCCCAATGGGAGTCCTGGGGCATGGCTGCAGGGATGGCTGGGGGTCTGGTGGGTATAGGGTGCATCCAGGGTGAGAAGGAGACTATGTAAGACCCGAATGACTGTCTGCCCTTTTATATAGAGATGGTAAGGAACCAGAAGACTAATAACCAGGTACTGGAGATCAAAATCTGAGAACACCTGTAGAAGAAAGGAACCCAGGTCAGGGATGAGAGAATTACTTGAAGACCATCAAGATGCTGAGGGCCCAGATCTTTACAAAGTGTCTGGACAATGTCTGCATCATTGTACAGATTGACAATGCCCATTTTCCTGCTGATTACTTTGTAGTCAAGTATGAGACGAACCTGGCCATGTGCCAATCTGTGAATAGTGACAACCATGGACTCCATAAGGTTTGATGACACCATTGTCACTTGGCTGCAGTTGGGCATGAAGATTGAGGATCACAAGGAAGATCTGCTCTTCATAACGAACCACAAGGAGAAAGTAAAGGGTCTAAAAATCCAGATGGGCCAACTCTGGATTCACTATGGAGTTGGATACCCCTAATCTCAGGACCTCAGAAGGATCATGGCAGACAGGCAAGCCCAGTACCATGAGCTGGATTAGAAGAACCGAGAAGAGCTGGCCAAGTACTGATCTTAGATGTTTGAGGAGAGCACCACAGTAGTCATAGCAGCTGAGATGATGCTCAGGGAGTGGAGATATATGGCCCAGTCCTTGGAGACTCACCTGGATTTGGTAAGAAATCTGAAGGCCAGTTTGAAGAACAACCTGAGGGAGGCAAGAGGCCTGCTCAGCCATGAAGATGGAGTAGCTCAGTGGGATCCTGCTGTACCTGGAGTTGGAGCTGTTCTAGATCTGGGCAGAAGGGTAGCACCACACCCATGTGTTGGAGGCCCTGATGTTCACCAGACTGGAGGCTGAGATCACCACCTACCACTGCCTGCTAGTACACACAGAGGACTTCAATCTTGGCAGCACCCTAGACAAATGCAACTCCATGTAAATCCTACAAAAGACCACCAACCTGCAGAATTGTGGAAGTCTAAGTGCCTGAGACCAGCAACACCAAAGTTTTGAGACTTTGAGGAAGCAGAAGCAGGGTACCCTTTGGGGAGCAGGAGGCCAACAAAAAGTTAAGTAAAAAAAAATATATATAGGAGAAAGTTGACTGTGCTAAAGAGTGAAATTTTTCTTCAGCGATAATATAGCTGTAAATTCAATATAGTCATTGCCCTAATTGTCATGAATTCTGAAGTAATAAAAATCCTGAATAAATGAGATTTTTTACCCTGAAATTGAAAGGGAATTATTTTAACTGACCTAGTTTCTTCTTTATCAGACAATTTAAATCCTTTTTTATTCATAACATTTTATTGAAATACAAGTCATTATATTCTTTATATGTGAAATATTGAAATCATTTTCTGAAACTTTACATCTTATTTTGCTAAACATGTCTATAAAATAAAGGAAAATATGAAGGTAATAAAACAATGGTTATGACCATAGGGATAGGTTATTTGATGAAAGGGAAGCACAGTAGTAACTTTTATTAGTAATCCAAGAAATGAAGATGAATTCTTTTCCATTTTGGTTACATAGATATGTTCTCATGACATTTAAAAGTTTCTATTTAGAGTTAATGTTAATCATCAGAATTAACTTTAAAAATTATTAGGACTCATTTTAAATGATGGACTTAATTCTATAACTGAAAAAGGAATAAATCAGTTTACTTGAGAGGCGCAATAATGTTCTAGATACTAGAAACATCAGAAGAATAGAAAGTTGTATTGAAGGATTACTATATCTTAAAATGTAAATTAGTGACTCCTGTTTTAGTGATAATGATTAGGCTGTTATAATAAATAGTTCCCTTAATATTAAAGAGAAGTAGGCAAAATTCAATCTTTTATCAAAATATATATAGTCTTATAATTTTTGCTTTACAAATCTTAAAGTTCACTGTTTGACATACTTTATTATTTTATTAGGAAGTCAGAAGGAAAAAGTAGTATACATTTAATTTATATGTGAAACATTCAGTGAAGAGTTATCTAATTGGTGTATTACAGATTTCAAATCTTTGAAAATGTACTATGTCTTTAAGCAAGACAAACTTTATATCATAGGAATCCTAATTATAAATTTGACATTTCGACTGAGAAATCCCACTGGCTCTCTATGAAATAAGGTAACAATAAGACAAGAAGTACTTTTAAAAATATCTTCAATAAAGCCTGGCATTTAAAAACGTTATGATTTGGAAAAATACATATAGTATTTTTCTTTAAGGAAGACCTCTGGCTTAGTTTAAGTAGTCTTTTAGAAACTTGTCAATGAGTGTATGTTCATCTGTTTCTTTCTTGAAATTGGCATTTATTTTTTCTTTCTTGTCTTTTCATATCAATTTAAAGGGTGTGCTTAAAAGTTTAGAGTCCAAAAGAGGCATGGCACTGTAGTCCAAGGCCTGGAGAACTTCCCTAAGTTGACCTAGGGAATACCCAACACTCTCTGTATAAATGCTTACATTGCTATGATTTCACTTACATGGATCAAGTTTAACCATAACCAACCTACATTAAATCGATGATATTTATCAAATATAAAAATCCACAAATTACTTTGAAAGGGGTAATAAGGTTAATTTTGTATGCTTTGGAAGAGAGTCAATAGTGACTCCCAGGTGCCTTTTACTGAGGGTGCAATTCTGGAAGAAGTTTAAAAAGTAAAAGCATGTTAAATTGAATGTTAAATTTGAGGTAACATAATGGATACTTATGTTTAAAGGTATTGTACAGATTATAGCCATTCAGTACCTTATTTCACATTAAAGCTTTCTAAGAAGGTTTTAAAAGCTGCTATGCTAATATTGAAGGTATTAAATCATTTATGGATGGGAATAATTTTATTGCCCCTTTCTCTAAATATTCTAACTCTATTCTAATGCAATTAACCTCTTTCACTTTAGTAATAACATTTAGATTGTAAAAGACTAAAATGGGGAGGAAAACATCAAAATAAAGGAAACCTTGCCAGCACCACTGTATATTATATAGTATACGAGGGATGGCAAATGGATTTTATCTCTCATGCCTATTGATAGATTGGTAATGGCTACCGGAAGGACTGTGTACGAAGGAAGCTTAGGTTGAATATAATCTCAGAAGAGAGAATGATTATTAACATACATTTGCTATGGGTTCTTGATATTTGCCATCTGCCAGTAGATCTTTCATTTTTGCAAGAGACATTTATAGACCTCTGTGAATTTCCCTTTTCGAATCAGAACATGTAATTTTACCCCCCCTAAAAACAAGTATATATAGGCAAAGAATAAGTACTACTGAGAGATGAATATCAGTCCATATGTTTTGCTCATTTGCCAGCTTAGAAACTCACTCTTGCACATCTTAATGTATGTGATTCAAATTTAGGTCTCAGGAAAATTATAAACTAGCTTGTTAGATGTTCGGGTTGAAAGTGCAACTGTTCAATGTGTAAATAAAGAAGGTACTTTTATAAATACTGCTCAAATGACTTTTCCAGTGCCATCAGTAAAAATATTATTTTACTGATTTGTCTAATTAAACAATATTTACTTAAAATCCAAATCATGCTGCTAACTGGGCCAAGATTTTTCAAATGAGGAAAGACCAAGCCCTTTTTCTCCTACCATAAATTGGGAACACTGCCCAGTGCACCATCTTCAAAGCACATGAAAAGGTGACAAGCAGGGGAGGTATTAAGGATGAATTTAAGATGCAAAGCATCACAAGAAAACTCTCTATAGCCTCATCTCCAAATTTGGAAGATAATAACACCATTAGGAAAAATGACTACGTTGTGAAAAACCAATCTGACATCTATACCACCCATGTCGTCTACCCAAACGAGTTGCAGGATGCTGTGCACAGCCAGCTGAAACAGCCAGACCTACACCTAAGAGGTGAGATCATTCAGGTTCACGGTGACCCAGCCACACCACACGGATCTGGAGGTGCTGGGCTCACAGTTGTCATGAGGTAATATAGATAGGCCATTTAAAGAGCTGTGATGACTCCTCGCTCCCCCCGCCACAGTCTGTTTGTTTTGCTTCATGCAGTAAACAATTCTCTCACTAGAACTGGCAGTACTTGGTGGTGAGATTCTTTTCCCTTTGAACTGATTTAGGAGGCTTTTGAAGGCATTAAGAAGACTGTGTGTGTACTCAGATTATCATTTTTCGTGTGTGTGTGTGTGTGTGTGTGTGTGTGTGTGTGTATGTCTGGCACAACTATGTGTTTTTGTCGTGTTACCTAAAAACATCTGAAGATTTTTTAAGTCCTTAGTAAGAAGTTACTAGGTTTCACTTTACAATTCGGGTGCGATTGGAACATGTGAAAGCAGTGACCTCTTTTTCATTGTTTTTAAATGACTTGGAGCTTTTGTTTACCTGGTGAATTTCCAATTCACTTGTACCTTATCAATTTGTCACTTTGCCAACTGGTGAGCTTTAATTTTAAGGCTTCACTGAAGCTTTCTTGAGACAGGCTATTATGATAGCATCTCTGTTAAGTGCTGCAATATGACAAGCTTCCAAAGCAGTTGTAAAACAATTATAACTGCCACTAAAATGCCTTGGCTGGGATTGATATTAAAATGAACAAAGGGAACTCAAGAATCTCACTTGAGCCTGTAGTGCTTTCTGGGTAAACATTTTTTCCACCCAGATCAATCAACAGTAATGCCCTGATTTTTTTTTTTTTTGGACTGATTAGAAGTATGCAAGCCTCTCTGTGCCAGATGAAATCGACAAACTCTATTTATAAATGTTAAATACAATCTGAAGTTATAATATTTTTACTAAAAATTGTTTTTCATAATTAAAATGACAGATTTTGTGTTTGAATGAAAATGTCTGCTGTCATAACAACTGACGTCATGGCATCATTATATTTATTTCCAATAACAGGACACTCTCATGGGCATAAACCACCCAACTGGCTATGTTATAGTTTTTTAGGTCCCCTATATAACATAAAGACAGAGACAGGTCTAGTTGATAGAACGTTAAAGATTTTATTGACCACTTGTTTCCTTAGCAGTACCACAGAGGCAGGTTGTAACCTGTGACATGACTTAACTAGAGGAGGAAACAAAAAAAAAATAATATAAGGTAATTTACATGAACATTCTCTCCTCTTTATCCATCATCACTACAGTTTATATCAACTAATAGTTAACTAGAACTATGAATAAAATAGATGGGTAAATTACTGATGGATGCCTTTTCTGAAATTCTGTTTCCTTCAATGACAATCTGTGATCTTTGCTATCCCCAGTTAAGTTGTGCTTACTACCAACTCCAGATTCCTCTGTTTCATGATATTTTATAGTCCTGTGTTCTGCCAATGCCTATATTATGTGGTATTAGGGGGAAACATAATTCTTTGCTTCAACCAGCTCCAGACAAAATCTGCAGAACTTCTTGAGATGGGCAAACATATGGAATGCGAGTAAAGTTATTCTTCATCATAAACATTTTTAACTCGTGAAAAAGATAACTTAAAAAGGCCATATGCTTTAAGAAAGTAATTTTATTATGGAAGCTTCTGAGTAGGGCATACAAAGAGGAAAAAAAATCTGGTATTTTAAAATTTTCATGAAGCTTAGTGTCTTACACAGTCAACACTATTTCTCATACGGTATTCTCCTTGAAGTCCTTTGCAGTAGAAATCACAAAAGGCCAGAAAACAAGTAGTGGTCTCATTAGACAGACACTGTAGGTTTGTTCTTCAATCGGGCTAGGATGTTTTAGTCATGGGTTAGAAGTAATATATTAAAGTGAAAACAATAGAGTTTTGGGGAGTCAAAGAGAGCTAGATTAAAATGCCAGTCCTACAAATTAGTAGCTCTTTGATCTTGGAAATTCATTTGAACTTTTAATTTTAGTTTTCCATTTTTATAAAGATCGTGATACATGCTTTTTAGGGTTATTGTGAGGATAAATTAAAAGATAAATTTGAAGAGCCTAGCCCAATGTGTGCCACATACCCAGACCTCAGAAAACCATGGCTATTAATTTTAGTATTAGTATGAGACTCAGTATGAAGTGTATGGATAGTATGGATCTCTTATCTCATTTACCTAGATTTATTCCATATATTCATCCTGAGATGGCGGGCTACATACAGAAGACAGAATGATAAAATTTTCACGTTATTAATGTCAATAAAAGCACTTGCCCCAAAACAACAGTGACTTGGATAGTATTTATGTATCAAATTTTCAGGTTGATAAATATATAGATATTTTTGTGCTAGAGGGCTAACGTGTTCACCTCTTTTATTTTACAAATTAAAGGAAAATCAATAGTTCAGATAATAAAATGATAGATTCAAGGTGAAAAATTGTAACTACATTCCAGTTTTCTTGACCATTGGAACAATGATTTTAATTAATTAGGTGGCACACACCCAGATAACATTTATTGGTTTGCAAGTTTGTAGATGTTATTTATAATCATGAAAAGGAATCTAGAAGTCATGGTGCAATGCTTTCTGAAAACTGTATCACAAAACCTGACATATCTCAAGCTTCTTCTAGAACTAATACTTTAATCAATTTCCATTTAACCAACTTGCTCAAATGACTAATTCAATTTCTTCTAGAAAATGAAATACACTGACAGATTATCCTTGCAGATTGTAAATTTAGACCTATTCAGCTCTATTTAGCTGTTGGGCAATTCCACTATCTGTGCCAGTGAAATCATTTGCTTATCTAGAATCAGTTTTACTCCTTGACATCAATCTTAGCAACGTTTTTTTTTTTGGATTTAACGTTGAAAGCAAAAATAAACAAGTTGGACTACATCAAACTAAAAAGCTTCTGCACAGCAAAAGGAACCATCAATGAAATGAAAAGGCAAATTGCAGAGTGGGAGAAAATATTTGCCAGTCATATATCTGATAAAGAGTTAATATAATAATAATAATAATAATAATAATAATAATAAAAACCTCACACAACTCGATAGCAAGAAGTCCCCAAATAACCCAATTAAAAAATGGGCAGAGAAACTGAAATGACATTTTTTCCAAAGAAGACATACAAATTGACAACTGATACATGGAATGGTGCTCAACATCACTAATCATCAAGGAAATGCAAATGAAAATCATAACAATATATCACCTCACTCCTGTTAGAGTGGCTATCATAAAAAGACAAGAAATAATATGTGTTGGCAAGTATGTGGAGAAAAGGGAGCCCTTGTGCACTGTTGGTAGAAATATGAATTGGTGCAACAACTATAGAAAACAGTAAGGAACTGCTTGAAAAATTAACAATTGAACTACCATATAATCCAGTAATACCACTTTTGGGTATGTATGCAAAATAAATAAAATCAGGACCTCAAAGAAATGTCTGTACTCCCATGTTCTTTGCAGCATTATTCGCAATACCCAAGAGATGGAAACAACCTAAGTGTCTGTCAACAGACAAATGGATAAAGAAGATGTGGCGTACATGTAAAGTGAAATATCATTTAGACATGAGAAAGAGGGAAATCCTGCCATTTGTGACAACATGAATGGACCTTAAAGACATTATGCTAAGTGAAATAAATCAGACAGAAAGACACACTGTATAATATCACCTCTGTGTGGAATCTGAAAAAGTCAAACTTAGAACCAGAGACTGGAATAGTGGTTACCAAGGCCCAGGATGTGAGGGGAATGGGGAACCCATGGTCAGAGTATAAAATTTCAGTTGTAAGATGAGTAAGTTCTGGGAATCTAATGTACAGCATGGTGATTATAGTTGATGATACTGTATTGTATACACTTGAAAGTTGCTAAGAGAGTATATCTAAAATGTTCTCACTACAAAAAAGCAATGGTAGTTATGTGACATAATGGAGGCATTAGCTAATGCTATGGTGGCAATCATTTTGCAATACATAAATGTATCAAATCAACAAGTATAGTCAAACTTACACAATATGGCAATTATCTCAATATGACTAAGGAAAAAACTTTTTTATTAATCCTAAATATATAAGTAAATGAATTGTATTTGTCATAGAAAAATGTGTCATTTAATTAAATATTGTACAAAATTATTTCCAAAATATAAATAGACCATTTTTTTAACTTCTTTTTTTTTAAGTTTTTATTTTAATTCCAGTTAGTTAACATACAGTGTTATGTTAGTTTCAGGTACATGATATAGTGATTCAACAATTCCATACAACACCTGGTGCTCATCATGACAAGTGCATTCCTTGATCCCATCACCTATTTAACAATCCCCATTTCACCCATCACCCTCCCCCCACCCCATCTCTCCTGGTAACCATCATTTTGTTCTCTAAGAATCTGTTGCTTGGTTTGCCTTTCTCTTTTGTTTTCCCCCTATGTTCATGCTGTGTTTCTTAATTTCCACATATGAATGAAATCATATGGGATTTGTTTTTCTCTGACTGACTTAAATTTCACATAGGATTATACTCTCTAGCCCCATCTATATCATTGCAAATGGGAATATTTCATTTTTAAGGCTGTATTATATATATTTATATATGTATATTCCAGGTTCAAATTCTAGGGAAATAATGTGCCCAGTTATAAATGAGTAGACGGATATCTGGGTTGTTTGGCAGTATAACATGAGCAACTAGCTGATCTCTTGAGAATCTTCACCACTGTGCTTGTGATTTTAACTTCAACATACTTGTTCAATAAATACTGTTCAGTCTTAATCTTCCTGTCTGTGAAGATGTTTACATCACTAAATTCAGAAATTCCCCTAGCTACTCTTAATTTATTTTTCTTTGAAACCTCTACACCAATCTTAATCTTTAGTCAAATTGAATTTTATATGGCATTTCTAAACCAACTGAAAAACACTGTATTCAGTTTAGTCAAACTTGTTCTTACTACAGAACCTTGAACTGCTGCTCACTCTATTCTTAGATCTTTTCATAACTTACATCTTTACATATTCCAGGTCCAATGTCAACTCCTCAAAGGCTTTTCCTGATTAACTTTGTTAAAGTGACTGCTCATTCCCCAGCCTCAGTCACCACTGCATAGAAAAATGGCTGACAATACTTTGGATCAGTGAATATGTCTTTCCTAAACAAAATCAATGAGTCATTGAATCAGTCTTGAATCCTTTGATATGTGAAGAATGAGAGTAACAATTTTTTTAATTTCATATTTATCCTTACATTTTCATGTCTTAAATAAACATTGGCTGAAAATTATAGACAATATTTAATTACTTTCCTATAAAATACAACATTTATGAGTTTATGAAGCCTCTTATTTGAAAACAAGTGCTTCTTAGCTTCCCAGGGATTCACCTGTCAATGATGTACTTTGGTGTATCTCTAAGTATGGTCCCCAAAACCACAGCATTAAGATTGCTAGAAAATTATTAGAAATGCAAATTTTGGACTCCATCCCAGAATGACTGAATCAGGAACACTGGAGGTGGGGTCCAGTTATCTGTATTTTAACAGAACCTTAGATGACTCTTTTGTGAACCACTGGTTTACTTAATCAAAAGTCTAAATCTAAATTTATGGCTATTAGAATTAAAATAGTATCTTTGCCGGGGTGCCTGGGTGGCTCAGTCAGTTGAGCGTCCGACTTCAGCTCAGGTCATAATCTCACGGTTTTTGAGTTCGAGCCCTGTGTCGGGCTCTGTGCTGACAGCTCAGAGCCTGGAGCCTGGAGCCCGCTTCTGATTCTGTGTCTCCCTCTCTCTTTGCCCCTCCCATGCTCATGCTCTGTCTCTCTCTGTCTCTCAATAATAAATAAACTTTAAAAATTTTTTTTAAGAAAAGAAAAGCAAAAAAATAATATCTTTGCCATTTCAATATAATTGGACTTCTTCAATGGTTTTAGAACCTACCGATATAATTGTAGAAAATCAATCTTATATCACTCTGACTTATAATTCCATTCACATGCTTGGCATCTCAAAATGATCCAAGAGCCCTATACCTAACTTCTTAGCTAAAAGTCAATGTAGACTCGGGTTCATTTCCTGATACATGGATAAAAAGCTATTTCCCATTACATTTCTTTGGTATTGGACAGGAAAAAATGAATAAGAAATGACAATAACCCAGTACCAATTTATCAACCTTGCTGTCATTTCTTAAATATCATTTTCACAAATACATTATTACAGCGCTCTACTAGAGGACAAAGGGATGATTTGGCAAGCTCCAAAAAGACTCTTAAATGTCGGGGAAAATATTTTGTTCCAGAATCATGACAGATTTATGCTATGAATAAATGTTTGAAATTCAGATAATATATGTCACCATTCTTTTGTGGCACAAAGATAGTAGAATTATAAGAGAGAAACCTCATTGTTTTTATACTGACAAAAATAGAGGTCTGTTTGAAAAAGGAAATAAGTAGCATGTATTAGTGAAGAAGCAGGAGCCAATGATTGAGGATGCTTCTGGCTTTTATCTCCACCTGTAGTGAACTCACTTGTATTCTTCTTGCCCTACAAACAGAAATGAAAATATTACCTAATGTTTGCAAGCTGCCTATATTGTCAAAATATTTCTTCTGAGTAACATACTATGCTTAAAGAAGATCATTACTAATATATTGAAGCAACATCTTTCTAGTTTAACAGAAATTCTGTTTTCTTAAATACAGCAGTTTATTTCTGCCTTTTCATATTTTGACTATATCTTTATCTTTTTTTTACATTTTTTTAAATGTTTATTTTTGAGAGGCAGAGATAGAGCATGAGCAGGGGAGGGGCAGAACGAGAGGGAGACACAGAATCCCAAGCAGGCTTCAGGCTCTGAGCTGGCAGCACAGAGCCCAATGTGGGGCTTGAACCCATGAACCATGAGATCATGACCTGAGCCAAAGTCGGACGCTTAACTGACTGAGCCACCCAGATGCCCCTATATCTTTATCTTCTAATGGAAAGTATGAAGTTAAAAATAAAAATTTCTGTAATTAAAATCATTTGGAAATAAAATTGAGAAATCGTATATAAATATAAAAATAATGACTAATAAGGACTTCATTTTGAATGCACACACACATACATATAAATACATATTTTGAAAATAATGAAATAAAGGTTCTCACTATGGTAGGGAAACTGGATTTATGACAAAATAGAACTCAAAACCATTTTGTTTTTTTCTTAATTTCAGACTATGAATTCATTCTTTTAGACCATTTTGTGTATACCCCAGTTCACTTAACTATAATTATTGAGAATTCCATTTTTCATTTGATCTAAAACATTTTCATTAACATATTAATAGTGTATGATGCAACCTTGTTTAATATGAATAAAATATATTCTATAATTTTTTGATATTTGATATTTTGCATTATCAGTTGTATGGAAATTTCTTTTTTTCTTTATTTCTTTATTTATGGGAGAGAGAGAGGCAGACAGACAGACAGAGTGTGAGTGGTGAAGGGGCAGAGAAAGGGAGATACAGAATCTGAAGCAGGCTCCAGGCTCTGAGCTCTCAGCACAGAGCCCAACATGGGGCTTAAACTCACAAACTGTGATGTCATGACCTGAGTGGAAGTCTGACATTTAACCAACTGAGCCACCCAGGAACCCCTGGAAATTTATTTCTTATAAATTACTTCTAAATTATGGGGTATATACATGGAGAGAGGGCATACTTTGATTCTTCCTCTGAATAAATAATAGACACATAGTCCTATTGATAAGATCATAGGTATAACATGGCTTGAAATAATGTCTTTGTACAAAGTAGACTTCTTCAAAGTATTATAATGACCAACAAAACTTTTGGCCTGCAAAGGACTATATATTCCAAATATTTAATTAATACCATAATATAGTTATCTTTAATTGCTCAAATTAGGAAAATACTGGAGAAAAAATAATTTTAAATTTGTGATTACTGTATCATGACCATTATAGATATTTACACATTCAACTCTTGGACTTTTTTCCCATAATAATTGATCTTAACTATATAAGGTTAGCTAGTGTAAAAATCTGATTCACTTCGCTTTTGTTGTTGTTGTTTTTTAAGCTTATTTATTTTGAGAGAGAGCCAGTGTGAGCAGGAGAAAGGCAGAGAAAGAGGCAGAAAGAAAATCTCAAGCAGGCTCCATGCTGTCAGCACAGAGTCCAATGCAGGGCTCCAGTTCACAAGCCACGAGATCATGATCTGAGCCAAAATCCAAAGTTGGGTGTTCAACCAACTGAGCCACCCAGGAACCCCTGATTCACTTTTCAATAACTGCTCAAATACATATAACTAAAATATAAAGTTATTGGAAAAGGATTCATATATGAACAATATATATGTTGTTTAAAAGGATAATTCATATTTTAATGGCATAGAAGCACATAATATAGAAGCCTTATTAATTTAATAACAAAAGGTTTTCTTACAAAATAAATATGGAATATATTTATACCTTAGATATTTAATAGAAAAAGTAGCATTTGTTTACACTGTAGCAGACTAAGATGACATTAAAGTTATTATATTAGGAATCGAGGTTCTTTTTACTTTCTTTTTTTTGGTGATTTTTATATAAAATATCTCAAAATAGGGAAATATGAGTCCAGAGGCAGCAGGAAGGATAGATACAAGTCTACATGGGCATGCTGTGATCCCAAGGGAAACTAATTTGCACAATCCGTACTACTGTTTTGTTGTGGAAAACATTCTGTGTATGTATACAAACAAGGTCAACGTGTCAGGCTATATAGTAAAAGAGAAAACTAGGTTACTTGCATATTTTTAAATAAAATATTTTAAGAATAAGTTATAATGGAGCAGGTAGTAGAAAATGGATGTTACACTACCAGTTATTTACATTAGCCAGTGATTTGCATAATTTGATTTAGAATAATATTTCCAATAGTCTCTATTATACTGATTGTATAAGCAAAAGAACAAAGAGAACAGTTGATTGATATAATTCTATGTGATTCTAAAATTTTCCATCATTTTAATTTCTTCTAAATCATATTCATTTATATTCATTCATTTACTTTAACATAACTAGATCTTGATAGTTACTTTTATATTCATGTCTATTGACTATCATGATGAAAACAACATAACTATTTTTATAGTATAACAAATTATAATTTTTTTTAAATATCCAGAAATTTGACATCACATAAATATCACATATTTACTGTATTATCTAAAATTTTTGATGTTATCTTGTAAAATTACTTTTAGGTGAAGTGATAAAATGTAAAGTATAAAATTCGTAAAAATTAAAGTGAGAGTTTTATTAAATGTGTATTTGTGATATTTTAAATCTTGTTATAGAAATCACTTGAAAATAATGAATATATTTTCATGTTGCTACCTTAATAGCTGCTTATCCCTCATGATTTTGAGACTATAGTTCAAAAGTTAAAAAAATCAAGGTATTTGGTCAATATTTTTAGTTTATTTGTTCTCATCAGCAATTATCCAAAAATTAGGAGTTAAAAGGACACGTGCCCATTATATTTATATTTCCAGCTCAATTCTTTTCACCATGTATAACAGTTAGTTTTCATGTGATTTTTAAAACTCAATTGTAATTATTCATTGATCCCAAAATATGAATATTCAACAGCCGATGCAACTGCCAAATGATTATTAATGAAATTAACCTATGAATTCAACACACATTCTAAGCAACTGCCAATAGTCAAACACTGTTTGAGTATATAGCTTGAGTATATAGCAAAGAAATAAAGTAAGTCATAAGACTTACTTCTTGTGAGGGTGAGGAGAAGAGAGATAATAAAACTAAACAAATAAGCATAAGATTTTTTAGAGAGTGGTAAATTTTAAGCATACAAAAGGAAAATGGAAAGAGTGACATGAGGTAGAAGAAAGTGCTCTTTTGTGATCAGGGAAGATCTCTTTTAGATTGTGACATTTGTGAAGAGTCCTGGAAAAAGTGATTGAGCCAGCTGTATGGGCACATGGTGCAATGATGTTTAAGGCAGAAGAAACATTAAATACAAATATCCTGAGTCAGAAACATGAAAATCCTTTTGTGAAAGAAAATGAATTAAGTGGGCAAAGCAGAGTTGGTTGAAGGGATAGAGGAGTCGAAGGTAAGCTCCAAGAAGCAGATGATTTAAGAGGCAGCTCATGCCAAGTCTTGTAGGTACTCATGTTTCCAATTTTATTCTGAATGATATGGAAAGTAATTAGAGATTTTTCTGTTTCTCATGTTTCTTCTCTCAAGCCACCTACTCTCATTAGTCCCTTACTATCTTGCCTATGTAGTATTTACGGAACCTCTGGAATAGTTAGAACGTGACTCCAGTGCCTTCTCAGGCTCCACTTCCCCTTCACAAGAAGGAAGTCCAAAAAAGGACTTTTTGGAAGATGATGTTTCCCCATCAAAACTTAATGAAAACAACAACAGTAACAATAGCTATCATTTATAGTTTTGCATCCATTATTCAACTTAATTTAAAAATTTTTCCTATTAACCCCATGAAGCAAAAACTATTACGTCCGCTTTACAGATGAAGAAATGGTGGCTTAGAGAAGTTCACTAATTGACTTAAATGAATATAGCCAAATAGCAGTAGAGACATTATTTTAAGCATATTATTGCCCTTTATCACTGTCCCCACCCTGAACACCAGTGTCACCTCATACTTAGCTGACTCAGCCAGAGTCAGAGCTCACTTCCAGGGTCCTGAAGGGTGGAGTGGCTGTCAGTGGCCATGTGCTCTCCAGACTAACTAAAGTAGTTGGAAAGCTACTTTGAATTTATCCATTTCATCTGGATTTCTTCTCCTTAAAATTTGGTTTGAGCCAATTTGAGGGTCCATTTTCTCTCCATTTAACTGTTTTTGACAGGAATTTTTCTTAGAACATTACAAAAATTCTTCCATTACTTCAGAAACTTAATTAGAAGCGATGTAAAAGAAAATGAGCCTCAAAATATTATGTTTTTTTTGGATTCCCTTTATCTTGTACATTCTTGTACATGTATATCTTGTACATGGATTTGAGAAAAGGCTGAATTTGACTTTGTTTTCTAGTGATCAAATCACTGTGTTTTCTTGGATAAGAAAAGCTGAACATTGCTCACAGTGCAGTGGGGCAACACCACACCAAACCCACTATATGTAGGAATATAAACCCAGTGTTACTGGCAACAGTGTTATTGGCTAGAAGTATAATCTCAAATTTGCCACTACCCCAAATCTATGAAAAGCTCTGCAGAAAGCCAGCCCATCCATTCTTGTGGATTTTTGAACTATGAAGCGTTGAATACTTCCTTCAAACAAAATCTTAGGAAGAACTAAATTTACAAAATCAAAAATATATAACTTTTCTGGGAGCCATGGGTAAATTGGCAGTCCTCAATATTCCCAGGGCATCTCCAGGACAACCTCAGATATCTGAGGAGCAATTTTTGCTTTATATACTCTACAATGTATCCCCAGAGAAGACTAACTGTCAGAAAATAATGCATTTGATTGTAAATTATTGGCTTCATGTATATCTATGCTTTCAGATGATGGCATGCCCTGTACTAAAGAACACTATACGAGAAGTAGCCCACTTTCAAGCCAGTAAAGATGCTGTTAAAGATGTTTATTGATTTACACTATGACGATGCTCAGGAGCAATTTCCATCTGGTCTTAGACCTTTCCTGAACAATTTTCTGATTGACAGTATAGAGGACAATCTTCTTAGAGGTAGTGATCTGTGAACTCGGCCGTTTTATGATGGATTATTTTATGGGATCATTCCAGAGAAGGGAAATTTATAGATTTGACAAAGTGCATGTTAAGTTCAGAGAACAGTTGATCTGATGTGTTGGTAGAATTGAATGTGTAGAATAGCATTTTAAGAATAATGCCAGATACTTGAGTTCTCATTTTATGTAGTGTAGACATTATTTTGCATTTATATTAAAATCTCTTGAGGAACAAACTCATACTGACAGAAAGTCTCTGAATGCAGTGTGAAAAACTCATAAATATTGCCCATAAGGAGGCTACAAATTTGAGAGCAAGATAAGTTTCCCATAGAAATAAACATAATTACAAATAGAAAGTCTTATGGATGTGAGCCTTTTTATGAGTAACTTTATTCAGATTAATAGAGAACCATATTTATATATCACTTATGTCAGACATGTATTCAAATATATTGCATTCCTATGCCGCCTTCAGAGAAGTAATTGATCTACTTTATCACCTAGTAAAAATGCAAACATAGATAATGAAATGTAAAAATGAATTAAATGAATATTTATTTATATTATTGAAGTATGCATAGTGGGATGTAACTTACTTTTCAAGATACTGAAAAACCTTAATAGTTCAAGTGTTAATATGCGTTTATTATAAAATAAAACTTAAAAGTATCCAGGGAGCCTGGGTGGTTCAATCAGTTAAGTGTCTGATTCCTGATTTCGGCTCAGGTCGTGATCTCTTACCTTGTGGGATCCAGCTTCACATCAGGCTCTGAGCCGACAACACAGGGCCTGCTTAGGATTCTCTTTCCCCCCCACCTCTCTGTCTCTCCCCCCACCCCCATGCATGTACACATTTGCGTGCTCTCTCTCTCTCTCAAATAAACTTAAAAAAAATAAAAGTATATTTTTAAATGAAGCACTTACTATAATGTAATCATTGCTATTTCCGATTACAATTAAGAAAGCAAGAATTACAGGATACATGTCACTTCATCCTTCTTGATGATTTAGAATCACCATTTTTTGAGAACACATCATTATCAGTAAAATTATGCAGTCTTTCTGAATTTGTTGTCAGTCTGTTAGCTGTCACTTCTGTTTTTGGGATGTTCTTTTCTGACACATCTCTAATACTAGTTATTATTTCTAATCATCTCTAAATCAAGTCCCCAAGTTAGCAGATTGAGAGAAGCTCTAAGAAACTGTCCTAAGAAGGATAGAACTTCCTGTTAAGGAGACTGTCAATATGTTTTAAAATTTTATAATTTGATTTTATTCCCAGAATAAAATCATGCTTCCTTACCCATGAACATATATTTTTAATTTCTTTTCTCAATATCACAAATATTTATATATTTTTTAAAGGGATTGAGCTAAAGAAGTAATTCTCAGAAATGTTAAAAGTTAGCAAGGCAAGATACATCACTAGTTCTTTGTGACTATTTACACTGGAGCTCAAAAGTGTTTCATATACAAAGATGAAATATTAGCAGTAAGCAACCCAGAAAAGTAAAAAAAAAAAACAAAAAAAACCAAAAAAACACAGTATTTTTCACTAGATATCAAGAGATAATTTATTTTAGTATCTTTTTCTGTTGCTAATTTTGAATATGATTCCTAATGAATGTCATGTAATATATGTTTAAAGTTTCCATAACTCTTTAATTCAGACATTTGGGAATTTTTGTCCAGAATTAAAATATTCTCTGTTCTGTATTTTGCATATAATAACAAATAATTACCAATATCTGTTGTCAAAAAAAGAGTAACTAGAAATATAATGTTTAGAATTATTCACACAGTCTCATGGGATAAATATTTAATAGAACATCACATAGCTTATGAAAAATCAGGAAATATGTCCTCACATTTAAAAAATTATCAAAGCTAAAACATTCACATAACTAATACGAAGGAGGTTGATTTTTCCCCCCAGAAATGATCAATATTCTCTTAATGTTTTCAAAAATTAAAACATTTTGGATTTTAAGAAATCATTTCTCAGTTTAATCTTTATGGAGACAAATGAGAGCAAATGATGTGATTTTTATTTTTTCACAAATGATTCCTTTTCAGAGGAAAAGATCATCATTTAAAAATATCTTCTTAACTTTCTTTAAGGAAATAATCTCGCTTAATATTATACTCCTAGGCAGCATTCCACATGGATGTTTTCCTTTTTCAGAGTGTTTAAGGCTCAGGTACTCAGGTATCCAAATACCTATGTCACATTCTAGCTTGGGTTTTTGACTGATCTAACTTGTTTTACTTTAGTTTTCTCATATTTCCTATCAAATGTGGGGGATTAAATGGGTGTATAATTGCTGCCTAGTGTATAATAATTGTTCAATAAAGAAAACAAATGACTTTTTACCTCTATTGCCTAAATTTCATGATTATGATTAGAAAAATAATCATGATATAGTTTGCCAAAGCCTGCTATATGCATATAGCAATACTTGAATGAGCTCATGCTTAGTAATAAATGAGGAAAGGAAAATTATTTTTTTAAGTTTATTTATTTATTTTCAGAGAGACAGAGACAGCACAAGTTGGGGAGGGACAGAGAGAAAGGGAGACAGAATCCCAAGCAGGTTCCTCACTGTCAGCACAGAGCCTGATGTAAGGCTCAAACTGATGAAACCGTGAAATCATGACCTGAGCCAAAACCAAGAACCAGACACTTAACTGACTTAGCCACCCAGGCACCCTAAGAAAGGAAATTATTAAGTAAAAAAATAAACACATAGATATGAAATACAAACTATATTCTTTTTCTATATATTGATGATACATATACATACTTAACTGTAGGAACTGGTGAAAAACATTATTCTAAGAGAATTAGCTCTGTGTTGGTCCAGATATTTTTTTCTCTGATGTTTCTGGTCCTAATAACCATATTTTGTGCCCCATACCTTTATTATCCTTTCTTTAAGCTTTGACCTCATTTTATTGGGATGATACTACTTAGGAAGAATTATTTTTTACTTCTTTCTCAAAAGGTAAGAGGAGAAAAAACTTATTTAGAAAAAAACACTAAAAATGAAATAAGGCTCATTATCAGCTGTACCACAAAGGTTTCCTTCACTGTGCTCTACACACTAAATTCTTACAGTCTGCTGCATATCTTGTTTCTGTGTTTTCACAGACATACAACTTTCCTTTTTCTGAGATCTCTATGACCTTGTTATGTCCCTGTATTGTTTCCACACTACTACCAAGTAAACAATTAATATCTCATTTTGAGAGAGTAACTTCCAGATTCAGTGTTGTATATGATGTCTGTGTGTGTGTGTGTGTACATGGAAAGACAGATATGGAGTACTACATATAAGTGTGTGTCTTTATATATTGTGGAGACTGGGTAATCTTTCATGTATTAAAATAAACAGTATAAGAAACTATTTATTTTGTTTTACTATTTTACTTTTTAAGCTTTTTTAATTTTTATTATTTTTAGAGAGACTGTGAGTGGGAGAGAGGGGCAGAGGGAGAGAGAGAGAATGTTAGCTGACTCCACATTCAGCACGGAGCCCAAAACGGGGCTCAATCCCACGATTCTGGGATCGTGATCTGACCTGAAGTCAAGAATTGAACACTCAAACAACTGAGCCACCCAGGCACCCCCAAAGTAATTTATTTTATAGCTTTTTTTTTAAATTTCAAGAGTTATTTAAGCTATATAGTTGTAGATAAAATACTTTTCAGTTATTTTCTTAATATTTTATTTGAAGAAAACTCAATTGCCCAATCCTTAGAGAATAAATTCCTAAGTTTATATAAAATGAATTGTAAGCATTTATGAAAGTTTTTAACTTAGTAATATTTTTCTCAAAATACAATTATATAAATTGCTTGATTCATCTCTAAATTACTACAACAATTATAAAAATATTAAGATTAAAAAAGTTTTAGGTAAGTTTTAGGTAAGGAGTTTTTAGGTAAGAAATTGGCTTTTTAATACCTAAAGCAGCTCTTTACATAAGTCTCATTCTATCTATCATTTATCTATCTATGTATCTATTATCTATCTATCTATTTCAATAAGCTGCTTCTGCCATGGAGTGAATGTTTGTGTCCTCCCAAAATTCATGTAGAAACTGTAATCACAGTGTGATAGTATTTGGAGGTGGGGTCTCTGGGATATTATTAGGTCATGAGAGTGGAGCCCTCTGACGGGATTAGTTCTGTTATAGAAAGAGACCAGAGAAATGGCTCACTATCATTCTGGCATGTGACAATAGGTCAGCAGTCTGCAACCCAGGCAAGGTTTCTCGCTAGAACCTGGCCATGCTGGCTTCTTGATCTCAGACTCCCAGCCTTCAGAACTGTGAGAAATAAATTTCTATTGTTATAAGCCACCCAGTTTATGATACTTTGCAATAGAAGCCTGAGTTGACACCATCTATTTTCTATCTATTTAATGGAAATAATATAAATTATAATTTTTGTTAAGATCTATTTAAGTCAGTAGAATAACAATTTGAAAGAATTTACCATAATATTCTTTTGGTATTTTTGCTTTTAAAAATATTAATACTTACTTCCATTGAAACATTATTAATATACTGAAAAATAATGAATCTATGAAAATAAAGTGTTCACCTTAAACAAAATATAATAAGCTGTCTGGAAGATGGTGTGGCAGGCAGTGGTCTGTTCTGTAAATCTTCAGTTACAGAGCAACATTTTGAAACAGTTGTATGATATATTCAATGAAGTATGAATGTAATATAATGGAAATGTCTATAGAGGCACAATAGTTAGATAATTAAATATCTTACATGCCATACTACACTGGGTTGGGTTCATCCTTTGGTTGATGGAGAATTATAAAAAAAAAAAGCTGGACAGCACTATGAGAGGAATTATAGTTAGAAAAGCTATTTTTGGATGATTTCAAAGATGACTAACTGGGACCAGGTAAGGAGAGGTCAAAGGAAGTTGAAAAATGTAGTACGTCATTCATTAAAAAAGAAATAAGAACCTAAGAGAGATGGGAGAGATTTGCATTTACTAGCAGTTGGTGAGTGACTTCTATAACTTTCCTTTTATTTTTTATAATTTGTAATAGAGATTATTGTCATAATGAAAGTGATTAAGATTTCTTTTAGTAGAAGTTGTAAAGTGCACTGAATCAGTTCTATCTTAGTGTAATAGATTCAATCATATTGCAAATTATTTATGATCTATAAATCAATATGATGAGTCAGTAAAAATTGTCTCAATATGTCTCTTTCTGGTCCTTTTTTAAAAGTTTGTTGAGTCTTCCATTTAGTTACCATTCAGTTATCAATCTTGTTATTGTGTGTTCTGGGCAAAAATATTTAGAAATATTTTCTCTCCAAACATATTGTCTGTCAGGACTATATTGAATGAGTGAAAATTTAAATGTTAAAGTAAAATACTAAGTTTATCAATACTGGTCTATTCTAATTTTCTCTCTTTTTTAATAAAACAGTAAAAAATTAAAAATTACTGTAAATTCAAATGAAGCTCACAGTTTTGCTTCTTTATATCATTCCAATAAGTATTGTGTAAAAATAAATTCAAAATACTAAAAGTTTATTCAAAATAAAGCTTTGCATAAAAGCATGAGAATTTAAACCCTGGAACAGCATAGCGTAGTTAATAGTAAATAAGCAAACTTGTGTAAAATTTTATTTTAAAGCAATGTGTTAAGTTGTTCCTAATGCTACTTAGGTCTTTTGAGATTTCACAAAGGACTCTCATCTCCCCTATTAGACACAAAAAAGCAGAGTTCCTGAGAAACCCCAATGTAATTGGAAGCATATAACAATTTTATTTCCTTCGAAGACAATTCTAAATGAAATGCTTGAGTCTTGGTCTTCATGGCTCAGATGTGGGAATTAAGAGAGAAATAAAATGAAATAAAGTGAACAGAGAATTACTCTGTGATCTGCTCTGTTTGGTCATTGAGGGCAAGGGCTTGATTTATTGTGTTTGCATCACAGTCTGGCAGATTACAATGCATAAAGTTAAACAAACACATTTTTTTTTGTTTAAGAACCTCATGGAATAAAACCTCATTCCATACATAGAATGAAACTTGATCTTTTCACAGAGGGTCTTAGTGACAGCATAGTATACTAATTAAAAACACAAACTCTGAAGTTAAATTGTTGTGTTCAGATCCCATTATTATTTGTATCTGGTCAAGTTTCTTAACCTCTTTGAGTGCGTGAGTTCCTCCTATGAGTTATGATTAAAATAAGTATATTGCCACATGGAGTGCTTTTAAGAATTAAATAACGTTTTTAGAAGAATGCCTCTATGTTAGATCTTTGTGTTAATAACAATAAACCTTAGTGCACTCCTAACATTGGTTTTATAATTTCAAAAATCCTGATAGAGCTAAAGTGTCAAAATTTATTCCTAGGGAGGAGAAATAAATATGTAGGACTGGCAAAGATTGAATATAGACGAATGAAGTTGAATAAGCTAAAAATTCCTGTATTGTAAGCATAGATTTTTTTCCTTTATGTTTAGCACTTCATATAAAGTAGCCAAATTTGATTCTTCTGATTATAAAATAATAACCAACTATGGCTTTAAAATAGGATTTGAAAGGCTGCAATGAATGATTTTTTAAAAGGGAAGTTCCATGTTTAGTAATTTATACTAACCTTTAGGAGATTTTAAAGCCAGAAATAAAAGAACATGTACATTATAATTGAATTGAGGATAATATAGATTTTCTTCAGTTTGCCTTTGTTAAAACAAAAGAGATATATAGCACTCATTATTACATCAACCTTTAAAAAGTTCTTTTTTAATGTTTAATTTTTAAAAAATTATTTTAACGTTTACTCATTTTTGAGAGACAGAGTGCAAGTGGGGGAGGGGCAGAGAGAGAGGGAGACACAGAATCTGAAGCAGGCTCCAGGCTCTGAGCTGGCAGTACAGAGCCCAATGCAGGGCTCAAACCAATGAACAGTGAGACGAACTGAGCTGAAGTCAGATTCTTAACCAACTGAGCTACCCTGGTGCCCCCCCTTTTTTGATGTTTATTAATTTTTAAAGAGAGAAAGAGCATGAGTGGGGGAGGAAAAAGTTCTTAATGAAAGGACTAGTCAGACTAAATAAACTGACATTTAATATTTTATAATAAATTGTTTATGGAAAAACTATGAATTTTCCTTTAACCTTTAGAAGTACCTTTTTCCCACATTCCCTACCCCCCCCCCCATATGTGAAAGAGGTAATTTAAATATCCAGCCTTACAGTATATAGTGTGGATTACTGCGATTAACTGTGCATCTCCAAGCAACATATAGCTATTATGCAAAACAATTGTGAACAGATGATACATTAAGAAGCACAGTTCCGCTCTGTATTCAGTCCTTGGTACTAAGAAATATAGCAGTTGAGATGGAATATGCAAATGGAAAATCGACCCAAGGTCAGAGTGAGAAAAGCAAAATGACATTCTTTGTTGGTTTCAAAATGAGAAATCCATTTCTACCATACTGTGAAGTTAAAATAAAAGTTAAAGAAAATCAGTAAAATATATATATATAGATATTTCACCTACTCCTTGCTGCTTTAGCTAGAAAATAATTCAGTGAAATTTGCCACTACAGAGAAAAGGGAGAATTATTTATACTATATATTATCTCCCCAGGATAACTATACTTTCATTTCCTAACATTTTCCCCCTTATATTTACTCTAATGAGATAAAGTAGTATGTAGGTGATAGAACATTACTCTAGAAGTTATCCATAATCTTTGTCCTATTTATGTTTTTATTACTGGTTGGGTGACCTTGAGAAAGTATGTTTATCTAAATTTCTCTTTCTCCATTTTAAATAAGTATAATAATCATTGATAACTATAATTGTATACTTCATTTTTTCTGGAAAGATTAAAAAATTCTTAATTGATTGGTAGATTTATTTAGGTAGGTAAATTTTATAATCATAATTTTCTCTTTCTCTTTCTCTTTTGTGGGCATGTCAGGTATAGAGAGATCATCTAATGATATTTTTCAGTTTATGGCATAGTGTCCTCACCCACTCTTTTCTTAAGTATGTTTTTCCTACTCCCAACTTCTCCTTTTATGCACTTTTATTATTTTTTTAATATTTATTTTATTTTGACAGAGAGAGAGAGAGAGCAGGGGAGGGGCAGAGAGAGGGAAAGAAAAAGAATCCCAAGGGCTCCACTCTGTCAGCTCAGAGCCCAAGGTAGGGCTCCATCCCACAAACCATGAGATAGTGATCTGAGCCAAACTCAAGAGTGGGACACCACCAACTTAGCCACCCAGGCCCCGCTCCTTCTATGCACTTTTCTAATGAGTGTGATATATGCACTTTAATGACCATATTTTCATATTTAAAATATGGTATTGTGTGTGCTTAATTTATAAGGCTGTAACTCAATTTATTTTTTCACTCATTCTTATGTTTAAAGTATCTATGGAGATTTATTCAATACTTCTAAACACGGCTGAGAATTCCATTATACTTTATCCACTACAATTTATTTACTATGCTAATGATGCCTCTGTCTGCCTTAGATTACTCCCATTTTCTTGTTACTGCAAATGATGCTAAGATACAGCGTTCTACTTTATGTACCTTTCTGTACTTGTGCAGGAATTTCTCTAAGGCTTAAAATCATGGCTGGAATGTCTGGGTCAAATTTATTTCAATTTAATTTAATTTATATAATTATGTAACTTATATAGTCTAAATTTTCATCAAAGGAGTAGATGTTTGTATCCACAAATTTTGATAATTACCAATTTTTTTGCTGTTTGGTTGTGAAGATTGTGTACTATACATATATTTTTAAGGATCCAGATATATGGAACTTTTTTACTTTAATTAATTAATTATTTTTTAAAGTAGTTTTTGGTCCACAGTAAAACTAAGAGGAAAGTGTAGAGACTTCCTATATAGGTCTTGTTCCCACATATATGTACAGACTCCCCCATTATCAACATCCCATACCAGAGTGGTGCATTATTACAGTCTATGAACCTACACTAATAACATCATTATCACCCCAACTCCATAGTTAACATTAGTTTACTCCTACTGTAAATTTTATGGGTTTTGATAAATGTATAATGATGTATATCCATCATTCCAGTAACATAGAGAATAGGTTCACTGACTTAAAATTCACTGAGTTCTGCCTATTCATCCCGCCCTTCTCCCTTACCCTCTAGCAACCACTGATCTTTTATTGTCTGCATAGTTTTGCTTTTTCCAAGCATATAGTTGGAATCATAAGGTATGTAACCCTTTCAAACTGGCTTCTTCTAGTTAGTAATGTGCATTAAAGCTTTCACCATATCTTTTCATGTCTTGGTGGCTTATTTCTTTTTAGTGATGAATAACATTCCATTGTCTAGATGTACCACAGTTTATCCATTCACCTATTGAGGGACATCTTGGTTGTGTTCGACTTTTGGCAATTATGAATACATCTTCTGTAAACATCTATGTGCAGGTTTTTGTGAGGACGTAAGTTTTTATTTCGTTTGGGTAAATACCATGGAGTGTGACTGTTGGATCATATGGTAGGAATATGTTTAATTTTGTAAGAAACTTCCCACATGTGTCCATAGTGGCCGTACAATTTTGCATTCTCATAAGAAATGGATGAGAATTCCTGTTGTTCAACATCCTTGTCAGCGTTTGGTGCTGTTAGTGTTCTAGATTTTGACCATTCTAATAGCGTCATGTGGTATCTCATCTTAGTTAGCATTTCACTAATGACATATATTGTTGAACATATTTTCATATGCTTATTTTCCATCTGTATGTCTTCTTTGATGGGATGTCAGTTCAAGTCTCTGCTCATTTTTTAATTGGGTTGTTCATTTTCTTGTTAAGTTTTAAGATTTCATTGTATATTTTGGATAATAGTTCTTGTCAGATATGCCTTTTGCAAATATTTTCTCCCAGTCTATCGAGTGTCTTATTCTCTTGATGTGGAGGATTTTTAATCTTTTTTATTTCCTAATTTCACTTATTATGACCAAAGACCACAGTAAGTGATATAGTTCTTTAAAAATTACTGCTTTATTTTTAGCATTGTCCGTGGTCAAATTTTATGAATGTTTCATAAATGCTTAAAAATTTTTATTGCTTTGAATAAAGCAATGTTTATTGCAATATAATGTGCTGCTTAATAGCATAGACTGTGCAGTTCAGAATAACTGATTTTGCAATCCTGTTTTGCCAGTTCTTTCTGAGCAACCTTGGACAAATTGCTTAAACACTCTATGTTTGGTTTTCTTAGATGAAAAACTGAGATAACAATAAGACAAATTCCATAAATTTGCACTAGGGATTAAATGAATGAATTAATGTAGGTACTTAGCCAATACCTGATAATGTGTTAAATACACTCATGATTATAATTTATTAGCTTAGAATAATTGTGATTTTCAATGTTTTTCTGTATCTTTATTTTTTTCTTTAACTATCGGCCTTTGATGAAAATATATTAAGTGCTTTTAAAATTTCATAGTTAATTGCTATATTCATATGAATATAGTCTATCTGTATTATTAGGTATGTCTCATGCTGAAAACATTATATTGATCCATTTTACTTTTACCAGTATATAATACACCATTTTTTATGACACTTTGTTAGTTTTTTTGCTTGTTTTGCTTTTCACTAACTACCAAATTGTTTCATATTAAGAATGCTTCTTAGATTTTTTTTGGTCCATGGTCTTATTCCTTTATTTTTAGATTTTAGCCTCCTTCTGATTTAACTGCTTTTTTTCTTTTGTATTTTTTGTTTGTTTGTTTGTTTGTTTTGAGAGCGAGAGAGGGAGAGAGAGAGAGGGAATGCACAAGCAGGGGAGAGGGGCAGAGGAAGGGAGGGAGGGAGAGAGGGAGGGAGAGAGAGAGAGAGAGAGAGAGAATTTTAAGTCGGCCCAACACCTGTACACCCAGCTTAGAGCCCAACCTGAGCCGAAATCAGGAGTCAGTTGCTTAACTGGTGCCCCTGTTTCTTGTATTCATATTGCTCATCCTTATTTTTTTTAATTTGAAGAACTTAAATTGTATTTGGTTTAACTGTTTACATTTATTGTAGTCATTGATATATTGGGAATTTTTCTTCCATTTTATTTTATATTTATTTTCATTTCCTGTCTTCCTTTGGATTTTCCACACTTCTTTCAACTAATTTGTAGAATTGTTTAATCCATTTATATTCTTTTGAAAATTGCCTCTATGAGGGCTGATATTTTCTTTTATCTCTCTATTTAATCTTTATACTTATTAACATATGTAACTTTCCCTAAATAAAAATTGTATTTTTGTGTACTCTTCTTTCCCTCTCTTCTGTTTCTGTACCCATACTTCTGCTTCTGCCACTGTGTTAACTTTTTCGAGAATTTTGTATTTTTAAAATCTTTTCTATTTTAGACAACAAAATTTGCTAACTAAATTATATATTAGTGTCTAATTTATGTATATCTCTATTTTTAAATCTCATCTTATAAATGATAATTTTGCTAGATATAAAATCCTAGGTTTTTGGGGCACCTGAGGGGCTCAGTGGGTTAGGCAGCTGACTTCAGCTCAGGTCGTGATCTCAGGGTTTGTGGGTTCAAGCCCCATGTCGGGCTCTGTGCTGACAGCTCAGAACCTGGAGCCTGCTTCAGATTCTGTGTCTCCCTCTCTCTCTGCCCATCCCCCATTTGTGCACTCTCTCTCTCTCTCAAAAATTAAAAATAAACATTAAAAAATAAAATAAAATAAAATAAAATAAAATAAAATAAAATCCTAGGTTTAATTGTCTTTTTCAATCAATCAATCAATCAATCAATCAATAAACAAAGTGCCTTTTTTTAGACTTTGAAATATATCATTATTATTTCTTACAGCCAGTATTGCTGTTAAGGGATCTCATTATCAATTTGTAACTTATTATTTTGGAAGTAATCTACTTTCCCTTTTTAGGAGGTTTAACGGTTAACTTTTGTCTTCTATTATAGTGTGTATGTAATTGTGTGCTTCTGTGTCTCCTTCAATGCACTGTTCATATTTTTTAGACTTCTAAAATTGGATCTTTCCTCTTAAATTCTGGAAAAATATCTACCGATTTTCCTCCTATTTATTTATTTATTTAAAAAATCCCCCCTAG
Source organism: Acinonyx jubatus (assembly GCF_027475565.1). Classification (NCBI taxonomy): domain Eukaryota; kingdom Metazoa; phylum Chordata; class Mammalia; order Carnivora; family Felidae; genus Acinonyx; species Acinonyx jubatus. The sequence goes on along the minus strand of NC_069382.1, from coordinate 126,843,794 downwards.
GCTCTTTTTATATAAGTAATGAATTTTAACATTTTATTTCCATATTTGACTTTCATTTTTTAAATCAACTTCTTTATTCCATCTTCATTTCTCCTGAGGAAAATTAGGTCTTTTACTTAATTTTTTTTACCTTTTTACTACACTGTAGAGCATGCTGATTTCATACTAAAGTGAAGTTTCAAAAAATTAAATCAAAAATTCTTTAGTGTGTAATGATAATATCAGTATCAACAACAACAATAATGTTTATTTAGTGTTTTCTTTGCTAGTTCTTTTAACTCCCTTGATTTCACTGCAATCCTATGAAGTAGCTCCTATTAATAGCTCCTCTTAGGGGCGCCTCGGTGGCGCAGTCGGTTAAGCGTCCGACTTCACCCAGGTCACGATCTCGCGCTCCATGAGTTCGAGCCCCGCTTCAGGCTCTGGGCTGATGGCCCAGAGCCTGGATGGAGCCTGTTTCCGATTCTGTGTCTTCCTCTCTCTCTGCCCCTCCCCCGTTCATGCTCTGTCTCTCTCTGTCCCAAAAATAAATAAACGTTTAAAAAAAAAAATAGCTCCTCTTAGAGATAATGAAGCGGAACCACAAAAATACGACTTCTACCTAAAGCAGGTCTCATACTTGGCAATTATTCCTCATGAAGAAACACTAGGTTATTATTTCCTTCAGAAATCTAATATGAATATATTACATTACTTTTAAATAATTTTTCTGTTTAATTTTTTCTTTTCTCTTTGTTTTGCTGGCTTCTGGCAGTGTGATGTAGTAAAATGAATACAGAACAATCTGATTTTGTTCTTTAGTGAATATCAAGTGCGGTAATAGTGCCTGACTTGTAGTAGTTTAATAAAATATTGGAGGAATAAATAGATTGGCTGAATATAGTCTTAACTTATATTCAAATTACAGAGAGTCATCAATGGCATGCTTTTAAAGTAGTAATGACCCATAATTATGGTATGGATTTTTCAATTTGGTATCCATGCATAATCTGCAATATTTTGAATCAATATGTCCTTGAATTTTAAAACAAATTTTACCTTGAAACCACTGTTTATGAGAAGTATATAAGACTTGCATATTCTCAATCTGTATATGCTATGGAAAGGGAATTTGAGAAAATATTAGAAATAAATTAATCATATATATGGTATATGGAAAGTATTAGTGAGGAAAATGCTTTCAATGTATTTGAAACATGGTAAAGCAGTGACCTCTAAATATGTGTTTCTATCTATCTTTTGAGAAATGACTTACTCTGAGTTAACAAAGGTTAAAAACGGAACTATGTAAACTTTCGGGAGGCCAGGATACAAAGGCTCCAGACTACAAAATATTTTATTAAAACATTAGAATCTACTAAAGACAAAAACAATGAGAATGTTTTCTTTAAATAACTTATAAGACTCTTAGATCAAGAAAGTTTATAAATAGATTAATTCAGCTTATGGAAGCAACATTATAACTGTTACAGTTGGACAAAACTCTGAATAAATAAACATTTCACAAAAGCATATATATGATTGACTAATAAACACATACAAAGATGCTAATATCTTTTCCCATTCTGTTGGTTGCCTTATAGTTTTGTTGATTGTTTCCTTTGCAGTGCAGAAGCTTTTTATCTTGATGAGGTCCCAGTAGTTCATTTTTGCTTTTAATTCCCTTGCCTTTGGAGATGTGTCAAATAAGAAATTGTTGCGGCTGAGGTCAGAAAGGTTTTTTTCCTGCTTTTTCCTCTAGGGTTTTGATGGTTTCCTGTCTCACATTCAGGTCCTTTATCCATTTTGAGTTTATTTTTATGAATGGTGTAAGAAAGTGGTCTAGTTTCATCCTTCTGCGTGTTGCTGTCCAGTTCTCCCAGCACCATTTGTTAAAGAGACTGTCTTTTTTTTCCATTGGATATTCTTTCCTGCTTTGTCAAAGATTAGTTGGCCATACTTTTGTGGGTCTAATTCTGGAGTCTCTATTCTATTCCATTGGTCTGCGCGTCTGTTTTTGTGCCAATACCATGCTGTCTTGATGATTACAGCTTTGTAGTGGAGGCTAAAGTCTGGGATTGTGATGCCTCCTGCTTTGGTCTTCTTCTTCAATATTTCTTTGGCTCTTCGGGGCCTTTTGTGGTTCCATACAAATTTTAGGATTGCTTGTTCTAGCTTCGAGAAGAATGCTGGTGCAATTTTGATTGGGATTGCATTGAATGTGTAGATTGCTTTGCGTAGTATTGATATTTTAATAATATTCTTCCAATCATTGAGCACGGAATGTTTTTCCATTTTTTTATGTCTTCTTCAGTTTCCTTCATAAGCTTTCTATAGTTTTCAGCATACAGATTTTTTACATCTTTGGTTAGGTTTATTCCTAGGTATTTTATGCTTCTTGGTGCAATTGTGAATGGGATCAGTTTCTTTATTTGTCTTTCTGTTGCTTCATTATTAGTGTATAAGAATGCAACTTATTTCTGTACATTGATTTTGTATCCTGTGACTTTGCTGAATTCCTGTATCAGTTCTAGTAGACTTTATAAAGAACTCACCAAACCCCAAACCCGAAAAACAAATAATCCAGTGAAGAAAAGGGCAGAAAACATGAAAAGACACTTCTCTAAAGAAGACATCCAGATGGCCAACAGGCACATTAAAAGATGCTCAATGTTGCTCCTCATCAGGGAAATACAAATCAAAACCACACTGAGCTACCACCTCACGCCAGTCAGAGTGGCCAAAATGAACAAATCAGGAGACTATAGATGCTGGCGAGGATGTGGAGAAATGGGAACCCTCTTTCACTGTTGGTGGGAATTCAAACTGGTGCAGCAGCTCTGGAAAACAGTGTGGAAGTTCATCAAAAAATTAAAAATATATCTACCCTATGACCCAGTGATAGCACTGCTAGGAATTTATCCAAGGGATACAGGAGTGCTGATGCATAGGAGCACTTACATCCCAATGTTTATAGCAGCACTTTCAACAATAGCCAAATTATGGAAAGAGCCTAAATGTCCATCGACTGATGAATGGATAAAGAAATTGTGGTTTATATTCACAATGGCATACTATGTGGCAATGAGAAGAATGAAATATGGCCTTTTGTAGCATATATGGCTGCACCAGTTTGCATGGAAAGTGTTATGCTAAATGAAATAAGTCATACAGAGAAAGATAGATACCATATGTTTTCACTCTTATGTGGATCCTAAGAAACTTAACAGAAGACCATGGGGGAGGGGAAGGGGAAAAAATGTTAGAGAGGGAGGGAGCCAGAGCGTAACAGACTCTTAAAAACTGAGAACAATCTGAGGGTTGAATGGGGGGTGGGTGATGGGTATTGAGGAGGGCACCTGTTGGGATGAGCACTGGGTGCTGTATAGAAACCAATTTGACAATAAATTTCGTATTAAACAATAAATAAAAATTAAAAATTAAAATTAAAAAAAAGCAAAGATGCTAAACATCATTAGTTATCAGGGAAGTACAAATTAAAACCACAAAGAGATTACAAAGGAATGACTGTAATCAAATAATAGTGTCAAATGTTGCTGAGGATGTGGAGAAACTGGAATGTATTGCTGGTGGGAGGGTAACATTACTCAACAATTTTGGAAAACATTTTGACAGTCTCTTAAAAAGTTAAATATAACCTGCCATACATCTCATCAGCTTCACTCCTATTTACATACTCTACATACGTAAAAAAAAATCTGTGCAAATACACTTGAATGTTCATGGCAACATTATTCAAAATAGCAAAAAAAAAAGCCCACAAAAAACAAAAAAAAACCACCCACATGCTCTTTAATTGATGAATATGCAAATAAAATATGGTGTTACCAATACAGTGGAAAACTATTTATATACAAACAGGAACAAACTACTGATACATGCTACAACATAAATATACCTCAAAGACTTGATGTTAAGTGAAAGGAGCCAGATACAGAAGACTATTTTTTATATGGTTGTATTTATATAAATGTCCTTAAAAGATAAATTTTTAAAGACAGAAAGCAAATCGGTTGTTGCCTGGGACTAGGGATATTTTTGGGATTGACTGGAAACAGGTGTAAGGAACCTTTTTGGAGGGATGGAAAATTCTAAAATTGTTCACTGTGATGGTGCAAAAATACCTAAATTTATTAAAATTATTGAATTGAACATTTTAAAAGGGTGAATTTTTAAAAATACAACTTATTGTCAAATTGGCTACCATGCAGTGTGTACAGTATGCTCTTGGCTTTGGGGGTAGATTCCTGTGATCATCGCTCACATACAGCACCCAGTGCTTATCCCAACAAGTGCCCTCCACAATGCCCATCACTCATTTTCCCCTCCCTGCCATCAACCCTCAGTTTGTTCTCTGTATTTAAGAGTCTCTTATGGTTTGCCTTCCTCCGTCTCTGTTTGTATCTATTTTTATCCCTTTCCCTTCCTCTATGGTCTTCTGTTAAGTTTTTCAAGTTCCACATATGAGTGAAAATATATGATATCTGCCTTTCTCTGAGTGAATTATTTCACTTAGCATAATACCCTCCAGTTCCATCCACATTGCTGCAAATGGCAGGATTTCATTCTATCTCATTGCCAAGTAGTATTCCATTGTATATATAAACCACCTCTTCTTTACCCATTCATCAGTTGATGGACATTTATGCTCTTTCTATAATTTGGCTGTTGTTGAAAGCACTGCTGTAAATATTGGGGTACATGTGCCTCCATGAATCAGCACTCCTGTATCCTTTGGAAAGTAGTGCTATTACTGAGTCGTAGGGTAGTTCTATTATTAAATTTTTGAGGAACCGCCATACTGTTTTCCAGAGTGGCTGCACCAGTTTGCATTCCCATCAACAGTTTAAGAGGGTTCCCGTTTCTCCACATCCTTGCCACTATCTGTAGTTTCCTGAGTTGTTAATTTTAGCCACTCTGACTGGTGTGAGATCGTATTTCAGTGTCATTTTGATTTGTATATTCTCAAAGGGTGAATTTTATGACATATAATTTGTACCTCAATAAAGCTTTAAAAAATAGTGACTGCCACAAAAGAAAAGTAAAATTGCTGGGTTCGGGGAGTTTGTAATAATCTTACTGAAAAAATTAAGTAAAATTACATTAAGTTTTTTCCTAAGCCTTTACTAATGATATCAATGGCAACAATAACATTTATTGCGTATTTTCCATATGCAAGGTTATTAACTCATTTATTTTTTTAAACGTTTTATTTATTTTTGAGACAGAGAGAGACAGAGCATGAACGGGGGAGGGGCAGAGAGAGAGGGAGACACACAATCGGAAGCAGGCTCCAGGCTCTGAGCCATCAGCCCAGAGCCCAACACCGGGTTCGAACTCACCGACCGTGAGATCGTGACCTGACCTGAAGTCGGACGCCTAACCGACTGAGCCACCCAAGCACCCCTTAACTCATTTAATCTCACAATCTTAAGAAGTATCTACCTTAATACCCTCCTTTTAGTGATGATGAAACCAAAACCATAGAGGTTAATTAACTCAATAATCACACAGCCTTTAGTTAAACCAGGATACAGGTCCAAACAGTCCAGCTTAAGAGAGCCTACTCTTGTCTGGACGTCCCTACCACCATCATCCATCTGTATACGCAGCTACAGTGGGTGACATGAGAGAAACATGAGGTGAAACAGTATAATTTTTTACACTGGAATCTGTTTTAAAGTCTTAACAGTAATAACATTTTAGAATAAGCATTACATGCAAAATTAGAGTATATGACTAATATTTAAGATAATGGCTAAAATGATATAAAAAATTCAGGTAAAAATTCTAATAAGAGATGCTGAAATAAATAAACAACAAGAAGAAGAACAACAACAAAATGCTGAAAACCTTTAGTGAAAACTTTACCCTTAAAAAAAAATGTATCCCTAGGAATTATTTTGCTCTCAGAACAAACATGGAAATCTATCACCAAGTGTTGAAATAAGTTCTTAGGTATATGTTTGGATATATATATTTGGTGAAGATTTAGACTTTGAAAGAAATAAAACTAAGTGATTCTCTAATTAGAAGGCAGTTTGGGGGCTCCTGGGTGGCTCAATCGGTTGAGCGACCGACTTCTGCTCAGGTCATGATCTCACAGTTTGTGAGTTCAAGCCCGTCGTCGGGGTCTGTGCTGACAGCTCAGAGCCTGGCGCCTGCTTCGGATTCTATGTCTCCCTCTCTCTGTGCCCCTCCCCCGCTCATGCTCTGTGTCTGTCTCTGAAATAAATAAACATTAAAAAAATTTTTTTAAAAAGGCAGTTTGGACTTGACAAAAACTTGGTGGTATTTTTTCCATGACTAAAAAGATATTTAGCCTAGTCTTTGAAATGACTACACAGTAATTGGTTGGACTTAATTTAAGCAAATGGTAGAAAAAATGAATATTATTCTTGATATTTAATCTTAAATTAGCATTGCCTAAATGCCTTTTGAAATGACTGCAATGATAGAATGATGAATGCTCTATAATCCCTTTCATGTTTCAATGAATTGTGACAATAAAAAATGCCCTTAGGAGTTACTTTGGAGGTTTCATCAGGATTAACATAATAACAACATGCAGGAAAAGGATTAGAAGAATCATTTTAGGAAGGGTATTAAATTCAGTATTTGTAGGACTGAAATTGAAAAACAATAGATACTGCAACAGGAGCCTGCAATGTGCCCAGTTTAAAAGACAATATTATTGTTGAGAGTAGGTTAAAATAATAGAAGATATTGTTAGAAATACACACATCATTTCTTTTTGTTATGTTTGCTCTGAAGATAAAATTAAGGACTCTATGCCTTAACATATGTGAAAAGAACTTTTGGGAAAATATAAAATTTAGACTAGAACTTGAGAAAGGCAGTCATCCAAATGACTCAACAGTTACATTAAAATTTGTTAAAAAGAAAATATCTTCATTAGATTTTCTCTAGCCTCTTAGCACTAAATATATGATTATAATGATGATTTTCAAAAGTTTCCTGAATTCTTGTCAGTGGCAGGATGTAATGAGAGTTTAATGAGATCTACCATTAAATTGAATGAGTACATTGGATTTATCTCGGAAGGAATTCTTACATTACTGTCCCTTCTGCATATAAAAGTCCTTTTTATATACTTACTGAACTGAATTAATTTAAATCACTTTGAGGTTTTGGGTTATAAATGTGCAGGATTACAAGGCTACATGTCACAGACTGTACGCATGTTTTTAGTATTTGAGTATAGCAGATGCCACTTTGTAGGGGAGATTACTGTTAAACATTGAGACTAGAATGATGCGTAGTCTATTTTTAGAGGAACAGGGGTATATTTTTTAGAGTTAGGAGAATTGTATCTGACTGAGTATTCATTAACTGTGGTTTAAAATGTGGATGTACCAGGTATTAACTGGTTTTCCTACTCATCTCTTTCTATCTATTGGCTGTTTCCCCCCCCCAAATCTAAAATTTCCTAAAATGGCCAAATGAAATGAAAGCCTAATAAGAGCTGCAAATCTTATTCCGGGCAAGAATAGTCTTATGTTACCCACTAAAAATGCTTGAGTGTGTTTTAATTGTAATGCTGGCATTTGATTCATAAACAATAAGCATTTGTATGCAAACAATTTATTTTTATTTTTTTTATTTATTTTTGAGGCAGAGACAGAGCATGAACAGAGGAGGGGCAGAGAGAGTGGGAGACACAGAATCTGAAGCAGGCTCCACGCTCTGAGCTGTCAGAGCCCAATGCGGGGCTCAAACTCACGGAGTGTGAGATCATGACCTGAGGTGAAGTCAGACGCTCAACCAACTGAGCGACCCAGGCACCCCTGTATGCAAACAATTTTATAGAGGTTTCGTTATACTGTCACTTAATTTCATATGGCTTTATTAAATAGTACTGAACAATAATTTTATCTTATTCTCATCACTGAAATCATCTTTAAGGAAAAATTGCAAAGCCATTATCATTTTTATTTATTTTAGTCACTAATTTTATTTCAGTATCATTGCATCTTATGTTTCCTATCACCTATTGTAATCATTATTTAGCCAATGGGCTGTTATGCATGTATATTAAAGAAAAACATGACTAAATATGAATATATTTTAAAACTGTTTAACCGTCAAAATTGTCATGCTGACAGAAGTCAGGTAAACAGAGTAATAATGTAAAAAAATAAGTCATTGACCATGCCCATCTGATTTTCATTTACTTTTCTTATTTACTTGATGTATTCCTAAATCCTCCAATTATTTTATTATTGAATAAATTTAAACGTATAGTGTAGATTCATGGCAATACTGTGCAAATCATTAATTTTATTTTGTGGATTATACCTAAGAACTTGTTTTCAATATCTTTCATTCTTAATATTATGCCTTTTTATTGCATTTTGATTTGTTTTCTTATTTGGCATTATACTTTTTCTGCTAAAACTTCTTCCTTCATTCAGATAGGTATCAGTTTTCAAAGGCTTAGATTCTTACTTGTAACCAAGTTTTGTATTGTGTTGTGAAAACCTTTTGTTTTTTGTTCTTGGCGTATTGTCTTATATTTGTTGATAGATGTTCCAAAGATCTGTGGGAAATGTGGGTTCAAAACTATCTACCGTTGCGCTGACCATTATGAGGGATAAGATTTACGTACTATAGTAATGGAGTACTGTGTCAATGTAGAAATGAAACCAAGCTATCAAAGCAAACTGTCAACCACTTTTTTTATCTCTTATGGCAAAATTGTCTTACAGCCTATTAGTTATATGGCAAAAATGCTGTGGCAAAGATGCTTATGGCAAAAATACCAGACACATTTTGTCGTACAATTGTTCATAGTATTTCTCATAATAAGCCAGTTTACATTTCATGTACTTAATGATAAGACAGGATTTATATCTGCCATTTTGCTATGTTTTTCTATAAGTTTTATGACTTTTTTGTTCTTCTATTAATCAATTACTGCCTTCTTTGTGATATTTAATAGTGTATAATTTTATTTTCCTTGTTTCTTTTACTATATATTTTTGAGATATATTCTTACTGGTTGTCCCAGTGATTATCATTAATATATTCACTTAAAATAATCTCATTGAGGGGTGCCTGGGTGGCTCAGTTGGTTGGGCATCTGACTTTGTCTCAGGGCATGATCTCACAGTTTGTGGGTTCGAGCCCCGAGTTGGGCTCTGTGCTGACAGCTTAGAGCCTGGAGACTGCTTTGGATTCTGTGTCTCCCTCTCTCTCTCTGCTCTTCCCCCACTCATGCTGTCTCTCTCTCTCTCTCAATAATAAAATAAAACATTAAATTTTTTTAAATAATCTCATTCAGATTAATATAGACTTAATTTCCATAGTATACAGACCTTTGTTTCAATACAACTTTGTTTCCCCCATGCTTAGTGCTCTATTGTCATACAGATTATATCTTTATATGTTAGCTATCAATGTTGTTTTATAATAATTGCTTTTTGTAAGTGCCTTTTAAATTTTATGTGAGGAGAAAGATTTTAAAATATATTTTTATTATGTCTTGCATTTATCTATGTGGTTATCTTTACTGGTACTCTTTATTTCTTCATGTGGATGCAAGTTACTGTTTAGTATCTATTCATTTCATCATGAAAAACTCCCTTCAGTATTTCTTGAAAAGCAGGTCTACTAGCAAAGAAAATCCCCTCAACTTCTGTTTTTTTTCTTTAATCTCCGGTATCTTAATTAGTACTTCTTTGTTTCACTGAACTTTTATCTATAAGAATTCTACATAATTATTTTAAATAGTTCTTACAACTATAAAATATCAGTTGAAAAATACTGCTCTAGGTCAGTTTTAAATGTGAAATGTTCCTCAGGTTAGAATGACACAAGCCATCTATTTAAAGCAGTGACTATAGTGAATAAAAGAAAATCTAGCCTGGAAAAATTTTGGTATTTTATGAAATGGCTTTGTATTTATATTTATTTTTTTTTTTTCTGAGAGGAAACAGGACACACGTATCAATGACAGATAAAGTATTAAAAGTATTGAACGTTATATAATGTTCCCTGTCATCTAATTGGTAATTTAGTAACTTGAGTTTCACTTTGGTGGGATGACTCTTAAATGGTGAAATGTTTCCACTACACTGAAAGACACAAATTTATAAACTTTTAGTATTTTTAAGATGTTTCTTTATGACAGGTTATAACATTTTTTTGGAGGAGTATTTTTAGACATTATATTCATTTTCTTTTATAAATGCTTAATCATTTTTAAGTATTAAAATAAGTGAGAAAATTTCAGTTCTTCAGAATAAAAGGAAAACAGATTGGCTGAGTTTGGAAGGATAAAAATATAATTCTGCTTAAATGAGATATAGTTACAAAATGATGTAGGTAACCCCAAGCATTTAATGAACACTTGTCAAATTCTTGGAGATTTTTCTCTCCAGTTTTCGGTGAGTAACAATCTGAGAGTTTTCAATTTGATATTCATTGGTGGTAATTTACTGCTAATAACTAAGTGATTGTACCTAGTGACTGAAGATACCAAGAGAGAATGAGAGAAAGGAACCCTGTATAGCTGTTTTTAGAAACCAAGACTGAACCAATCCCAAGAAGAAACAAGTAGTTTTCCAGAAAAACTGGCAAAAAAGTGATCAAATAGATAAAAAGATAGAGTTCTATCACTAACTAAAAGGTATGAAAAAATAACAAGGAAATGCAGGGTCTTAAACAAAATCTATGGTTATGTTTTCTTGCTGACAAGAATAAGAAAGACCTGTGTTCTCATAACATGAAACAGTCACAGGGTCTCCAAAGCTCTTATCCTACTGATCAGGGAACATGAAGACTTTCTTGGCAGAATGAATATATCAATTGCTTACATTGAAAATTCCTCCAACTCTGAATATAATCTAACCTTTTAACCTAGTGCTTTCTTGTTTGTATGGATGCAGCCTCAGCCTATGGACTTTGATACTGATATCCCTTCTCTTGAGATTATACACTCTCTTGCATAGGAGACATCCTGTTTTCTTTCCAGAGTAGGAAAATCAACTCCTGACACAAAGTCATTAGGCCAGCACAGAGACTAGACACCCCAACCTTAATCTCTTCAAAATAAAGAATGTATATAAACAGAGTTAAATATACTAAGAGCATAGGGACACCTGGGTGGCTCAGTTGGTTAAGCATCAGATTCTTGATTTTGGCTCAGGTCATGATCTCACAGTTGTGAGATTGAACCTCTCATCAGGCTCTGTGCTGACAGCATGGAGTCTGCTTAGGATACTCTCTCTCCCTCTCTGTCTGCCCCTCCCCTGCTTAAGCTCTCTCTCAAAATAAATAATAAATAAACTTTAAAAAATATGCTAAGAGCATAGCAGAAGGAAGAAATGGATTAAACTTAAAAGGACCAGTAGTAATGTGTGAGCTGATCTTCATAGAATGAGTGGCAGGTTGATACATGTAAAAAAAAGAAAAATGGCATTTCAGAAAGATGGACTTGTTTGAATAGGGTCTTCTAGGTCTTGAAGTGCATAACATTTTAGTAACAATGAATCAACTACTATAGGGAGGTAGAGTGTGCATGTGCCAAGGAGAGTATGTTCTGGATCAGGTTGGAAATACAGATTGGTGTCAGAATCCAAAGTGTCTTATATGCTAAGCTTTAAAAAAATTATCTTTGTAATTAACAATAGAGGCCTCTAACAGTGGTTGAAATGGTTAATATGATATTTATTTGAGCAAAACAATCCTGGTACCAATGCAGAATATCATATTTGAAGGAAAAGAGACCAATGAAAGCCATTGTAACAAAGAAGCAATGGAAGTATCTTGAGCAATGATATAGAAAAAGGAAAGAAAACAATAGAAGGATAAAGGAGAAAATAATGGGAATATTTTGGAAATAGCATCCAAAACATATGATTTTGGATTATGGACAAAAAGGGGCATAACAGTGACATAGTTTTCTATATTTAATAAATGGGTCATACTTTCTCCTGAGATAGGACATTAAAGCACTGGAATACGTATGTGGGGATATGATTAAAACTAATTTTGGTACATTTAGTATGAGGTACATAAAGTATTAGCATATATAAGAATATAAAGGCAAATGGCAATTCATGTCTGGAGCTAATATAGGAGACAGATCTTCTAGAGTTATTGTTTGGACATGTATTGCCCACGTGCATCCTTGTTTTTATAGTACAGAATCAGTTTATTACACAAATGTAATATATTTGTTATATTTTCCCATAATGCTTTTTCCTGAAGTGTTTGCTTTTTCATAACTAAATTATCAACCAATAATAATTAAGAAAGTGATAGAGTACAAATCATCAATGGCAGTTTTGATATTTCTTCTAGAAATAGATAATTTCTGCAGTAATTTTTTTTCTAGGTGAAGGTGAAAACTCAGCTTCACTTTGTTAAGCGCAATTGAAAAGAAGATTCCTATTTTAACTTGTTGCCAATTGCAATTATATTAGATAAACGTAAGCTGTCTTTGGTAAACATTGCAATGGAAAGATGTACATCAGCATTGCTATTGTTATCTGACATATCTCCCTTGGAAAAGAGATTTGCTTAATCATTTACCTTTACAAATAATGTACTGTTTACTTGTAGGTTAGAGGTTCTAGTTGTATGCTTATAACTGTATGTTTATAGATATGCTTATAGTAGTTACTAGACTTCTACTTGAATACTTCCCAAATTTAGTATTTTGTATTCACCCATTTCAGTGTAAATCCTGGATGTTAACATATGTGAAATAGAGTGAGGAAGATTCAATATGTATCCCCATAATCCTTTTAGAATATAGTCACTGCTTCATTCAAAAATTGCATTTCTTCTTTCAAGTGAATTGTTTTATTCATTGTATTGAAAAAGATCCCCAAACTAAGTATGCTTCCCACTGTCAACACTATTCAATACCCTTTGGCTTATTAAAGCATATTACCAGGGGAGCCCTTTAAAAACTGTGAAGGAGAGGGGTACCTGGGTGGCTCAGTTGGTTAAGCATCCAACTTCAGATCAGGTCATGATCTGTTGGCTCACGAGTTCAAGCCCCACTTAGGGCTTTGTGCTGACAGCTCAGAGCCTGGAGCCTGCTTCAGATTTTGTGTCTCCCTCTCTGTCTGCCCCTCCCCTGCTCATGCTCAGTCTCTCTCTCTCTCAAAAATAAATAAAAACATTAAAAAATGTTTAAAAAACTGTGAAATAGAAAGTTTTATCTTTATAAATCTCTTAGTCTGACTTCTGGTGTGCAATCTTCTAATTTCCAGTGATTGGCCATTGTCTTCATAGTGATACACATTTAATAGAACTTATTCTTAACTACACTGCCCCATAAAATATATATTTATTCTTTGTTTCCCATTTCCTTAGGTATATGTGCTAGGTTAAGGTGACTGGTTTGATAACAGAGATGGCATATAGATACATATTTTATATCTCTATGTCTATCACGATAATTAGCACATACCAGGGACAATGTATTTTTTGTTTAAGAAGTGAAATAATGGATGTTTGATGTAAAAGGTTCATCCTTTCTTGTGTAAAAACTCCTGCCCTTTGATTTTTAAATATCTCCTTCTGTGTAATGTCTGCCCTTTCTTCAGTGTTATCTACTCTGCTCAGGATTGAGAGTGCCTGTAAAATAAAATATATTGTAAATAAGCACATTATACATAGAAAGTTACCCAGAATGAATACAATATCTGGATAAAAATCACTATACATTTCCAGGACTTCTGATGTCTACAGAGGAAAACCATTTCAGAACTGAGGTCTTTGATTAATGGACCTTACTATGAGGGCCAAATCAAAATGAGAATAGGAGAGGTTTTTTTTTTATTTTTTTTAACTCTAAAGTGAAAATATTACTATTAATTAAAATATGAACAATTTTATTTCCTTTTGAAGTTTTTATTTTAATTCCAGATAGTTAGCATACAGTATTGTATTTTTTCAGGTATTACAATATAATGATTCAACAATTACATACATCACCCTCTACTCATCACAATACGTACCTTCCTTAATCCCTATGACCTACTTATCCCATCTCTAAACACCCTTCCCCTTTGGTAACCATCAATCATTTCCCTATAATTAAAGAGTTTGTTTATTGATTTGTTTGTGTCTTTTTCTCGCTTTTTCCCTTTGCTTGTTTGTTGTGTTTCTTAAATTCCACATAGGAATAAAGTCATATGGTATTTGTCTTTCTCTGACTGATTTCACTTAACATTATACTTTCTAGCTCCATCTATGTCATCGCAAATGCCAAGATTTCCATCATTTTTTGTGACTGAACAATATTCTGTTGTGTATTTGTTACATCTTTATCCATTCATCAATCAATGGACACGTGCGTTGTTTCCATAGCTTGGCTATTTTACATATGTATTTTATAAACACAGGGTTGCAGTTAACCCTTTGAATTAGTGTTTTTGTATTCTTTATGTACATACCCAGTAGTAACTAACCACCAGTAGTGTGGTTAGTTAAAGAGCCAGTAGATAAATACCCAATACTAGAATAGTTCTATTTTTAACTTTTTAAGGAACTTCCATACTGTTTTCCAGAGTGGCTGCACCAGTTTGCATTCCCACCAACAATGCAAAACAGTTCCTTTTTCTTCACATCCTTGCCAACACTTGTTGTTTCTTGTGTTTTTGATTTTAGCTATTCTGACAGGTGTGAGATGATATCTAATTGTAGTTTTGATGCATTTCCGTGATGGCAAGTGATGATGAACATTGTTTCAAGTGTCTGTTGGCCACGTGGATGTCTTCTTGGAGAAATGTCTGTTCATGTCTTCTGTCCATTTTTTAATTTGATTATTTGTTTTTTGAGTGTTGAGTTTTATAAATTTTTTTATAGATTTTGGATACTAACCCTTATATGTCACTTGAAAATATTTTCTCCCATTCTATAGGTTGTCTTTTAGTTTTCTTGATTGCTTCATTTGCTGTGCAGAAGCATATTTTGACGAAGTACCAATAGTTTGTTTTTGTTTTTGTTTCCCTTGCCTCAGGAGTTATATCTAGTAAGAATTTGTTATACCTGATGTCAAAGAAGTTATTGCCTATGTATTGCCTGTGTTCTCTTCTAGCATTTTTGTGGTGTCAGGTCTCACATTTAGGTATTTAATCCATTTTGACTTTATTTTTGTGTGTGCTGTCAGAAAGTGAATTATTTTGCATGTGGCTGTCCAGTTTTCCCAATACCATTTGTTGAAGACATGTCTTTTTTTTTCCCATTGGATAATCTTTCCTGCTTTGTTAGAGATTAATTAACCATATAGTTGTGAGTTTATTTCTGGGTTTTCCTTTCTGTCCTATTGATCTATGTGTCTATTTTTGTGCCAGTACCATACTTTTTGATTACTATAGCTTTGTAATATAACTTGAAGTCCAGAATTATGAGGTCTCCAGCTTATCTTTTCTTTTTCAAGATTGCTATAGGTATTTGGGTCTTTTGTGGATCCATACAAATTTTAGGATTGTTTGCTCTAGTTCTGTGACAAATGCTGTTCATTTTGATAGGAATTATATTAAATCTGTAGATTGTTTTGTGTGGTATAGACATTTTAGTATTTGTTCTTCCATTCCATGAGCATGGAATATCTTTCCATTTCTTTGTTTCATCTTCAATTTAATTTATCACGGTTTTATAGTTTTCAGAGAACATGTCTTTCACCTCTTTGATTTGATTAGGTTAGGTTATTCCTAGGTATCTGATTATTTCTGTTACAATTGTAAATGAGATTGTTTTCTTAATTTTTCTTCCTGTTGTTTCATTGTTGGTGTGTAGAAATGCAACAGGTTTCTGCACTCTGATCTAAGACTTCACAAAATTCCTTTATCAGTTCTAGCAGTTTTTTGGTGGAGTCTTTAGAGTTTTCTATATACAGTATCATGTCATCTGCAGATAGTGAAAGTTTTACTTCTTTCTTACCAATTTGGATGCCTTTTATTTCTTTTTGTTGTCTGATTGCCGTGGCTAGGACTTCAGTGCTATGTTGAATAAAAGTAGTGAAAGGAGTGGACATTCCTGTCTTGTTCCTGACCATAGAGGAAAAGCTCTCAGTTTTTTCCCGGTGAGGGTGATATTCGCTGTGGGTTTTTCAGAGATTGCCTTTATTATATTGAGGTATGTTCCCTGTAAACCTACTTCATTGAGGGTTTTTATCAAGAATGGATAATTTACTTTGTAAATTACTTTGTAAATCTTCTGTATCTATTGAAATGATCATATAGTTCTTATTCTTTCTTATTGATAAGATGTATTACTTTTGATTTGTGTATATGCAACTACTTTTACAACCCAAGAATAAATCCCACTTGATCATGGTGAAGGATTTTTTTTTTAATGTATTGTTGGATTCAGTTTGCTAGCATTTTGTTAAGGATTTTTGCATTTATGTTCATCAGGGATACTGGCCTGTAGTTCCCTTTCTTTGTGGTGCCTTTATCCATTTTACATATAAGGATAATTCTTGCCTCATAGATTTGGAAGTTTTCCTTCCTTTTCTATCTTTTGTAATAGTTTTAAAATAATAGATATTAACTCTTCTATAAATGTTTGGTAGAAATGTTCTGTGAAGCCATCTGGTCCTAGGCATTTATTTGTTGGGAGTTTTTTGATTACTGATTCAATTTCTTTGCTGGCTCTCAGTATGTTTAAATTTTCTGATTCTTCCTATTTAGGTTTTGGTAATATATATGTTTCTAGGACTTTATCCATTTCTTCTAGGTTGCCCAATTTGTTGGCATATGGTATTTCATAATATCCTCTTATAATTGTATTTCTTTGGTGGTGTTATTTCTCTCTATCATTTGTGATTTTATTTATTTTGGTGCTTTCCCTTTCTTTTTGATAAGTCTGGCAAGATGTTTATCAGTTTTATTAATTGTTTTTCAAAGAACCATCTCCTGGTTTCATTGATCTGTTCTATCATTTTTTTTTTTAGTTTTTATATCCGCTCTAATATTTATTATTTCCTTCCTTCTGCTGAATTTAGGTTATTTTTTAACTGTTCATTTATTTATTTTGAGAGAGAGTGAGAGAGAGAGAATCCCAAACAGACTGCACACTCAATTCAGGACCTGATGTGGGGCTCAAACTCACCACTGTGAGATAATGATTTGAGCCGAAATGAAGAGTCAGATGGTTACTGACTGAGCCACTCAGGTGCCTGTGGATTTAGGTTTTGTTTGTTGGTCTTTTTCTAGCTCCTTTAGTTGTAAGGTTATGTTGTTTATTTGAGATTTTTCTTATTTCTTGATGTAAGCTTATATTGCTATAAACTTCCCTCTTGCAACTACCTTTGCTGCATCCCAAAGATTTTGGACTGTTGTGTTTCATTTTCACTTATTTCTATGTACTTTTAAACATTTCTTCTTTTATTTCTTGGTTGACCCATTCATTGTTTAGTAGCATTTCTTTAACATCCATGTATTTGTGTTCTTTCTGTATTATTTCTTGTGGTTGACTTCTAGTTTCATAGTTCAGGTCAGGAAAGTTGCACAGTATGACCTCAGTATTGTATTTGTTGAGGGACTGTTTTGTGGCCTAATATGTGATCTATTCTGGAGAATGTTCCAAGTGCACCTGAAAGAAATTTGTATTCTGTTGTTTTAAGATGGAATGTTCTATATATATCTGTTAAACCCATCTGGTGTAGTGTGTCATTAAAAGCCATTGTTTTCTTGTTTATTTTCAGTTTAGATGATCTGTCCATTGATATAAATGGGGTGTTAAAGTCCCCCACTAGTATTGTATAAGCATTGAGCATTCCTTTTATGTTTGATATTACCTGTTTTATGTATTTGAGTGCTCCTATGTTGGGTTCATAAAGAGTTAAAAATTGTCATATCTTCTTGTTGGATTGTCCCCTTTAGTGTATATAGTGTGCTGCTTTGTCTATTGTTACAGTCTTTGGTTTAAAGTCTATTTTGTCCAATGTAAGTATTGCTACTCAAGCTTTCTTTTGACATCCATTTGCATGTTAGATGTTTCTCCACCCCCTCAGTTTTAATATGCAGAGGATTTTGGGTCTAAAATGGTTCTCTTGTAGGCAGCATATAGATGGGTCTTGATTCTTTATCCATTCTGTCACCCTATGTCTTTTGATTGGAGTGTTTAATCCATTTAGATTTAAAGTAATTATTGATACATATTTATTGTCATTTTATCATTTGTTTTGTTATTGTTTCTAAAGATTTCTCTGATCCTTACATGGTTTTTTCTCTCTAATGTGGTTTGCTGACTTGCTTTAGTGATATATTTGTATTTCTTTCTCTTTATTCTTTGCGTAAAGAATGCAAATGATTTTTAATATATGGTGGCCATGAGGTTTCTATATAACCTCTTCTGCATATAGCAGTCTATTTTAAGTTCATGGTCATTTAAGTTTGAACCCATTCTTTACTCCTCTTCTCCCCATGTTTTGGGTATATGTTTCATATTTTATATCCTTTTGTTTTGTGAGTTGTTGACTGATTTTTTACATAAATATTCATTTTTACTGCTTTTATGTTTCTTACGTTCACACTGTCACTTTTACTTTCTCCTTTCCATTCAGAGTCCCCTTTAATATTTCTTGCAGGGCTAATTTTGTGGTCATGAACTCCTTCAGTTTTTGTTTGTCTTGGAAACTTTATCCCTCCTTCTATTCTGAATGACAGCCTTGCTGTATAGAGTATGCTCAGCTGATGATTTTTCCCAGTCAGTACTTTTAATAAATCATGCTACTCCTTTCTAGCTTGGAAAGTTTCTGCTAAAAAATCTCCTACCAGCCTTATGGATTTTGCCTTATATGTTATTGTCTTCTTTTGTATTGCTACTTTAAATTTTTTTCTTTATCACTATATTTTGCCAATTTAATTACAGTATGTCTTGAGGTGGATTTGCTTTTGTTGATTTTGTTGGGGGTTTGCTGGGCCTCCTGGATCTGGATATATGTTTCCTTCCCCAGATTAGGGAAGTTCTCAGATATTACTTCTTCAAATAAATTTTCTTCCTCCTCTTCTCTCTCCTTCTCTTCTGGGACTCCTATAATACAAATGTTATTATATTTGTTGGAGTCACTGAGTTCCCTAAGTCAATTCTTATTTTGCATATTTCTTTCTTCTCTCTTTTGTTCAGCTTGATTACTTCCATTATCCTGTTGTCTAGGTCATTATTTCATTCTTCTGCTTCTTCCAGCCTGTCTTTCATTCCATCCAGTGTATATCTTATTTCATTTATTGACCCCTGTATCTCTGCTATTATTCCTTACTTCAGTGTTAAAGGTCTTACTCATGTCTTCCACTCTTAAGTCCAGTGAGTATCCTCATGATCATTGCTTTGAATACTCCATCAGGTATGTTACTTATATCTGTTTTGCTTAGATTTCTGGGTGTAATCTTGTCTTCCTCTTTTATTTGGGATAAATTTCTCTGTCTTCTCATTTTGTCTAAGTCTCTCTGCCTGTTTCTGTGTTAGGAAAGTCAACTATATATCCCACTTTTGAGGGTAAGGACTCTATAAAGAATAAGTCCCGTAGTGCCCTACTGTGTAGTTTCCCCTGTTCCACACGGCTTGGCACTTCTGGGAGTGTCTGCAATGTGTGCTTTATGTGCTCTGCTGTTTTTTCCTGGCTGCTTTATCATTCAAGCCAGTCATCTGCTGAGGCATCTTTTCCTTTTGTGAGCAGTGTTTTGTCCCTGGCCTGAATGTGATGTGTTTTAACTAGGTACACTCTAGTCTGCTTCTGAAATGAGACTTGTCACCACCACTGCCAGAACCAAGGTTCTTCAAAACTTCCAACTTGGGAGACATGGTGTAAGCAGGGTTTTGAGCCAGTCTTCTAGTGGAGGGGGGCTTCCAGACAGAACTGAGGCAAATGAGACTGGGAAGGCTCATTCAACATGATTGGGGGAGGGAGTGGTATAAGCCAATTGGATAGGGAGTGTTGGCATTCAGTTGATTCCAGCAGGTGTCCCTGTTCTTATGCTAAGGGGCAAAGGATGGAAATGGTGTCTCTCCATTCCTTTGTTCTCAGATAAATCCCTCCATGAATACTGCCTCTCTCTGATATGCTCTCAAGTGAGTAACTAACCTCCCCACGTGCGCCCCAGGCATTCTTCAGATCGATGTATCCATGCTATATGTTTGAGGGTTGTTTGCCTATCTTTTCTCAAAAAGCAGGGCAGTGTCCTGGGCTCTATCCTAGCCAAGCTTACTGACCTTTTAACCTTAAGGCTTTAAGCCCCACTGGTGGCCAGGAGTCATGAAATTTGGCCACTCCAGCTTTCCAAACCAATTGCTATGGGTATTTATTTTCTCTTTGTGCTCCCCTTTGTGTTAATCTGTATCTTGCCCTTTTCCGTGACTGCTTCTCCCTCCTCAACACAGCAGCCAAGATCTGTTTCTTTCCCAAACTATGTCTCTGCACTTCCTACCTTCTTTAATATGGCCTCTTTTCTACATTTACTTACGAAGTTTGTTTTTCCATATTTGGGTCAATTACTATGGTATTTAGGATGATGTGATAGTTATCTAGTTGTACTCATGGAATGAGGTAAGCCTAGGGCACACCTACTCCACTGCCATCTTCTGACCTGACCAATCTTGTTTCTTCCTCCTCCTCCTTCTTCTTCTACCATTTTTTTTTCTTAATGGCTCACTAATAACACTGATTTTTATAAAATTACTCTCTTGATTCGTTCTCTTGGCAGTGAGTCCTAACTATATTGGCATATACACAGGTTAAACTAGTTTCATAAGGAAAGGACTAGTTTTATGAAAGAAAGTTCTGAGTGGGTCATTTAAATAACAATAAAATTACTGTAGACTTTAAGCTATAGAATTGTAGGGAATTGTAAAGGGTATTTATGGAAGTGTGTCCTTTTTAAAAAATAATTACTTTGATGTTTTCACCTACTTTTTGTAGCTTTAATGGCAATATTGGTTCCCACAAGAACCACATAGGTCAAGAAGGAATTTTAAGTTACATGTTGATTGTGAATAATCAGTTGTAGCTTTTTAAATCATATTTTGATGCTTTGAATTAAATAGAAATATTTTAATTGGTTTGCTTAAATCATTTACTCACTGCTATCCATTTTATTTTATACTGTCTTTATATGCTGTAATGACTTAGGAATCATGTTGAAGCCAAAAGAAAATATGGCTGCTATTTAATGTAGAAAAATCAAGTGGCTTTTGTCTTACATGTAGGTGAGACTATCTGTTGTGGTAAACAACTAAGTGTTCATTAGATTGAGTAGTTGCCAGAGATCTAAACTATTCTTTTCCCTTATGCATGAAGTCTCTCTTTGATTTCTTTTGACCCACTAAGGAAAGTCAGTAGATTTTGTCTGAATATGTTCTCTCCTTTATTGCATCTCTGATACATGTTCTGATCATTAGTATTGACAGAACAAGATGTAGCTATTTACTAGAATTCACATGAGAAGTCCAACTCAGGGAATTTATTTTCTTTCCGACATTTCCTCCCTGAAGCAATTTCATATCCCAGGAGTGTTTCTTCTTATGAACTATTTCCATGTCTGCTTAATACTTTAGATTAATCAGAAATAAAAAGCTTCTGAAGAAACAAATGCCTTAAAAAAACTATGGAGGTATCATACTTGAATATTATTCTTAGTCCAAATTAATCACTGAATCAATATTTTTCACAATGGTAATGAAGAAGGCAAATGATCAATGAAAGTTCCTTGAGTCTCACAAAAAAAGGTTTGTTGCCTTATTAAAAGCATATATTGGGGCGCCTGGGTGGCTCAGTTGGTTAAGCGGCCAACTTCAGCTCAGGTCATGATCTTGCGGTTCGTGAGTTCAAGCCCCGCGTCGGGCTCTGTGCTGACAGCTCAGAGCCTGGAGCCTGTTTCAGATTCTGTGTCTCCCTCTCTCTGACCCTCCCCTGTTCATGCTCTGTCTCTCTCTGTGTCAAAAATAAATAAACATTAAAAAAAATAAAAGCATATATTAAATTATTTACAAAGAATAAAAAACATGTAAGCTCATATCTATCAGTTAATGCTTTAACTTATAATATTTATATTACATCTATATAACATGTGAATGTTATGATTAATTAATTTATGCATGTTATTGCAAAATAAGGTAACTTTTAGTTTTAGCCTAATAGTTTAGGCGTAGTTTAAGATTTTCCAGATAATTATTAAAAGTTAATCCTAATCGGTTATGTTATTGTAAGCAACAAAACAGTAACAATGGATAACAAACCAATTGTCCATCTTGTTAGGGCTTCACTGATGGTGCCTGTATTCTTGGCTTTTGTCATATATGCTCAACTTTTCCATACTTTGTACAGTCTGTTATAATAACATTTTATTGGGCTTTATTTTAATAAATATGTAGATTGTCCATTTATTTATGCTTTGAAATGACAGTTTCTGGTTTTCCACTAATGACATGAAAACTTAACATTTTACCAAGAGATAGCACTTTAAAAATCATTTTCATGAATTTATTCAAAATAATGTGCAAGTCAAAGAAAAAGCTATATCCATGCTAAATCTTATTCTTCAATAAAAATAAAATCAAATAATCTTAGGGTCATTCAGTGTCTATTACCTATCTCTTGTATATAATTTGAATTGAGTAGTTTTATATCAAATTGTAATATTAAAAAATGGAATTACTAAAAATATTAATAATTATAAAAAGTACATTATTAACTTCCCAGACATGGTAATTGTTAAATGTTGAGCCATTACAATTATTTGTCTAATTTCTAGAATATTGGCTTCTACAACTGTGTACCTATGCAGGGAAAAATAAAGCAAAGAAATGCAGTCTGCTATACAGAAATTGTATTTTTGTTCAAAATTCTTTATTTATTCAATAAAAATCTGACAACTATATATTGAGGATATACCAGATACCTTATGAGGCCATGCAGATGTTAAAAAGCTGACTAAAGCAGTTCCTACTTAATGTATATAAGTAAGAATTAGTTTGATATACTGACAAATTTAATTCTAATATGGTAAGAGGTATAGAAAATTCAAAGAAATTCTGCTGGAATTAAAAAAAAAGAACCTATTTATTTATACACACTGTTTAAAGGTTAATAATTAGAGAATTACTCTCTTCAGATCTATGTGATAGTAAGCACCATATAAAATGTTTATTTTCCTTATGCCTAAAATATCCCGAACTTGTTTCAGAAATATAGTAGTTGGAAATTTTATTAGCAATATGAAAGTAGCTTCTTGTACTTTCCAGTGTGGTGAGTTCTTCATTTTACTTGTTTTTGGAGTTCAGGGATTAAGTAAAATAGAATAGTATAAGAAAATGCCAAAATATTTTAGTAAAACTTACTAAAGCTTTGGAAAGGAAGCAATTAAAAGAGAAAAATATTTAAACTTAGAGATGTCAAAAGTGTCGTAACAATTGGTTACTCCACATCAAAATCATCTAATAAGCAAGTGTTCTCACAGAGTTTATAATATAGCAGAGAAAATAAGTTAAAATTACCAGTAGCAAAGCATGAAAGGTGTTACAAAGCAGGACACAATTTACTGAAAGAGAATGACACAGATTAAAGGTAGGGGTATAGAAGACTTGGCAGTCATTGTTTAATCAAATCTTAAGAGGAAGCAATATTTCAGTTTCCCGCCCCCCCTCATTTCCACTTAAAGTTACTAGAAAATATATTTAATTCTAAAATTTCCTTAAAGCATTAAATATTCATTTCATTACTGTTTTTTCCCAATACCTTATCTTCTTTCCTTTTTCCATCTCTCTCACCGTACCCCACATCCCATGATATAAAAGACTGTGCTATAGTAAATACTTAAGAAACTATTTATTTCTAAGGTTTCTTAAATCATTAACATGTAACAGCCAATCAGAAAGTCTCCTCACTATGATATAACTAACATTTTTAAAAGAGTTAAGAAACAACACAAAAGTCAAGAAACAACATTTTTAATTATTTATAAAGTTTAACTGAAAGCTCGAGTAATTAGCTGATAATATCACTGAGCTTCATACTGGAAAGGAATATTGAATTTTTTAAAAAAATGTTTATTTATTTTGAGAGACCACACATGTGCACCAGCAGGGAAGGAGCATCAAGAGAGGGGGAGAGAGAATCCCAAACAGGCTCTGAGCTGTTAGTGCAGAGCCCCACGTGGGGCTCAATCTCACAAACTGTGAGATCATGACACAGGCTGAAATCAAGAGTCTGACATTTAATTAACTTAGCCAGCCAGGTGCCCCAAGGAATTTTGAGTTTTTACCTGCAGTGATAAATTATAAAATGAGGGTTTCAACTCTTTTCTGACTGCCTTTAGTAATAGGATTCTAGTTGCATTTCAAACTAGAAGAAGAGAGATTAAAAATCCCATTTAAGGGATAACTCAGTGATTCTTTAATACTTTGGAAGTATTCATCTAGCTATAAAGATAGTCTGAGTAGTTACTATATAAGAGAACAAATCTCATTGATTATTATCTCATTTGCACTATCATGAGGTAATTATGACATACACTTAAGCTAACTGGGATAGTTTCTACACTGGGAATAAGAAAATAAAGTTTAAAAAATGACAAAGTAATTTGCAAAGCAAAAATCTGTATAATCAGTGGATATTTTTATGGTTAGCATATTTTCCATTAAAAGTTACTCTTTCCAAGAGGAATAATGTAATTATATTTATAACTGCATTGTGGAAGTATTTCACAGAGATATCATTGATAAATATGAAAGATTTGGTGACTTTTAGTAGGAAATATGCATTGGGGCGCCTGGGTGGCTCAGTCAATTAAGCTTGCAACTTCAGTTCAGGTCATGATTTCGTGGTCTGTGAGTTCAAGACCTGCATGGGGCTCTGTGCTGACAGCTCAGAGCCCGGAGGCTGCCTCAGATTCTGTGTTTCCCTCTCTCTCTGCCCCTCTCCTACTTGTGCTCTGTTTCTCTCTCTCAAAAAATAAACATTAAAAAATTACTAAAAAAGGAAATATGCATTCACTGTTTAAACCACCATATTGAAATTCAGATGTGATCATTATCTAATTCCTTCTTTTCCCAGCTAATCTTTGCAGTGTTGATTTTCATCATTCATTCATTCATTCATTCATTCTAGAAATATTATCATCTACCTATTAGATCCTATATGTTAGGTACTGCAAATGCATTTAAATACGTTTAGGTAAATGCAGAGTAATACGTTATTATTTATATAATTAACACATGCCAGAGACCTGAATAATTAATTACATCTCAGTTCTTTTTTTCATAGTAATTACTTTAGACCATTTATTACAGAATTATTTCAGTTTTTCTCCTAATTTTAGTGACAGGAATTTAAAATATGACTACTTTAATATGGATGAGTTAAGCAAATTCCTTCCCATTTGACACTTACTAGAGTGTCAATCTCTGCAGTATAAAATAAGCCATAACTTTCATACCATTATAGAATCTCAGATACTCTGGAAAGATCTTTAGAGTTGCATTTTTATCTAACTTAGTTTCTTCAATAACCTCTGTCATAAGGATGGGGACGGAGATGGGAATGGAGTGGGGATGTTGATTTAGGTGGTTGAAATATGGATGAAAGAAGGGCAAGAAAAGTGAATGAGAATAGGTTTAGAAGACAAATGGCTCTTTCTCAATTTTGCTGAAGGTTGGTTGTGATTATTGGTATAAGCCAAGATAAGTCAAATAATCAAATATAAAAATTGCTGTGACTTTAGAATAAATTGCTGAGCACTTGAATTTGAAAGGCCCTTTTGTTTGATTTAATGCAGTTGAGTTCTGCTTGAATATCAGAAAAAGATGAAGAAATCATCACAAGCTTCTCTGTAAGCCCTTTATCCCTACATTTCCCCATTAGGAATTCTTAGGTGACTAAATTAAGATGAATTAATAAAAATTATTTATTCATATGGGTTTTGATTATACCATGATTTGTTTTTAGTGTAGCATTAGAATATTATATGTGTTCTTAGTAAGATACATAGTTTATTTCTCTACTTGCTACAAGGAATGTGCTTAAACAAAGGTGGAAAAATAATTACAAATAGATATTATGTGAATCATTTATGCCTGGTGACATTGTTCCATATAAAAAATGACTACCTCAAAAAACTCCAGTGATTGTATTTTAACTTTAGGATTTAAAACCAATTCAGAGAGCTAATATTCCATTCAAAGCGACGATACTCTACACCCAGTCACTTTTCTAAAACCTATTTAAATATGAAATATATATTTATTAGCCAGTACTATTTGCCTATTCATACTTTTTCCAAATAGGTGTACTCACTGTCTCTTAAATCAGGTACATGCATTTTGAACTGTTATTTTTCTTATATTGATTCCTCTAATTAAATTCTTTTTATTCTTTTTCTTCTCTAAATTATAATAATTTTAAAGATGCATCTAAATTTTACTTTCCTGCGGCACCTGGGTGGCTCAGTTGGTTAAGTGTCTGACTCTTGATTTTGGCTCAGGTCATGATCTCACAGTTTGCTGAAATCAATCCCTGCATCGGGCTATGTGCTGGCAGCTCAGAGTCTGTTTGGGATTCTTTCTCTCCCTCGCTCTGCCCCTCCCCAGCTCGCACTGTCTTTGTCTCTCTCAAAATAAATAAACTTAAAAAATGTTTTTTAAATTAATTTTATTTCCCTTGTCTCTTCCTGCCAGTATCTGTTATATAGTCCTTTAAAGTCAGCTTATATGGGTATGAAACCCACTGTGTCATTAATTATGTCCTTGAGAAATTATATTTACTGATTAAAATTGGAGATATCAGTAATATCACATGGGGTTGCTATGAGGATTAAATTAATACATAGAAAATATAAACATGCTACAAGTATTGCTGCTTTTGCTGTTATTAATGTTAACATCATTAAGCTATTTATATTATTTCTTGGCTATAATAATTTAATGTCTTATAAATGAATGGCATTTCTCTCCAACTAGATTTTAGCATCCTTAAGACTAAATAGAATATATGAAATATTTCTGATATCTTAAATTGCTTTGCACATTGCATAGAAGTTCAATAAAAATGTGCTCAATCAATAAGTGAAATTATGAATGAAAGGCAAAAAAAAACAATGAATATCCCTGCAATCCTATATGTCCATGTGGATTAAACCTATTTTCTCAAATCACTTTTTCTTCATGAGTAGTCTTTTATAGTAATTTTACCCTTTAAATTTTAACAATAAAACTGCTGCAGATGATTTTCCTTTATGTCACATATAAAACATAAGTGAAGGGTAAATATTTCTTAAATATCATCAACTAGAGGGTATTAAAGCATTATTTGATAATATTCAAATGCTCACAATTCATAAACTTTAACAGTTAATTTATGACTAAATATAATTTATATCTGGGACAAGAAAAATATAGTTATTACATACAGGGGTTGAGTAGGAATTTTATTTATTCATTTTGCATTTATTCATTTTCATTTATTCATAATGCAAGCTCTAAATATTACTTTAAACAACCTATGATATTAACAAAATATGATATTTGGCTAGTTATGCTAATTTAACAACAACAGAAAACAACTTTCAGGACTATGTTGAGGGTGTTTTTCTGGTAGGCAGGCAAAGAGTCAGATGTTCTGAAAGAACCAGCGTTGTGGTGGAGGCTGGGGAAGAGGAGGTGAGGAGGACAGAATAAAATTTCACGGAGTGAAAGACGAAAACATCGGCAAGAGCACCACTCTTTCCACTGGGGAGCCTCTGCATTATGCTTAATGGCATCATGAGCAGTTGGAGATCTTTTAGGAACACCTGGTTATAAGCACTGTGTCCGGCTTCATGAAGCAATTTCTGCTCATTCCTATACATTTCCTGGCTTTAAAATTGAGAAATAGAAATTTAAAATTATATAGAAATATAGGAATAAGTATAAGAGAAACAGTGGAAAGATAGGATGTGCTTGGTCCCTGGGGAGAGAATGTTCAGGGGGAAAGTTGGGTCAGGAGATAAGCATCTCTCCTCTTGACCCTTGTAATAGGGTTTGAATTTTGAGTTATACATATGTATTAACTTGATAAGCAGACATAAAAAAAGACTTTGTATAGGGGCGCCTGGGTGGCTCAGTCGGTTGAGTGTCTGAATTCAGCTCAGGTCATGATCTTGCAGTCTGTGAGTTTGAGTCCCGCGTTGGGCTCTGTGCTGACAGTTCAGAGCCTGGAGCCCGCTTCAGATTCTGTGTCTCCCTCTCTCTCTGCCCCTCCCCTGCTCATGCTCTGTCTCTCTCACTCTCAAATATGAATAAATGTTAAAAAAAATTTTAGAAGAAAACGACTGTGTATAAACAAAACATGGAATCATGTAAGCCAGTAAGCTGCATAACGTAAGTGAGATTGCATTAAGCTCAAAACATGAGTTAAGCCACCTTTAGCATATCCTCAACTTTGACATTTCTCTTTTCTTCTGTCACTTCACAAACCAACTTTCTTGTTCTTTCTTAAATTCACAGTCTGACTTATTAATTCATACTAGCATCAAATGTATTTTCCAGGAACATTTGAATTTTCAAGATGGTCACTTTTTTTTATGTAAAGGGATTAGGGAATTAAAGGCATCTTGGGGGTGCTGGGTGGCTCAGTCAGTTATGTATCCGACTCTTCGTTTCAACTCAGGTCACAATCTCAGAGTTTCATGAGTTCAGAGTTTTCATGCTGCACTGGCAGCATGGAGCCTGCTTGGGATTCTCTCTCTCCCTCTCTCTCTGACCCTCCCCCACTCATGCTGTCTCTGTCTCTCTCAAAATAATTAAAAAAAAATAAAGGCATCAAATAGCAGGGCATAGTTAAGATTTCAGATGAAAAGAAAAAAACGCTTGTAAGAAAAATTTTAACATGTAATAGTACAGGCATTCATAATCTCTAGAAGTTAAATTTGTATTTATTGTGTTTATCTGCCCAAAACCCAACAATTTTTAGATCAATAAATAGATGACAGAAGACTGGATCATCTGCTTGCAATTCTATATCCAATATCCTCCTTTGTCCACTCTGCTCTGTGCCCTATGATTTTGACCTGTATTGACTGTTCAATGGGCTTCCTTACTCTCTGGCTTCCAGTTGATTTTCTGTAAGAGGAACAAGGACAGGAGATTGGAGGGATAAGGAGAGCAATTTTGAAATATTTATTTTTCTGGTGCCCAATCTATAGAGATTCAGCAAGCCAGCTATTTCTCTTGACCAAAGGTCTCAGTTCCTGTCATGTAGCCCTGTCAACAAAATCCTCTTTTTCATCAGATTTCAGTAACTGTTCACTCACTTCTCCACAAAGAATGTTAAAGGGGCTCCACTGTAAATAAGTCTGGAGTTCTGCACTTTCCCTTTCAGTTTTGTGCTTTTCCCATAGATTGTAGAGTCCTGTGACAATCTTTCTTAAATTGTACCAGTTCGAGTGTTCCATCTGTTTCCTTCTGGATCTTAAGTACAATGAATACATCGAATTTTTGATCATTGGAATCTATGGTGCTAGTGGGATTTTATTTTTAAATCTACATTATGTCCACACCTGGTGATGTTGCCAATTTTCTAAAGCATTTATCTTTCATTTGGTTACTGTAGATGTTACTAAGGATAGCACTAAGAAGAATAGTTACTGCATGTTTATTAGCTGTCAGGCATTGCATTAAAAGGCTTAGGCATTTTAGCCTACTGTAGACCTATGAAATAGGTACTATTATTATTCCCTCTTAAAGATAAGAAAATGATGTTCCCAAAACCACACAGCTGTAAGTGGTGCAGTAAGTGAGATTTAAACCAAGGCAGCATGACTCCGCCATGCTTTTAACCACTCTACAGTATCATGTACTTTACTGGATCAGTTTGACAACAGACAATAAAATTAGAAAAAAGGAAGTATTTAGCACAAATGTAGTTGCCCAGTGTAGATGCCAAATTTTCATGGGACTTGATTTGTAATAAGAGTTTTTTAAAAAGGGTGGCATTCTGAACAATTTTTAAAAGAAATGAGGCAGTGTATTACATAATAATACAACACACATAAATGATATAAAACTTTTAAAACCTAAAGATTGTGCTGACACTTAAAAAAAAATTCTCACTATATTTTTAGAAGCCTTTATAGTACTGTATATTTAGCAAAACTAACACCAGAATTTTATTCAGAATTTCCTTTAACTACTTGATAATCTGCTATCATAGAAAGGACGGAAAGTAAATTTTTATTTTTGCTACATATAATCAAAGGAAAAAAATAAATCATAAAACTCTAAATCTTACAGCCATAAGCAGTAAGCCCATGTGAGAATAGTTATTTTCTGCATAAATCAGGTAGTTTTTTTTGTACTCATCCTATCAAATTAAGAAATTCATAGGCAAAATTTTAGTGTGTGATCCTACCCCATGAAATAAAACAGGTTGTCTTCTGGTTCTGGCCTTTTTCTTCTTGAATTTAAGAATGAGAGTAAGGATTAATTTACAATACTATTAGGTTTAGCTGAATAGATTACAGCCAGATAAATTATGATTAGGTTTAAAACTAGACGTTCTTAGAGAGGCTGAATAGTACTTGCATTATCCATATTAATTGGCACAGCCACTATTTAATCAGGTAGAAAGCATAATAGTATAAAGTAAATGTTTAAATTGTGTTGTTTACACTAATGAGGGAAATCCACCTTTGTAAATGGCATTTGTGTGTATGAGGAATGATCAAGAAACACAGAACAACTTCAGCCATAGTCCGAATTAAATTAACTTGAATCTTAATTTTAAGCTTAGAATCATTAAGAGAAAGTACGTGTATGTCTTTCTTAATGTTTCAATGATTGAAAAACAAAGGATTTCTTAAACTGTGTCATCAGCTTTTCATACTTTTTAAAATTCATTTTTATTCATTTTTGAGGGAGAAAGCATGAGCAGGGATGGGCAAAAATGGGGGAATGGGGGGGGGGGCAGGGGATCTGAAGTGGACTCTGTTCACTGACAGCAGTGAGCCTGAGGCAGAGCCCAAACTCACAAACCCAAGATCATGACCTGAGCTGAACTCGGACACTCAATTCACTGAGCTACCCAGGCACCTAGAGCTTTTCACATTTTTAAACATTAGTGATGGAATCATTTCTTATTAAACAGTTAAAAGTAAAACATTTTCTTCAAGAAAAATACTAAACTAACAGCACTGACAATAATAACAGTCAAGCCCATTACCACTGGAAGAGGTTGGAAGGTCCTTAATGGTCTTTGGGGGTTAGAACAAACAGTAGATGCTATCAGAAATTCAAGACCACAGAGGTGCCTGGGCAGCTCAGTTGGTTGGTAAAATGTGGGTCTCTTGATTTCTCACAGTTGTGAGATCAAGCCCCACTGTCTGTCTGTCTGTCTGTCTCTCTCAAAAAAATAGTAATACAAAAGTTCAAGACGACAGACGTGAAGGGTTCTACCTGCTGCACACAGACGACTGTTCCATTTCTCCATTTCCTCTTCCTCCTTCCCCTACTGCACACACCTCCTTACCAAACATGCATTTTATTTAAATATATATGTATATGTAAAAGTGTACTGAACTGTGTGAACTGTTGGTTCCATATTGGTTTCCTCTGCTGCTATGGAGAATTAGGAAGTTAACAAGTACACTATCTTGGTTCCAAACAATAGTAACTTGAACGAAGAAGACAGGAGCTTATTCTATTTCAAATTCCCTAGAAATAGTCACTTAATTCTTAATGTAGTCTCATGCTTAAACAACCTTTACAGTCATAACAGTCTTTCTTATTTCTAAACTCTTCATAGTGGAGCTGCTCATTTGCTCTTGTTCCATCAGCATAGCTGAAAAGATGGCTGATCACCATTTTCTGTCTAATGATCCTTTCAGTTTAGTTTATGTTTATAGAATTAATTTTTTTCATTTCTGCCTTTTCCAGAATGAATTCAATTGTTCCCGTTATTGTTTTCTTTGATATTTTACTCTCTACATCTCTAGTTGAAGCTCCTCATCTTGTTCATGTTTTTATTTGAATGACATCCAGAATTCTGCATTTGGGTGGTTATGCTTTTCCTTATACATTGAGCTTTTTTTTTAACTTGTGTTTCAAAATAGTTTGTGTTTCCCAAATAGCTTGTTATCCAACAAAGATTTTTCTGAAATATTTTCAGAACCTTTCTCCATCATGATGATGTTATTTTTTTCTTTTAAGTACCTTATACTTGTATCCTTTACTGGTTTATTTCTACTATCAAATATTCCAAAATTACTGCCTCTTCAATATTCTAGGAATTATTCTGTTATATATTATTTTATCTTAAAAAGAGATTTTTAAAGTGCTGGTCTGTGACTGGATTGGTCGTAAATTTTATTTCAAATATCCTATATAATGTAAGGCTCAATAAATGCTTAATTTGAGTATCCATGGCATTGCTAGTGGATTACTGGATTACCACATAAATATACAAGGATGAATCAAATTCATCAGGAAATTGTGACAGAATTGATTAATAGTACCTGAGATCTGGCTCTTTTTGTCTCTAATATTTACTGAACTTTATAAATCACTCTTAAGCACTGTTATCTCTGTTATCTGTCATCTGTCTATCTATCTATCATCTATCTGTCACATTTCTATCGTCTACCTCTGCATCATCTTCTAACTACATTCCCCTCATCTTACCAAAGTACCCATCCTAATATTAGAGATTATGATCGTATACACCTTGATAGCTCATTTGGTTTCAGTGCTGAATAATGTTCTAATATCTGGATGTATCACAGTTTATCCACTTACCTACCGAAGGACATTTTGGTTTCTTCGAAGTTTTGGCATTTATGAAAAAAGCTTTTATATCCACACAAAAAGTTGCACATGGATGCTTTTATGGTTTTAATTCATTTAGGTAAATAACAAGGAATGTGATTGCTGGATTGTACAGTGAGATTGTTTAGTTTTGCAAAAATCTGCCGAAGTATTTTCCAAAGTGGCTATATAATTTTGCATTTCCTCCATCAATGAATGAGAGTTCCTACTGCTCCATATCTTCATCAACAGTGTTTTGGATTTTTGCCATTCTAGGTGTGCAATGGTATCTCATTGTTTTAATTTGCAATCCTGTAATGACATGTTGAACATCTTTTCATATGTTTACTTGCCACTTGTCATCTATATATCTTTCTTAGTGAGGTATCTATTAAGGTCTTTGGCCATTTTATAATACACCTGTCTGATTTCTTATTGTTGAGTTTTAAGAGGGTTTTTTTTTTAATATTTTGGACAACATTCCTTTTCAGATGTGTCTTTTGCAATATATACTCCTAGTCTGTGACTTGTCTTCTCATTTCCTTAGCATTGACTTTAATAGAGAAGTTTTTAATTTTAATGGAGTTAAGCTTATTGTTTCTTTCATGGAATGTGCTGTTGGTGTTGATTCTAAAAAGTCGTTGCTATACCTAAGATCATCTAACTATTCTTGTTTTCTAATAATTTTATCGATTTTCATTTTATATTTAGATCTATGATCCATTTTGAGGTAATTTTTGAAAGGTATAAGATCTTACTGAATTTATATGTCAGTTCTTCTGACACCATTTGTTGAAAAGACCATCTTTGCTCCATTATATTGTCTTTGCTACTTTTTCAAAATCAGTTGATCATATTTAGTAGGTTTATTTCTGGGCTGTCCAGTCTGTTCCATTAAATCTAGCTGTATATTCTTTTGATTAATGTAGCTCTATAGTAAGTCTTGAATTTGGGGAGTGTCAGTCCTCTGGCTTTGTTCTTTACTTCAATATTGAGTCAGATATTCTGGGATTTTGCCTCTCCATGTAAACATTGTCACCTTATTGATATCCATGAAATGAGATGCTGGGATATTTATTGACTGGGATTGTAGTCAATCTGTAGCTCAAGTTGGTAAGAATTGACATCTTGACAATATTGAGTCTTCCCAACCATGAACATCTGCCCCTTTATTTAGCTTTCCTTATATTTATCAAAGTTTTTAATTTATTCTTGGATCTTATACATGTTTTATCAGATTTGTACCTAAGTGTTTCATTTTTAGAAGTGCTAATGTAAATGATAATGCATTTTTAATTTCAAATTCTACACATTAATTGCCAGCATATAGGAAAGTGAGTAGATTTTGTACATTTACTTTGCATCTTGCAAGCTTGTTTTAATTTCTTATTAGTTCTTGGGGAGGGAGTTGTTGAATTTTTTTTAATATTCTATATAATCACGTTGTCTATAAACAGGATGACATGAGTAAGTTTTATTTCTTCACAATCTGTACACTTAAAAAAAATCTTTGCATGTCTTCTTGCATTAGCTAGGTCTTCCAGTACACTGCTGAAAACAATTGGTGGGAGAAGACATCTTTATTTTGTTCTTTATCTTGTAGGAAACCTCTCCATTTCTCACAAGTATGATGTTAGCTATAGTTTTTTTTTTAATTTTTTTTAATGTTTATTTATTTTTGAGACAGAGAGAGACAGAGCATGAATGGGGGAGGGTCAGAGAGAGAGAGAGACACAGAATCTGAAGCAGGCTCCAGGCTCTGAGCTGTCAGCACAGAGCCTGATGTGGGGCTTGAACTCATGGACAGTGAGATCATGACCTGAGCCGAAGTCGGACGCTTAACTGACTGAGCCACCCAGGCGCCCCTAGCTATAGTTTTTTTTTAATATAGATTTCAAAAATCAAATTGAGGATGTTCTGCTCTATTCCCAGTATGCTGAGAGTTTTTATCATTAATGGGTTGGGAGTTTATCAAATGTTTTTTTCTGGATTTATTGATGCGTTCCTGAAATTTTTTTTTTCTTTAGTCTGTTGATATGATGGATTACACTAATTGATTTTCAAATGTTAAACCAGCCTTGCACATGTGGGATAATCCCATTTGGTCTTGGTGTAGTATTCTTTTTATATATCTTGGATTTGATTTGTTAATAATTGAGAATTTTTGCATCTATATTTGTGAGATACTGGTGTATAGTGTTTTTTTTTCCCCCTGTAGTGTCATTGTCTCATTTTGATTAGGGTAATGTTGGCCTCATAGAATGAGTTAGGAAGTAGTCCTACTGCTTATATATTCTGAAAGATATGTAGAGAATTGGTATAATTTCTTCTTTAATGTTTAGTAGAATTCATCACTGAACTTATCAGTCTGATGCTGTCTTTTGGAATGTTATTCATTATTGATTAAATTTCTGTAATATATAGGCTTATTCAGATTGCTTATTTCTTTTTGTGTGTGTTTTGGCAGATTGTATCTTTCAAGGAATTGGTCCAATTCATCAAGGTTGAATTATTTAATTCAAAAGATATTTTCATGTATGAAAGAACAAGAAGCATACTACCTCTATGTTGAAGGAGCTCATATTCTTGTGAGTGAAAGTAGATAATCAACTAATCAAGTAATTAACAAGATCATTATATAGAGTGATAATTTGGGGTGATTAGAGAATAAGAGAGTAGTTGATCATTTGTTCAGAGTCAGTATCTATTAGGAAGTACATTTATACTGATACCTATATGACAAAAATGAACCAGCGTTTGAAACTGGAAGATCGATGAGTAAAACATTCAAGACACTGTAAACAACAACTAAAATTTCTACCATGGAATCAGCTTGGCATATTAAAAAACAAACAAACAAACAAGGTTATGTGTGTGGAGTATACTATAGAAATGGTTCTGCTTTCACTTTTGTAACATGAATATAAAATCTCTCAGAGGATGAATTTTCAGTTTTCATCGAGGCTCCATCATTTCTAGAAGCTTTACGAAAAATGTTGTCTAAATATATACTAAAACTTTGTGAATAGCATTGGAATATTCAGACAGCTTAAGTAAACACCATATAATTATTCCTTAAATAAACACAATAAAAGTTACCTGTAAAATACAAAGTAATTTGAATGCAGTTCTAAAAATTGCATATTTCTTAACTGTTAGTATACATAATTATATATAATTAAGATAATATTAATTTAGCACTGTAGATCAGATACTATGCTCAGAATTTTCCATGGTTTATCTCATTTATTAAGTCCATTTACTGATAGAAAAATGCAGCCTTGGGTTGCCTAGGTGGTTCCATCAGATAAGTGTCCAAATCTTGATTTCAGTTCAGGTCATGATCTTGCCATTCATGATACTGAGAGCCCCACTTTGGGCTCTGCATTGACAGCAGGGAGCCTGCTTGGATTCTGTCTCTCCCTATCTCTCTCCCTCTCTTTCAAAATAAATAAATACTTAAAAAAAGAAAGAAAGAAAGAAAAATTCAGTGTTAATGAAATTAAAATAACTGGTCAAAGGTCACATCACAAAAAGTAGGAATAGAATTCTTGCGGTAGGCATCTTGGTATTAGACCCTTTTTAAATTGCAAAGGTACTGTCCCTTCAATTGGTTAAAATACATAAATCAAAGTTAGGCAAGTAATCACATTGTAAATTCCTAATGTTACACAGTTGACCCTTGAAAAATAGAGGTTTGAACTGTGCAGTTCCATTTATACATGAATTTTTGTTGATAAATATAGTACATTTCCATAAGTGTATTTTCTCTTTCTGATGGTTTTCTTAATAACATTTTCTCTTCTTTAGCTTACTTTGTTGTAATTATAGTACAGTACCTAATACATATAACCTACAAAATATGTGTTAACTGTTTATTTTATCAGTAAAACTGCTGGTCAACAGTAAGCTATTAGTAAAGTTTTGGGGAAGTCAAAATTTACACATGAATTTTTGACTTTGTGGGAGTCAGTACCGCTAACCCCCATGTTTTTTAAGGGATAACTATGATTTGAATTTTTAATTTTGTGATATTGAATCTAATATAGGAAATAATTTAATATTTTTACTGACTCTGATTCATATCTTTTAATGTATGTGCAATAATTCATTGTAGTTTTATTATAAATGGAAACCAAATTGAATTTTTTCTCAATTTTCTTTTACTTGCTAACAAAAGTCTATTTATTATTTTTATTTTATTTTATTATTTTATTTTTTTGAAAGAGAGAGAGGGGAAGAGAAGGAGAAAGAGAATCCCAAGAGAATCCCAACAGGGGGCTCAATCCTATGAACAGTGAGATAATGACCTGAGCCAAAACCAAGAGTTGGTCGCTTAATCAACTGAGCCACCCAGGCACCCCTGAAATGTATTTTATAGTGAGCCTTCCTATTATCTGTTTCACTAAGGGTATGTTTCTCAAGCTGAAATATTCCTTTTTTCAGGGAGATCAATTATATTCTTCATGATGCTTTTGAAGTTATAAAACATATATGTAGTGAGTCATCCTGAAGTATCATTTTTTTTAAATTTAGGAGAAATTAAATTATACATCACATATAAAATAGAATACAAATCATGATTTTTTTAAACAAGAGATTTCAAAGAAATTTTATTTGTGTGATAGACAGTTTTCGTGTTGTTACCCATCCCTCTCTACCTAAAAATGTCACTCTTATTAAGTTTTTAGATAGAAGAGGTTGAGAATTACTGCATTTGACAATTCCATGAATCTGTGATTTGTTACTAAAGTTCCAAAAATATTAAAATGTGAGGTAAAGACAGTTTCTTAGGGTCTATTACCAACCTATAAGTTTGAAGGTCCATAAAGCAGACTTAGAAAGTATACCGAGAAATGATCCAAGCTCATATATATAACATTAATTTATCGTTCAGTGAAATGATATATAAAACCAGATCACTAATTAACCAATTTATGGAGAGGCCTATCTCTTTCCAATATCTAAAATGCTCACACCTTTATTTAGTGTAGATTCTTTTCTAGTACTACCGTATTGAGTATTCTCGGAAAATATATAAAAAAGAAATCTGTTCACAGGAAATAGCATTTGAGCAGAGGAGGTGAACATTCATGTAGATGCTCTGGTTGCCTTCAAATCCATCATTATTTTAAATTATGCTGCATTCATGTTGCCAAATCCAGCTTCTCCACACCACATTTTCCTTTGCTGGTCATGAGTTCAAAAAAGTAATATCACTGTTCAACCATGTCAAGTTACTGTACAGTTTGTCTTATAAGTTGAATGAATTGAATAAAATAAACCATGACAAATATTTAGCTCAATACCTGGCACATAACCTATTATTAAAAAGTTTATACTTGTACTAACTAAAGTATCATTTACTAACAAGAGAAGAATATAATGAGGATATATAACACAGCTGTAAAATACTAATGGTGTGTGTGTGTGTGTATGTGTGTGTTTGTATATATACATATTATAATTTTTTTAAAGAAATGACCTAACTTCATACATTAGATACAGAAACAAAACTAAACAAAGGAAAGCTATTTGGGACAAAAAAAAAAAAAAAACAAAAAAAAACACCTTACTAGAGACAAGGGTATCTTTTTTTTTTTTAATTTTTTTTAAATGTTTATTTATTTTTGAGACAGAGCATGAATGGGGGAGGGTCAGAGGGAGGGAGACACAGAATCTGAAGCAGGCTCCAGGCTCTGAGCTGTAAGCACAGAGCCCGACGCTGGGCTCGAACTCATGGACCACGAGATCATGACCTGAGCCACCCAGGCGCCCCATGGGTTTCTATATATAATGTGTCTATGCTGTCAATCTGACTTAATCTGATCTACTTTTATATTTATACTTTTTACTTTTGCAATGTATCTTATTTGGAGCACAGTATAATAACATTTTGTACTTAGAGAGCATGTTTCATCAGGTCAATGTACTTTTCAAACTCATTAATTCTTACAGCATCCCTAGGGCTGTATGTTACACAGGTGAAGGGATTTAAAACTGAGATGGATAAACAATTTTACACTGCGACATTGCAGTAAAATGACCAAACTTTCAATTAACCTATTGTAGGCACAAAATAGAGATTCAACTAATATAATTTTGGGACCGTGGGGGGTGTGGATTTCAAATATCTATAACTAAAATAATGCTGGCAAAAAAAGTAAATGAGTTAATAATTAAATGTGATTCTGCACATAGCAAACATATAGTTCATCAAGGCAAACATGGTATTTGCAGTCATTTTAACTTAATATTTTGAGGAGAAATTAAATTAGTGACTGTAAATCTGATTTTGATTTAATTTGGGCAGTTCATTGAAAGAAAGGTAAACATTTAGTTTTAAATTACTTCTACTTAAAAGTGAGTATTATCCAAATTATCTGTAAACTTTCTGTTAAAGCATGTGATCTATCCAAAACTAATGGATCCACTGTTTCTTTAGAAGAAATATTATCAGTAAATTTATAGAGCACAGCAAAAATTCTCCAACTATTCATAGGCAATTAGAGTTATACTAGAATCTTTTTTTATTAGAAGAAAAAGAAGCAGATGTTCAAAAATACCTAACAAGATTATACATTAATAATCACTTAATAAAATATGCTATATCAAAAGCAATTCTGCTGACTTCATGATCTTGGGGGAGTTATAGGATGCACTAGCTTTCCTACTTTTAATTTGAGAATATTTTTAAAATATTGCACCAACTTCCATTTATTATTAAAAGAGAAAAATGCACAGACAGTAGGCATTAATAATGTACATAATTCGTATAAATGCATTATATTAAAAGGTACTTGAAGGAAAGCTCATGGTTTTTTTGGAGTAAGAATTTTATAAAGTGATTACAATGTTCTTTTCTCATGAATATGTCAAAACAGCAAAATCACAGCCATTTGTTAAAGGGCCATTTCCACATCTTATCACTAGTGTATATGTGAGGGTTGTTTGTTTTTTTTTTTTTTTTAATGTTTATTCTGAGAGAGACAGAGCACAAGTGGGGGAGGGGCAGAGAAAGAGGTAGGGAGAGAATCCCAAGCAGGCTCCACACTCAGCACAGAGCCCAATGTGGGACTCCATCCCACAACTGTGAGATCATGACCTGAGCCAAAATCAAGAGCTGGATGCTTAATTACATGTAAGTCATAGTTGCAACATTTCTATAAACAGTATTCTTTATTCCTACTGGCTATACTAAATGGCAAGAAAATAAATATGTTTCTGTTACATTTTGCTTACAGTTTTTAGAATGATGTAGGGAGAAGAAATTACAACCAGAAATTCTTTCCTACCTCTGAGTTATGCCACAAAAAATATTGAGTGTGTGACACTAAAAAATGTTCAAGGTTACCTCACATCCCTGAGTTCTGTGGCTGTTTTCAGGAGCTTTCAGTTTCCCTATGTACAATCCATTAGTTGCTTCTGTCAAATCATGGGGATTTTATTTTCTGGTCCTTGGTTTTACAAGTTGTCTTATGCAAAGAATATATTATCTTCCAAAACACCATAAATTAAAAAAAAAGAGTACTAATAGCTTTCATGTTATTTTTAGGAATTATTCCAGTCATTTTAAAAAGCAGTAAGAGGGAGTGATCTCAGCAAGATGTCAGATTAAGATTTCCTGGGCTCCCCTTCCTCCCACAAACACACCAATTTAGCAACATTTCACACACAAATTCCCCTCATCAGAAATTTAAAAACTACTAATTGAAAGGCTCCAACACCCAGGCAAGTATGTAACTAGACTCACTGAAGTCAGTAGGGAAATTCAGGATACCATCTAGGCAGAATATCTAATCCTGGCTCAGAGCATAAAATCAGGAAGAAACTCCCTAGCCTCTAGCTTCTTGCAGGTTAACTAAGGAGGTGGTTTGTATGTCCAGCAGCCCAACTTTTCCAAGAGGGCTCTGCAGGGGCCCTGCTTCTGACTTGCTTGACTTGGATGCTGATGGAATCCACAGAGTCTAGCATCCTAAGAAAGAATGAAGATGGTGGCTTGGGTTAGTTATGCCATTGATCCTTCTCCTAGCTCGACAGACAAATGAAAAACCCTAGTTTCTCAACTCTGGAGAGCGAACGAGTTGATCCCTGGTTATAGCACCTCAACTTCTCCATAGATGTCCAAAAAACTAGCATCTGTCTTACCAGTTTTGGAGCTCTGATGGGTTGGGAATAGCCTAGCTCCATGAGGGAGAAAGTGGTTTGAGCTCATAGATGCCAGTGGCTCTCCCT
This sequence comes from Acinonyx jubatus, assembly GCF_027475565.1. NCBI lineage: Eukaryota > Metazoa > Chordata > Mammalia > Carnivora > Felidae > Acinonyx > Acinonyx jubatus. The sequence goes on along the minus strand of NC_069382.1, from coordinate 126,802,805 downwards.
CCTGTGCCAACACAGAGTGAGGGGACAAAAACCACAGCTTCCTGCTGCTTCCTGGGGAGGGAAATAGTAAAGACCGCCAAAATATCTGGCAGCGATGATTGGTGAGGGTCTTCTCCTATATATGGCCAGTAGGTGAAGACTGGGAGAGATTCCTACACGGTCTAATGTGTAGACTTCAACACAGAGAGTTAAGGAAAATAAAGAATCAAGTAACAATGTTCCCAACAACAGAACACAAAAAATCTGTAGAAAGTGACCTTATTGAAGTGGAATTAAATGACTTACCTGACCAAGAATTCAAACTAACAGTCATAAAAATGTGTATCAATGTCAAGAGACTAATGCATTAACAAAGTGATAATTTGAGGAGAGTAAGAGAGTGCATAATTTGGAAAGGATGGTCTCTTCAACAAATGGTGTTGAGAAAACTAGGTATCTACCTGCAAAAGAATATAATTGGACCTTTATCTTACACAATACACAGAAATCATTTCAAAATGTTTTTTTTAATGTTTGTTTATTTTTGAGAGACACAGAGATAGAGCATGAATGGGGAGGAGCAGAAGGAGAGGGAGACACAGGATCTGAAGCAGGATCTAGGCTCTGAGCCATCAGCACACAGCCCCACACGGTGTTTGAAGCCATAGACCTCGAGATCATGACCTGAGCTGAAGTGAGATGCTTAACTGACTGAGCCACCCAGGTGCCCCCACGGAAATCATTTCAAAACTGATTAATGACTTAAACATAAGACCTGAAACTGTAAAACTCCTAGAAGAAAACACAGGGGGGGGAAGCTTCATTACATTCATTTTCAATGATCTTGGGCATCATACCAAAAGCCACAAAGCAAAAACAAACCCATGGGAATATACCAAACTGAAAAGCTATACAGAAGCAAATTACAGAAGGTAATTTGTCCTTATGAAAGTTATCTGGCATTGATACTGTGTTTGAAGCGTATAAGCTAATTAATAATTTTGAATAAATGCTTTATTCCATCAATATAGGAACATATCTGAATATCACTATTCTCTGAAAACCAATAAACCAATCAAAAACTACTCCCAACTGAAGGACCATTTGCCCCTTATATCTGGCTGACTAGATCAAAAGCTTTATAAAGTCCAGTAGCAGGTCATTTATGTTCCCTGTCATGTGTTTAATGCCCAACACAGTGCCAGTCAGTGACTGGCCATTTCTGTGTATTTACTGAATACACAAATGTTAGGCCCACAAAATAAATGAAGCAAATTATTCAGTTACATCTAGCCCACTTTTCCTGTGAAGCCCACTTTTGTACATTTCTCAAATGCTTTTATTAATTTATTATGCTCAGATTACTTCACATGATACCTTATGGAGGCAGCAACATATTGATCTTTAGAAGTAAAAATTATAACATCGAGGCTATTCTAACTATGATGCATTACAGGCTTAGTACTAGTACTTAATTAATTTTCTATGGCCTATACAAATAGTTGATACTGGAAAGCTAGTTATTCAAAACATAAAAACAAATTATACATTTGATTTATATATAAATTATATATATATGTGTATGTATATATATATATATATATATATATATATATATATATATATATGAATTGAATTACACTTAAATAAAAATGTTTTAGGGCCTCCAAGATTCAGTCATCTCTCTCCTGGCCTACAGTAATAATTTACTAGTTCTTTCCTCTCGCTTTAACCCAGTAGATCCACTTTTCTATGCTGGAGCCAAAAGCACTTTTTTCAAAGTGTTGTCTCTCATCCTACGATTCTTCTGCTTAAAATTGTCTTGTACGTTAACATAATCAAAATGGAAAACAATCCTTGTTATGACACTAGAAGAGTATCTTCTGACTACTTTTGTAACCTTGTTCTGTACAGTATTCCTTCACTTCCCTCCTCTTCAGAAACACTGGTATTATATGTGGTTCTGAGGTCATTACTTGCTTTTTCTGGGGCTCTCTCTCCTTAGATCTTCATATGGCTGCCTCTACTCATAATTTAGGTTTCAAGTCAAAAATTTCTTCCTTTGAGAGGATCTCTGACTACTCAACTAAATTAGCTTTTATCCCTTCATTTAGTCATTATCCACATCCTTTATTTTCTTCATAGCCTTTGAATGTACAGGATGTATTTACTTATAAAATATTCTTTTTCCTGTTGCATAGTATGTCAACTTTATGAGGAGCAGTTTGTTCTTAATCATAGGTACATCAGCAAGGTCTAGAATGGTGCCTGAAATTCAGTAGGAGCTCAATAAATATTTTTTTTTTCTAAAACAATGAATAAGAAATGGGTTTTAAATTCTGGCCACAGGATAAAAGTTATTATTTCTGCTGTTAATATTTTTTTCAGCTTGTTATATCTGTACACATCCACTTCTAAAATTCTCAAAAGGAGAAGTCTTATGAACATATAACTCTTACAGAGCTTTCTTCCATTGGGGTGTACCATGAGTATAAGTTAACTGTATATTTAGTAAAATGTGTTTTTTGGGTCATATTTATTTATGTCTAGTATTATAGTTGTACATCTAATTTTATCTGACATCATTAGTGTAGTTTTACTGTTTATTCAGGATTTGATATACCAGATCTCATATATGTGTGTGTATATGTGTATGTATGTGTGTATATATATACACACACACACACACACACACACACACACACACACACACACTTACCTACAAAGTAGGGTTAATGTTACTTACGCCACCTTTTTGAAGCTGTTTGTGCCACTGAAATTCAAAATTTTGGGTTCAACTCTTGCCTTTAGAATTTTTAAGACACTGAAAAGTTAAGATACTATTATTTTCTTGAGACATTTTCTCTGAAATACAGCATTTTTCACAATTTGGAATTCTTTTCTGTCTTTTAAATTGGATTATTGTAATGCTGCCCTTAGAAATTCTTAAAGTGTAACTTATATAACATTTTTCCCCCTGTAGTCTGTATTAACCATCATTGTTTTCAGAGCATTCTACTTCAAGCTGTTCTTTGTGCCCTATATAGCATAAATGTTTATCTTTTTTTTTTTTCTGTGCTCCACCTCTTGCAAAGAGAGCAGCTGTTGGCCTGTAAAAGAGTGCCAAATTTAAATTCTAAGCACCTGGAGGCAGGACAGGCCCTATTGAAGGTCCTCATTTCTAGAATTCTAGGCCTAAACTAGGCTAGAAAAGACCTAGTTAATGTTAAGGGTGCGTGCGTCTTGCATCAAATTTATCCTTCTTGGATAGGATATTAACTATTTGCCCAGAAGCACGAATATAGTAACTGGAACTCTCAGTTAATTGCACTGCCTTTCATATAGATAGTGTCATGTGGAAAGGTTTGACTTAGAGGTCTCTGGAGAACAGGGTTCAGCACTATCCTGACATACTAAGTATGGGGACAGAACATATGCTGCTCTCTTTCTATAGCACACACAAAAAATATACAATTCCCTGCAATTACAAGGGTTTGCTTATCATTGATGCAAGCAGGTGTTTCTTTTTCATTTGTGAGACTCTCTTCTCTGCTATTCAATTACATTTCAAACACCTGAGCAGTGCATAGATTTCTTGATAATAGAAATTAGGTCATAGTTTTGCCTATGTATAAAGCTAATACTGGTAGTAAACATCCTGATTATAGGCGCTATTGAATGCCCTTTATATAGGTTATTTAAGCTCTATGACACTTTAAGAAATGACGAATAGCCCTAATTGGTATGAAAATAGAATCTTGTGTACTTTAAGTAACTTATCCAAAGTTATATAGTAGAAAATAATCTACAGTCAAGTTTTTAATCCAAGGGTGCCTAATGCCAAGTGTATGCTATTTCTATTATGCTACATTGCCTATTAATAAATGGTAACACATTTGACCTGAGCTCGTATACATAAATTACATAGTTTCTTATCTCCTAATAGGAGTCCCAAATCCATCAATAGTTCTTGGAAGGACAGGTTTCAATAAACCAAAAGATCTTATTTTACATAAAAGAATTACTTTTAATAGTTTTTTTTTAAATATGGACCTGATAAATTACCCATGTAATAATACAATTACCCATGTTTATATAATACATTTGAAAGCATGTTATAAAATCACAAAATAAAATGTATAGGTATATGCACAGTATGTAAGAATGCCTAACCCCCAAAAATGTTTTGGAGGAAAAATTTTGGTCCTGACTCTTAAAGTAAAATATAATTAAAATTGTATATAATAAGGATTTTCAGAGCACTATTTATTATAAAGTAACAAGGAAAGAGTTTCATGATGTCTATGACATTTAGTAGCTATCTATACTGTGTTCACAAGCCTTTTAAAATCTAATTTATAGACTTGAAAGTGATGCAATGTATTTAGAAAATAAAAGTGCTGATCTAGAGCATATTTTCAATGAAATAATGTATTTTATTGTGCAATATGTATAGTTTGAGGATTGAAAATGTGCTGAGTTTAAACCAATCCACAAATCATTACTGTGCTTCCAACAGATTCTTTATATTCAAATACAGAACATGTTAAGTATTCTGCTAAGAACTGAATACTAAAGAGGAAGTAATTTTGCTTCCACATAAAGATTATTTCAAACTTATTTCCTGTTATCCATATGCCTACTTTAAAGAAGGAAGAACTGACAATTATATGCCTGCCATTTACTCAAACATTGCAGTGCACATGTTTTCAATTATACTTTGCAGTGTAATCAGTTTATATGCTATGTCCTTTATGTCCTTTATTTTCTCTTCAGCTGCTTTGCACAAGTAGAAAACTGGAAACTACTCAGTCTAAGAAAATGGATTGAATATTATTTTACCATAAATTTACCCAGATTCCAAAGATGCTCTTAGCACGACAAAGCTATTTTACATAGTTTCATTGAGATCATGGACTGATTAGTAGTCAAAAAAAATAAAAGCATTGAAGAATAAGATATTTTCTTCTCCCTTTTCATTTCATACATGTAGTTAAAGAACAATTGCTGATTTTTATGTGACGATGGCATAAGGAGAATGAGAAAACTAAACAACAGAAATGATTCACTAAAGATACAACAGTTACGCTCTTGAATATATTTCTCAACTAAGAAGTAAAATCTCTTGTTCCTGAAATCTACATATCCCCCAATCAAAAATTCACTTCAGCAAAAACTGCATCTAAATTAGCATTTCAATAGTGGCATATTTCCATTGTCCTATTCAAATTTTAATTTCCCTCTTTATTTCAGGAGGGGTAGCATCAAATTATATGGGACTGACACTTTCTACAAAATTCATAGAGCTTAATGAAAATGTCGAGATAGAGTCAGACTAAACAGTTTACCCTGTTTTGTTTATTCCTAAAGAATGGTGATACTGGTTAAAAACCTTAAATGGATCCTTATTTAAATGGATTTAAATGGATCCTACTGACTAAAGTTCTTATGAATATGGTGTTCATGTCCTCCTTTCTAATCTTATCAACAGCCTTCCTTTACCTTACCCCTGTCTTTCCAATTCAATAAAAACTGTACATGTGGATACTTTATCTTCCCCAGATAGGCCTTGCACTGCCTTGTTGATTCAAGCCTTTGATAACAATGCTCCAAACCTTATGGAAATCCTCATTCCATTCTCTATTCCCTCCAATTTTGGTCACCACCAAGTCCTCCTGTAATACATCCATGACATTATTCAGATCTCACTTCTTGAACCTGTTGAAAGCAATATTGCCTGCCCTTGTATTTTATGACTTACATTATTATAGTTTTTGTTTTAAAATTTTTTTAATGTTTATTTATTTTTGAGACAGAGAGGACAGAGCATGAACGGGGGAGGGTCAGAGAGAGGGAGACACAGAATCTGAAACAGGCTCCAGGCTCTGAGCTCTCAGCACAGAGCCCGACGCGGGGCTCGAACTCACGGACCGCGAGATCACGACCTGAGCTGAAGTCGGTCGCTTAACCGACTGAGCCACCCAGGCACCCCAATTATAGTTTTTGTTAATTCTCCTTATACTATATTTTCAAACATAATTGCTTACCTTCTTTGCCTTAGTTATCTTTGCGGTCTTTCAGTCCTTAGAATGTTGTAGAATATTGTACTTATCAAACATTACTCTGTTTTCATTTTTAATATTTTTCCTCAAAACTCTGGTGTTAGAAAAAACTTTGTCATTTTAAATAATTCTAATATCATAAATCAAGTAGACCGCTCCTTTTTAAATAAGTGCCCAAATACTGAGCACCTGTGATTCTATGCTCACAACAGTTAATGTAACCCAAACGCCTGCCAATGGCGATATGCATAAATGGTGATATGTATAAAGACCTGCACTATTGACCTCCTTCTTGGTGTATTTTGCCAACTTTAGTGTATAAAAACAGTCACCTTGTATTATCATCACTCTTTTTATATTCAAATTTTAAGGATAACTTCCTTGTCAAAATACCTAGAGACAGATAAATTTCCTAAATTATCTATTTTTATACCTATACAATACCTTTACTATAACATTCCTGACATAGCATACCAATGTATTTTGCTCATTAAATGTTGACAGAGTGTCTACTCTGAGTCAGACATGAGGTAGGCAGTAAGAATATAACTACACAGGATAAGCATAGTTACTCTTCTAGTGGTTTCTGTGACCTGCTTGGATATAAAGAGTAGGCAGAAAATTATAATATAGTGAGATTACTGTTTTGTTTATTTATGGGCTGCTGGGAAAGCACTTAGGTGGACACTTATAACCAGGATTTGTGGTTATAGGGAAGGCTTCTTTGAAGAACTGATGTTTATACTGAAACTTGAAGGATAAGTACAAGTTAACCAAATGAGGAGGGACCAAAATTCACTAGTAATGGAAACAAAGATAATAGAATATTCTGTGGTCTGGGAAATAAAAGATATCAGCATGATTATAATATAGAATGTAAAGATAGTAGAAATGACAGAGAAGCCAGAAAGATGTTGAAGGGCACTAAAACCATTTAAGAAGTTTGAACTTTAATCTGCGATCAATGGGAGCCATTGGAATGACATCCAAAGGAATGGCATGATGACAATTATTTTCCAAAAATCACTTAGGTTGCAGTGTGGATAATGGAGAGGACAGGGGGCAAGGATGAGCCAGAAAGAAGTTAGTCCTTAATCATTTGTAGTTATCAGTAATCATGGTCTGAGCAGAGGAAGAGGCCAAGGAGATGCAAAGTGTTAGAATGTTTATATAATTGAATACGTTTTGGATATGGAATGAGAAGTTAGTAACTCTCAGTAGTGTGACTTTTGCACCTGAGAAGATGATGTTGCCATCTAGTTGATAAAGCAAGAAATGCAGGAGTAGAGCAGTGACCTTTTGCTCTGGAGTGAAGTATAGCTAAAATAACCGTTATTCCAGACCCTTGAATCCTAGACCAGTGTAGAACCTCTATGCTGCAGATTACAAAGAAATTGTGTGAGAGTGTGCACTATTTACTGAACCCATTTTCGTGGCAGGATGTTCCATGCAGGAATTTTTTTATATTGTGCTTACAGTGATAGTTAACAATAAAATGACTTTGAAATGGCAAATACTTGTTTTTAGAAATGGCATTGTAATTTTTCTTTGGCTATTTCAAAAAGAAAATGTTTGCCCAGATGAATTTTCAGGAAATAAGGTTATCAAATTGAGTTTAACACACTCTACATAAAGAACTTTAGGAGTAGAGCAAGTTGTAAAACAGAAATGAGGTTTCAAAAATAAGCTTATTAAATTGCTTAAATTCACGTCAATCTCAATATAAATAAGTGTAATAAGAAAACGCAATTTTGCTGTTTGGAGTGGAATCTACCAGCCAACTTTATTGGATACCTTCCTTAACACACTTTAAGAGATGTAAATGATCTGTAGACATCTAATATTTACCCCAGGCCTTCATACCTTTTAGAATATATGATTATCTACCAAGACTAAACACTTGCATATTTGGTTGTATGAGTTAGCTCTAGGTTCAGTCAGCTTATCACTATCTCAGTGGCAAGGCTCTAGTTACTGTGTTTCTGCTAAGTTACAAGTTAAATCTTGGGGGGCACAGAGAAAGATTATTTAAATGTATTATATATTATATATATATAGAGAGATTATATATATATAAATTGAATTATATATATAATTATATAAATTGTGTGTGTGTGTGTGTGTGTGTATATATATATATATATATATATATATATATATATATATATGTTATTTGAGAATACCCAATAAAAGGAGAGAAAGGATCTAGGAGATACTAGGAAAACTGCCAAGAAGTCTAAATCACACTAAAATTACTGTTCAAAGAGACTTTCTCTGTGTTCAATAACTGTCAATTAGGCAAAGAAAAAAAATGCTTCAAAAGTCACATTCTAGCATACTATATTTGATTATCAGGAAGAATAAAATTAATTCCAATGAAAAATATAGATTGAGATTATCAAATTGAATTAAACATCAAAAAATATACTGTATCTAGCCATGTTTAAGAACCTTCTAAGGGTCCTAGAGCATGCATCTGGAATGTATTCTGATCTAACATTTCTTTAAGTGATCCTTAAGAATATCTGAATGCTGCATTTCATTCAAAATGCTGAAAGAATTCCCAGGCAATTGAGTCAGGAAATTTTGCTGGCTTCCACCTTAGGAATATATTGCTCCCAATCACTATGCCATAAAAATAAAATTTTAAATGAATTAAGCAATGATTAGTATTTTATCTTTTACTATATGCATTCATTTTACCCTTTTGGTAGACACATGCATTTGTCTAAGGTGAAATTCTGTGTTAGAAATTGTGAATGGTTCTAATTTTTTTAAAAAGTTTACTTTGAGAGAGAGAGAGCATGCAAACAGGGGAGGAGCAGAGAGAGAGGGAGAGAAAGAGAATCCCATGCAGACTCCACACTATCAGCGCAGAGCCTGATGCAGGGATTAAAGTCACAAACGGTGAGATCATGACCTGAGCGGAGATCAGAAGTCCACTGCTGAACCAGCTGAACCATCCAGTCACCCCTGGATGGTTCTAATTTAAAAAACAAAATAAAACAAAACAAAACAAAAACTATTGAATATTATGCTTTAATGTTTAAAATGTCACTGATAGTAACAGCTGAAAGTTGAACAGATTTGATAAACCCCCTTTAAAAGATTAAGCTTTCTCAACTACGATGCAAATCAATTCTGTGTGCAGCACTCACCTGGAATGCTCTACGTTACCCCCTGGCAAACATGGGAGCATAGGGAACTAATATGCAAAAAAATCTCATGCAGCTCCGCTGTTTCAGGAGTAATCAAGTTCCTGGGGCTTGATCCTGGATTCAGATGTCTTCTGCCAGCACCGTGAAACCATGGCAGGCCAACATGTCAGCAGAGTAAAATCTCAAATCCTTCATAGTTCTTGACACGTGTTGTTATTTTCAAGATGATTTTTGAAAAAAAAACTATTAAGTATAATAAATACTCAAAAAATATTTAACAAATACATCAGAGTTTTGGTAACTGTTAAAAATGTGGAATCTAGGTCCCAATACAGTGGACTTAATGATTTAAATTTTTTGAAGGTGAAAGTATTTCATTTTAACTAGTATCCTAGGTGATTCTTAGATGCCACAGAAGTTTGAAAACCACTGGTATCAGGAAATAGATGACTAGACTGCTTCTTAGGTTGTCAGATAAACGAAATTTTTTCATCAGTCAATTCAGTCATATTATAGTTTTTTTTTTTAATGAGGAACGCTATATCCTGATAGTTAAAATGCGTTTATTCTAGAATATCATTTTCCACTTTTGGAGTATTTATTATTTCTTTACATTCTCTGCAAAACACGATTCCTACACCTCTATCCCACCCTCTTACTGTATTAACAAAATTGATAATTCTTCAGCTGGCAGTAATTATGTAGGTTAATCAAAACATGAAGATAAGATAAAGATAAGTGTGTCTATTTTGTTATATGCTTGAATGCTTATGAATTATATACATATGTATAACCATTGGTGATAAAAGTATGCATGTATACCTATCGATCCATATCTGTATCTATTTATACAATTTGAGTAATATACATTAGACAAATCATTAAATGATTATTTAAAATCTGGGCTATAAACATGTATCTAAAATGTTTCCTGCAGCCTGGTTACCCATCTTGATACACATTTTCTTCATTACAGTGTTCTTTTGTGATCTTTTCTTCTGAGTACATAGAGGATGTATTCCTCTCTAGTAGTCTGGAAAATATATATATCACACACACACACATACATACACACATATACATATGCACTTATATACATATATATACACACATATATATTTATTTATATGTTTACATATAAATATATAAAGTGATCCTGTCCCTTAGGTAGCTCATGATATAAAATGGTAACTATAGCATGAAAACATAAGCAAAAGGCAAAATTTAACTGCAACATTACAAATAAATGTTAACTGAAAAAAAAGAGGCCTATTTCCATGGAAAATGGTTTCACAAAGAATCTGTTAAAGTAGACCAGATTAGTTTGTAAAAAGAAGGGATTAGTAAGCCATGCTGAGCAAAAGGGCTAATAAATCCATTAAGAAAAGTGAAACAAACAATCTCCATTTTCCTAAACTCTCAATAGTTTTGCTAAATAGTAAAGCAGCTGAAATACCTTTTCTTCAATCATGAATAGCACAAGCGCAACCGGTGAAGAAATGTACCATGTTGCGCTTAACTATGAGAAGTGAATATCATGATCATGGAAAGATGAATTTCAAAAGCTGTTTCTTTGGGGATGACTGGGTGGTTCAATCGGTAGTGTTTGACTCTTGATTTCAGCTCAGGTCATGATCTCATGGTTTGTGAGTTTGAGCCCTGCATTAGGCTCTGTGCTGATAGTGTGGAGTCTGCATGGGATTCTCCCTCCCTCCCTCCCTCCCTCCCTCTCCCCCCGCCCCCGCTTGTGCAGGTGTGTGTACTCTTTATATCTTTCAAAAAATAAATGAATAAACTTTTAAAAAGCTGTTTTTACTTTTCCATTGTAAATTAGAACACAATATAAATTGAATCTTAACACATAATAAAGGGGAGGAAAAAAGTTCTTAACAATTTTCATTTTAATAAAGAAACGACACTTTCCCTCAGCTTCAGAGAGAATAGTGTGATGACTTCCAAGCTTCATATTGACATAGTGATGAGAGATAGAAGTAATAACTTTGACCAAATTTTCTGGATATATTTGCACATTAGGAATAATAGAAAAATACAGGAAGACAGGTAACAGCTTGAGGACAGCAGTGATTTACTGTGAGTTCCTGAAGACCAAGGTGAAGAAAAATACAATGATTTCCTTTATAATCATATATATTTAATCATTTATATTTTTGACACAGTAATACTTTATTAGTGGGGTTTCTGGTTGGCTCAGTTGGTTAAGTGTCTGATTCTTAATATTGGTTCAGGTCATCCTCTCACCATTCATGGGCTTGAGCCCCACATTAGGCACTGCAGTGACAGAGTGGAACCTGCTTTGGATTCTCTCCCTCTCTCTCTGCCACTCTGCCACTCATGTGCACTCTCACTCTCTCAAAAAAAAACTTAAAAATACTTTATTAGTTATGTAACCTATGAAAATTGTATTGCGATGAAATATTAAATATCCTTATTGTCGTAAACATCATGTTCCTCTTTACTCTGCTGATATATACAGTAACCATCCTCCTAATATTTGCTTTGTGCCAAGCATTTTGCTAAGGACATTACATATAACCTCTCGTTTGATTCTGTAATCTCCTCTAAGAGTAAGATATTTCATTTTACCCCTTTATGTTTGTGGAGATGAGCCTATGGAAAGTCTGCTGAGTGTGGCAAGAGATGTTATAGCTGACAGAGTTGACCTGTAATTTAGATAGCCTTATTGTAAAAATCCATAATTAGTCTCAAGTGTCTTGCATCAATTATTTGTTCTTGGTGAATAGACAGGCACAGAGCCTGAATCTTCAATAACAATGAAGTAAAGAAACATAAGAGCATTCATATGACAATGGCTAAGCCAAGATTCTAGTGCCTCATCCAAGGGCCTTGGAGATGGGGAAGGCTATACCTCTGGTAGACTCTATTGTTTCTCACTTTGAACATTGTCTCTTTGACAATTGAGCTTCATATCCTTATCATCCTTTTCATTATAGATGCTTTAATTTTTTGTTTGTACACATATTTCGTCAATCACACCATCATCCTTTTAGGACAACCATGCATTCCCATTTTACAAACAAGAAAAACAAAGTTCAAAGATGTTAAAGAATATAGCAATATCATGCACCCTTTAAGTGACTAAGATAGGATACAGTGTAGGTACTATAGACGTCAGAGAAAGATTCTTAATTAGCATGCTTTATCACATAATTTTTTTTGTTAGACAAAGAGAAACTTTCCACAGGTAAAGACTTCACTGACAGACCTCCTAGATAACTGTGTGAAAGTGAATGGAGAGTTGTTAAACACACCTACCCACCTAATTATATTGCAGTTAATTAATAAATACAGAACAAAAAGAAACTTAGAACAACATCAAGTCCTTCTAATTTGTTTCTTTTCAATCAGTGTGATCTCTGGTGATATGAGATAAGCAAGCAATGGTTGCTGGCTGTTTCCCATAGCAGTGTTTTACTTTCTATGCACGGTTTCCTTTTTCTGTATATTTGGCGTAGCAAAGGTGTAGCAAAAATTTTGCCAAAGGGCATTAGTTGATCAATAGGAGCAGATTCAGGTTGTTGGGAAAAACCTGTAGTGATGCTTCAGGTGCAGCCCAAAATCGATAAAGAAAAGTACTTCTTAACACAGTGAAATAAAGAGCAATTACTTACTCTACCTAAATGACATCCTTTGTTGGATCATTGTCTATGCTGGAAGCTGATAGGTACCAAACTAAGGGGCTGTGAGATGAGCAGTTGACATGGTTAGGAATGGAGTATACCAAAGAAATGATTTAACCTCAATTTGTAAATTAGATCTGCAGTTATATAAACTGACAGAGGCAGGAGCATGTTTCTTGAGTTCTTGAGTAATTTCAAGAAAATATTAGAGAGAATTGCAGTTTTAATTTATGGCAAGTCTTCTCAACCCTGGCACTATTGATAATTTAGATAGTTCTTTTTTGTGAGGGACTGACCTCTACTTGACACACACTAATAGTTGCACTCCCATACACATATTGTGAACATATGATATGCCCCTTGAGAGGCAAAATTGTCCTAGTTAAGAACTATTGACTTACCAATCAAAAATTTGTTTTACCTGACTCAACATGTTTATGCATTATTTCTTCCCTGATATGATCCTTATATAGAGAGAAATAAAAGTTCTATTGTGCATGCACCTAGAGTAAAATAAGTTTTGTCATGAATGACATCTAATTTTGGAATAAGTCTCAAAATATTTGGGATTCCTCTCTACTTTGTTATTTTTTCAGTAGACATGTTAGTTTCATTTTATTATTACATAGCAGTAATTGGTAGTCTTGTTCTGTTCAGAAAATATTATAACATGGAGGCAAAAAGATGTTTGTGCAGGAACCTCTGTCTATACGGGAAAGGAGAGATATTACTAGATCTCTGGTACCACTATAGGCATTCCAATCTTGAATGAATTGTTAGTTGAGATTCTGCATGTCTAAGCCTCTATATGAACAATTCCTGAAGAGTTCGTATAATATAGGGTTTATATATGACCAATTTGTTTTCCTGGATGAAATCATACTTGAAGGAGAGTCTCGTACAGCTATTCACCTCTTACTTGAGCTACCTGCATTTTGGAACTTACCACTGCACTAATTTTTAACGATATGAAACTCAAGGTCTTGTGGGTTTTTTTTGTTTTGTTTTTGTTTTTGTTTTTTTTACAATATGTAGTATGTAGTTTTATTTATGGTTGCATTCTATGACAATGCTACTTCCCTAATTTAAGAATCCAAGTTTTAACTGTAATAGCTAGTGGTCATTATATATATAATACCTACTGGAATTATTTACCTTAGGGAAATCTTTCACTCAAAGTATACTACAAAGATCACTTGTCTCAGAATCATATAAAATGCAATGCATGTTATAATTGAAGAATTCTGAACCAACCTCAGAACAACTGCATCTATGCTGCATGTGTCCCACAAACAATTATTTTAACTTGTCACAAGGTAATTTTTATGCACAAAAAATCAGAACAAACGACTTTGGGCTTCATAAAGACAGAAAAATGAATGCTTGAGAGTGACTTCTTCCATCCCATATAACATAGTAGAGTTAACTTAAGCCTAAACTACATATAGAAGCCATGACCAAAAAGTATGGTCGTAATCACTAATAAATTTCTGATCTTACTGAGGAATTTGGAAATATTTACAGGCAATTATAGCTTTTACACTGTGATTTCTTTTCTTTTTGCATTATTTGCATTCTGCAGACTTTTTTTGTTAATGTGTTTCATCTTCTTTACCCCATGTCTGATATTATCCTACTTTTATTTTATTCTTATCCTACTGATCTCTGTAGCAAGAGATTCTCTGCTGTCCTTTATACTGTTTTCAAGCCCAAGATTAATTTTGTGACTATTATTCTAAATTCACTTTCTGTTATATTGTTTAAATCATTTTTGGTCAGTTCGTTAGTTGTTGTTATTTCCTGGACGTTTTTCTGAGGGGAATTCTTCCATTTCGTCATTTTGGATAGTCCCTGGAGTGGTGTGGGACTGCGGGGCATTTCCCCTGTGCTGTCTTGAATAACTTGTGTTGGTGGGCGGTGCCGCAGTCAGACCTGATGTCTGCCCCCAGCCCACTGCTGGGGCCACAGTCAGACTGGTGTGTGCCTTCTCTTCCCCTCTCTTAGGGGCGGGATTCACTGTGGGGTGGCGTGGCCCATCTGGGCTACTTGCACACTGCCAGGCTTGTGGTGCTGGGAATCTGGCGTATTAGCTGGGGCGGATGGGCAAGGTGCACAGGGGTGGGAGGGGCTGGCTCAGCTCACTTTTCCTTCGGAGATCTGCTTCAGGAGGGGCCCTGTGGCACCGGGAGGGAGTCAGACCCACCGGAGGGATGGATCCACAGAAGCACAGCATTGGGTGTTTGCATGGTACAAGCAAGTTCCCTGGCAGGAACTGGTTCCCTTTGGGATTTTGGCTGGGGGATGGGTGAGGGAGATGGCACTGGTGAGCGCCTTTGTTCCCCGCCAAACTGAGCTCTGTCGTCCCTCCGAGTAGAGCTGTTAACTTATAACCTTCCAGATGTTAAGTCCCGCCTGCTGTCTGAACACACTCTGTCTGGCCCCTCCGCTTTTGCAAGCCAGACTTGGGGGCTCTGCTTGGCCGGCTGGCTGCTCCTCCTCCCTGGCTCCCTCCCACCAGTCTGTTGAGCGCACATGGCCTCTCTGCCCTTCCTACCCTCTTCAGTGGGCCTCTCATCTGCACTTGGCTCCGGAGACTCCATTCTGCTAGTCTTCTGGCGGTTTTCTGGGTTATTTAGGCAGTGTAGGTGGAATCTAAGTGATCAGCAGGAAGCGCGGTGAGCCCAGCGTCTTCCTATGCCACCATCTTCCCAGGATGAATAACTTTAACTATAACCACTGTTTGTGATACATGCCTTCTTTGATTCCTGGTAAGTACATGCATTGTTTTTTTTTTTTTTTCCTATTTACATCCAAGTTAGTTAGCATATAGTGCAACAATGACTTCAGGAGTAGTTTCCTTAATGCCCCTTACCCATTTAGCCCATCCCCCCTCCCACAACCCCTCTAGTAACCCTGTTTGTTCTCCATATTTAAGAGTCTTTTATGATTTCTCCCCTTCTCTGCTTTTATATTGTTTTTGCTTCCCTTCCTTTGTGTTCATGTGTTCTGTGTCTTAAAGTCCTCATGTGAGTGAAGTCAAATGATATTTGTCTTTCTGACTAATTTCGCTTAGCATAATACCCTCTAGTTCTATCCATGTAGTTGCAAATGGCAAGATTTCTTTCTTTTTGATTGCTGAGTAATACGCCATTGTATGTATGTATGCATATATATACACACACACACACACACACACACATATATATATATATACACACATATATACATATATATATATACACACACACACATCTTCTTTATCCATTCATCCATCGATGGACATTTGGGCTCTTTGCATACTTTGGCTATTGTTGATAGTGCTGCTGTAAACATTGGGGTGCATGTGCCCCTTTGAAACAGCATACCTGTATCCATTGGATAAATACCTAGTAGTGCAATTCCTAGGTCATAGGATAGTTCTATTTTTAATTTTTTGAGGAACCTCCATACTGTTTTCCAGTGACTGCACCAGTTTGCATTCCCACTAGCAGTGCAAAAGGGATCCTCTTTCTCCACATTGAAACCAACATCTGTTATTGCCCGAGTTGTTAATGTTAGCCATTCTGACAGGTGTGAGGTGATATCTCATTGTGATTTTGATCAGGTATTTCCCTGATGATGAGTTATGTGGAACATTTTTTCATGTGTAGGGTGGCCATCTGGATGTCTTCTTTGGAGAAGTGTCTATTCATGTCTTTTGCCCATTTCTCCCCTGTATTATTTGTTTTTGGGTGTTGAGTTTGATAAGTTCTTTATAGATTTAGGATACTAACCCTTTATCTGATATGTCGTTTGCAAATATCTTCTCCCATTTTGTGTTTTAGTTTTGCTAATTGTTGCCTTCACTATGCAGATGCTTTTTATTTTGATGAGGTCCCAGTGGTTCATTTTTGCTTTTGTTTCCCTTGCATCTGGAGATGTGTTGAGTACGAAGTTGCTGAGGCCAAGGACAAAGAGGTATTTGCTTGCTTTCTCCTCGAGGATTTTGATGGCTTCCTGTCTTACATTTAGGTCTTTCATCCATTTGAGTTTATTTTTGTGTATGGTGTAAGAAGGTGGTCTAGGTTCATTCTTCTGCATGTTGCTGCCCAGTTTTCCCAGAACCACTTGCTGAAGAGACTGTCTTTATTTCATTGGATATTCTTTCTTGCTTTGTCAAAGATTAGTTAGCCATACATTTGTGGGTCCATTTCTGGGTTCTCTATTCTATTCCATTGATCTGAGTGTTTGTTCTTGTGCCAGTACCATACTGTCTTGATGATTACAGCTTTGTAGTATAGCTTGAAGTCTGGGATTGTGATGCCTCCTGCTTTGGTTTTCTTTTTCCGGATTGCTTTGGCTATTTGGTTTTTTTCTGGTTACATACAAATTTTAGGATTATTTGTTCTAGCTCTATGAAGAATGCTGGTGTTATTTTGATAGGGATTGCATTGAATACCTAGATTACTTTGGGTAGCATTGACATTTTAACAATATTTGTTCTTCCTATCCAGGAGCATGGAATATTTTTTTCCATTTTTTGGTGTCTTCTTCAATTTCTTTCATAAGCTTTCTATAGTTTTCAGTGTATAGATTTTTTAACTCTTTGGTTAGATTTATTCATGGGTATTTTATGGTTTTTGGTGCAACTATAAATGGGATCGCTTCCTTGATTTCTCTTTCTGTTGCTTCATTGTTGGTGTATATGAATGCAACCAATTTCTGTGCATTGATTTTATATCTTTGCCTACAACTTTGCCAAATTCATGAATCCATTCTAGAAGTTTTCTGGTGGAGTCTTTTGTGTTTTCCATATAGAGTAATCTGTCATCTGTGAAGAATGAAAGTTTGACCTCATCCCGGCCAATTTGAATGCCTTTTATTTCTTTGTGTTGTCAGATGGCTGAGACTGAGACTTCCAATACTATGTTGAATAACAGTGATGAGATTGGACATCCCTGTCTTATCCCTGAACTTAACGGGAAAGCTCTCAGTTTTTCCCCATTGAAGATGATAATAGAATTGGGTCTTTCATATATGTCTTTTATGAACTCAAGGTATGATACTTCTATCCCTACTTTCTTGATGGTTTTTATCAAGAAAGGATACTGTGTTTTGTCAAATGCTTTCTCTGCATCTATAGAGAGGGTCATATGATTCTTGTCCTTTCTTTTATTGATGTGATGAATCACGTTGTTTTGTGGATATTAAACCAGTCCTGCATCCCAGGTATAAATCCCACTTGGTTGTGAATAATTTTTTTAATGTATTGTTGGATTTGGTTGGCTAATATCTTGTTGAGGATTTTTGCATTCATGTTCATAAGGGAAATTGGTCTATAGTTCTCCTTTTTAGTGGGGTCTCAGTCTGGTTTTGGAATCAAAGTAATGCTGGCTTCATAGCAAGAGTTGGAAATTTTCCTCCCATTTCTATTTTTTGGAACAGCTTCAAGAGAATAGGTGTTAACTTTTCCTTAAATGTTTGGTAGAATTCCTCTGGAAAGCCATTTGGCCCTGGACTCCTTTTGGCAGATTTTTGATTGATTACTAATTTGATTTCCTTACTGCTTATGGGTCTGTTCAAATTTTCTATTTCTTCCTGTTTCAGTTTTAGTAGTTTATTTGTTTCTAGGAATTTGTCCATTTCTTCCAGATTGCCCATTTTATTGGCATATAATTGCTCATAATATTCTCTTATTATTGTTTTTATTTCTGTTGTGTTGGTTGTGATTTATCCTCTTTCATTCTTGATTTATTTGGGTCCTTTACTTTTTATTTTTGATTAAAGTGACTAGTGGTTTATCAATTTTGTTAAATCTTTCAAAGAATCGGCTTCTGGTTTCATTGATCTGTTCTGTTTTTGTTTTTGTGTTTTTTTTTGTTTGTTTGTTTCAATAGCATTAATTTCTGCTCTAATCTTTATTATTTCCTGTCTTCTGGTTTGGGGTTTTATTTGTTGGTCTTTTTCCAGCTCCTTAAGGTATAAGGTTAGGTTTTGTATCTGAGACCTTTATTCCTTCTTTAGGAAGGCCTGGATTTCTATATACTCCCCTCTGATGACCGACTTCCTTCATCCCAGAGGTTTTGGGCTGTGGTGTTATCATTTTCATTGGCTTCCATTTATGTTTTAACTTCCTCTTTAACTTCTTGGTTAGTCCATTCATTCTCTAGTAGGATGTTCTTTAGTCTCCAAGTATTTGTTACCTTTCCAAATTGTTTCTTGTGGTTAATTTTGAGTTTCATAATGTTGTGGTCTGAAAATGTGAATGTTATAATCTTGATCTTTTTGTACTTGTTGAGGGCTTATTTGTGTCCCAGTATGTGGTTTATTCTGGAGAATGTTCCATGTGCACTGGAGAAGAATTCCACTGCTTTAGGATAAAATGTTCTGAATATATCTGTTAAGTCTATCTGGTCCAGTGTGTCATTCAAAGCCATTGTTTCCTTGTTGATCTTCTGATTAGATGATCTGTCCATTGCTATAAGTGGGATGTTGAAGTCCCCTAATATTATAGTATTATTATCAATGAGTTTCTTTTTGTTTGTGATTAATTGATGTATATATTTGGGTTCTTTCACATTTGGAGCATAAATGTTTACAATTGTTAGGTCTTCTTGGTGGATATACCCCTTAAGTATGATATCATGCCCTTCTTTATCTCTTGTTACAGTCTTTATTTTAAAGTCTAGATTGTTTGATACAAGTGTGGCTACTCTGGCTTTCTTTTGTCGACCATTAGCATGATAGATGGTTCTCCATCCCCTTACTTTCAATCTGAAGGTGTCTTTAGGTCTTAAGTGGGTCTCTTGTAAACAGCATATAGATGGATCTTGTTTTCTTATCCATTCTGTTACCCCATGTCTTTTGATTCGAGCATTGAGCCCATTGATGTTTAGAGTGAGTCCTGAAAGATATGAATGTATTGCCATTATGTTGCTTGTAGATTTGGAGTTTCTGGTGGTGTTTTCTGGTCCTTTCTAGTTTGCTGCTTTTGATCTTTATTTATTATTTATTTGTTTTTTCATCTTTTCTCCCCTCAGAGAGTCCCCCTTAATGTTTCTTGCAGGGCTGGTTTAGTAGTCATGAATTCCTTTAATTTTTGTTTGTCTGGGAAACTTTTAATCTCTCCTTGTAATTTGAATGATAGCCTCGCTGGATAAAGAATTCTTGGCTACATATTTTCCAATTCAGCACATTGAATATGTCCTGCCACTCCTTTCTGGCCTGCCAAGTTTCTGTGGATAGGTCTGCTGCAAACCCGATCTGTCTTCCCCTGTAGTTAAGGGTTTTTTTTCCCTTTGTGCTTTCATGATTCTTTCCTTGCCTGAGTATATTGTGAATTGGACTATGATATGCCTTGTTGATGGCCGGTTTTTGTTGAATCTAGTGGGAGTCCTCTGTGCTTCCTGAGTTTTGATGTGTCTTTCCCCAGGTTAGGAAAGTTTTCCACTATGGCTTGCTTACATAACCATTCTACCCCTTTATCTCTTCATCTTCTCGGACCCCTATGATTCTGATGTTGTTCCTTCTTCATGAGTCACTGATTTCTCTAATTCTCAAATTGTGCTTTTTTGCCTTAGTCTCCCTCTTTTTTTCTGCTTCATCTTTCTCCATAAGTTTGTTCTATATCGCTGATTCTCTGCTCTACCTCATCCATCCTTGCTGATGTGGCATCCAGTGAGATTGCAGCTCAGTTATAGCATTTTTTTACTTCATTCTGACTAGCTTTTACTTGTTTTATCTCTGCAAAAAAGGATTCTAATCTATTTTTGACTCCAGCTAGTATTCTTATTATTGTGATTCTCAATTCTGGTTCAGACACCTTGCTTATATCTGTGTTGATTAAGTCCCTGGCTGTCATTTCTTCCTGCTCACTCTTTTGGGGTGAATTCCTTCTTGTTGTCATTTTGAAGGGAGAAAAGGAATTAATGAGATAAAAAATTAAAATTAAAAAATTAAACACATACACACACCCAAATCAAATAAATGATGCTAGACCCTAGGTGTGTTTTGGTCTGGGTGTTGAAAGGGGCTGGACAGGTTACAGGAAAAAAAGGGAAAGGAGAAAAAAAAAGGAAATTGTTTGAAAATTTGTAAAAATGAATACAATGCAATACAATTTGAAAAAAATTATATGGAAGTAAAAAGCATGCTAGAGAAAAAATTAAAAATATTTTAATAAAAATTGAAAAAAAATTTTTCTGTATTCAAGAAAAAGAAACAAAAAAGAGAATAAAAAAGAATAGATGGACCATTGAACAGACTGAAATATGATTGAAATTATATGGTTTTCCCTTAGAAGTCAAACTATGACGTGCTTTATTGTCCATAAACTAAGCAGGCAGAGAGATATGTGTTCCAGAAGAGCGAGGTTGGCCCAGTTGGGCAGGGCTTAGTGTAATGGCTCCTTTCTCCACCAGATGGCGCTGCTTACCTTAATGGGGTGGATTGTTGTGGCACTTTGTAGGTGTGTATGCGTGGGAGGGGTGAAAATGGTGTCACCTGGCTACCCAGTCTCTAGTATCAGAACTCTCTTCTCCCAGTCAAAAATTGCACATCCATCCTTTGTCTTCAGCTTCTGTCCACTCCCTGTTTTTACACTGTCCGTGACCAAGATCCAGGCAGTATCTCCCTCCTGAGTTTTATCTCAAATGCAGCTGTGTTTCCCGACCCCTTATTTTTGAGGAACTGTGGCTTCAATCCATTCTGCCCCTCTGCAGAAAGGTCTCACCAAGCAATGGCTGGGTGCCAGCTGCACCCAGGAATGCTCGCAGGACTGCACTGCTGCCAGTGCCCAGAGACTTTGGCTGGGTGCCAGCCCACTCCAGAGAAAGTTCATGTGATTGTGTAGCAGCAGCATTTCAGAGATTAAGGAAAATCACATGACACATCTGGCACCAGTCTTCACCCCCAACGACCTTGTACCAGCACCAGCAAATGTCGTTGCTCTCCCGGGTCCACTTAGATCTTTGCCTTCTTTGGGAGTGGGGCACATACAGCCTCCACCAGGTGTCTTCCAGCAGGGGATTTTCCTCTCCCCTTATGGCCCAAAGACCTCCAGACTTCACTCTGCTCCTGGGGATTTGCCCTTTTCACCAGAGCATTGACAGGTATCAAGCTGTCAAGTTTCAGACTCTGTGTCCCCCCTGTTTATAGAGTCTTAATGGAATTTAAGCCCTCTCCTTTCTCCCTTTTTAGCTCAGTCCCTGCAGCTGTTTCCACTTTTCCACTTTCTCTCCAGCTGCTTTGGGGGGGGGGGTTGCTTTTCCCATACTCTCCCTCATGTCTATCCTCTCTCCACAAGCAAAAACAGCTCTCTGCTCCCTGTGGCTTCTCTCTCCCCACAGTTCACCTCTCTGCATCATGTATCTGCTGAATCTGTGGTTCAGGTTGTGCAGATTGTTGTGTTAATCCTCAAGTCAGTTTTCTAGGTATGCAGGATGGTGTAGTGTTTATCTGGCTGTATTTCATGGACACATGGCAGAAAAAATCTTCCATGCTGTTTTGCTGTCTTGACTCCTCCTCAGTATATGCATTCTTGGTTGCCTTATTTGAGACACTTTTACCTTGGACTGATTAATTTTTAATTATCCAATTAACTTTCTTAAAATACTACATTTTCATGTCCTTTACCTCTACAGAAACTTCCAATAGATCTTCATTTGATTTACAATTCTAAACTCCTTAATTTAGCAGGTAAAGACACAACATAAACAATTTATATATGTAATATTCTATTGCTCCATTATTCTGTGAACATCCCATCCCCTCTTAGCAAGAAACCATAATACCAAAAGTTCCAAAAATAGATCTTATATACCTACTCTTTATCCCTAATACCAGGATGTCTTCCTGATTTATAGTAATTCAAAAAACATTTTTTCTGGAGGATTTGGTTGAGATTATATATATCTCTTTGCTCATTTTCTCTTTTCCACATTTCACCCAATGCTTTCATTTCCCAGTTATCTTCAATAAATGTCTATCAAACACTTTCTTTGTATCAGAAACAAGCCTAGATACTGGTAAAATATATATGAATGCTTTGCCTAATATTTTCTCCCATAGAACTTACAGTCTAAAGAGTGACAGGTGTTAAGTGCACAAAATATTTGTGTATACACCAATTAGGACAACTGCTATAAAGAAAAATTATGGGGTGTGTCTTTATTATAATTATGAAATATTATAACTTGTTTTAAGAGTCTCATGTTATATTGACAGCTAGTTGTGTGAATTATCATCACATGTTTTAAACTGCAGGGTGTGTGAATGTTTTTAAGAATGTTTTGGGGACTGATTTATAATTGTAAGGCAAAAATTAAAGACAGACCATTCCAAGCAGAAAGTACAAGATAATGAACCTAAATGATGTGAAGGAGAGATTTCCATATTTAAGTAATTCAAAGGTGAACAATTTTGCTAGAAACTCAAGGATTGAGGAGAAATTTGTCCCAGGAAGAAATTAGAGAGGTAGGTATGGATAGATTATTCTGGGTCATGTACACTATTAACATTTCTATCTTGTTGAAATTCAGTAGGGAGATATTTAAGGAAAACAATGAGATCAATGGCATGATTAGACTTGCATTTTATTTTTAAAAAATTTTTTTTAACGTTTTATTTATTTTTGAGACAGAGAGAGACAGAGCATGAATGGGGGAGGGGCAGAGAGAGAGGGAGACACAGAATCGGAAGCAGGCCTCAGGCTCTGAGCCATCAGCCCAGAGCCCGACGCGGGGCTCGAACTCACGGACCGCGAGATCGTGACCTGAGCTGAAGTCGGACGCTTAACCGACTGAGCCACCCAGGCGCCCCTAGACTTGCATTTTAAAACAGATTTCTATAACTATTTTCTGGTATGTGTGTTAACATACAGGAGAGGGATGCAATAATCCTGGAAGACAGTAATGGTGCCTCACCCTCTACACTAGAGGGAGGTAGATGGAAAGAAGTGAGCAGAATGATAATACAATCACCAGAAATAGTGATGGATTGAATGGTATGGAGTGGGAAAGGGAAAAGTTTCAAGAACAATTCCAAATTTTCTGAATGGTCTTAATTCATTCATTTGTTCAACAAATATTATTGAAATTGTCAAGAATAGTTGAAAACTATAATGATAAAATTATGATGAATTCAGTTGGGAAATAACATGGTTGACCTACACTCATGAAGGTAGACATTAAAAACAAAACTCTTAATAAATTTAGATTTAAGTAGAAGTTTAAGGGTTATTGACATTAAGATGGTATGTACAGTCACAGGAATGGATGTGATCTCCTAGGGAGAGTGGAATGAATCTGGACCAGACCATGGCCACCCAAACATTTAGTTGGAAAGATACCCAGCACACTGTACCCCAATCTGCACATGGTTTGTCAAGTAGACCCAGATGGCTCTGCATCAGCAGTGCATCTTATGTGTAAGAGGACCAGCCACCTTTTTGAAAGTAGTAGACGAGTACACACGTTTAAAATCAGGAGATGAAGCTGACTTTCCTAACACAGGGAAACAGACACATAGAGTTAGACAAAATGAGGATACAGAGGACTATTTACCAAATCAAAGGACAGGACAAAACCACAGCATGAGATCTAAGCAAAACAGTAATAAGTAATATGCCTGATAAAGAATTTAAAGTAATGATCATAAAGATATTCGCTGTGCTTGAGTAAAGAGTGGAGGACATCAGTGAGAATCTTAAAAAAAAAATGAACAAAATAGATGAAATTAAAAATATACTATATGGGGATGCCTGGTGGCTCAGTTGGTTAAGCCTGCAACTCTTGATTTGGGGTGAGGTCATGGTCTCATGTTTTGTGGGATCAAGCACCACATTGGACTCTGCACTGACAGTGTGGAGCATTTGGGGGATTCCCTCTTTCCCTCTCTCTCTGCCTCTCCCCTGCTCATGCTCACTCTCAAAATAAGTAAATAAACATTAAATAAATACATACATATATGCATACATACATACATACTAGATGGAATAAATAGCAGTCTAGAGAAAACAGAGGAATCAGTGACCTGGAGGACAGATTAATGGAAAGTACTCAGGCTGAGCAGATGAGAGAAAAAATTATGCAAAATGAAAATAGACTTAGAGAACTCAGTGACTCCATCAAGTGTTATAAAAATCACCTTATAGGGATCCCAGGAGAGTAAGAAAAGGGGGCAAAAAAATATTCAGAGATAATAGCTGAAAACTTCTCTAATCTGGGGAAGGAAACATATATCCAGATCCAGGAAGGACAGAGAGACCCCAACAAAATCAACACAAGGAGGGCTGCACCAAAATATATAGTAATTAAACTGGCAAAAAGTAGTAACAAAGAAAAAGAATTTAGAGCAGCAAGAGAAAAGAAGACAGTTACATACAAGGGAAATTTCATAAAACTATTTTTCAGCAGAAACTTTGTAGGCCAGAAGGGAATGCCATGAAACATTAAGAGTGTTAAAAGGAACAAATCTTCAGCCAAGAATATTTTATGCAGGAAGGCTATCATTCAGAATAGGTGAGATAAAGAGTTTCCTAGAAGGGATGCCCACTCTCAACACTTTTATTCAACATAGAACTGCAAGTCCTACTCATAGCAATCAGACAACAAAAAAGAAATAAAAGCTACCCTCATTGGTAAGGAAGAAGTAAAACTGCCAATCTCCCGAGGTTAGAGCAAAAACCGCCATCAGTATGGCCTGGACTCACTTCAACCTTACAATTCTAACACCTGATCCTTTCAACATGAGCCTCTATTGAAATGCATGAGACATCCATGGCCAGTAAAGACTTATTGCTTCTACTTCTAGACAATTTCATCTGAAGAATACAGGTAGATCTACTTTAAACCCACATCCCGTTACCATGTCCTTTTTTACTATAGCCTATTATACAGAACACACCTTGCAAATGTCAGTGCATACATATGTAATCTCCATCATTACATGCTTACCATTTGACCTTTATTTCTCAACTCAGGACAAAATGCCTTCCTTTTTATGCCTCAAACTTAAGACATACAACTTTATCTACATATCCTCAGTTCATGAGTATTGCTGAAATATAGCATAATAGCTGGAACATATAATTAACTATTCCAATAGAAATCCTTTTGACTTTGTTTTATATCAAATGAATATCTTGTACCTATGCATTAAAATGAAAGTTGATGGGTTTTGTACGGAAACATTAAACAATGAAATCTGAGAAATCTGGAATTGTTGTTGACTGCCATGAGCAATCTTTATAATCTCAGGCAAGCAAGTAAGTCCCATATAAACCTTAGCCATGCTTTCCGTATAAAATCAACTTTACAGTCTCTACTGAATCTTGAATTATTTATTACCAAGTAAAAATCAAAATGAAAATATTCATATTTTCAGTAGGCAAGAAGTTATATTTGAAATAAAATAATAAAAATTACATGAATAAATATAACTAACAATATTTTTGGATCTTAGCAATTTATAGGTTTTGTTTCATTACACTTTATGCTTTGTTGATTTTTTTCTATTTAAAAGTCAATTTTATTTCTTTTTAAGCATGACTAACTTTAAAGCTGGTGGTCCATCTGTTTTCTCTTTGTTAGCAAACTTTTTGAGGCTAGTCTGAGTGTCTAAAGAAAATGATTTGCTTTGATAAAACAGCTTTTCAAAAGAAAAAAATATCATTAGAACTCCTTTTTACACTCTGGAATGGTCCCTTTTTTTGGTAGTAAGTGTTTCTAACACCCATAAACATCCTAAATACAAAAAAAATGTTGGTTATTTAAAAAATTGCTGTTATTAAATAAATCTCATATCTCCAAGATTCAACTTTTTACATGATAAAAGAATGTAATTTTTTAAATTTCATGCTTCTTCTAAACATTGCCTCTAACTTGTAGGTAATGATATCCTGACCATAACTTTCCATACCAGAATTTTTTCCCTGCTGTGTCTTTTTTTTTATTTATACTATATGAAAGTATTTCAGAAAATCACATGGTAGGGAAAAATGAATAGTACTTTATTACAGCTCCGAAACCATCCTGAATACTTTGTACTTCCTTACATGTTTGTAATGTTCTTTTGATGTAAATTCTATGAATGACCTTTAGATAGTATTATGTCACCAAACCATTAAGCATAAAATGTGTTTTGTTACTTATTACGGACCAGTATGTCCCTGAATTTTAAATTGTGCATTTTACTGAAGGAAAATACAGCCACAGCTAATCCAAGTGGCTAGCAACCTAAAAATCTCTTTTGAAGTACATCCTAAATATATATATATTTTTAATCTGGGCACACATGAACCAAAGTATTTAAGATCAAATAGTGAAAGAATATTGTGAAAAATGGATAAGTGAATCCAGGGAGACACTCAAATGATCTGGTATCCCTAGGGCAATAGTTCTTTCACATTAATTACTTTGACAGTTATTCTCTTTGGGGGTAGGAGCAGGAAGTGAGGTCTCCTTTTTGTCTATGTCCTGCTTCCCTTTTCTTCAACATTATTCTTCTTTATACTTACATATTTATCTATATCTTCTGGATGCCTGCACTTCCCATGATTCCTTCAAACCCTTTTCTTCAGGAATAATCTGATAACCTGATTCATACAAAGATTTAGATGACTAACAATTTATAATGTTATACATCAAGTCATGTGAAAGAAATTTGTACATGGAGCCTAGGTCTATTTTGTAAAATAAAATTAAATTCAGAACCAGGGGTATTTAATAAACTTAAAGGAATTGACACAAAGGGGAGATAAACTATCAACAAAACAATTGAGGAACGGTATTTATTTAATTTTTTGATTTATAAAGAGCATAATATATAAGACTTGGGATTCAAAGATTTTATATACTATCTGAGTCGTATTGAGTAAGCCATTATTATTAAGAGCTTTAGTTTTCTAATTTTTTTTAAACGTTTATTTATTTTTGAGACAGAGAGAGACAGAGCATGAACAGGGGAGGGGCAGAGAGAGAGGGAGACACAGAATTTGAAACAGGCTCCAGGCTCTGAGCGGTCAGCACAGAGCCGAACTCGGGGCTCAAAGTCACCAACCGTGAGATCATGACCTGAGCCGAAGTCGGACGCTTAACCGACAAAGCCACCCAGGCGCCCCTAGAGCTTTAGTTTTCTATCTGTAAATGGAAGTTGACACATTTCAAACCAATTTTTATGCACATTTACAAGGATATGATGAAAACAATTTATAACATTTAAAGTATACAACAGAGAAGATGCTATAAATATATTTATTTTTAATATCTCCCCAAATTATACCATGGATTTAATTATGTATTCTTTATTCAGTAAGCCAAACATTAAAAAAATTTTTTTAATGTTTGTTTATTTTTAAGAGACAGACACAGAGAGCTAGTTGGGGAGGGGCAGAGAGAGGGAGGGAGACACAGAATCTGAAGCAGGCTCCAGGCTCCTAGCTGTCAACATGGAGCCCCAAGTGGGGCTTGAACCCACAAACTGTGAGATCATGACCTGAGCCAAACTGGGACGCTTAACCAACTGAGCCACTCAGGCGCCTCAAGACAAACATTTCTAAAAGTGATTTGCTTTACATTATATTGATATAAAACAAACGAACAGTGTAAAACTTCTGTATTTTTATTTTACTTCCTTTCTCATATTATCATATAGATTAGGTAAACAATATCTTACTTTTAGGAGTCTTCTAGCAGAGCTTATATGGTAAAATTACTCATAAGATAGAACACTTAAGCAGTAAATTTGAAGCTTACATTATTTAATCATGTTAATACAAGAAAACATGAGGAATAAACTATAGGCTATATTCTTAGTCAATTACATATATATAAGTAATTATATATAGATAATATATATTATGTAATTATATGTTAGATTTCTAATATATATATACTATAAAATTATATAAATATAGAGAAATATATATAGAAATACTATATAGAGAGAAATTTTCTATCTACTAATAAAACTACAGAAATTGGCTACAAAGGCTTTCAATTATTAACACAAATAATTTTATTATTTTTGAGTACTTTTATTCAAGGAATATTGCACCATCTAATATATGCTAGGTATTGGGCATCTGGGTGCATAGACAAGAAACTTCATGTTGTTGCTGTAGTAAACCCCAACAATCGTCCATTATTGTGCATCCTTGCACAAGCATATAAAAGTTTTCTACTCATTTGCCTTAGGCATATAAATTTAGCTTAAACCCTCACATCGTTTTCATTTAGAAATAGTTCTTTCTGGAATATCAATTGTACAGAATTATACTTTCTTAGGTTTCTTCTGAATTGAGTTCCTAAACATATATCCTATTGCAATTATAAGCAGTAATTATCTGAAAATCTCATTTAAATCACCTTTTACTAAGGAGAATTGCTCACGTTGAGTCGGTTACAGTAGGAACACGTGTGTGCATGCACACATACACACATACCGATTTGTTTCAAAGACAGCTCATTATTGTTCCTCAGGATTTAATTTTGTCCAGAGTTCATTTACTCTAGTTATAAACAGAAGAGTCAAGCAGATGCCTAGTGGCTTTGGGAAAACTGTTTCATGCTTTCACCTTTCCTCATGAGGAAAAGGAGATGCGGTAACTTTTCTCTTTGGGGTACTCTGACTTTTGCTGACCTTATTAACATTCACCTTGCTTATCTTCCGCCTGTCCTCTAACCCTGGTTGAATCCTAAATGCCCACCATGAGGATTTACTATCCCCTAAAGAATTTGGGAGTGAGGTTGAGCCAGGGAAGGTAATTTAACTCTAGACAATTTCCTCTGGGTAATTTGTGCAATCTCAAAATATTGGTCTTGTCTGCGAGAACCTTTGAATGTTTCTTTTGGTTATTACTTGAACTCATTACAAGGCTTCCTGCTTGCAAAGCAGTAGCTACTTGCATATACAATCTCTCTGTAGTAGAATGTTTCTGAAACCTTTAACAAAACACTTCTTTATCACTGAAAACAGATTCCACATCTAAGGATACAGTCAGATGCAGCAAAGTGCCAAACCCTATGTAGAGAAATGTCCTGGTATTTATAAATACTCTAGAAATTCTATTCCTCAATGATAACAAGAAAAGGACTGTTTTTAATAAATATGGTTTGGGTTTATACTGACACTTCAATGGTTGTCATTGGTAAAGAGGCACATTTTAGGTCTACTGACTTACGTCACACCAATATAATATGTGGTGAAAAATCAAAAGGGGAATTTGCTCTTTAAGTAGTTCATGACATTTCATTAACATTCCTTTATTCCCTGTATATGGAGGAAAAGTTATTTTATTAAACGTTTATTAGATCATTGAGTGAAGTGTTTTCTAAGTAAATATATTTGAACCCCAATTCTTCCTTGGTTAGCCTGAATGAAGAAATAGATTGTGCCATACTGTGTTTTCTATTTCTGTTGTTGAGCATGTTTTATGTTATAAATGCTTCCAATGTTATCTCCAATAAACATTGGTTGAGTAAATGAGCTGATAGTTTAGAAAAAATTATTAATTCTAAGGGCCCAGTAGAGTCTCTCGCTTTAATTATGCATTATGTGTGTTTGTAAAATATAATAAAAATTATAAAAGTTTAATTTTGTCCTAATGGCTATAGATGACTTCTTAAATAGGACAATTGTTTAAACATATGGCTTTTCTTTTTTGAGAAAAACATTGGTCACTTTGTCTGATTTAAGGACGGAGTATGCATAGGCCAGTGATTCTCAACTGGGGGTAGCTTTGCCCTCCAGGGGACATTGGAAAATACCTGAAAACATGTTTGGTTGTTATAGCTGAATGCAGGTGTTACTAACATCTGTGGGTTGAGGCAAGTGATGCTGCTAAGCGTCGTGTGATGTACAGGGCAGCGCCCAACAATAAGAGATTATATAATCCCAAATATAATAGTGCTGAAGTGGGGAAAACTCTGGCTTAGAGCTTGCATTCTGAAATCTTAATGCTTGAACTCTAATTCATATTCTGCTATCCACTAACCCAGAATCCTCATAAGAACTTAAGTGTAAGGGCTTCCATTTCCTCATTACTGAAAGGAGTGTATTAAATCTTCTAACCGGGTTTAAAAATACAGCAGTCCCCCCTTATCCACCGTTTCCCTTACCCTGGTTTTAGTTACCTGTGGTAAACCACAGTCTGAAAGCAGATAATCCTCCTGACAGATCATCAGAAGATCAATAGTAGCCTGACTGTACATCACAATCCTATGTCATTCAATTCACTTCATCTCATTACATAGGCATTTCATTATCTCATATCATCATAAGAAGGACAGAGTATAGTACACTAAGATACTTTGAGAGAGACCATATTAACATAACTTTTATTAGAGTATAAAATTATGATTATTATTAGTTACTGCTGTTAAAATTTACTGTGCCTAATTTATATATAGGATTTGGTATGATCTATGGTTTAGGCATCCACTGGGAGTTTTAGAACATATTCCCTGAAGATAAGGGAGAACTACTATAATAAATAATGTCTGAGATAGAATTTTCTGCTTTCTAGTCATTTTTATAAATTTGAATATTTTATAGAATGCATGCTTTCTGGAGTTTAGTGTATTCAAGAATCCCTTCCCGCCTATGTCTTTTCATCCTTAGATATCAGACACATAAGTCTTAGAAACACTCATTAACACCTTATTGCATTTTTGATGTTCCTGCACATTAATTTTGTTTTGTCCAAGATTCAAGGCTTGTTTGGAATTTTATAAAGGCAGATAAAGCTTTTTTTAAGAATATTAGTACTAGTAATGTCTTTTCTTCAGTTTTATTTTTTAATTGTTTTATACAACTCTTAACGTGGCTCATAGACATTATTAAGCAACTGTGGGCTTCATTAAAACTAAACTGGAAGCCAGTTTGGTGGAGGTTTATAAGAAAATATCTTTATGTTGCCTCTAATAGTAGATTCTATAGATAGTACAGGATTTGTTTGAAACACTATAGAACCCATCTTTAAAAGGTGTGTGTTTCAATGGGAAGAGTGCTACACACCGAACACTTTCATTTAATTTTCTAAAATAAGTCACAATGCTAATTTAACCTATATGAGAGTTTAAAAAGATCATTACAGAAGGAGTATGAAAGAGACCCTTATGATAGTCTCCAGGGCTACCTGGTTAGAAAGAAAATAGTAAAGATCAAGGTGAAGTTGAAAACACAACAGAATGAGTATACACCATTTCTTGAAGGTGTTGAAAAGTGTTCTAGTTTGTATTTTAGGAGGAAATTTGCTCACCCTTGGAAAAAAAAAACTATATGCAAAATTAAAAAAAAACAGTTGCAATCTAGATTATATTGGGATTAAATTACAATAAAATAATTTAGGTAATTATTAATATACACTTAAACATAAAGAAAATGGAAATACATTTAAGACATTTATAATTTTAATATTTTATTCAATGAGTAGTATTCGCACATGCCTTCTTTCACTTTCCATATATATAATCATATTTACCAATTCATAGAGATGGCTTCTTGATATCGCAGTTTTGAATGTTTCTATTATTCGCCCTTTAGATGTATATACTGACGTATTTTCAATTAAATATATGTATCATAAAGTTCATTCTGTTCATTTATTGTATTGTGTTTATTATATATTTATATATAATATTTATTACACAGACTCAGCTTGTGCCTTTATCACTTATTTTCTGCACTACTGAAATGACCTACTCAATCTTTAGGTTACCAGGCCAATGTCAAATCAGTCGCAGTCATTTGTTGAATCTATATTTTAAGTAATATGTTGCTGTTACTACTAAAGCACCAAAATTTATTCCTTTTATAAATTAGAAAAGATTCTGTGCTTTCTTTGCATTTCTAAATACAAATTTTTGCATAAATAAAAGATAAGGGAGATGAGTTAATATTTTAATGTGAGAATTTTCATAGCTCTGGTTTTGGCCAAAGAAATGTGTCTCTATTTGTCATGTTAACAAATAGGGAAAAAAAGAGATTTAGAACTGCTGCTCTACAATAACTCCCTTCCAGTTAATGTTCTACAGTATTGACAACATGCACTTACAGAGATTTTTTTCAGTTGCTTTGATATCTAATGCTAGAAATATAATGTCATATTGCTTTGGTGGTTATGAAAGTCTTGTTTCTTCTAGTTTTATGTTGTAGTTACATAGTATGTTTTGTTTACTTATTGGGGAAGGTACAAGATACGGGCACTTGAGGCTACAAAAAACATCCCTGAAAAGTTGACATTTTCCTTGGGAAGAGTCATTTCCCACTGCTTTCAAGAAAGATAGCAAAATATACATGTCCAATGTACGGTGGTTAAAAATCCAGGTAATAAATCAATCTACATAGACAAAAGCAATCAACTTACCAATGAAAGGTAAATAGTAAGGGAAAGAACATTACATATTAGATAAGCTATGTCAGTAGGAAAGGACCCATGGTAGTATATTCTTCTTTAAACTGTATAAATATTAAGCAGTTACTAGTAAATATCAGACATTGTTAGGAGCAGTGAATTCAGCATTGAATAAGACAGGCAAAATCCCTGCACTTATGACACTTCTATTTTAGTTGGCTTCGGTGTGGTAATGTGTAAGGGTCAAAGTGTCTATTCTTAAATAAAACGTACTGGATTCTGCATTGCATACCTTACTTACTTGATCTCGAGGGCTCATTAGTAGGAAACCATGAACTTATTCAGGAGACATATTTCACAGTATGAATTATCCAGGAGTTAATATTTAGCCTCTCCCTCTATAAGAACTCTGACCAATAATACTAACTAATTTTAACATAATTTCATACTTATTTCTTCTTTTTTGAATTCAAATAATGCTGTTTTCAGCAATAATATTAAAAATATTGTTAAAACACTGTAACATTAGCAATTATTCTAATGTAATGCCAATTTTTTTAGCTAGCTTTTGAGAATTGTTTTAAGTATTTCTATTTTTTTAGTAACAATTGTGTTGTAAAACAATACTGTTTTTTGTGAAGTGGATAACATTTTCAAAAAATGTATTTTAAAATCAAACAAAATAATTATATCCCATAAAAGAAACTATTATAGAAGCATAAAAAATTGTTGCCTGATACCATTTTTAGCAATTACAATATAGTTTACAAAAAGAAAATTTCAGAAAGAAATTATATCTGTCATTAATCAGTAATTGAAATATTGCTCCCCTATTAATTATATCATCAGATCATCTTAGCAAAAATTGAGCTATGTACATTGGCAGGATTTCTGTATATCTCTTTGGCATCAGTAAGGACACAATCAAGATGAATCTTACAACCAATGCTTTCAATCAGATTGCAGTGTTAACATAGTTTACATTGTTTTACATGTGTGGATTTTATCATACTCTCATATCGTCCTCTCCTCAGCTGAGTTATATGCAATGTTGATGCTACATATGTTGCATTACCATTTAAGAATATTTTCAAAAAACTTTTACTATGATTTGGTATTATAACAAATTATTTTGTAAACAGAAAGTCAAGGAAAAAAAGAAACCATGCATACAATCAGTAACTCCTTTAAATGTAAATGGACTAAATATTCCTAGTAAAGGACATAGGGTGACTGAATGGATAAAAACCAAGACCTATATATATGCTGCCTACAAGAGACTCACCTCAGACCTGAGGACACATACACACTGAAAATCAAAAGATCAAAGGAAGAAAAACATATCTTGCAAATGGGAATGAAGGGGAAAAAATCAGGTAGCAATACTTAGATAAAATAGACTTTAAAACAAAGTCTGTAGAGTGGCACCTGGTGACTCAGTCAGTTGAGTGTCCACCTCTTGATTTCAGCTCAGGTCATGATCCCAGGGTTATGGGATTGAGCCCCTCATCAGGTTCTGTGCTAAGCATGGAGTCTGCTTCAGATTTCTCTCTCTCTCTCTCTCTCTCTCTCTCTCTCTCTCTCAGATAGATAGACAGACAGACAGATGATAGATAGGTAGATAGAGATGATAGAGATAGAGATGGAGATAGAGATAGAAATATATCCCCTTCTGCCCCTCTCCCCTGCTCACAGGTACACTCTCTCTCTAAAACAAACAAAACCCCAAGTCAGTATCAGGAAACAAGGGCACTGATAATGATAAAGGGATCAATCCACAAAGAGGATATAAAAATAGTAAATATGTATGCACCACACATAGAAGCACTTAAATACCTAAAGCAAATACTCTAGTCATAAAGGGAGAAATGGACAGTAATACCATCATCCACTTACATCAATGGATAGATCATTCAGACAGAAAACCAATAAGAAAACAGTGGCTTTGAGCAACATATCAGACAAGATGGACCTAACAGATATATACAGAATCCAAAACAGCAGAACACATTATTTCCAAGGTCACATACAATATTCTTCAGAAATGTTTCCCATGTTAGGCCACAAAACAAGTCTTAATTAATAAGAGCAAAATCATATCAAATCATATCAAGATTTTTTTCTGACTTTAGTGTGAAACTGGAAATCAATTACAAGAAAAATTCTGAAAAGGAACACAAAAACAAAAGGGAAACCATATGGTATTTAGCAATGAAAAAAATCAACCAAAAAATCAAAGAGGAAATAAGAAAAATACATGGAAACAAATGAAAATGAAAACAAAGTGGTTCAAAAACTCTTTGGAATACAGCAAAAGCAGTTCTAAGAGGTAATTTTATAGTGATATATGCCTACCTCAAGAAACAAGAAAAATCTCAAACAACCTAAATTTATACTCAAAGGAGCTAGAAAAGAAGAACAAACAAAGCCCAAGGCTAGTAGAAAGAAAGAAATAATAAAGGTTAGTGCAGAAATAAATGAAACTGAGACTACAAATACAATAGAAAAGATTAATGAAGTCAGGAGCTGGTTCTCAGGAAAGATAAAATTGATAACCTTTAGCCAGATTTCTCAAGGAAAAAAGGGAGAGGATTCAAAATATAAAGCATTATAACAGAATATTATGAAAAATTATATGCCAACAAATTGGACAACCTAGAAGGAATAAATTCATAGAAATGCACAATCTTCTAAAACTAAATTAGGAAGAAATAGATCACTTGAACAGACCAATTACTAATTTATGAAATTAAACCACTAAGCAAAAAATTACTGACAAACAAAAGTCCAAGACCAGATGCATTCACAGGTGAATTCTACCAAACATTTAAGGAAGAGTTAATGCGTATTCTTCTCAAACTATTCCAAAAAATATTTTCCAAAATGAGGATGAAAAACTTACAATTTCATTGTATGAGGCCAGAATTACCCTGATACCAGAACCAAAGACACAGAGAAACTACAAAAAGTAAATTACAGGCCAGTATTTCTAATGAACACAGACAAAAAAATCCTCAGCAAAGTATTAGCAAACCAAATTTAACAATGTATTAAAAAATCACTTATGATCAAGTGGGATTTATTCTAGGTATGCAGTGGTGGTTCAATATTCTCAAGTCAATGAGATACATCATAATAATACGAAGAATGATAAAACCCTATGATCATTGCATTAGATGAAGAAAAAGCATTTTATAAAGTACAACATCTATTCATGACAACTCTCAACAAGTTTAGAGGGGCCATACCTTAACATAATAACAGCCATATATGCAAAACCCACAACTAACATCAAACTCAATGTTGAAAAACTGAAAGCTTTTCCCCTAAGTTCAAGAACAATACAAGAATGTCCACTTTCACTGTTTGTATTCAACATAGTACTGGAATTCCTCACTGCAGCAATCAGACAAGAAAAAGAAATTAAAGGTATCCAAATTGATAAAGAAGCAGTAACACCATTTCTATTTGCAGAAAACATGATACTATATATAGAAAACCCTAAAGACTCCACCAAAAAACTAAAAAACTGATAAGTGAATTCAGTAAAGTTGCAGGATACAAAATTAATATACAGATATCTGTTGCAATTATATACACTAATAACAAAGTAGCGGAAATAAATTAAGAAAACAACTCATTTCCAATTACACCAAAAATAACAAATAGTTAGGAATAAACGTAACCAATGAGGGGGGGGGGAACTATACTCTGAAAACTAGAAGACATTAATGAAAGAAAGTGAAGACAACACAAACAAATGGAAAGGTATACCATGCCTTCAATTCCATACTCCCTTCAGAAACAAAATGCTTTATGAAATGTAAAAAGAGAATATCATCATATCTAACAAAGCTGTATCATTGAGATGAATGCAAAAGGACTATCTATCAAACCTAAGAAAAGGAACTGAAGACAAAAGAAAATACAATAAGAGGCTGGTGTGACGGGTTGATAGGTCACACCAGTTGTAATAAGGAAGTTAACATGGTTTTCATTTGTTTTTAATTAGCATCATGTGTTTTGTTTTAATTTTTTGTTTTACTTTTCTTAATAGTATATAAAATAATGTGTTTTAAAATCCATCACCTTAAATTCAATAAAATGCAGAGTATATGGCTCCAGTGAAAAAATTAGAGAAAAAAATTATAGGGAAATAAAACTCACTGTATTATAATGTTCACATTTGACTGATTAATCATTAAATTTGCCATCCATTAATCTTCTAGGAAGTTTAAGAATAGATAATAAAATAGTTATTTGATAACTAAAACATCTACAAACTAACAATTATGTGAGTATAATTTAATTTAATTCTAGTTTTGAGAAAGATGTGGCTAGGCATATGTAGTGAAAATTCTCTTTGGCAGATGTGATCCCAAAGAGCTTCAGAAGGAATTAACATCAATTAGCAGCATGTTTAGGAAATTATTTCCATCTGTGCCAGGGTAACAATATACAAATATATATGTGCCAAAGTATATTTTTGTATTTTGATTCAAGAGTATCTTTCCTATGTTTGTCTAAACATGTTCCAAAACATGTAAAATTTTATATTCTAAATGTAGAATTGGAAGAGAATTGAATGAATGTTCATTTCTTTAAGATCTAATGTTGGCAGATAATAGCACTTAAAAAATAAGTTCCTCTTGGGGACTTTTCCCTCAAATAAGAAGAGAGGAAAGAAAGAGAAGGGAAGGGAAGAGAAGAGAAGAGAAGAGAAGAGAAGAGAAGAAAAGAAAAAAGAAAAGAGAATAGAAAAGGTTACACCCCTTTCCCAGAGGCTGCCAATGTCCAATAACTAGTTGATGCCAGAGTATAAAGCTCCAAACCACTTGCCTAATTGAAGACAACTATGAATATAAAGAAAATCATCAATAATAATACTATAATAGTAGGGGATTTTAAAACCCTACTTATAGCAATGGATAGATTGTTTAAGCAGAAAAATCAACAAGTAAACAATTGCTTTGAGTGATACCTAGACCAGATGGATTTAACAGATATATTCAGAATATTTCATCCTAAAGCAGCAGAATGCACATTCTTCTCATGTGCACATGGAACATTCTCCGGAATGTCACAAATCAGGCATCCACAAGTACAAAAATTTGAGATCATACCATACATATTTTCATACCACAACACTATGAAATTTGAAGCCAACCACAATAAAAAAATTGGGAAAACCACAAATATATGGAGGTTAACACCCTACTAAAGAATTAATTGGTTTTTCTGGGAAATAAAGAGAAATTTAAAAAAAATACATGAAAGCAAATGAAAATGAAAACATGACACTCTAGAACCTTTGGGATTCAGCAAAGGCAGTCGTAAGAGGGAGGTATATAGCAAGACAGGCTTACCTCAAGAAGCAAGAGAAGTCTCAAATGCACAAAGTAACATTGGAGCTAAAAAAGGAACCAAAAATAAAATGATGTAAAGTATAAAAGTATAACAACATATACCTAAAACGTGGTGGGGAGAGGAGTAAAAAATGGGCTCAAACTTAAGTGATCATAAACTCATTATAAACAGCTATATGCAGAAGATGTTATATACAAACCTAATGGTAACCACAAATCAAAAACTAATAATAGATATGCAAAAAACAAAGAGAAAGGAATCCAAGTATATCACTAAAGAAGGCCAACTGATGGTGAGAGAAGAGAGCAAGAGAAGAAACAAATGAAAACTACAAAAAAAAAAAAAAACCGCAAAACAAGTAGCAATATGGCAAGACAAGTATACCTATCAATAATTAATGCTCCAATGAAAAGACACAGGGTGACAGAATGGATTAAAAAAACAAACAAACAAAAAACCACTTATATGCTGCCCATAAGAGACAGACCTAAAGACACATGCAGATTGAAAGTGAGGGAATGAAGAAATGTTTAACATGCAAATGCATGTCAAAAGAAAGCAAGGGTAGCAATATTTATTTCACACAAATAGACTTTAAAACAAACATTGTCACAAGAGATAAAGAAGGACACTATATATCCATAAATGGGAAAACACAGTAAGAAGGTATAACAATGGTAAATATTTATGCCCCTAACATGAAAACATCCAAATGCATAAAATAGTAATAACAAACATGAAGAAACTAATTGATACTAATATAATAATAGTGGGAGAATTTAACACCCTACTTACATCAATCAGATCATCCAAACAGAAAACCAATAAGGCAGTGGCTTTGAATGACACAGTGGGTCAGATGGATTTAACAGATATATTCAGAACATTCCATAAAAAAATAGCACAATAAACATACTTGTCAAGCACTCATGGGACATTCTCCAGAATAGATCACATAGTAGGCCATGAAACAAGTCTCAACAGATTCAAGATTCAAAAGATTAAAGTCACACCATGTTTTTTATTGGTTTGTTTTTTTACCACAAGGCTATATGAAACTTGATATCAACCACAAGAAACTAATTTGGAAAGAGCACAAACACATGGATATTAACTAACATGCTACTAAACAATGAGTCTGTCAACCAAGAAATCAAAGGGGAAATTAAAAGACAATACATGGAGACAAATGAAAATGAAAACACAATGCTCCAAAATCTTTGGGATACAACAAAATTTGTTCTAAAAAGAGTTTATAGCGATACAAGGCTACCTCAAGAAGCATGAAATACCTCAAATAAATGAACTAACCTTACACCTAAATAAGCTACAAAACAACAAGAAACCCCTAAACCAGCAGAAGGGAGGAAACAAAGATTAGAGAAGAAATAAATGATATAGAAACTAAACAAAAAAACGAAAGAAAGAAAGAGAGAGAAAGAAAGAGAGAAAACAAGAGAAAGAAAGACAGAAAGAAAGAAAGAAAGAAAGAAAGAAAGAAAGAAAGAAAACAACCCAATAGAACAAACTGATTAAGCCAGGAGATGTTTCTTTGAAAAGAATAAAACTGATAAACTTCTAGCCAGACTCATTAAAAATAGAGAGAGAACACTCAAACAAAATCAGAAATGCAAGAGCAGAAATAACAACCAATAGCACAGAGATACAAAGGATTATAAGAGAATATTATTAAATTATATACTAACAAATTGGACAACCTAGAAGAAATGGATAAATTCTTAGAAACATACAACATACCAAAACTGAAGCAGTAAGAAATAGAAACTTTGAGCAGACTGATTACCAGCAATGAAATTGAATCAGTAATCAAAAAACTTCCAACAAACAAAAATCCAGGAGCAGGTATCTTCACAGGCCAATTCTTCCAAATATTTAAAGAAGAGTTGACACCTAGTCTTCTCATTTTTTTTTCCCAAAAAGCAGAAGAGAGAGCAAAATATCTGAATTCATTACATGAGGCCAGCATTACACTGATACCAAAACCAAATAAAGACCACACAAAAAACAGATAACTACAGGCAAATATCTCTCATGGACATAAATGCAAAAATACTCAACAAAATATTTTCAAACTGAATCCAACAATATATTTAAAAAAATCATTCACCATGATCAAGTGGAATTTTTTATTGGGATATAGAGTGGTTCCATATTTGCAAATCCATCAATGTATACATCACATCAATGAAAAAAATATGATCATTTCAGTAAATGGAGAAAAAGCATTTGACAAAGTACAACATCCATTCATGGTAAAAACCCTCACCAAAGTAGGTTTACAGGAACATATCTCAACATAACAAAGGCCATGTATGAAAAACCCACAG
This sequence comes from Acinonyx jubatus, assembly GCF_027475565.1. Classification (NCBI taxonomy): domain Eukaryota; kingdom Metazoa; phylum Chordata; class Mammalia; order Carnivora; family Felidae; genus Acinonyx; species Acinonyx jubatus. The sequence continues at coordinate 126,761,900 of NC_069382.1, read as the reverse complement.
CTAACATTAAACTCAATGGGGACAAACTGAGAACTTTTCTTCTGAGATCATGAACAAGACAAGAATGTTCACTCTCACTACTTTTATGCAACATAGTACTAGAAGTCCTAGATTTAGCAATCAGACAACAAAAAGAAATAAAAGGTGTCCAAATTGGTAAGAGAGAGGTAAAACTTTCACTATTTGCTGATCATATGATACTCTATATACAAAACCTGAGAAGATTACACCAAAAACAACTAGAACTGATAAGTGAATTCACTGAGTTCACATGACACAAAATCATTGTACAGAAATCTGTTGCATTTCTATACAGTAATAATGAAGCAGCAGAAAGAGAAATTAAGAAAACAATCCCATTTACAATTGCAGCAAAAAAAATAATAAAATACATAGAAATAAACTTAACCAAGGAGGTGAAATACCTATACTCTGAGAAGTATAAAACATCAATGAAAGAAACTGAGGATGGCACAAATGGAAAGATATTCTGTGCTTACAGACTGGAAAAACAAGTATTGTTAAAGTGTCTAATAATATATACTACCCAAAGCAATCCATAGATTTAATGCAATCCCTATGAAAACACCAATAGTATTTTTCACAGAAGTAGAACAAACCACTCTAAAATTTGAATGAACCACAAAAGAACCAAATATCCAAAGCAATTTTGAAAAAGAAAAACAAAACTGGAGGTATCACAATTCTAGATGTCAAGTTATACTACAGAGCTGTAGTAATCAAAACAGTATGGTACTGCCACAACACACATAGATCAATGGAACAGAATTGAAAGCCCTGAAATTCACAGATCATTGTATGGTCAATTAATCTTCAACATGGGAAGTAAGCATATGCAGTGTGTAAAAGGCACTCTTCAACAAATGGTGGTGTGAAAACCAGACAGCTACATGCAAAGGAATGAAACTGGACCACTATCTAATGCCATACACAAAAATAAGCTCAAAATGGATTGAAGACCTAAATGTGAGACCTGAAACCATAAAAATCCTAAAAGAGATTAGACGCAGTAATTCCTCTGGATATCTATTGTAACAGCTTCTTTCTGGATAGGTCTTCTGAGGCAAAGGAAACAAAAGCAAAAATAAACTATAGGAACTACATAAAATTAAAAAGATTCTGCACAGCAGAAGGAAACAACAAACAAAACTAAAAGGCAACCTAGTGAATAGGATAGATCCAACAAAGGATTAGTATCCAAAATATATAAAGAACTTCTACAAGTCTTCTACAACACCCCTAAAATTAAATAATCCCCCCAAAATAATCCAAATAAAAAATCCAAAAAATAAAAAAATATTCCAGAAGACATGACAGACATTTCTCTAAAGAAGACATACAAATGGCCAACAAACACATGAAAAGATGCTCAACATTTCTCAACATCAGGGAAATGCAAATCAAAACTACAAGATATCACCTTATACTTGTCAGCATAACTAAAATTAAAAACACAAGAAACAACAGGTGTTGGCAAGGATGTGAAGAAAAAGGAACTATCTTGCACTGTTTTTGGGAATGCAGACTGGTACAGCCACTTTGGAAGACAGTATGGAGGGTCCTCAAAAATTAAAAAAAAAAAAAAAAAAAGAACTACCCTATGATCCAGTAATTGCACTACTGGGTATTTACTGAAATACTAATTTACTGAAAACACTAATTTAAAGAGATAAATGCACTCCTATGTTTATTGCATTATTTATAATAGTCTAATTATGGAAGCAACTCAAGTATTAATCCATAGATAAATAAAGAAGATGTGGTATAGATCTAGAGTATTATCCAGTCGTTAAAGGGAATGAAATCCTGCCATTTACAACAGCATAAATGGATCTAGAGAGTTTAATGCTAAACACAATAAGCTAATCAGAGGAAGAAAAATTCCATATGATTTCATTTATATGTGGATTTTAAGAAAGAAAGCAAAGGAGGGGCGCCTAGGTGGCTTGGTCGGTTAAGCGTCTGACTTCTGCTCAGGTCATGATCTCACAGTCTGTGAGTTCGAGCCCTGCGTCGGGCTCTGTGCTGACCGCTCAGAGCCTGGAGCCTGTTTCAGATTCTGTGTCTCCCTCTCTCTCTGCCCCTCCCCTGTTCATGCTGTGTCTCTCTCTGTCTCAAAAATAAATAAACGTTAAAAAAAAAAAAAGAAAGAAAGCAAAGGAAAAAAGAAAGAAAAAGAAAAAAATGCAGACTTTTAGCTACAGGGTACTAACAATGGGTTACCTAAGGGGAGATATGTGGGGAGATGGGTGAAATAGGTGAAGCGGATTAAGAGTATACATATCTTGGTTAGCACTGAGTAATATATGGAACGTTGAATTATTGTATTTTTTTAATGTTTATTTTTGAGAGACAGAACAAGAGAGAGAGAGACGAGAGAGAGAGTGCATACACGCACAAGTGGGGAGAAGGCAGGGTGAAGGAGAGACAGAATCCCAAGCAGGCTCTTGATCGCAGGGCTCAAACTCAGGAGCCATAAGATCATGACCTGAGCTAAGATCAAGAGGTGGACACTTAACTGCACCACTGAGGCACCATTGAATCATTGTATTGTACATCTGCAACTAATATAACCTTGTATATTAACTATACTGAAATTAAAGAAAAAAATAAAGGTAAGAAAGTTAAAATCACAGTTTACTACAAACCTGAAGAAGTATTTTTTAAATGTTTATTTTTGAGAGAGAGAGAGAGAGAGAGAGAGAGAGAGAGAGAGAGAGAATGAGTGGGGGAGGGGCAGAGAGAGAGGGAGACACAGAATCCGAAGCAGGCTCCAGGCTCTGAGTTGTCAGCACAGAGCCTGACACGGGGCACAAACTCACCAACTGCGAGATCGTGACCTGAGCTGAAGTCAGACGCTTAACCAACTGAGCAACCCAGGCGCCCCTGAAGACAGTATTTAAAAAGAAAGAAAGAGAAAAGGAATGTTTAGCAAAATATCTCAATTTGAAATCACGGAGTATAAGGACAGCCTGAAGATATCCCCTAACATGCTCTAGTTTTATGGAAAATTGCGGAGATTCATCTGATTAATGATAACCTTCAAGCATGAGTTTAAGTTACAGTATTGTTCTGTATGTATTTTAGCAAATTTTAGTAAGTTGTGATACATTTTAGAAATATGTGGAAATACTGGGAGGCCAGTAACTGGTGTTAAATCAAGCAGATTGTCTATCCCACACTATCTGCAGGGATACAAACTCACTGTACTTCCATTTTCCAGTCAATATACATCCATACCTTGTTTCATTGCACTTCACATTTTTTACAGATTGAAGCTTTGTGCTGCACGAGCCATTCCATGAGCACCATTCTTCCAACATCATTTGCTCACTTTCTGTCTCTGTGTCACATTTTTGTAATCTTGCAATATTTTAAAATAGTCATTGTTTTTATATTTGTCCTAGTCCTCTATGATTAGTGTTGTATTTTTAGGATGCCACAAACTGCACTTATATAAGATGGGAAATGATAAATGTTGTGTGTGTTCTGACTGTTTTGCCAACCAGCCACTCCCTCAACTCTCTCCCCCTGTCCTTGAGCCTCCCTATTCCCTGGGACACAACAGTATTGAAATTATGACAATTAGTAACACTACAGTGGCCTCCAAGTGGCCAAGGTAAAGAAAGAGTTGCACATCTCTCAACTTATGTCAAAATCTAGAAATGACTAAGCTTAGTGAAGAGGACACATGGAAAGCCAAGAGAGCCTGATTGCACAGTCTCTTGCCAAACAGCCGAATTGTGACTGTAAAGGAAAACTTCTTGAGGGAAATTAAATGCACCTGGGTGGCTCAGTCGGTTTAGTGCCCAACTCTTGATTTCTGCTCAGGTCATGATCCTGAGGTCTGTGTCCAGCTGGTTCTGAACGTGGAGCCTGCTTAAAATTCTCTCTCTCCCTCTGCCCCTCTTCCCCCACTCTGCATGCTCTAAAATAAAAAATAATAATAATAAATAAAAGTGCTACACCAGTAACCACATGAATGATTAAAAAAAAAGTGAAATAAACTTATTGCTTATATGGAGAAAGCTTTAGTGGTCTGAGATGAAGATCAAGCCAGCTACAACATTCCCTTAAGCCACAGCCTAATCCCCAGCAAGGCCCCGACTTTCTTCAATTCTGTGAAGGCTGAGAGGTAAGGAAGCTGAAGAAGAAAAGTATGAAATTACAAGAGTCTGGTTCATGAGGTTTAAGGAAAGAAACCATTTCTATAATATCAAAGTGCAAGGTGAGGCAGCAAGTGCTGACTTAGAAGTTCTAGCAAGTTATCTAGAAGATCTAGCTCAGATAATGAGTGAAGGTAGCTATACCAAACAACAGACTTTCAATGTAGTCAAACAGTCTTCTATTGAAAGAAGATGCCATCTAGGATTTTCAGTGCTAGCGAGGAGAAGTCGATCCCTGGCTTCAAACCTTCAAAGGACAGGCTGACTCTCTTGTTAGGGGCTAATGCAGCTGGTGACTTCAAGTTGAAGCCAGTGCTCTGTTACCATTCTGAAAATCCTAGGAACTTTAAAACTTATATGAAATATAGTCTGCCTGTGCTCTATAAGTGGAACAACAAAGCTTGGATGACAGTACATCTGTCTACAGCATGGCTTAGTGAATATTTTAAGCCCACTGTTGAGACCTAGAGTCAGAAAAAAAAAAGATTCCTTTTGAAATAACCATTGACAATGCAACTGGTCATTCAAGAGCTCTGTTCGAGATATGCAACAACGGGATTGATGTTTTTATACCTGCTAAAACAACATTCATTTTGCAGCCCATGGATCAAGGAGTCATTTCAACTTTCAAGTCTCATTATTTAAGAAATACATCTTGTAAAGCTATAGCTGCTGCTACAAATAGTGATTCCTCTGATGGATCTTGGCATATCCATTGAAAACCTTATGGAAAGGATTCACCATTCCAAAAGTCTTTAAGAATATTCATGGTTCATGGGAAGAGGTAAAAAGTCAACATTAACAGGAGTTTTCAAGAAGTTGATTCCAACCCTCATGGATGACTGAGGGCTTCAAGACTTGAGTGAAGGAAGTAAGTGCAGATGTGGTGGAAAGAGCAAGAGAGCTAGAATCAGAATTGGAGACTGAATGTGACTGAATTGCTGAAATCGCATGATAAAACTTTAATGTATGAAGAGTTGCTTCTTATGGATGAGCAAAGAAAGCAGTTTCTTGAGATAGAAACTACTTCTGGTGAAGATGCTATGAAACTGTTATAATGACAGCATAGGATATAGAATATTACATAAACTTAGTTGACAAAGCAGCAGCAGGATTTTAGAGAATTGACTCCAATTTTGAAACAAGTTCTGTGAGTAAAATGCTATGAAACAACATGACATGGTATAGAGAAATAATTTGTGAAACGAAGAGTCTATCAGTGCAACAAACTTCATTGTCTTATTTTAAGAAGTGGCTGGTCACTCCAACCTTGAGCAACAACCACCCTAAGTCAGCAGCCAGCAATGTCAGAGCAAGACCTTCCACCAGCAAAAAAAAAAAAAAAAAAAAAAAAAAAAATCCACTCCCTGAAAGCTTAGAAGACAGAATTTTTTAGCAATAAAATATTTTCAGTGAATATATATACATTGTTTTTTTAGACAGAATGCTATTACATACTTAATAGACTATTGTGTACCATTATTTTGTATGCACTGGGAACTAAAAAAAATCATTTGACTTGTTTATTGTGATATTAGCTTTATTGCAGTGGTCTGGAATTAAACCTGCAGCATCTCCAAGATATGCCTGTAATAGGGATAATAAAAGCTACCTCAAAAGACTCTTGTGACAATTAAATATGTAAGAGTACTAGAATAATGCTTGGAATATAATATATACTCACTAAGTATTATCTCAAGCAGATAAACTTTATTCAACATTTCTTAAATGCTTAATATGTGCCAGAGAATTGAGTTAGGAAGATAGGGTGTATGTAAGAAAAGTGGATGACTTGAGGTTGCATTTTTGCAGCACATCAGCAAGAACTTGATTTAAAGGGACATGAGGAAAAGAGAAAGCAAAGGTAATTTTCAAGTGTTGGCTTGATAGTGGCACCATTTACTGAGAATGAGGGCATTTGGGGAAGAATAGGTTTCAGAATCAAGTTTGATTTGGTTTTATGTCAAATATATTTAATTAATCAAAGTGATGACAGCTGGATAAGCAAATTGGGACTCAATACAGAGATCACTTTTGGAGAAATGGTTTTCTAGGGATCAATGAAATGATAAGTATTTAAAATAACACCATCTAGATGGCAAATATGAAGAAATTTTCATTGGCTTCCTTAGCACCTTGTGTACCATCCTACTGCATTACTCTACACTCTTCTCTTTCCTCCTTCTATATAATATAATACATCTATCACTTTTTGCCTCTGAAGCTGTAAACCAGCTCGTCAATTTCTATCTCGGCTTATGTTTCTAAATCAAGCCAGGGCTCTCTTCAAAAGGATTTCTGGTGCCAGCTTATAATCTTTGCTTCCTCTGTACCATGATTCAATGAGCTATGCCTTGTTTCTTTATTTTTTTAAGTTTGTTTATTTTGAGAGAGATAGAGGCATCACACGTGGGGAAGGGGCAGAGACAGAGGGAGAGCAGGCTCTGCGTTGCCAAGGCAGAGCCCCATGCGGGTCTTGAATCCACAAACAGCAAGATCATGACCTGAGCTGAGACCAAGAGTCAAAAGCTTACTGACTGAGCCACCCAGGAGCCCCTATGCCTTGTTTCTATCATTATAATACAAAGTTCTTGTGAGGAAGAAGATAGTATATACTCATTGGCCAGATTTTTTCTGATTAACAAAGTACAACCAAAAGTCTAAGTTAAACCCCTGCTGAAATTTTTTCTAAGTGTTCTGTTGTTCTCCTTAGGTCATTGTAGTGACTTCGTTTTTGGTTCCTTAATTTTCTAGGTTACCACCTTGCTGATACAAATCATGATACTGGTAGTTCTAAAACTCTCTTAGGATATACTTAAATATTTTACATTCAACAAAAATGATTAGCCTCATTTAGGAGTGTGTATTACTTAGTAAAGTAATCTGAATCCTCAGATGAAACTATAGAATTCAAATTTAGGAAATTAAACAAATTTCAAAAGGCCTTTTAGTTCAACACTAAAAAGAAATAAGCTATCAAGCCATGAAAAAACATGAGGGAAATTTAGATACATGTTGCTAAGTGAAATAAGCCAACCTGAAAAGACTACATACATACTGTATAATTGCAACTATACAGCATAGTGGAAAAGGCAAAGCTATGGAGACAATAAAAAGATCAGTGGTTCCCAGGGTTCAGGGGAGAAGTAAGAGATTATTAGGCAGAGCACATAGGATTTTTAGGCTGTGAAAGTAGTCTGTATGATATTTTAATAGGTAAGTGTCATTATAAATTTGTTCAAACCTATAGAATGTGCAGCTCATAGAGTGAACCCTAAGGTAAACTATGGACTTATATTAATTATGTGTCACTGTAGTTTTATCATTGGTGAAAAAAAAATGTACCATTCTGGTGACTGATGTTGATAATGGGGGAGATTATGATTGTGTGGAGCAGGGGGTATAAGAGAAATCTCTGTACTTTCCTCTCAATTTTGTTGTAAAACTAAACTGCTCCAAAAAAAACTATTTTAAAAAATGTCTTTTATAGTAAATTATCCATTTAACCACAATTTGTAGCAGTACTGCACTGGGAAGTTTAATCTCATGAAATATATATATACACATATATGTGTGTGTGTGTGTGTGTGTGTATATATATATATATATATATATGTGTATTAAGTCTTGTTGAAAATTTAGAGTTTTGTACACAAATGTGAAAATACCACTCTGTATTCGATGTATGCTATGAATGTATTTTTTAAAGACATCTTTTCCTTTCTGTGTCTTTAGGCTACGTATCGAAATCGAATTGTGAGCCAAAGTCTCAGCACAAGGGACAGAAAAGCAATGCATACTCCCACCGAGGACCGTTTTAGATACACAGCAGCTGACCAGACAAGCCCCTACAAAAGTAAGACCTGTCAACTATCAAGTCTATGTTTAAGTAATTTTTTGAAGGACAAGGAACTAGTGGAAGTTATCAAACACTCAAGAGGAACTTATGAAACCCTCACATCAGAGGTCACCCAGAATTTACGGGCCACTGGAGGGCAAAACTCTCTGAAGCCAACAGCTAAGACCGAAGGGTCCTCTGCCTTCTCAGAGAAACCAAAGGACCCAGCTGTTGTGGCCCGACAGCATTCAACATTCACAGGAAGGTTTGGACAACCACCCAGAGGGCCAATCTCTTTACACATGTACAGCAGGAAGAATGTTTTTCTCCATCACAATTTACACACCACGGAGCTGCAAACTCTAGGCCAGCAGGATGGGTAATTAAATCACCCTGTTCCCGTCTCTGGGTAGGGTAAGGATGGTTAGTGTTTCTCGTGCATAGCTCACATTTAAATTGTCACATTCTTACTACTTTTTTTATTTTTAGTTATAAACAAAGAATTGTGCACTTTTTTTTATTTTTTAGAATGAAGGTTCAGGCATGTTAATTGAATTAGGTTTAATAGCATTGAAGACATATATATATGTGTGTGTGTATATATATGTATATATATAAACATATACATATATATACACACACACATATATACATATATATAATAAATGGGACCATCTTGTTGGTTTATATAGTCCATAATTTATCTTTATCAGTCACTTATCTGCATTGATGTTTCCGAAGGTAATATCAAATAGCACTCTGTTCACTTAATGGTGTTACTGTGAAAATAGACGTGAGGAATAAATAGGTAAAGGAACTGTAAAGAATTTTAAATTACATAGTTAATAGAAGGAGAAGAAAAGAGGGATTTTAAAGTCTTATATTTGATGTGTATTTATTTCAAGAATGAAGCTTGCTTGCATGTAACCTAGAGACACATTTGTCTCTCTATTACATACATTCAAGCTTATCTTGCCATACTATTAAGGGGGAAATGGCTATTTCTTTTATCCTCTAAATGTTTAGTTCATACTGGTTCACAAAGGATTTCAGACTGAGTAATTGCTATCCAAATAGAGAATGACAGCTCTGATCTTTGAAAAATTTTTGCTTCCCATTTTGCTATAGATGTTGAAATAGTATGATATAACACAGTGAGGTGGTAAAGTTGACTGAATTTTGTCAAATGATGCATAAAGCGTGACATGCTGTACTCTTTGAGTCACTGTCATGGCAGTATCAGTGTATTTTTTAAAATATGAAGGATGGAACATTCTAAGAAAACCATTTTATTTCACTTTCTTTGTATTTTTTTTAACATTTTCACTTATTTTTATGTATGTCCAGTTTTGCCCATTGTATATCAATGACTCTACATGATGAGTTGAGGAACAGAAAGTCAGTTTCTTGGTAGCCCAGTATACACTATTCTGACAATTCAGTCATCTAGATTTAGAAGAAAAAGTAAAATATATGTCAACTTTGGCAATTTGATCTTAGAAATAAATCTCTAACAGAAATATTTAAAACTCATTTGACGGGAAACACTTTTCTTTAACAAACGAGGCCTGATATGTTTTATACTTAAGTGCACATGAGATAGATCAATAAATCTAAACAATTCCTTTATGTTTCATTAATCACAGAGCTGTATGCAGCTATAGAAATAAATAAGTAAATAAATAAATTAAATAAATAGATTTAAAACAGTAAGAATCAGGGCTGCAATTTTCTTGTACAAAGATAAAAGCTAGTAAGTTTATCCACATTAGGCATAGTCCATGCAAATTGACGTTGTCATACGTACTGCATGATCTGTTTCCCTTGCATTCTTTGGAAGATAGAATCCATCAGCATGTACAAATGAAATGAATAAAGGGAAATTAAGATAGCAGTTTTAGCATGGCATCTGACTAATCTGCTTAAATCGAAGCTGTGTATGAAATGCATCTCTTAATACAAAAATGGGTTTGAGCTCAATACTTTGGGGAAAAGCCACTACATTTCCCCCAGCTTTAATGATTAAACTTTGATAATTTTTTACACTTTGATTTAAATTGGTAAGAGTAAAGAGTCTAGTGGAAATGTTATACTTTTAATTATGATTTTCCAAAGGAAGGTACATGTGCATCAAGTCAAATGTTTGCCAAACGTTTTGTTTCTTTGTGTGTTTGTAATTCTGCCAAGAAAACAATACACACAGAAATTTGCTCGGCTTAATGAGACTGCTATCTAAAACTCCCCCATACTTCAGATGCTTAATATTCAAGCAGATACACATTCAGGGCTGGGCAATATTTAAGAAATGATACAAATTATGATTATTAATTGTGGAACTCAGCTTCATTTCTCCTGAATGTTCGTGTGTTGCTAGAGTATTTGAAGTCTGTAAATAAATTAGCACGATAAAATAATCAAGGATTTTTTCCCAGGATATGGAAGAACTATGTATCACAAATAATGTTTTTGATTTGGACTTTTGGAGTTTATAGTTTTGTTTTCTTGAAAGATAGACTTTTGAATTATGCTTTGTAAAAAATAGTCTATTTAAGAAAATCTGTCATTTAATAGACATTTTAAGAGATGTTTTAAACACTAGTATTTTCTTGAAAAATCTTTTTTAAAGCTGAAACATTCAAAAAGAAAACCTGGATTCAACAGTTCAATTTTAAAAGGAGGGGTATTTTTTGGAAATATCATCTTAAAGCTGTTTTGTATCAGTATTTTCAGCATTGTTATAATATTATTTGTAATACTAAGTGTAACTCAGGCCTGGAGAAGGTATAAGCCCACTATGCTAATGTACATCAGTAACTGTAAAACAGGGGTCCTTTGTAAGTTCCTCTTGTGTATATATAGTAACTCGTAACAATGGCGTGTGGGCATTCTTTCAGCAAACTGATTTCTTTGTACTAAAATCTCTAGTTTTCTAAGGCAGTTCCATGTATAAAAATGATTTATACATTTCTCCAAGGCGGTACATATCCAAAGACATGACACCAGGGGGAAAAAGTGCTTGTTTTTCTGATGGAAGCAGTTGTCTTTTCTTTCCCTTCCTCTTTCTTCTGTGCATGTGTGTGTGTAGCTAAGCCTAAGCAATCCTGTAAAACTTCTGCTGCAAATTGTCTCTTCTGAATTTAGAATGTGTTTCAAAGGACAGTTAAGAAGAGATCTTCCTTGAGGAAAAGCTGTTTCCACCTGAAATAAACTGTTCCCATTTTTGTAATTGTTGAAACATGCAACTCTTTCTATGAACTCAGTGATTTTTTTTGAATAATTTTATATGCTAACAGAGTCATAGCAAAATTGTGGATTATCTCTCCAACTATTTTTGCTTCTTTGGAGCACCGTAGTCTTTGTGCAAATGACACCATAAAACTGTAGCTGCAATGCTAAAGGTATGAATCCACCAGTATCAATATGCTCAGGGTAAGAACCTAGAGACACACATTATTCAACTTGTTTTTGTCACTTAAGGATTGACATTAAACATTTGTAGACATGTCCATACTACCTAATTTAAAACGCTTACAAATTTTCATGATTATGCTGGGTTTGTAATCTGTATTTTCCAAGGTTTAATCCTAGCCTGTTGTCATTACTTCCTGGGTGTTACTGAATTCGAAAGAATTCACTGAATTCAAGGGAAATTTCACCTTTAAAATTTCTTACTTATGTGTGTTTAATAGAGACACTACCTTCCCCCCCACCCGATGTTGATAGTTTTAAATTATCATGTATTGAAGGACTACATCCCCAAGACAAATAACTGCATTCCACTGGTCCTCCCAAGAACTTTCTTACTAACTTACCTGGTGATGGAACAGTAACAGCAATTTATTGAATGGCAAGTAGTATTTCTCCACATTCATCATCACCTTACCCATTATCAAAAAATATTAACCCATTACAGTGAGTAACTTGGCATACCGAGTATAATCTTTTAATTATAATCTAATAATCTCAATTTTGTCCCACACTTGCACTTTCAGAATTGTACATTTTGCATATCTAGAGAACTAGGAAGCACTTCAAAGCAGCCCTTACAACTTCATGTGGTTCAAAGTAGAAAAAGAAAGAGGAATATCTAAAAGTGCTGTCTGTAATTGCCATCCATGTGACTAAATCACATCCCCCAAGGTGGAGGCTTTTCCCTGGGTGATACATCTGTTTAAATGCAGTACCAATTCATTTATACCAAGAGTTTAATTGCATTCTGGGAGTTGACTCTAGGCATTATCAACAGGTCTTTTATATTTTTGTTTGTTTTCTTGTGTGTTTAGTATAAGAAACAGGTAATCGTTCATTAGGTATTCTTTGGAAATTTATACCTCCTGGAATTTAAACTTTTTTCGTATCTTGTTCATTTTCCATGAGCTAACTTTGTCATGCCAACTCTAGGCTATATCTCCACACATGGCAGGGATCATAGAAAATATAAGCTGTTTGGGGTCTTATACAAAGCTAAATTACAATATGGCAGAAGAGCAAACAGCCAACTATCAACCAACCAAAGAAGCCTGCTCCTCTAACATACATCATCACCAAATTTTTTATTTTTCAAATCTTAAGCTGTGCCAAGTTCTTTCACCAACAGTCAGAACCACAAACATATCGATAATCTATTTACAATAAATTTGATCTTGCTCAGAACCCAGCTGCAGTTCCGTGTAGAATAGGCTGAAAACAAAACTCAAAGATACACCTTCCAGTTGGTTACATATGGAAAAGAAGGCAGGATACCCTATTTTAAGACCTGGAGCATTTCCCACAAATTTGTGACACAACTAAAATTCCTAATACAGAGTGGGTTTTCTGACCTGAGTAAATGATCTAGAATGTGGAATATCATGGTTCTTTCTAGCGAAGTTTCAGTTCAGTCCCTTTAACTTTACCAGTTTAATCTACCAAACATACTTTTTCTTCCTGAACATAAAATTCAAGAAAAGGAGCTTCTACATCTTACCATCCTTTCCAAACATTACCTCATTGTTTTGTAAGCTCAGGTTATATAACAAAAGACTATAGACTGGGTGGCTAAAACAACAGACATTTCCCATAGTTCTGGAAGCTGGCAAGTCTAACATCAAACTGCTAGCAGTTTCAGTTACTGCCTTGCAGACAACTGTGTCGTTCTTGCTATGTCCTCCTCTTTCAAGGTCACTAATCCCATCTCATGGCTCCACCATCATCTAAACCTAATTATTTTCCTTCCAATACCATCACATTGCGATTAAGGTTTCAAAATATGGCTTTTGGGGGTACAAAAAAACCCCATTCCATAGCATTAATTTTCAGTTTACAACAACCTAGTGAGGTTGCTATTGTTTTACCCATGTCATAGATGAGATCAAAAAAGGTAGGTAATTTCCCCAGTACATACAACATGCATGTTTTACTGGATTCCATAACCCTTGATCTTTCCATTTATACTATGCTTACCTCTAGAGCAGACTCCTTCCCCAGGAAGCAGAGTGATTCAAGCAAATAAGCCCTCAATCTCCTTTAGTCTTAAAATTCTATTCATATTGCTAGGGAAGAAAATCTGAGCAATGATCTATTTTAGCAAAAAAAAAAAAAAAAGCTACTCATTTGGAAGCATTTTTATAAGTTATTGATGTTTAAATCAATAAATATAGAATCCTGAGAGGAAAGCACTTACTGCATTTAAAGTTTACCTCCTAGATTATCTGACATCCTAAATTTCTTTTCTTGAAGGCAATTGGAAAAAATACTGACATAATTTTATGTTGTATATTTTTGAAAATAGAGGGCCAATGAAGTATCTAACATAAGCAAAACATATGGTAGATGAAAAATAATGTAGTTTTCAGATTATCTTATTTCTTTCCATAATTTTCTGAGGACATTGATACAGATATCATTGAATTCAATACTTTTGTGTTCTTTATAAACATCTAAATAATGAGATCTTTACAAATTAGTCTGGATATTTCCACATAGGGACAAAAATTACAGCTGATTAAAAGTTTCTTAAATATTTGGAAGGAGTTGAAATAAAATGGGAAATGCAAATTTATTCATCCTGAATTTTTAAATAAAAATACATTTTATAATTAATCATATATACCTAAATTTCTGAATAAAATATAATCTATCATTAATCATCGCTTCCAAAATCTTGTTTTCAAGAATCCAAAAGAATTTGAATATTAACTAGACCCTATATTTAGAGGGAAAAAATGTATTCTAATGTACATGGGCCTGAGTTTAACGACATAACCGTATTTTCTATTCTCTAAAAATTTAGTAAAATAATAAATAGCAAATTACTCTGGAAATTATAATTTTTAGTAATATTGAATGCCATAGTATAATTTCTTTTGTGGCTCTTGATTTCCCAATAAGAGAATGTGATTAATGGAAATTTCACCATTTGACTACTATTCAGAGAAAAAATTGATGCACTTAAGCATGGTGATTAGAAAAATATGCATAATTCCTGTGCAAAATAAAATTTAAAACAACAAGTATGTTGTGTGGTACCTGACTACTTTCATCATAACATTAATTTGTTCTGAATCTGTCTTGGTGATAGATTGGTTTACACATGTGTTCACACTATGCATAAAGCAATGTGATTTCTAGATTCTTGAAAGCTGTGTTGACTGGGAAGAGGCAAATCGGCCACTTATTTCATCAGCCAATTGACATGATTTCAATTTATACTTTCTTTGCCACTGAGCTTTTCTTAGTTTCTCGTATACAGTAATAATATGCACTATTCCAGGGACCATTGTGATGCTATCATTTCATTTCCATGTCTATGTGGAATCTTTTCATTCTGCTTATACTCCTCTCCATTTTTTACAACTGGTCACAACTCAAAATATATCTTACTATGTTTTGACTTTATAATTTACAAAACTTTGTTTTATCAATTCTATGTGTTTTTTAACAAGACAAAAAATTCAAAATCTTCTAAATTCTGTCTGTCTCTCTCTCTCTCTCTCTCACACACACACACACACACACACACACACACTCACATTTCTAAAATGGCTGGAAGATGGATGATTCAGATCATTTGAAACAGTGCATGAGTATGGATCCATTTGGCATCCATACCAGCCAATAGGAAAGAACATGCATTAAAGATTCTGTGGCGATGCCTTGAAAGCTTACCCTAAGGTTATATATTTAAACTTATCAGGTGTTCTCTGCAGCCTCACCACTTCAGAGTAACTGGTGCTCCTCTGTTTTATGCTTTTATATAATGTGATTTCAAAAAGCTGAAATGAAACAACTAGATATATTTTATCATCCATGTGTAATATGACCTTATGGTTTAAGACTCAATCCATTTTCCTGACCACAGGAAGGGTTTTTCTTTGATTCTGCACTCTATTTTCTATAAAAAATGTCAAGACGCACTATATTGATTATTACTTTTTATTAAATTACTGAAGGCATTAAATTTTAGAAGTTATTTTGAAGACTTTATGAGACCTTATAAACTCTACTTCTACATTCTGTTGGTAATCATTACAAACCTTTTCGTTATGGTTATGTTCAATCAGCACTTTCTTGTGGATGAATTATACAGCTATTTCTCTTTAAAACGGCAATTGAAAAATAATCATTTAAACATTTTTTAAATGGGATTTTTATGTGTAGAGTGCTTATTCCTTATACATTCTTTCAAATATTCTCATTTTTAATCTTATTTTAAATGGCTCTTATACATCTCCTCCATTTCATGGTTATTATCTTTCTAATAAAACTAATGCTTTGCCATTCATAGAGATATTATCAGTAGAACAGGTATCACAGCATAAAATGTATGGAAGTGACACAAGTGAATATCATGGCTTAAGATTTAAAAATCAAACTACATTTCAGAAGATGAGTGTGACAATTAGAACCAGCCTTTATAAAGAAAGTTAACTTCAGTTAATAATTTAGCTAAGTGTAATGGTGCTTTAGTTTTATTTGTAAGTACCCATCCAGAATTTCACAATAGGAGAGTATTGATTTATTTACAAGCATTATTTATAGCACACTGGTAGTCATATGACCAAAACAAAACCAAAAACAAAATGATATTAGAAGATACGTTTACATGCTGTGCTTTACTGCCAGGGTGCTAGGGTTTGAGTTTTATTTTTTGCTTCATGAGTTCTTCTACATGACAAAGGAAATATTTAAATAAAGGTTAGCTTTTAAATAGAAACCACATTTAAAATATTCTCAGAGGTGCCTGGATGGCTCAGTCAGTAAAACGTCCAACTCTTGATTTCAGCTCAGGTCATGATCTCCCAGTTTGTGAGATTGAGCCCCACATTGGGCTCTGTGATAAGCCTGCTTAGGATTCTGTCTCTCCCTCTCTCTCTGCCCCTCCCCTGTTCATGCTCTCTCTCTCTCCTTCAAAATAAGTAAAGACTTAAAACAATAAAATATTTAAAAAATAAAAAATAAAGTATCCTTGGCTCTTATACCACAGTTTGCACCCTACATTTTATATTTTCTATCAGGAGTGATGGATAGAAAAAAGAGTATACATATAAATCCAGTCTCGAATTCTGGTGAGCAGTGAAATGTAACCACATCCTGAAAATTTGCACTGGTGTCATGTTTCAAATAAATGGCTGATTTTAAGGAGTCTCTAATGGATATACTAGGTCAGAGGCTAAGAGTTTTATCCTTCCACCAACAGAACAGAAAATTCAAAAGGTATCCTGATAGCTTTTAAGCCCAAATAACACTTAACATGAGTAAAAGCGATAAAACTGTAACCGTCTTACAAACCATAATCACTGTTTTTTTAAATTCCTACATTAGAATATTGATTTTGCAGAAAATATGGCTAATCTGCCAAAATGTCCATATTGGTAAAAACTACAAATTTAAAGATTTCTTACAATATATTGAAGGGTTGCTTCTCCTAGGTGAGAATTCCTTGTACTGCCTGCCTCTGTCAAAACCTATGAACCCAAGAGCATTGATGATGATGGTGGTGATGGTGGAGAGGATGAGAATTAAACAAACAAACAAACAAAAAGACAAAAAAGAACCCACAACTTTTCTCTTTGAGAGAAATCTCTAGCAAAATATCACCAGAAATTCTATAATCTCTGGAATTTTCAGATTCTTCACTGAATTTTTTTTATGATCCCATGATCCAAACATTGTTTTGATAAAAGATGAAATTATACAAACACTCTGAAATTCATGGATTTGTAAAAATATTTTTCAAGACAGGACATTTTATCTTTAGTGTCTGGTTCTTAGGCTACTATATCAAATTTTACTCAATGTTTATCTTGCTGAAGATGAGATTGTGTACTAGCATGGTGAGTTTGCTACATCAAAAAAAAAAAATCTTTCAAGCTTTTACAGACTATTTTTTTTTTTTACTATATTTAACACCCCCTCCCACACACATGCTTCCTGAGCTGTGCTACTTCATTATTAAAACCAAAATTCAGGGGTGCCTGGGTGGTTCAGTTGGTTAAGCGTCCGACTTCAGCTCAGGTCATGATCTCACAGTCTGTGAGTTTGAGCCCGGCATCGGGCTCTGTGCTGACAGCTCAGAGCCTGGAGCCTGCTTCCTATTCTGTGTCTCCCTCTCTCTCTCTGCCCCTCCGCTGCTCATTCTCTGTCTCTCTCTGTCTCAAAAATAAATAAAAACATTTAAAAAATTAAAAAAAAAACAAAAATTCATTGGAATTCTTGCTGAAATTTAAAAAATGTATTGACTTTCAATAGTAATATATTATGATGAAAAGAAACCACTGCCCCTTGCCAGTTTTGGTAACAGAGATGGCAGAAAAATGCACGTTTAACATTTGAAAAGTATAACATGTAGAAAATAGGAATAGACACAAATGGCTGAAGTCTATTTTGTTTCTATTACAAAGAGTCAAGATGTTCCAATTATTTGTCTCCAATAATTGCTTAATGATACAGCAGTCTTATAAATTACCTCCTATTAAGCTTTCTCTCAATGTGTGCATGAAAGCCTTAAAGCTTATATTAGTAATAATAGAGTCTCAATTTTCCACTGAAAGTTCTGACGTCAAAAGACCTCTTATATGCTTTGGATAGTTTAAATGTAAGATTTAAGATAAATAGGGTTGTGTTCATTCAGAAGAATTATTTACACTTAAACACCTTTTTTTTTAATTCAGGACAATTTTAATATTCCTGAATAAAACCATTCTGTTAACTTTATTACATTACGTGCATAAGCAGCTTTGTTCATGCATATGCAAGCCACCTCTATGTCGATCCCCTACCATCTGCCAAATTGTGTGCTCTGCAGTTAAGATGTAAAGACAAAATGATAATTTTCCTATACTCAAGGAATTTAGATAAATGTTCATTTAGTCACATAAAAAGGGTGGCTAGGAGCCCTGTCTGGTGGCCTGAAATGATTATTAATTTCAGTAATGCCTAACAATTACTGAGTGATGTTCTATAAATGCAAGCCCTATACTAAATATGTTACATGGGTTTTTAAAATTTAATCATCACAATAAGCTTATTGTAGATATTTATATTATTATTCCTCTTTTACCTTTGAGACCACTAAGTATTAGGAATTTGTCCCAAGTCACATGGCCAATAAGAGGCTCAGATAGATGCTCTGACAGTGCTGTTCTATATACACAGAGAAAAGAGAAAAATGATTTCTTCCAGAGTTAGTAAGAAGGGTTTCTAAATAATTGAAGCAGTCATCTTATATTTGAAAAAGGGGTTTGAGATAGGGAAATAGGATCATTATAAGCTATTCCAGTACTAGTTTACATGTGCAGCATGGAAAAAATGGCATTGAGTGAAGACTTTGGAATGACTGAGAAATAACTCCAAATCTTGGCTACAGAACTTACTGGTGATATAGAGTTGGCAAAATTATTGAATTCTGTATATCATAATTTTTCACATGTGACAATATGGCTGACGATTCCTACTACAAAAAAAATTAATTTTTTTAGTGTTTATTTTTGAGAGAGAGAAACAGAGCGTGAATGGGGGAGGGACAGAGAGAGAGGGAGACAGAATTTGAAGCAGGCTCCAGGCTCTGAGCTGTTGCACAGAGACTGATGCGGGGCTCGAACCCATGGACTGGACCACAAGATCATGACCTGAGCCAAAGTTAGATTCTTAACTGACTGAGCCACCCAAGTGTCCCCAGAATTTTTTTTAAAGACTAGGGACACCTGGGGGGCTCAGTCGATTGAGCGTCTGACTTTGGCTCAGGCCATGATCTCATGGCTCATGAGCCTGAGCCCTGTGCGGTGCTCCATGCTGACGGCTCAGAGTCTGGAGCCTGCTTTGGATTCTGTGTCTCCCTCTCTCTCTCTCGCTGCCCCTTTCCCTCTGTCTCTCTCTCTCAAAAATAAATATTTAAAAAATTACTACAAATAATATAAAGAATATATGTGAAATAAAAATAAATGAGAATATTTGTGAAAAAACCTACCATGATAACTCACATACATCATTTAAAATCCTTCTAATTCATTTTGTCTACTGTAATTGTCCTACAAAACCTACATGGATTCTTAGGCAGTTAGAAAATCATATGGCTTTGGCAAATTGTGCAAAGCTGCTTACCAGGCACTGGATTTCTTTCTATCTTTGGAATATAACCACTAGAAATAAATGTGTACGCTTTTCATTGTACTCTCAAGCTAACTCCTGGAAGTAATTAAGTGATTTCCTAATACATTTGCTTAAGATGTGGTTCACAGGAGTGAAAGGAGAGAGGGGTTAGGGCTATAGTCACAGGACCAATTCACTTACAATTACCTTACAACTTAGTACTAAAAAATGCAAATTTTTACCACATTTGCAAGGAGAAGTTAATGCCCAAATTATATAATTATTACATAAATTTGTAAAAATCCAAAGCTACCAAGTACAGTTTATAAAACTATAATAAACCTGTTTCTAACAAAGATAATATAAACCCATTTTGCTTTTGAACAAAAAGAAAAATGAATATCATAGATCCATTTTCTAATGA
The DNA here is from genome assembly GCF_027475565.1 of Acinonyx jubatus. Lineage (NCBI taxonomy): Eukaryota > Metazoa > Chordata > Mammalia > Carnivora > Felidae > Acinonyx > Acinonyx jubatus. The sequence continues at coordinate 126,741,883 of NC_069382.1, read as the reverse complement.
ACATAGAAGAAATAATTCTAAATATTAGACAACTGAACCATGATTAAACAAAATTTATCATAATCATGTAGGGTTTATAACAAAAATGCAAACATTTTCAAAATCAGAAAAATTAAGGTAATTCATCATAAGGAGCATTAAAAGAAAAATACATAATTATTTCAATTGATAAAAAGCCCTTGGTAATGATTAGCTCATATTTATGATTAAAAAAATAACTAAGAATTAAAGAAAACTTTCTTAAAATAGACTTGGCAGACTAACTGTTTCAACTCCAACTTTTAAGAATCTTGGAAATTACCTATTCCAATCTATACCACAAGGAAAGCTAAATGAATTGATAATGGCTTTTATGGACCCAGGGCAAGAAAACTAGGCTGTAAGGCAAACAGCAACCCTGACATATATAAATAGTGAATCTAGAGTCATAGCCAAAAATCAGTTTACCCAGGGAAGACATCACTGAAGAGATAAACTGATAGGACATTTAAATGGTAATTTTAATTAATTGCTGGAGTTTGAGTGTAGATCAACATTATGTAAAAAACTAATAGGATGATAGCCTTTGGGCAGACCTCACACTGTCATGGATTTTACCTTCAGAAAATCTACCAAGTTTTTGGGGTGAAGATCCAAGAATTATCTACCTGGATTTCTGGGTGGGGAGAAGAAGAATCACTGAGAAATATGACCAGAGCATTTTCCCTAACAAAAGCCCACTCTCCAGGAAAAAGACTACTAGAAATTTATACCATCTGTGGGAAGGTATAAATCTCTTCCACTTCAGTCCCCTGCAGCTTTTCTGTCTTACTTAAGGGATGGGAAGAAGCTAAGAAATTCATATAAAGTTCACAACCCAGGCACAAAGGACTAAGATTGCATCATAAGATTATAGAAGGCTCCTCCTCTCCCACAATTTGCTACTGTACCAATAGGGTTCCAATAGAAGAGTAATTACAGCTGCAAGATGTAGACTCTCAGGAGAGAAGTAGTTACAGAGAAGCCAAAGTTAAACATGAGACAAAAACAAGGACACTAAAGGAATTTTAAGGCCATGGTACTTACAGCTATAGAAAAACTAGATACATGAAATATTAGCTATATTAACATAAAACCGAACACTGTCTCAATTCTAATTACCCAATAAATCATGCTTGATGTTTTAGTCAGTTTGAGGTGCTATAACAAAACACCATAATACAAGGGTTTAATCCAAAGCAGAAACTTATTTCTCAAAGCTCCGGAAGCTGGAAGTGTGAGATCATGGTGCCAGCATGATTGAGTTCTGGTGAGAACCATCTTCCTGTTTGCAGATGGTTGACTTCTGCTATTCTCACACGGAGGAGAGAGCAAGAGAGCCCTTTATAAGGGCACAAATCCCATTCATGGGAGCTCTACTCTCGTGACCTAATCCCCTCCCACAGACTCCCCTCTTCCTAAGGCCATCACACTGGGAGTTAGACTCTCATCATATGAATGGGGAAGAGCACAAACATTCAGTCCTTAAAATTTAGCTCTCAACCAAAAATTAGAAGTCATGCTAAAAGGCAAGAAAAACAGTGTGAAGAAATAAAAAAGCATAAGAGACTCAGTTATAACACTGATTTTTGAATCATCAGTCAATTTAAACTATGATTAATATCTTGAGGGAGCTAATAAGAAAAGGAGATAATTCAAGAATAGATAGATAATTTAAGCAGGGTTACAGAAACCCCATTCAGACTGTCTAGTAAGCTTACCTAGAGCATCCAAGCAACTGTGAAGCCCAATCCTACAGTTTCACTTGGGCAGGGAACCAAGCCAACAGTCCCATCCAGCTATTCTCAACTGGTGGCTTACCCCCAATCCTGACTTCAGAGATTTAACACTTGACTCACCCCAAAATAGACCCTAATAGCAGGAACTACATACCCACGGGCATTTATTACCAGCAGGTGTATCCAGAAACACAAACTGAGCTGATAGGTGAACTGTTTCTGCCAAAGGGAACCTGCAAAGTCTGAAAGAGGAGACAACTTACTCAAATGCCCATATATCAATGTAATGAATTAAGGATCATGAAAAATCAGATAAATATGATACCACCAAAGGAAACTAATGAAGTTTTAATAACTGATCTTCAGGAAATGGAGATCTGCCAGACAAAAAACAAAGGTCAGAATAGACATCAGCATGTTTTTGTGAGTCATTTTTTCTTTCCCCTTCAGTTTACAATAAACCAGACATCCATAGCAAAAAATAAATAAATAAATAAATAAATAAATAAATAAATAAATATAAAGCACTTCTGCACAGCACAGCAGGCTACCTGAGAGATCCACTCATCTATGCACCTAAAAGTGGGTATATTGGACTTCAGAGGAAGCAGCACCAGGGGAGTGGTGACAGAGGCAGTGGCAGTGGCAGCAGTGGGCCAGCACAGCCTTTCTGGCAGAAGAAGTTGAGGGAGAAAGTGGTGCGTTGGGGCTTTACTCAGTTGCATGGGATGCTGCTGGAAGGACCATTGCTCTAAGGAGACACTGTGGTGATTGGGGAGCAGTGTAGCATGGGGGAGTAAAAGAAAAGGGAAGAAGATAAAGAGAACTGAAGGAATAGGTTTCCTGCTTTCTGACCCAGGATTCTGGCAATCAGACCATCCACAGACATCTGGGACTCCTAACTTGAGTATCCCCTACATGGCTGTGGACACACCCAAATCCTCAAGGGCTCAGCACACACCTCCCCCTACTCTGCCACCATCCTTTTCTCTGCTCTGTTTTTTATGCACATTCACAACCTTAGTGGCTAGCCAGTTCTTGGAAGAGAAACGAAAAACTTATGCTATATCACCATCTTATGGAATAACAAAGGAAGGCTCCTAATTAGCAACATGTGGAACTGTTAGAATCAAAGTAAACAAAGCCTTACCTAAATAAGAAATATGTTCACTATTTCTAATGCATTAGCAGAGGCACTTTTAATCAAACCCTATGCAAAGTCATGATAGTATGGTATCACAAGAAATTGACAGTTTTCTAATAAGTAAATCCAGAGACACAAAATATTGCACTGTAATAAATAATTCAAAATAGCTGGTGCAAAGAAATACAATGAGCTACAAGAAAACTCAGAAAGGCAATACATGATCTCAGAAATCAAACTGTCAAGCAGAAGGAGTACTTCAGCAAAGATACTGAAATTCTAAAAAAAGAACCAAACAGAATTGCTAGAGCTGGAGAACTAAAAAAAAATAAGACAAAGATTGCATTACAAAGCATTGGGAATAGAGCAGATCAGATGGAAGAGAGAATAAGTAAACTTGAGGACAGGAATACAGAAACATTTCAGGAGGAAAGGGAGAGAAAATTAAGATTTTTAAAGCAAAAAAATGCTATTATAATTATCTGATTCTTTTAGAAGAGCCAACACAAGATTCATGGGTATAAAAGAAGAGAGGAAGAAGGGAGCAGAGAGCATATTTAAAGTAATAATAGTTGAGAACTTCTCAAACCTGGGGAAGAAATTGAATATAGAAGTTGATGAAGCTGATAGATCTTAATATCTCATGACCAAAAAGACTTTCTGTGTTAAAACATTATATTAAAATTATCAAAAGTCAATAATACAGAAATAATTTTAAGGGCAATATGGGGGAAAAAGACAGTCGTCTACAACAGGCCATTGGCAGATTTCTCAGCAGAAACTCTACAGGCCAGGAGACAGTGGAATGACATATTCAGAGTATTGAAAGATTAAATATTACCAGCCAAGAATACTCTATCCATCAGTTATCCTTCAGATCTAAAGGAGAAATAAATGTTTTCTCAGACAAACGAAGGCTAAGGAAGTTCACCTCTACTTGAGTTGCTTTACCAGAACATTGAAAGGAGCTCTTCAGGCTAAAGTAAAAGGACAAAAATATAGAAGACTCTGATTAAGTTGATAATCAATTAGAATTCCATAATTCTTTTTTTTAGAACAGCATATTATACTTTTTGTTTTAAAGTTTATTTATTTTGAGAGAGAGAGAGAGAGAGAAAGTGGGGGAGGGGCAGAGAGAGAGGATGGGAGAGAGAATCCCAAGCAGACTCCACACTGTCAATGTGGAGCCCAATGTAGGGCTCAAATCCATGAACTGTGAGATCATGACATGAGCCAAAGCTGGACATTTAACCAATTGAGCCTCCCAGGTGCTTCTTAAACTCTTAACTATAGCATAAAGATTAAAGAAAAAGAGCATTAAAAATAACTATAGCTACTACAAATTGATAACAAAATCAAAGCATAAAAAGATGTCATTTATGACATCAAAAAATAAAAGAAATATAGTAAAAAATGGATCCTTTATAGACAAAGGTAAATTACTATCAGCTGAAAAAATACTATTTTTTAAATTTTATTTTTGTTTATGTATATTTTTGAAAAAGTACTATCTAATATAGGAGGTGTTTTATGTACATCCCATAATAATCACAAAGAAAATATATAGAAGAGAGACAGAAAACATAAAAAAGAGACTGAGGAAATCACCATGAAATCTGCCAGCTTATAAAGGTAGATGGGAAGGAGGGTAGGAAGAAAAAGAAACAATGAAAAGACAAAATAACCAGAAATCAAGAATAAGATGGCAGGAGTAAATTCTCCTTATCAGTAATCACCCCAAATGTAAATGAACTAAACTCACTAGTCAAAGGTGCAGAGTGGCTGGATGGATTAAAGAGCTCTAAAGCTCATGTTAGCTCTAAAGACAAACACAGGCTTAATATGGGAGAATGGAATATTTCAAGTAGATGGAAGCCAAAATATAGCAAGTATAGCCATACTTATATCAGACAAGCTACACTTCAAGCCAAAAAGTATAACAAGAGAAAGTCATTGTATAATGAATACAGTAGCCAATAATTCAAGAAGATATAAAAATCATAAATATATACTCTATCAACACACAAGAACTAAAATATATTAAGCAAGCAATATATATTAAGCAAGCAGATCTTAAGGAAGAATTAGACAACAATCAAATAATCTCAGTGGACTTCAATACCACCCTATTAGAAATGGATAGGTTATCCAGACAGAAAGTTAACATGAAAACATTGGAATTGAACCACACTTCAGAACAAATGCACTTAATAAACATATCCAGAACATTCCATCTTACAGAAAGAGAATACACATTCTTCTCAAGTAAACACAGAACATTCTTAAGGATAGATCATATAATAGGACACAAATAAATTTTTGCAAATTTAAGAAAACTGAAATCATACAATCTTTTCTGACAATGGTATGAAACCATATGAAATCAACAAGAGGAAAGTGAGAACAACAGATATGTTGAAACTAAACTAGCCAAGACACTTCTAAAACAACCAAAAGGTCAAAGAAAAAATCAACAAGAAAATAAAAGGTTATCTTGAAACAAATGAAAATATAATGTATCAAATATTATGGGATGCATAAAAGGCAGTTCTGAGAGGAAATTTTATAGCAGTAAATGCATATTAGAAATTAGATTCTAAACAACCTGAGTACACCTGAAGGAACTAAAAAAAAAAAAAGCAATGAAGTCCCAGGTTAGTAAAAGTAGGAAAATATTAAAGATCAGAGTGATAATAAATGAAATAGAGACTATAAAAAAATAATAAAAAGAATAAAACTAAAAATTGGTTCTCTGAAAAGATTTAAAAAATTTGAAAACCTTTAACTAGACTATAAAAAAGCAGGGGTGGGGAGGAAGAAGAATCATATACAATTAGAAATGAAAGTGGAGATGTTACATATGGTAATAACATGAGACTACTATGAATGATTATATAGAAACAAATTACATAACTCTTGAAGAAATAGATACATTTCTAGAAATACACAACCTATCAAAACTGAATCAAGGAGAAATAGAAAACAATGGTGAATAACAGATGAATAACAAGAAATTGAATCCATAATAATATAAAAAAATAATCCCAACACAGAACACTTCAGGACTAGAATGCTTCACTGGAGAATTCTACTTAACATTTAAAAAGGAATTAACACCAATTCTCCTCACACTCTTCCAAAATATCAAGAAGCATGGAATACTTCTAAACTCATTCTACAAACTCAGCATTACCTTGATATCAACCAAATAAGCACATCACAAGAAAGAAAACTATAGACCAGTATCATTGATAAATATAGATGTAAAATTTTTCAATATTCAAGAACACATTAAAATTCAAGAACAGGGATGCCTGGGTGGCTCAGTCAGTGAAGCATCTGACTTCAGCTCAGGTCATGACTCATGGCTTGTGGGTTCAAGCCCCAAGTCAGGCTCTGTGCTAACAGCTCAGAGCCTGGAGCCCACTTTGGATTCTGTGTTTTCCTCTCTCTATCCCCCCACCCCCGCTCATGCTCTCTCTCTCCTTCAAAAATAAACAAACATTAAAAAAATTAAAATTCAAGAACACATTAAAAAGATTATATACCATAACCAAGTGGGATTTATCCCCAGGATGCAAGGATGGTTCTGCATACTCAAATCAATAATATAATATAGCATATCAATAAAATTAAAAATATAAATCACATGATCATCTAATAGACACAGAAAAAAGGATCTGACAAAATACAGCATTATTTCATGATAAAAACCTTAAAATGTTGGGTATAAAAGAAATATACCTCAAAATAAGAAAGGCCATATATGACAGGACAAACAGCTAACATTATAGTCAATGGAGAGAAATTGAAAGTGTTTTCTCTAAGAAAAGGAAAAAGACAAGGGTGCCTACTCGCAACACTCCTATTCAATACAGTACTGGAAGTCCTCGCTAGAAGAATTAGTCAAGATAAAGAAATAAAAGTGCTCCTTATCAGAAAGAAAAAAGCAAAAAATGTTCCTATTTGCTCATTGATATTGATGTTGACAATAATTTTTCAGGCATGACATCAAAAGCACAAAAAATGAAAGCAAAAAATCAACAAATGGGACCACATCAAACATAAAGCTTCTGTAAGCAGAGAAACAATGAACAAAATGAAAAGACAACCTACAGCATAGGGGAAAGTTTTTTGCTAATAACCTGTCAAATAAAGGATTGATATCCAAAATAAAGAAATCATACAATAACAAAAAGTAAAACTCTGATTTAAAATGGCAGAATAACTAAATACACATTTTTCAAAAGAGGAAGTCAAAATGGTCAGTGAGAACATGAAGATGCTCAACATCATGGCTATCATCAAGAAGACAAGAAACAACAGGTGCTGGCAAGGAGGTAGTGAAAGGGGAAATTATGTACACTTTGGCAGGAATATGAATTAGTCCAATCACTATTGAAAACAATATGGAATTTCCTCAAAAAATTACCAGTAGATCTATCATACAATCCAGCAATTCCACTTCTGGGTATATACCCAAAGGAAGTAAAATCAGGATTTGAATGATATATATGTACTTCTATGTTTATTGCCACATTGTTCACATTAGCCAAGATATGGAAACAACCCAAATTCCCATCAGTGGATGGATAGATTAAAAATATTTGGTACATATACACAATGAAATATCATTCAGCCATGAGAATGGAGGATATTCTGCTATTTGTGGCAACATAAATGGACCTTGAGCACACTATGCCAAGCAAAATAAGTTAGAAAGAAAAAGACTAGTACTGTATTATAACATTGATATGTGGGTCTTAAAAAAGTAAAGCCTTAAAAAAAAAACACACAAAAAAGAGAGTATGTTGGCTACCAGCAGATGAAGGGGGTAAGATTGATGGTGTTTAAGGGTATAAACTTGTAATAAGTATTAAATAAGCCATAGAGGTCTAATGCACAGTGCGATGAATAAAGACAACAATATTATACTATAATTATGAAATGTGATAAAATATCACAACAGCAATGCTACAACATATAAATTTCTCAAAGTAAAATTCCATACATCTTAAACTTATACAATGTTAAATGTCAAATGTATTTAGTAAAAAAAGATTTAAAAAATGGATTCAGAATAATCCGCTTTTAACAAGTTGTGAATTACAAGAAGAAATACCGGCAACTAAATGAAATTAGGAAGACAATGCATCACAAATGAGAAAATTGACAAATAGAAACCTTAAGCAAAAAAAGAAAGAAATCCTAGAACCAAAAAATATAATAACTGTATTGAAAAATTCATTAGGGAACCCCAAAAGCAGACTTGCTCATGCTACCCAGAAGATAGGACAATTGAAATTATCCATTCAGGGAAATAAAAAGAAAAAAGAATAAAAGAAAGAATAAAGAAAGTCTATGGGAATTTTTGACACAATTAAAGCAAATATTCACATTATCAGAATTTCAGGAGAATAGAAAGGGACAGAAAGTATATTTAAACCCACAATGGTTGAAAGCTTTTGAAACACGAGGAGAAAAGTAAAAGAATTATCCAAATACAAATGGTCAAACCCAAAATAGATGAAACCCAAATAGGGCTACAGCAAGACACATTAAAATTCAAGTGTCAAATGTCAAATAGAAAGAATTTTAAAGTGAGCAAAATAATATTGAGTAGTTACAGAAAAAGGAACCTGCATAAGGCCACTGGGGTATTTCTCAACAGAAACTTTTTGGAACAGAAGAGAATAGGATGACATATTCAAAATATTGGAGGGGGGAAATGGTCAACCAAGAATATTATACCTACAGAAGATGTCCTTCAGAAAGAAAGAAGGAGTAAAGATTTCTCTGAACAAACAAAAGCTGAGAGAATTCATTATCAGTAGAACTACCTTACAATAAATGCCAAAGTTTTTTGACTAAATATAAAAGAACACTAATTAAATCATAAAACCATAAGGCAGTTTAAAATTCACTAGTAATGGTAAATGCATAGTTAAAAATATATTCTGTAATAAGATAATGTTGGTACATTTGTTGGTGGGAATACACACTGGTGCAGCCACTGTGGAAAACAGTATGGAGTTTCCTCAAAAAATTAAAAATAGAACTATCCTATGACCTAGCAATGGTACTAGGAGGTAATTATCCAAGTGATACAGGTATGCTGTTTCAAAGGGACACATGCACCCCCATGTTTATAGCAGCACTATCAACAATAGCCAAAGTATGGAAGGAGCCCAAATGTCCATCGATGGATGAATGGATAAAGAAGATGTGGTATATATATAAATGGAATCAAAAAGGATGAAATCTTGCCATTTGCAACTACGTGGATGGAACTAGAGGGTATTATGCTAAGTGAGATTAGCCAGAGAAAGACAAATATCATATGATTTCATTCATATGAGGACTTCAAGTTACAAAACAGATGAACATAAGGGATGGGAAGCAAAACTAATATAAAAACAGGGAGGGGGATAAAGCATAAGAGACTCTTAAATATGGAGAACAAACAGAGGGTTACTGGAGGGGTTGTGGTAGCGGGAGATGGGCACAATGGGTAAAGGGCATCAAGGAATCTACTCCTGAAATTATTGTTGCACTATATGCTAACTAACTTGGATGTAAATTTAAAAAAAAATGAATTAAATAAAAATTTAAGAAAAGATAATGTTTATGCATAATTCATGTACACCTCTAGCTTAAAAGTTAAAAAAAACAAAATTAGTAAAAATAACCATGACTACAATAATCTTATTTGTTATGCAATACAAAATTATTTAAATGATTGTATCAGTAACCTAAAATATGAGGGGGAGAGGTAAAACTGTAAGGCTTAGAAATTATATTAAATTTAAGTTGTTATCAGTTTAAAATAGGGTAGTATAGCTTAAGATATTTTATGTAATCCACATGGTAACCAGGAGGGAAAGCCTTGTAATTACACAAAACAACATGATCAAAAAAAGTCAAACATACTGATGCCAACAAACATCAAAACATACAAAAAAAGATGACAAGATAAGTACCAAGGAATAGTGAAACTACAAAACAACCAGAAAAACAAATGACAATAAAACATCCTCATTGTCAATAATCACTTTCAACATAAATAGATTAACTTCTCCGTTCAAAAGAGAGAATGGTTGAATGGATTTTCTTTTTTTTTTTAAAGATCCCATAATATGCTGTCTACCAGAAACTCATTTTAGCCTTAAAGGCACACATGGAGAATGAATGGATGGAAAGATTTCAAACAAAGGGGAACAAAAAACAAATAAGAAAACCCAACAGGTGTAACTATATTTGTATCAGACAAAATAGATTTTAAACTAAAAATGATAAAAAGAGACAAAGAATGTGATTATATAATGATTAAGGGGTCAATACATAAAGATATAACAACTGTAAATACACATGAACCCAATGTCAAAGCTTCTAAATATATAAAGCAAAGCCAACAGTTAAAAGGAGAAATAAACATCAATATAATAATAGTTGGGGACTTCAATGCCCCACTCTCAACAATGGAAGTCATCCAGACAGAATCAATAGGGGAACCAGATTTGAACAACACTACAGCCCAAATGGATCCAACAGACATATGCAGAACATTGTATTTGACAAATACAGAATTCACATTCTTTTTAAGTGTATATAGAATATTTTCTAGGTCAGACCATATATTAGGCCACAAAACAATCTTAGCAAATTGAAGATTAAAATCAGACCAAGTATTTTCTCTAACAACAATGGTATGAAACTAGTCCTCAAAAACAAGAAAAAAACTGGGAAATTCATGAATACACAGAAATCAAATCAATGGATTAAAGAATAAATTAGAGGGGAAATAACAAATTTCTTTAGACAAATAAAAATGGAGACACTGCATATCAAAACTTATGAGATCCTGCAAAAGCAGTTCTAAGAAGGAAGTTCATAACAATAAACACCTATATTAAGAAAAAAGATGCTGGGGTGCCTGAGTGGGTCAGTTGGTTGACCATCCCACTCTTGACTTTAGTTCAGGCTGTGATCTCATGGATTCTCTCTCTCTCCCTCTTTCTGCCCCTCCCCCATTCATTCATCCTCTCTCTTCCTCTCTCTTTCTCTCTCTCAAAGTAAGTAAATAAGCTTAAAAAAAAATAAGATGCCAAATGAACAACCTAACTCTACACCTGAAGGAACTGAGAAGAATAACTGAGCCCAAAGTTAGAAAAAGTAGAAAATAATAATGATTAGAGTAGAAATAAACGAGATAGAGAACAGGAAAAAAAAATAGAAAAAATTAATCAAACTAAAAGTTGCATTTTTGAAAAGATAAACCAAATCGAAATGACTCCTGCTAGACTAAACAAAGGGAAAAAGAGATAACCCATATCAACAAAATTATAAATGAAAAAGAAAAGATATTACAACTGACAGCACAGAAATATAAAGGATCATAAGAGGTACTATGAACAATAATATGCCAACAAAGTGGACAAGCTAGACAAAATTTAAAAATTTTTGAAATACACAAACTACAAAGACTAAATCAGGAAAAAAATACAACAACCAATTACCATAAGGAAATGGAATAGTTAAAATATCTCCCAATTAAGAGGAACACAGGGCCAGATAACTTCATGGTGAATTTCACCAAACATTAAAGAATAACTAATACCAATCCTTCTTAAACTCTTCCAAAAAATTGAAAACGGAGGACAATTTAAAATTCATTTTGGGAGACCAACATCACCCTGATCCCCAAACTAGAAAATGTCACTACCAGGAAATAAAACCAATATTCCTGATAAGTATAGATGCAAACAATCTGAATGAAATACAAGCAAACCAAATTTAGCAGCACATTAAAAAAAAAAAATCATTCACGCTGATCAAGTTGGATATATCCCTGGGATAGAAGGGATGGTTCGACATATACAAATCAATGTGATATATCATACTAATACAATTCAAAAAATCCCATAACCATTGCAATAGTCACAAAAAAAGCATTTGATAAAATTCAGCATCTTTTCAGGATAAGAACACTCAAAAAATTACATATACAAGGATGACCTTGACATAATAAAGTGGTATATGATAAGCCCACAGGTAATATCATAGTCTATGCTGGAAGTTTGAGTTTGTCTTTTAAGATCAGGAATAAAACAAGGATGTCCATTTTCACCACTCTTATTCAAAACCGTACTGGACATCTTTGCCAGAGCAAGCCAGTGCGGGCAGAGGGGAGGGCAGTGGGTAGAAGACATTATGATTGGAGAGGAAGTATTGATATTTTATCTACTTGTAGATGAAATTGTTTTATACATAAAAATCCCTGAAGACTCCACCAAAAATTTCTTCGATCTAATGAATAAATTCAGTAAAGTTGCAGGTAAAATTGACATACAAATATTGATAGTGTTTCTATATGTTAACAGATTATCTGAAAAATAAATAAATATCCCATTTATAATAACATCAAAAACAATAAAATACTTTAGAATGAACTTAACCAAGCAAGTGAAAGTTCTCTACTCTGAAAACTACAAGACATTAATGAAAGAAATAGAAGAAGATACAAATAAATGGGATTACATTTTGTGTTCATGGATTGGAAAAATATATGTTGTTAATATACCAAAAACCTATGGATTTCAGCCCAATTCCTTTCAAGATTCCAATGGCATTCTTTTCAAGAAGGAGAAAAAAACACTCCTAGAAATTGTATGGAACCACAAAAGACCCTGAATGGCCAAAGAAATCCTAAGAAAGAAGAACAAAGTGGGAGGCATCACACTTTCTGATTTCAAACTTTACAATAAAACCATGGTCATCAAAACTGGCATAAAAGCAGGAAACATATCAGTGGAACAGAATCAAGAGCCCTGAATTTAACCCAAGTACATATAGTCAACTAATATTTGACAATAAAGCCAAGAATACTCAATGGAGAGAAGACAGTCTCTTTAATAAATGGTGCTGAGACAATTAAATATTCAACATGTAAGGAATCATACTGGACCTGTATCTTATACTACTCATAACAATTAACTCAAAGTGGACTAAAGCCTTATATGTAAGACCCGAAATAATGATACTTGTGGGGAAAAAAACATAGGAAAAATTCCCTGACATGGGTATTGACAATGATTTTTTGAATATGACACCCAAGGCACAAGTAACAAAATCAAAAACAGAACAAGTGAGACTATTTCAAACTATAAAGTCTGCACAGCAGAATAAACAATCAGCAAAGCTAAAAGATAACTCATTGAATGAGAAAAAAATATTTACAGTCCATATATCTGATAAAGGGTTAATATCCAAAATATATAGAGCTCATACAACTCAATAGAAAAAAAAATATTCCAGGGACACCTGGGTGGCTCAGTCGGTTGAGTGTCCACCTTTGGCTCACATCATGATCTTAAAGCTCATGAGTTCAAGCCAGACATGGGGCTTGCTGCTGCCAGGCTATCAGCGAGATCCTGCTTTGGATCCTCTGCCTTCTCTCTCTCTGTCCCTCCCCAGCTTGCGCTCTCTCAAAATAAATAAACATTAAAAAAAATTCCAAATAAAAAATGGGCAAAAAATCTGAATAGACGTTTTGCCAAAGAAGATATATGAAAGCCAACAGTACATGAAAAGACACTCAAGATTACTAAATCATTAGAGAAATGCAAATCAAAACACAATGAACTATCACCTCACGTGGATTAGAATGCCACCAGCAAAAAGAAAAATAGTAACATCGCTACCAAAGATATGGAGGAAAGGGAACACTAATGCATTGTTGATAGGATTGTAAACTGGTATAGCCAGTACGCAAAACAGCATGGAAGACTCTGAAATACTTAAAAATAAACCTATCATGTGATCCAGCAGTTATACTTCTGGAAATATATCTAATGAAATGAAAATACCAACTCAAAAAGATATCTGCGCTCCCATGTCCTTAGCAGAATATACAGTAACCAAGAAATGAGAATAACCTAAGTATCCATCAATGAATGAATGGATAATAAAGCTGCAGTATGTGTGTATATGTATGTGCACATGCATACATACACACAATTGAATATTATTCACAAAAAGTGAGAAAATCCTGCCACTTGTGACAACACAGACTTTGAAGGCATTGTGCTAAGTGAAATAAATCAGACAAATAGAAATAAGTCAGAGAAAAATACTGTAGGATCTCACTTCTAAGTTAAATCTAGAGTAAGAAAAAGAAAGAAAGAAAGAAAGAAAGAAAGAGAGAGAGAGAGAGAGAGAAAGAAAGAAAGAAAGAAAGAAAGAAAGAAAGAAAGAAAGAAAGAAAGAAAGAAAGAAACAACAAATTTATAGAAGGAAATCAGATTGTGTTTACCAAAAGTGAGGGCTAGGGAAAGGGGGAACCTGAGAAAGGTGGTATAAGATACAAACTTACAGTTTTGAGGTAAGTAAGCACAGAGGCTGTAATGTACAGAGGTGACTATAGTTAAAACTGCTGTACTATATGAGAGTTAAGAGAGAGAATCCTAAAACTTTTCTTTACAAAATTTTTTTTCTTCTTATATTGTATCTGTAGAAAATGAAGGATGTTAACTAAACTTATTGTTATAAGAGTTTTCACAATTTATTTAAGTCAAACCATTATGCTTTACACCTTACATGGTAAAGGATGTTAATTAGGTCTCAATAAAACCAGGAAAAAATAAAAACATTGTTACAGAAATAAAGAATGCCTTTGATGTGCTCATCAGTAGACTTGAATAGTCAAGTAGACAATCAGAGAGCTTGACAATAAGTCAACGGAAACTTCCCACCTGAAATGCAAACAGGAAGAACAGAATGGGGAAAAAAAAACACCACCAAGATCTATGGGAAATTTTCAAAAGATGAAACATATACATGTATAATTGGGATACTAAAAGAAAAAGGAAAGGAGAGAATGGAGAAGAAATAATTTGAAATGTTACGGATGAGAATTTTCTGAAACTAATGACAGACAATATACTTCAGATTCAGGAATTTCAAAGAACACTAAGTAGAAAAATATTTTTAGAACTATACCTTTGTATATCATAATAAAAGATTTAAAAGAGGACTTTGTTAGAAATAGTAACAATACATTGGGTAACACATGATATGGCATTTATTGATGAAAAATGTTGACTCATCAACCTGGATAGAGAAGCTGTTGTTTTTCAGCTATTACCCAAATTATCTTTGATTATGTGCAGGCATCCTGTAACGTGTCATGAAATGTTGACCTATCACACTGTTTGAGAATTTTTCATACTCACCCTAAACAGTTTACTCACTATAATTTTGTATGATGACATTATTAGTCTCATCAACTCTTAGCTTTTACTTTTCTGGGAAATAAGATTTACTGGTAAATAACTTGTGTTTGGTGCTTTTCACTGAATTTTTTAAAATAGGAGCTTTACTGTGTTTGATACTATAACAGATCATTAAGAAATAAGCACTTTTAAGGGTCAAATTCCAGTGTCCTGCAGTTAAGTGTTGTTTCAATTTTCCTGGAGTCATTTCTGTATTTGTAAGTTGTTTCCCACATACAGCATACTGTGAAATAGGACAATCTGAATTAGCACACGCCAGCCCATGCAGTAACCATCCATAAGCAGCTCTTGTTATAAACATGACATTTTTGTGTGTGCGTGTCCCTTGTAGCAGTAGTGTAGTGAAATAGATCAGAAGATTATAATTCATCATTATTTATTTTAGATAAGAACTTTATGGAGATATAAGTCACATGCCATAAGTTTCACCCTTAAAAGTATTCAATTCAGTGGATGTTAGTATATTCATATGGTTGTGCAATCTTTCACAATTAAACTTATTGGATCTACCCCTGGGACAAATTTGGAATTCTATTTTTCCTATGTTACAACATATTTCCAAAAATTGTCTCATTGGAACAAACACATTTTTAATGTTTGTTTATTATCTGATGTTTATTTATTTATTTTTGAGAAAGAGAGAGAGACAGAGAGGCAGAGAGAGGGGGAGACAGAGAACCCGAAGCAGGCTCCATGCTATCAGCTCAGAGTCTGATGCGGGACTTGAACTCATGAACCATGAGATGATCTGAGCTAATATCAAGTCAGATTCTTAACTGACTGAGCCACACAGGTTCCCCAAATGGTTATTTATTTTTGAGAGGAGAGAGGGGCAGAGAGAGAGAGACACAGAACCTGAAGCAGTCTCCAGGCTCTGAGATGTCAGCACAATGCCTGATGCAGGGTCTGAACTCGTGCACCACGAAATCGTGACCTGAGCTGAAGTCTGATGCTCAACTGATTGCGACCCCCAGGTGCTCCTAAACACATTTTTTTAAATACAAATACTAATGAAATATAAAGCAAAACAGAATAATATAGATATAATAAGAATCACCAAAAATGAGATCACAAAAATATAAAACCTTGACAAAATGATTCAATTCTGAGCAATGCAATTCACTTACTGTAAACTTTACAATAAAGTAGGACAGGGAAAATGACTAGAAGCACATAAAACTTCGAGTTTTAGAATGAACTTTTCCTCTCAATTCTTTTCTATACTGAGGGAACTTGTTTGTATAAAAGGAGATTGGGAAGATAATTTACAAGAGAGAACATGATACTACCAACCTACACGGTCTCCTTTGTATGATACAGTGTGGGCTCTTGACCAACACAGGTTTGAAGTATGCAGGTGAATTCTTCTTGATAAATACAGTATATTAGCATCAATGCATCCTCAGTTTCTGATTATTTCTTAATAACATTTTCTTTTCTCTAGGGAACTGTATGATTACAGTATGTAATACATATAATATACAAAATATATATTAATCAACTGTTATTGGTAAGGCTTCTGGTCAACAGTAGGCTATTATGTTTTGAGGTAGGTCAAAATTTATACATGGATTCTCACCTGCTCAGAGAGATTGGGACTCCTAACCTGGAATTGTTCAAGGGTCAACTATACAGTGCTCAACTCTCTATTATACCTATCATTAAATCTATATTACATCAAAATCCTAGAATAAACTGAGTCAATGATCATGGTTCTACTGCCTACTTCCCAGAGGACTAAAAAAATACTCTGAAGAAATTGTTACTGGGAATCAGTCACTGTAATCACTGAAAATGCTAGAATCACACAATATATGATGCTAACAGACAGACAAAACTTGTATTTTTTTTTTCTCATCACTAGCTCTTGAACTTTTACTGACATCTTACAGAACTCTGGGGTTCCATGGAACCCTGCCTGAGTGACAAGCACTGGAGATGTAACAGTATAATTGTGTTCTTTGCATGGATCGTGTCACACATATAAAGGGTATTCCTTGCTGTCCTCTTTTTCGGGATGATTTCCTAAACTCACTCTCCCCTTTGTCTGTCACTGTCAGTTAACTGGAAAATGTGTTCCTCCATCCTCTAGTCTTATAAAAAAAGTCTAAAATGATTGCTTCAACAGTTGAGACGAGGAACAGATACTGGACTTGGTGTCACCCTTAGGAATTCTTGATGATTAGTTACATTAACAGAATTGTAAATGCTTTCAGATATTCATGGAAAATGAGAGAACCTGTTAGGCAATTATGATGACAGTTCTGTAATCAATTGTCATATTAGAATGTGTTTATGTTCAATCAGGACACTATCATGATTAGGCTGAGTGACTTTAAGTATTAGAAATTCACTCATTCACATAACAGATTTTTATGGAGTGTCTGTCTACTTTGTGGCAGGCAGATTTGAAGCCCTGGGATATACATAATAAATGGAAGCCTACCTCAAACTCCCTTCTCCCAAAGAGCTTTAATTCTAGAAATGCAAGAAAATTTATATGGTACTTTCCTTTTTTAAGAAATGTTCTTTCTCAGGCTCCAAATCTGTATCTTCATCTTTTCTTTTTGTTTCATATAACAGACCACAGGGACTTACCCTGTTTTACTTCCTCATATTAGCTATCATGATCCTTCTATTCCATTCCATTCAATCTAGCTGCAGAAAAGGAATGAGTTATTTCTCCAACATCACTTTTCTCTTGTCCTGATATTAAATATTCAATGCAGGAGTAAGCATAGTTTATTGGTAAGATACTACATTAACAGGCAAACTTCAATATCTTAGTGGTTTATTTCTTGCTCAGGTCAAAGAAAAAAGCCCCTAGGAGTGGATGCCTTTCTTCCAATGGCTGATACTGAGACCTAGGCTCTTTTCACATAATGGCTTTATCATCTACAACATTTTGGCTTGCAATGTCCCAGTGTCACTGTGCTTCCCTGAATCAACCTGGCAGAAAAGGAGACTATGGAGTGCCCAATGCAGCAGATTTTCATGGATCAGTTTTGTAAGTTGTATAAATTAACATCTCATATTTCATCATCTAGAATTTGGTCTATAGTCATGTCTACTTGTAAGAGAGTCTGGGAAATAGAGTTTAGATATATGCTCAAGAAGAAAAGAAAAAATACAAAACAGGTTAATTAATGAGGTAACCAATTTCTGTCAAATAATGAAGATTCTAGGATTCTGGAGCATTTCTAAAACTACTTATAACAGTGGGTTGGTGATTATAAGTCATAAATCTCAATAGCTGTGATTTTATTTAAATAAGATTTCCAGGAGGTCGTGGTTTTGTCTTCTGACACAACCCAATACATGAAAGTGCTTAGAGAATAAGTGTGTAAAAGAAAGAATGAAAAAACCATCTTTTGACTCAAGTGAAAAACTTACCTTCCTACTATTTCACACTGAATCTAGTAGGACTCTATATTTAGGTATCTACTCTTCCACTTATTTTAAGGAGAGAATAAAATAATTAGGAAAATAATAAAGTGGGAGAAAATCTTAATTAAATATCTTAATTAAATATTAATTAAATATTAAATAAATCTTAATTAAATAAATATTGTAGTGATTTATACCAAAGTTGGCCCAGAAGAGCTGTGACTTCTAAAAGACTGTGGATGTAGATCTATCTATCCTTTGTTATTTGCTGTCAGCCCAGAACTGGAGACCCGTCTTGGATGTTAATTTCTAATACGTGCATTACAATGTAATTCACAGCTGCATATTTTCAATGTTGTAAAATCTCACGCTCACCATGGACATAGGTCTTAGCATACCGTACATACTAGAAGAATGACAGACATAAATATCAAGGATCACAACAGAGAAGTGTGCCATAGTGAATGTATATACAAAACAATCATTGAGCAGGGTAAAGAAAAATCAACTTTCTTGGGAGTTGAGAAAGCCTCTCCAGAAGGATTCCTCCTTGAGCTGAAACTTGCCATGTAAACCAAAAGCAGGAGGTAAATAGGTATCAAAAGTGCATGCAAAGGTTTAGGAAATCAAAGGGAGAAGTATATGTAGCTAGGGCATGGAGTGACAGTTTTTAGAAGAAAAAAATAGAACGAAGGTTTGGATGAGATGCTGAAGGGCCTTTCATGTTATGTTAATATAGCTGCAAATTTTGTTCATTGCCAGGAATAGAGAAGGATGGCTTGGAAGGGCCAATTATAGCTGTTTTGACACAGAGGATTTTTTTCACATGTCGAAATTCAAAAGCTATTAACTTTTACAACCAAATAGCATGTGCAAGACACACTCTCATTCTAACTTCTATCCCCAGGGTAGGTTGGAAGTACAATGAGCCCTAGAGATGGGATGACAAAGGCAGTATAATTTAAGAGTAAGGATGAGGATAGTATGCGCTCAGGGATGATGTAGGATGTTTGTTCTGCACATTAGTACTTAAAAAGAGAGACATGTAATAAACCAAAAAAAAAAAATGCCTGGATTCTGATGGTGTGGGTTATTTTGGGGGCCACGTCAAGTGTACCTGAGTAAAAATGTCAAGTACCCTGTACTAAAACAGCTTTAACTAACCATTTTGTGCCTTGCAGGAAATATGGAATTTTTTTTTTTAAAGAAGAAGCTCTCTTAACCAAAATACAGAAATATAATGGATTGCCAGTAACTAGAGAAGCATTTGTAAAATAAATTAAGACCACTATTTTGAAATTATTGGGATACAGAGCCTAGATAGTTATGTATGTATGAATGTATAACTGATAAGTAACTAAAAATACAAAATAACTTCCTAGTAGTGAAGACTTCTTTGGAAAACTGGGTCCCAAGAATGAAAATATTCATACATGGGCTTAGAAGATGTTGTAAAAAAATAATTCTAGCAATGTATGAGTTGTTAATCATTTATGTCTTCTTCTAAATACTAGGTTCAACAATAATTATAAACAGTGACTCAACTCAAGTTTCTAACAAGCATTTTTTGAGATTCCAAGTAAGACACAGCCCTTTGTAGAACACAGATTTTGTGAT
This sequence comes from Acinonyx jubatus, assembly GCF_027475565.1. Classification (NCBI taxonomy): domain Eukaryota; kingdom Metazoa; phylum Chordata; class Mammalia; order Carnivora; family Felidae; genus Acinonyx; species Acinonyx jubatus. Next base: position 126,721,688 of record NC_069382.1, on the reverse strand, counting down.
AATGCCAAGATACATGTAAAAGAAACTCTACTGCCCAATGTCATTTAATATTTGTTCAAATGGTGTTTATTAGGTTTCTATTCCGTGCCAGGCATTGGTTGTCAGTACTGTTGATAGTTTTTGGACTAAAATCAATAAAATTACACATAGAAAATACATTTTATTGAAAGAAAAATAACAAGTAAATAAACAAATAAGAGCGACAATAACACCAGTGTGGGAGAAGCAAAATGATTTATGGGGAAGTTATGGGAGAGAAATTAAAAAGGTCATGGGGCAAGATTAATGAAAAGCACAGTAAGGAGCCTGGATTTTAATCTAATTGAGTAGAGAAGTCTTTCAAGTCTTTGAACAGGAAAGGATATAATCTTACTTTTATTTAAAAAAAACACTGCAGCTGGTATGTAAGGAATAGACTGTAGGGGATAAGAGTGTGAGTGAGGAACAGTACTCCTCACAAGGGAATAATGGCTTATATTTATACTAATAGCAGTATTTGGTATTTGATTTGTATTTTGAAGTAGCTCTTTCAGGAATCTTTAGTCTGGATAGGATGTGGAGTTATGGGAAAGGGAAATCAAGAACAAATCACAGATTTTAATCTATAAAAATCAGTAAAGGTGGCAAGATTTACTAAATGGAAACACCACATTTTTTGTTTACTAATTTGGCAAGTGAAGCATAAGTAAGACTTTTTTACATCTGTAAATTTTGAAAACCTTATTAGATATCCAAGTGGAAATGTTGAGAAGGTAATTGACTATCAGTTGACTATTACTCTGGATCTCAGGACAGAAATCAGGGCTATCATTGTTAAACTTGGAGTCCTTGTCATGTGGCTTCCACTTAAACCATGAGACTTGATGGGATTATCTGGAGTGGCAATTTGGGAAAAGGACGGAGAATCTGGACTGAATTCTATGACAGGAAACACTAACAATGAAAGTAAGTTAAGAGAAAAGTGAGAATTGTATGGTATCTTGAAAGTCAACTGAGGAAATGAGAAAGCATTCATTATGTCAAATCATACAGAAATATCAAGAGATATGATTAACTTCTCTGGCTAGACTGTTCCTAACAGGTCAGTCAGAAACACCCGTGCACACTTCGGCATGTTCACAATGTTCAACATTACAAAAAGACTCCATCTACAACTTATAAATTGTACAACATCTACACTCCATTTACAACTTGTAAACTCCCAGTGTCCCAACCCTGTTGGGTTTTAATTGTTCAGACTCCCTGATTTCATCCATCCCCTAGATCCAAAATTCTCAAAATTCCAAAGTGTTTTATTTTAAGCATCTGTAAAACACTTCTCCTAGTTGGTTCGCCCCTTCCCAAAACACATTTATGTTTCAACAACAGAATTCCTATATTCAAATACTACAGAATAAAACTGAGTCCTACTAGATGTGAATCCACAATGAAGTTTGAAAATTGGTTTAGGCCATATTTTTAAGGGCCTTGAATTTCAGGATAAGTTTTTGGAAATGTTTGCTTTCTATGCAATGTGAGTTTCAGAGAAATGATTCTGGCAATAACATAAAAGTGAATTCAAAAAAGAAGACATCAGAGACCAGGTAGCATCCTATCTGATTATTCTTCATTAAAAAAAAAACACAAAACACACAAAGCCTTATTTGGACTTGAAAAGTAAAAGTAGGCATGATATACAGCAGAAGATTTGCAAAGAAGTAAGAATGCAGGACTATGACTCAGAAGAGTGTTTGGAAATATAAAAATATAATGGAGATTTCCAGGCAGAGAAAGTACAGTTGATATGTTGAGAAGAATAAAATGAAAAAGAGAGGAAAAGGAAATGAAAGAAAGTTATGTCTCAAGTTTGATAATGTCTACATTTAGGGATTAAAGGAGAAATAGAAGTTAGTTAAAAGACTGAGAAGAATAGAAGGAGGGATTACAACAGGGAGATGAGGGTTTAGTGTTAAAAAATAAAAAATCTTCACATTTAATTATTTGGAGACCAAAGCAAGGCATAGGTGTGTTTCTAGCCTAGAGTAAGGAGATTCAAACTTACTGTCTGAATTGGGACACTATGAAAAGGACATACTAAACAATAGCCATGCTATTTGATTTACAATAGCTACACAAGTAGGACTGTCCCTGGAATACTGGAAATTCAGTCACTCTGGATAAGAGAAGGGAGTCGGGGGACAATTATAGACTATCTAATTGCTAACAGAAAACTTGAACTCAGAGGGAAGGGAAAATAAAATTAAGAGAACAGCAGAGTGGTTAGTTTTGATAAGAAAGGGGTGTGTTCTTCCTAAACACAAAGCACAGTGAGAGTAGGAACACAAGTCCCAGAGGCATTTATAAATGGAAAAGAGGGCACTGAAAGATTTCCCTTTAGAGAGCCTCAATCATTTCAATATAGTAGACCAGATGGGTAACTCAGGAGCATCACAGGTAGAGCTGGAGATTTGAAAACATCAAAAAGGTTTTCAAAGGACCACTCTTAGACATGGTACAGGAAGTTGTTATACATTAAACGCACATGTTACCAAGCATGCCCAAGGTGCCATTCAGGTTTTTGACTCTTCAGAACGTTAAATAAACTTCACAGTAATTCTACTATCTGTTGATTATTGACTCTGCTCTACTGTGCTTTACCTGAGTACTTTCATTTTAATCTGAAAGCAACCGTATGAAATAGATGTTACTATTATCCCCATTTTACCAATGCAGATACTGAGGTACAGAATGTTTACATAGCAACCCATCAAAGGTCACACAGCTAGGATGTAAAGTCATGATTCAAATTTGGCCAGTCTGGCTTCAGAGCCCAAGGTCTTGACTACTGAACATATTGCCTCTCAATTTTGATGTTAACTTTGAGTTTATAAAACAGATTTTAGAGTGGTATTCATTCTTTGAAATAAAAGGGTTCCACAGATTATACACATATGTAAGGAAAGCCAAATGGAGAGCATTGCCCAAGGAAAGTGTCTCTCACTGTCTGCATTTGTTGAGGCTTCCACCATGATCTGAAATGATGCTGTCATTTGATGCCAAGTGGGATGTAGTCAGTCTGTCACAGGAAGGTTTATACTACGTTGGCCTATAGTTCTACAACTGAAAAGATGATTTTAGTCTGTAGGGTATCATTTACTAGCATGGTATTTTCAGCACTTCAAAGAATATCAATCAGAAATCCCTGAAAGATGAAATGTGCTTTCCTGAAGTGAGCAAGCTGGTACAATAATTCTTAAATCCTTTGTTGTTGTGGAGGAAATTTCTATGGATTTCATCGTAAAAAATATTTTATACTACAGCTAGCAAAAAACCCTATCAATCTAAAATCTAACATTAGTTTTTTTATGGTTTGGTTGCTAGGTAATAAACGCATACGGAAAAATGCAGTTTGAGGGAAAAAATGCCCCAATAAAGAGAATTCCCCTAAGGTTTAGGATGGCAGTCTCAACTAATATTTTACATTTAAAGAATCAGAGATAGAAGTTCCTAAGAAAATTACAAAGGTCACCACAGCTTTACAAAAAAGATAATTTTTAGCATTTTTACATTTCTGTATTCCAGCCCCATGAACAGTGCTTGAGTTATAATAAGTTTTCAATAAACAGATATTGAATAATTAGGTAGATTTTCATTCTGTAAATTCTAAACTATATATAAACTACTAAATGAACATAATTTTTTATGAAGTTACTTTCTTTTCAAAAACCTTCCCTCTCCCACTAAAATATATGCATAGCTGATAAGATTATATGTATTTATTTGACATTGCATCTGAGAGTGTAGGATTTCCATATGTAGGTACCGTTATTCAGTCATCAAAAAGTCAGGCTGTCTTTGATATATATTAATTACTTTCTAGAGCAACAGAAAGACAAATAAAGAAACTGATCCCATTCACAATTGCACCAAGAAGCATAAAATACCTAGGGATAAATCTAACCAAAGATGTAAAAGATCTGTATGTTGAAAACTACAGCTTTATGAAAGGAAAGCTTACGAAGGATATTGAAGAAGATATAAAGAAATGGAAAAACATTCCATGCTCATGGATTGGAAGAATAAATATTGTCAAAATGTCAATACTACCCAAAGCTATCTACACATTCAGTGCAATCCCAATCAAAATTGCACCAGCATTCTTCTCGAAGCTAGAACAAGCAATACTAAAATTCATATGGAACCACAAGAGGCCCCGAATAGCCAAAGTAATTTTGAAGAAGAAGACCAAAGCAGGAGGCATCACAATCCCAGACTTTATCCTCTACTACAAAGCTGTCATCATCAAGACAGCATGGTATTGGCACAAAAACAGACATATAGACCAATGGAATAGAATAGAAACCCCAGAACGAGACCCACAAACATATGGCCAACTCATCTTTGACAAAGCAGGACAGAACATCCAATGGAAAAAAGACAGTCTCTTTAACAAATGGTGCTGGGAGAACTGGACAGCAGCATGCAGAAGGTTGAAACTAGACCACTTTCTCACACCATTCACAAAAATAAACTCAAAATGGATCAAGGACCTGAATGTGAGACAGGACACCATCCAAACCCTAGAGGAGAAAGCAGGAAAAGACCTCTCTGACCTCAGCCATAGCAATTTATTACTTGACAGATCCCCAAAGGCAAGGGAATTAAAAGCAAAAATGAACTACTGGGACCTTATAAAGATTAAAAGCTTGTGCACAGCAAAGGAAACAGCCAACAAAACTAAAAGGCAACCAACGGAATGGGAAAAGATATTTGCAAATGACATAGCGGACAAAGGGCTAGTATCCAAAATCTATAAAGAGCTCACCAAACTCCACACCCAAAAAACAAATAACCCAGTGAAGAAACGGACAGAAAACATGAATAGACACTTCTCTAAAGAAGACATCCAGATGGCCAACAGGCACATGAAAAGATGCTCAATGTCACTCCTCATCAGGGAAATACAAATCAAAACCACACTCAGATATCACCTCATGCCAGTCAGAGTGGCCAAAATGAACAAATCAGGAGACTATAGATGCTGGAGAGGATGTGGAGAAACAGGAACCCTCTTGCACTGTTGGTGGGAATGCAAACTGGTGCAGCCACTCTGGAAAACAGTGTGGAGGTTCCTCAAAAACTTAAAAATAGACCTACCCTATGACCCAGCAATAGCACTGCTAGGAATTTACCCAAGGGATACAAGAGTGCTGATGCATAGGGGCACTTGTACCCCAATGTTTATAGCAGCACTCTCAACAATAGCCAAATTATGGAAAGAGCCTAAATGTTCATCAACTGATGTATGGATAAAGAAATTGTGGTTTATATACACAATGGAGTACTACGTGGCAATGAGAAAGAACGAAATATGGCCCTTTGTAGCAACGTGGATGGAACTGCAGAGCGTTATGCTAAGTGAAATAAGCCATACAGAGAAAGACAGATACCATATGTTTTCACTCTTATGTGGATCCTGAGAAACTTAACAGAAACCCATGGCGGAGGGGAAGGAAAAAAAAAAAAAAGAAGAGGTCAGAGTGGGAGAGAGCCAAAGCATAAGAGACTCTTAAAAACTGAGAACAAACTGAGGGTTGATGGGGGGTGGGAGGGAGGGAAGGGTGGGTTTTGGGTATTGAGGAGGGCACCACTGGGTGTTGTATGGAAATGAATATGACAATAAATTTCAAAAAAAATAATAAAAAAAATTACTTTCGAGAAAAATACCTCAAGGCCAGATTTCAAATTTTAAAAATATTTCTATTATTTATAAAATTCAAAAGGCCATTTATAAAATGTGGTATAAAGAACAGGGTTTGCAAAATCCAGTACCTACAGTTGCCTGGAGGTAACAAAATGAGTGAAAGAATGGGCTGGGAATGGAGTTTCAGTGGCAAATTGCAAGCAAGCCTGTCAAAAGAGAATGGCTATTATTATTCTTGCTACAGACCTTTGCCATGAATGATGACCATAAACGATTCTGGAAGGGTTGATTTTAACATAAAACTAATGACTTAAAAAAATGTTTTAATACATTCAGTAACATTTAAAACACTGTGCAAGAAAGAAAATACCCTTGGGGAATATGTAGCCTGAGCCCACAGTTAGTTACTTCTAAGCATGGAGTTCAGAGTCCTTCTAAACAGGGGTCATAATCTTGGCAGGCAAGGTATTGAACTTTACTCCCAAGTTTGTCATGCCTTCTTTATATTGGTTGAATCAACTCTTGTTCTCATAAGATGTGTTATAAGGCTCATTTGCTACTTATGGTACTTAAGTTACAACCTGAAAGCCTCTGAAGTGCATGTTGTAAAGACTGAAGCAGAGTTAATGATTAAAGTTGCCACAGTCTTTCTTCTTTAAAACAAAACACGCAACAAGCAACAACAAAAAAAATACCGAACAGAAATAACAAAACCACAATTAATGCTGTCATGCTTCAGAGTTAAAGTTCCTTTCTGCCATAGGAGCTAATTAGTGTATTCTGTAACCACTATAAAAAATAAATACCATAAACTGTCTGCAATGGCAACCTGATTAGATTATTATTCACTTTCATTTTTACAGGTCACCAAGTGTCCAACTATTATAGTTGCCAGGACTTTAATGTTAAAAATTCATTTACCTAAAGCCCAGGATCTCTTAAGTCACTGTTAATTTGGGGAAGATCTAATATAATGTTCTCAAGTGAATAAAATGAATGGTTCTAAACTTAGTTGTAAAATAAATTGAGAGTGTTAAAAAATAATTCTGTAAGTGTTATAAGAAATATTAAAATATTAGTATTACAAGTAATAGTTGCTTAAGAAAATGAAATGACAAGCCAGAGACACGGAGGAAATCTGGAAACACATACTAAAGGACTAATTCTAAAATACAAAGAATTCTTATAACTCAAACAAAACAAAGCAAATTACCCAGTTAAAAAAAAATGAGCAAAAGACACAGAGACCTTACCAACACATATACAGATGGCAAGTAAGCATGTGAAAAGACACTCAACATCACAGGTCATTAGAGAGTTGCAAACTGAAATGAGATGTCACTATTCCCCTGTGAGAATGGCAAAAATCCAAAACACTGACAATATCATATGCTGCTGTGGATGTAGAGCAACAGGAACTCTTATTCCTGGTTGGTAAGAACGCAAAATGGCAGAGCCACTTTGGAAGACAGTTTGCCAGTTTCTTACAAAACTAAACATACTCTTACCAAATGACCCGTCCATTAGGTTCCTTGGCATTTATACAAGTAAGTTGAAAAGAAAACCTGCACATGAATGTTTATAGCAGCTTCATTCATAATAGCCAAAACTTGGAAGCAAACAAAATGTCTTTCAATAAGTGAATGGATAATGAAAGCATGGTATATTCATACAATGGAACATTATTCAGTGATAAAAGAAGTGAGTTATTAAGTCACAAACACACACACACGCACACACACACATTCACACAAACATAAAGCAAACTTACATATATTTTGCTAAATGAAAGCAGCCAATCTGAAAAGACTACACACTGATTCCAATGATATGACATTCTGGAAAAGGCCAAACTATGGCAACAGTAAAAAGTTTAGTGGTCTGGGGGGAGAGAGGAATCAATAGGTGCAGCATGGGATTTTTAGGGCAATGAAACTATTCTGTATGGTACTGTAGTGGTAGATCCATCTCATTATGTATTTGCCAAAATTCCACAGAATGCACAGCACAAGGAGTGAGCCCCAACATAAACCATGGACTTTCGTTAATAATAATATATAAATATGGACTCATCACTTATAACAAATGTACCACACCAAACCAAGATATTAATAATTGGGGAAATTGGGAGGAGGATGAAGGGTAAAAAGGGAATTCTCTTCATTTTTTGTTCAGTTATGAAATAGACTTACAATCACTTAAAACAAGACTGAGTTTTTAAAAAGTTGGCATTCAAGCAAAAACTTCAGTCAATTTAAGGAAGATTCTCTGGTAGTACTGTATACATTTCCTACATACTAAGGACAACATTTTTCACATAAAGAAAATTTGTTTTCTCAACCAATGTATTTCCATAATGCTGAGCCATATTATCCAACTGCATGAAGTAGATAAAGTATCATGCCTTGTGTTGAAATAACACATGGATTTCAGAAACTAAAATGTATTTACCTGTAATTTATTGAAGTATTTCTTTTATAGCCAGGAACAATTAATTGGAAAAGTACGATACTAACTCATTATGACATGTAAGTATATTTATTGATTAAATTTCGTTTCTCAAGAATAATAATAGTTGTTACAATTTTTACAGGTAGGTTTCTGAGAGGAGAAATCCTTATTTTTAGATTGTACATAAAACATAATTTGTATTTATACTGTTTTTTCATATGTTGGAAAATTCATTTACTGTTAAATGGATTTACTTTTAAATTGAAATTAATTAAAAAACACATAGACATCTTGAAATGTATTTGTAATATTAATTGATAGTACACATGACCTGATGGATAATATACAGCTAGGTACATACGTATCTGAGATATATGTATACACGTATATAGAGAATGTATACACGTATATATATGTATACACGTGCAAGATATGGGGTAGTAATGCTCAGAAACACAGATAATTGTTTTCTTTATTTTTAAGACATACCACTTTGACATTCTAATATCTCTAAAATTGGGAGGGTCTTAAAATTAACATCAACTTACAGTAAATGAATTTTAATGATCACACTGTTAAAAGATAGTATGCATGAGATATTTTGAGCTTGAGTTTAGTTTAATGGAAACATTTTTGATAATGTAAGTTTCCAGCTCTATTTTAAAGGATGCAAGATTAATACCTAGGTAGGAAAGAATATCACATTTCACTTAGGAATTTTAGTGGCTTTAATGGATGAGAGAATGGAAACAGGGAGCATTAAGTACATGAAGAGGGTTTCCCCATTTTCTAGCTCATCATCTGGATGCTACCTTTTTTCCCTTCAATGCGTAATTGCTCTATATAAAGTGCTATATCAGGTCTTGAGTTAATTTTTCAAGGGAATAGGACTCTGGATTCATGTTTTAAAAGAACTTAGAGATTGTTGAAAAAGATAGATCATAGAATATGTTATATAACATTTGACAACTTCAGCAGAATCTCTTCGCATTATATGAGTGCTAAGGTTTGTATTTATTTTGATTATAGCTTGGTAGTATTAATCCAGGGATACATATTAGAAGAAAGAATATGAATCAGAAAATAAAAAATTCAAGAGATAGAATTTTTTAAAAATGTTTATTTTTGAGAGAGTGCAAGCTGAGAAGGGTCAGAGAGACGGGGACAGAGTATCCCCAAGTGGGCTCTGTGTTGACAGCAGAGAGCCTGAGGAGGGGCTCAAACTCATTACCAGTGAGATCATGACCTGATTTGAAGTCGGACACTTTTAACCCACTGAGGCACCTAGGAACCCCAAAGAGATAGAATTTTGATATTGAGGAGAATGTAAGTTGTTTCAGGTTGAACAAATGGCTTATATGTTTGAGATAGAATATTTAAAAAATATTTTAAAAATCTATTCCTCAATAGTGAGATACTTCATTAACTTAATTACTAAATGCAAAAAAAAGTTATTTCTATATAGTTTATAGGTTAAATGTTTGAACTGTAATAGCTTCTCTTATTAGGAAACCAATGATTTTCCCAGTACCTCCATAGTACTTAAACAGCCTTACTTATTCACAATGAAATACTTTAATAATTAGTAGTATGATATTTATATCTTTTTCCTCTAGTACCAGTCATCAAAATATGTCAACATATTAAATTATTTTTATTATTTTCATTTATTTGAACTGGTGATTTGCATGTAACACTTTAAGCAAATAAAAAAAACCTTCTAAGATCTTCAAATAACTCAGATCTTTTCCAAAGGAAACATTCTTTGAAGTGTATGAGTTGTGGCCTTATTTAAAAGCAATGCAATATTTTAACATGCAATGCATTTAGAAAGGATTGTCTTCTTCTTCACAAAGTCAAATCAAATTGTGTGGTTCGAATTCTGATTCTATCACCTATTAGCTTAGGCAGAAACAGCCTTTTCCTGTTTCAGTACACTCTCTGTAAAATGGAGACAGTATTAGGTTTAAGTGAGAAAATGTTTGTAAGGTGCTTAGGTCAGGCTGTGTCAGCAGAAACAAATAAAATTTTGAAACAAATCCAAAAAACGGGCACTTATACACACCGATACCTGAGTGGAGAACAATATTACAATGATATTTAAATAAAATAAAAGTTCTAAATACTTATTCATATGCTTTTTAAATAAAATTTTGGAATAGGTGGGAATGCAAACTGATGTAGCCACTCTGGAAAACAGTATGGAGGTTCCCCAAAAAACTAAAAACATAACTACTCTACGACCCAGCAATTGCACTACTAGGCATTTATCCACAGGATACAGGTGTGCTGTTTCGAAGGGACACATGCACCCCCATGTTTATGGCAGAACTATCAACAATAGCCAAAGTATGGAAAGAGCCCAAATGTCCACTGATGGATGAATGGATAAAGAAGATATGGTATAGATATACAATGGAGTATTATTCAGCAATCAAAAAGAATGAAATCTTGCCATTTGCAACTATATGGATGGAACTGGAGGGTATTATGCTAAGTGAAATTAGTCAGAGAAAGACAAAAATCATATGACTTCACTCATATGAGGACTTTAAGAGACAAAACAGATGAACATAAGGGAAGGGAAATAAAAATAATATAAAAACAGGGAAGGGGACAAAACAGAAGAGACTCATAAATATGGAGAACAAACTGAGGGTTACTGGAGTGGTTGTGGGGGGGGGGTATGGGCTAAATGGGTAAGGGGCATTAAGAAATCTACTCCTGAAATCATTGTTGCACTACATGCTAACTAATTTGGATATAAATTTTAAAAAATAAAAAATAAAAAAAAAAGAATTATTACCCTAAGTAATGGAATAATTTGTCTCCGGTAGAGAGGACTGGCCTTGAAACATCACATGAGATTTCTTAATACTTCTTGATAACGAAAATCATCATGTATATGATTGATCCTTTCGAAAGACTCAAAGTGGAAATTTCTGTTCACATTCTGTGATTGCTAGAGATTTATAAAGTAAAAACTTTAGAACTTGAAAAGAAAAAAAAATGCAAGGATCAACGGAACAGAATGGAGAGAACAGAAATGAGCCCACATGCATATAATTAATGATTTTACAACAAAGGAGCCAAGGACACACAATGGGGAAAGGATGGTCTCTTCAATAAATGATGCTGGGAGAACCAACAGCCACGTGCAAAAAAAAAAAAAAAAAAGAACCTGGACCCCTATCTTCAACCACACCCAAAAGTCACTTCAAAATGTGTTAAGGATGGAAACATAAAACCTGAAATGATAAAACTGCTAAAAGAAAATGTAGGTGGAATACATCCTGACATCGTTCTTTGCCATGATTTTTTTTGGGGGGGGGCATGACAACAAAAGTAAAGGAAATAAATGTAAAAGTAAACAAGTTGGACTACATCAAACTAAAATGTCCTGCACATTAAAAGAAACCATCAATAAAAATGAAAAGACAACCTACTGAAAGGGAGAAAATATTACAAATTGTGGTCTGAAAAGTGGCCTGTATATATCCACATAGAACTCAATAGCCAAACAATGAAGTCCTGGAAGGTGCTGAAATCTGTAATCAGCAGGGAAATGACAATCAATATCACAAAGAGCTATCACCTTGTACCTGTCACAATGGTTCTTACTGAAAAGACAAGAAATAAGCATTGCCAGGAATGTGAAGAAAACGTTACCTGTACACCATCGGTGGGAATGTAACATGGTACAGACCCTTTGGAAAACAGCATGGAGATTCCTCAAAAAATTAAAAATGGAACTAGAACACAATCCAGAAATTCACTTCTGGATGTTCATCTGAAGGAAACAAAAAACATAATCCTAAAAAATATACCCACACCTACGTTCACTCCAGCAATAATTACAATAGTCAACATCCGCAAACAGGGTACATGACCATAGATGGATGAATGTGTACAGGAAACATCACACACACACACACACACACACAGACACACATACACACACACACACACACTGAAGTACTATTTAGCCATTAAAATAAAAAAAATCTGGTCATTTGTATCAACATAGATAGAACTTGAGATCATTGTGCTAACTGAAATAAGTCAGAGAAAAATACACATGATCACTTATATGTGGAATCTTATCAAGAAAAAAAAAACTCATAGATACAAAGAAGAGATTAGTAGTTTCCAGAAGTGGGATCAGGAAGTGGGCAAAATGGCTGAAGGTGGTCAAAAAGTACAAACTTCAGTTGTGAGATACATAATTCCTGGGGATGTAACTAATGTGCAGCGTGGTGACTGTAGCTAATGATCTTGTCTATTTGAAAGTTGCTAAAAGTTTATTTTAACTACAAGAAATATGGTAAATATGCATGGTGATGAATACTAAAAAAAATTGTAATAGGTAAAATAATCATGTATATTAACTCTCAGAGAAATAAGTAGAAGGATTACAGGAATTAAGATTAGTCCGGAAGTACTAAGTAGTGAAAAGCTTTAAACTTCACGATTGCATTTTTCCTTTGATTAATGAGGTCTGTGTGGGCCTGACTCCACCAACTGTGATGGAACTTGAGAAGGGCACTGGGAAAGTCAAGACATGACATACTACAGGTTTTCACAGTCTGTACTCTAGAGTATCAAGTATGTCAGTGAGAATATTTGTAATTTAGGTTTTATCTTGATAATATAAGCTAAAAGGCTAAGATGTCTAGGTTTTCTGGGTCATGCAATGATGTTCTCCTCCATGTACTCAGGCACTCTTAATATGAAGTATAGAAAATAGCACCTGAAATCTTTCAAATGCCAATGAGATACAAAATGATCTATGCACAGGTGAGAAAATCCTTGTGCTTTAACAAACAAGCCAAATGTACTTACATACATCTGATTATGATTTGGGGGAGAAAAATTTGCATTATATCTATTTCCAAATAGTATAATTTAACAGTAATTTCCTATTTCAGAGATATAGACATTTCTCCTGAAGCTAATTAAGGAAGTATAAAGACTTTGCTTAGGCTTTGAAATACTCAGTTTTTCTTTGAATTGAGAGAAGAAATAGTTTTAATAAAAATCAGTGTGCCTCTTAATTATCAAGGATACAATGCAGGTACCTTTCCATGCCTGGGATAAAATTCCTCTAGAGCATACAGGCCAGATGTAGTATAAAACAAAACCCAATAGATTAGTTCAGTTTCCTCTTCCAGTGCCTACTCGATCAGGCTGCCTAGCACTTGGGAACAAGTAGGTACTATTTAGATTTGCTTGGCATCCATGTGCATTATGTGAAGCAGTCATCTATTTTACAGCTGCATAAAACAGTACATGGATTTCATGATGCAGAAAAGCAGTAGTTTATTCCTCATTTTCCATCATGTAAATTTTTACTGAATAGATTTGCACGAAGAGTCACCCTCCCTTTACAATACAAATGAAAAATGCCATCATTATACACTTTCCTTTTTCTAAGGCTTTCTTTGTCAGAATCAAACACTTAAAGAAGGAGGAAAGACAGAGAACATTCTTTAGGATAAAATTGCCAGCCAGAACTGCAGCTAATTTTAAATGTTGCAAGAATAAGTTTTACAGCAGGACTAGAAGCAGGTATAGTTTGAAAATAGACTCTTTGTATTCATTAAAAAATGGTGAAAAATATTCTTCCTGCCTACAAACTAAGAATTATGTATAAAATAGTTGAGTTATTCTCAACCCATAAAGTTAATACATTCAAATCAAAGTAAAACTCATGAAAGAATCAGAATATACTTTCCTCATAAACCATAAATAGAAATAATCTACATTATAACAAAATATGAAATAAAAGCCAATTGTCATATATATTAACTGGGAGGCATTACTTTTATTTTTTAACTTCAATTAGTAGTTTAAATTACTTCATTTCATCGCTAAATAGTATGAGAATAAATCTGATTTTCAGACATATGTCAGAAATTCATACTTTCATTTCTTGGTAGGATGAAATTACAGAATACCCAAAATAAAGACTTTTTAAAATCTATGACTGCTGAAAGTGGCATATATTTTGAAGATACAAATCATATATAAAAGTGAGTTTTACGTGTGATCAGTGCCAAATGATCCAACGACAAAAAAATAAAAGGTGTGTTTAGAGGATATACAAGATAGTATGATCTCAAAAAACTGATGTTTTCAAAGACAACCTCTTAAAGAATTTGTGCGAACCTTGAAGAATAGGTAAGATATAAAGAAAATAAGAAAGCAGCCCTGAAAGAAGAAAGCATACTGAGACTTAGGCTGTAAATTTCTCAGCTGTGGCACTATTAATATTTGGGACTGGGTATTTTCTTATTATGGGCAGCTATCTTGTACATTATAGAATGTTTAGTTGCATCCCTGTAGGTGTCAGTAACACACTTCATTCCCTGTAGCGACAACAAAAACTGTCTCCAGATGTTGCTAAATGTGTCTGTATGTGAAGATAATCACCCTTGGTTGAGATTCCCTGAGTAATGGAGATAGAGTTACATAATGGAATAAAGGATAAGGAAACCAATGTTGATGTGGCAAGGTTAAGATAAAGTTATGGAGGGCCTATAAACTCAGGTTAAGGAATTTTCAAATCTTATAAACACTGGAAAACTCTGAATGTTTCTAAGTAATAAACTAACCTAATGGATGTTAAGCTTTAAGAATATAGGTGTGTATAATTGCATATTGTAGGGAATATAGAACAGACAGAGAGATCAGTGAGCAGGTCAGTTATCCTAATGTGGAACAACAAGAATAGAAATTAAGATGATAGCCATGAAAAAAATCTAAAGGTGGGGATGAGGAAACTTCACAATAAATACTGCCAAGAGCAAATGATATAGACTATGTCCTACTCAGCTTATAGTAATGGAGGACCCTCATTATTGAAAGTCAAAATAGTATATTATAGAAAAGCCTGGAATTTTAGCCTAGATATGTGTTTGTGCTACCAAGTCATGTGTAACTTTCACTACTTAGGTGGCTTGTCCCAAGGATTACCTCTTATGGGTGAAGTTATAAAATTTATTGAGAAAAATTTCAGAGACTTTTCTAACTTCAAAAGCTTATGAAACATCAGCAGTTCCAGATTTGTGGTATGGTGCAAGAAGTCTAATGTAGTAATTTCAAAAAAGCAGGGTCAGTTATTTTCTGAGGAAATCATTATTTTTCATTTTCAAGGCTTGAGTTCACAAGGAGAAGACTTGTAACTTGACTAAGAATCAGCTAAATGAACAGGACCAGGTATGTTGCCAGTAACACAGTGCAATGTTTCTTTTTTTATTTTTTTTAATGTTTGTTTATTTTTGAGAGAGAGAGAGACAGACAGAGCACGAACAGGAAAGGGGCAGAGAGAGAGAGACAGAATCTGAAACAGGGTGCAGGCTCTGAGCTGTCAGCAGAGAGCCCTATGCGAGGCTGAAACTCCTGAATTGTGAGATCATGACCTGAGCTGAAGTCGGACGCTTAACCGACTGAGCCACCCAGGCCCCCCCACAGTCCAATGCTTCTGTATTAGTCTTCTTAGCCTGTTGTAACAAAATACCAGAGTCTGGATGGCTTAGTAACAGAAATTTATTTTCTGGCATTTTGAAGGCTACAAGTTTAAGGTAAATGTTCAGGTTGATTTTATTTTTTGGAAAAGGCAGTCTCCCTGGCTTACAGAAAGCTACTTTCTCATTATGTCCTCCTACGGCCTTTAGCCAATGCACTTGTAGAAAGAATGAGCTTGCTAATGTTTCTCTTTTAAGAATACTAATCCTTTTGGAACAGTACCCCACCCTTATGACTTCATTTATTCTTAATTACTTTTTAGAAGCTCAATTTCCAAATAAAACAACACTGAAGGTTAAAACTTTAACATTTGAATTGGGGGAGGGAAACAGGCACAAACAGTAAGTCAGTAACAGTTTCTACCACTGGATCAGAAACAAAGACTCTCCATGATATTACTGAAGAAGAAAATGAAGATCTCAATAGATAATATAAGATGTATAAAAACAAAAACCTCATGCCATATAAAAAATGAACTAAAAATGGAGTCTGCTTCGATTTCTGTGTCTCCCTCTCTTTCTGCCCCTTCCCCACTAGTGTGCATGCTCTCTCTCTCTTTCTGTCTCTCTCTGAAAAATGAATAAATATTCGGGGTGCTGATTGGCTCAGTAGGTTGAGCATCTGACTTCAGCTCAGGTCATGATCTCAGTTTGTGAGTTTGAGCCCCCCAGTCAGGCTCTGTGCTGACAGCTTGAAGCCTGGATCCTGCTTTGAATTCTGTCTCCATCTCTTTCTGCCCTTCCTCCACTCACTCTCTGTCTCTCACTCTTTCTCAAAAGTAAATATACATTAATTTTTTTTCCAAAATGAATAAACCTTAATTTAAAAAAAAGGCAGCAAGAAACAAAAAGTTATCTACAAGGGAAAACCTATAAGACTATCAGCTGATTTTTCAGCAGAAACCTTGAAGGCCAGAAGGAAGTAGCATGATATATTCAAAGTGCTGAAAAGGAAAAAAAAACAGAAACAAGAAATACTCCACCCAGCAATATTATCATTCAGATTTGAAGGAGAGATAAAGAATTTCTCAGGGGTGCCTGGGTGGCTCAGTTGGTTAAGCCTCCAACTTGGACTCCGGTCATGATCTCATGGTTTATCAGTTCAAGCCCCGTATCGGGCGCTTTGCTGACAGCTCAGAGCCTGGAGCCTGCTTCAGATTCTGTGTCTCCCCCTCTCTCTGCCCCTCCCCCCTCCCCCTCTGTCTCTCTCTCCTTCAAAAATAAATAAATATCAAAAAAAAATTTTTAAAGAATTTCTCAAACAAAAGATAAGATGTTTATCACCAGTCTTACAAGAAATGTTAACAAGATGTCTTTAAGTGGAAAAGAAATGGCCATAATGAGACATAAAAAAATTATAAGTAGAAAGATGTAATATATGACAACATGTACATAAAATGTAAAACAGAAAGTAAGAAAGGAAAAAGAGATGGGAAGAAAAAAGAGAAATAAGGTGTTTTTTTTCTTTTCATTTCCAGAATGTATTTGAACTTGCATAACCAAATTCATATCAACTGATATTTACTTAAGATGTCATATATGGACCTCATGGTAACCACAAATCCAAAACCTATGATACATACATAAAATATAAAAGAGAAAGGAAGCCAAACATAACACTATAGTAACTCATCAATCACAAAAAATAGAGAAGGAATAAAGAAGTACAAAAAAAAAAGAAAGAAAAATTAAAAATGGCAATAAGTACATACCTGTCAATAATTATTTTTAATTTAAGTAGCCTAAATGGTCCAATCAAATGACATAGGGTGGCAAAATGAATGAAAAAAAAAAAACAAGACTGATCCATATGCTATCTAAAGAGGCTCACCTCATATCTCTAAAGACACATATAGACTGAAAGTGACATGAAAAACATTCACCATCCAAATGGAAGCAAAAACAAAGCCAAAGTAGCAATATTTGTATCAGACAAAATATACTTTAAAACAAAGACTTTAACAAGAGACAAAGAAAGGGATTATATAACAATAAAGGGATTGCTCCTATAAAGGGATATAACAATTATAAACTTCTGTGCACCCAACACTGGAGCACCTAAGTACATAAAGAAAATATTAACAGACAAAAGGAGAGAAATTGATGGCAATACAATAACAGTAGGGGACTTTAACACTTTACATCAATGGATAGTTCATCCAGGCAGAAAATCAATAAGGAAACAATGTCATTGAATGACACATTAGACCAATGGACATAACAGATATATACAGAACATTCCATCCTAAAACAGCAGAATACATATTCTTTTTAAGTGCACATGGAACATTGTCCAGGATAGATCACATTATAAACTGCTAAACAAGCCTCAGTATATTTAAGAAGATTGAAATCATACCATGCATCTTTTCCAATCATAATGAAACTAGAAATAAATCACAAGAAAAAACGGGAAAATGTGCAAGCACATGGAGACTAAATAACATGATACTAAACAACCAATGGGTCAATTAAACAATCAAAGAAATAAAAAATACATAAATACAAATGGAAATGAAGAAAACAAAATGGTCCAAAATCTTTGGGACACAGTGAAAGCAGTTGTAAGAAGGGTGTATATAGCAGTGCATGCCTACCTCAAGGAACAAAAAAATCTCAAACAATTTAACCTTATACCTAAAGGAACTGGAAAAAGTCAAAGCCCAAAGTGAGTAGAAGAAAGGAAATAATAAAAGTGTGAGCAGAAATAAATCACTAGAGACTAAAAAAACAATAGAAAAAAATAATGAAACCAAGAGCTGGTTTTTGAAAAGATAAACAAAATTGACACATCTTTAGCCAGACCTATGAGGAAAAAAGATCTTAAAAAATAAAGTCAGAAACAAGAGAATATGTGACACTACAACGAATAAGAGAATATTATGAAAAATTATAAGCCAACAAGTTGGATAGCCTAGAAGAAATGGATAAATTCCTAGAAACATACAGTCTTCCAAAACTGAACCAGGAAAAAATAGAAAATCTGACAAAATCAATTATAAGTAACAAAATTGAAATGATTATCAAAAACTACCAAAAAATTAAAGTCCAGGACTAGAAGGATTCACAAGTGAATTCTACAAAACATTTAAGGGAAAGGTAATACATGCTATCTTCAAACTATTGCAATAAAAGTAGAAGGTGAAGGAAAATTTCCAAATGGTTTCTAAGAGGCCAACATTATCCTGACACCAAACCAGACAAAGACACCACAAAACAAGAAAACCACAGGACAATATCCCTGATGAAAACAGATATAAAAATCCTCAACAAAATGTTGGCAAACCATATACAAAAAACATTTAAAAGATCATTCACCCAAAACAAAAGAGATCATTCATCAGGATTATGTAGGATTTATTCCAAAAATGAAAGGGTGGTATAATATTTACAAATAAATTGATATCATAAAACACATTAATGAAACAAAGGATAAATTTATATGATCATCTCCTTAGAAGCAGAGAAAGCATTTGACAGATTCAAAGTTCATTCATGATAAAAACTCTGAACAAAGTAGGTTTAGAGGGAACATACCTCAATATAATAAAGTCTGTGTATGAAAACCCACACCTAACATCATCCTTAATGGGGAAAAACTGAGAGCTTTTCCCAGACTGGGAACAAAACAAGGAAGTCCGTTCATACCACTTTTATTCTCCATAGTACTGGAATTTCTAGGCATGGCAAGGAGACAAGAAAAAGAAATAAGAGGCATCCATATTGGTAAAGAATAAGTTACACTGTAACTATTTGCAGATAAAATGATACTATACATAGAAAATTGTAAATCCACCAAAAAACTATTATAAGCAATAAATGAATTAAGTTGTAGGAAAAAAATTAATACCCAGAAATTGGTAACATTCCTACACACTAAGAAGAAAGTAGCAGAAAGAAGAATTTTACAAAAGCATTCAAATTTGCACCAAAAAGAATAAAATGCCTAATAATAAACATAACCAAGGAGATAAAAGCCATACTCTGGAAAGTACAGAACACTGGTAAAAGAAACTGATGATGACACAAACAAAAAAAATATTCCACCCTCATGGGTTAAAAGAATTAATATTACTCAAAGCAATCTCTATCAAAATATCAGTAACATTTTCACAAAACTAAAACAAATGATATTAAAAATTGTATGGAACCATGGAGAACTCCAAATAGCCAAAGAAATCCTGACAAAGAGGAACAAAGCTAGAGATATCACAATCCCAGATTTCAAGATATACTATAAAACTCATAATCAAAACAATATGGTACTGGCAGAAAAGTATACACATAGATCAATGGAAGAGAATGAAGAGGAATTAAATAAACCCACATTTATATGGTCAATTAATGTGACAAAGGAGACAAGAATATACAGTGGGGGAAATGATAGTCTTTTCAATAAATGGTGCTCGGAAAACTGGACAGCCACACGTAAAGGAATGAAACTGGACTACTATCTAACACCATACATGAAAATAAACTCAAGATGGATTAAAGACATAAATGTGAGATGTGAGACAATAAAAATCCTAGAAGAGAACATAGTCCATAATTTTGCTGACATCAGCCATAGCCACATTTTAAAAAATTTTTTTAATGTTTTTTTAATTTATTTTTTGAAGGAGAGAGAGAGAGAGAGCATGAGCAGGGGAGGAGCAGAGAGAGTAGGAGACACAGAATTCGAGGCAAGCTCCATGCTCCATGCTGTCAGCACAGAGAGCAACGCGGGGCTCAAACCCATGAACCATGAGATCATGACCTGACCTGAAGTCGGACGCTCAACCGACTGAGCCACCCAGGTGCCCCTAGCCACATTTTTCTAGATAGGTCTCCTGAGGCAAAGGAAATAAAAGCAAAAATAAAATGTTGGGACTCATTAAAATAAAAAGCTCTACATAGCAAAAACAAAGTAAACACCACCCCCGTCCCCCCAAAAAAGCCTCAACAAAACAAAAAGACAACCTACTGTTGGGAGAAGACATTTGCACATCATATATCCAATAAGAGGTTACTATCCAAAATATATAAAGAAGTTATATAACTCAACACCAAAAAAAAATTAAAAAAAAAAAACACCTTGATTAAGAAGTGGACAGAAGATCTGAATGGACATTTTCCCAAAGAAAACATTCACAAGGCCAACAGGTACATAAAAAGAGGCAACATCACTAATCAGGAAAACGCAAATCAAATCAACAATGAGGACCTTGCACCTATTACAATGGCTAGAATCAAAGAAGATAATAAATAAAAAGTATTGATAAGGATGTGGAGAAAAGGGAACCTTCATTCACTGTGGGAATGTAAATTGGTACCACCACTGTGGAAAACAGTATGGAGTTTCCTCAAAAAAATTAAAAATAAAAAACACCAGGGGCGCCTGGGTGGCTCAGTCGGTTAAGTGTCCGACTTCGGCTCAGGTCACGATCTCGCGGTCCGTGAGTTCGAGCCCCGCCTCAGGCTCTGTGCTGACAGCTCAGAGCCTGGAGCCTGTTTCAGATTCTGTGTCTCCCTCTCTCTCTGCCCCTCCCCCGTTCATGCTCTGTCTCTCCCTATCTCAAAAATAAATAAACGTTAAAAAAAAAATTGAAAAAAAAAATAAATAAAAAACACCATATGATCCAGTAATCCCACCACTAGGGATTTACCCAAAGGGGAAAAAAAAAGCGCTAATTTGAAAAGATATATGCATTCCTATGTTCACAGCAACATTATTTACAGTAGCCAAAATAGAGAAGCAACACAATTGCCCACCAGTGGATGAATGGATAAAAAATGTGGTGTGTGTGGGTGTTCCATATATATGGAATGTATGTGTGTGTATATATATATATTTTCCATACATACATTCCATATGTATATATATATTCCATACATTTATATATATTCCATGTATATATTCCATGTATATATTCCATGTATATATTCCATGTATATATTCCATATATATATTCCATATATAATTTGTATATATATAATTTATAAATATAAATTTATTATATATAATAATATTATAATTATATATATTTATTATATATAATTTATATATGGAATATATATATGGAATATATATATAGAATATATATGGAATGTATAATATATACATATATAATGTATATATAATGTATAATATATACAAATGTATATATATACATATATATATGGAATGTATAATATATACAAAAATGTATAATATATACATTCCATATATATATATAATATACATATGTATATACATACATACATAAGCCATAAGAAAAGATGAAATCTTGTCATTTTGTGACAACATAGATGAACCCAGAGGATCTTATTCTAAGTGAAATAAATCAGCCTGGAAAGAAAAAATACCATATGATTCCTCTCATGAGTAGAATCTGAAAGAAAAAACAAGTGAATAAACATAAAGCAGAATCATACCTATAAATATAGAGAACTCATCTTTGCCAGAGGAAAAGGGGTGGGAAGTTGAGAAAAATGGGTGAAGGGGAGTGGGAGATATAGGCTTCCAGTTATGGAATGAATAAGTCGTGAGAATAAAAGGCACGAATAAAAGGCACAGCATAAGGAATACAGTCAGTGATATTTTAATAGCTATGTAATGGATGGATGGTAGCTACATTTGTGCTGCACATAGTGCAATGTATAAATTTGTCAAACCTGAAACTAATGTAACATTTTGTGCCAACCATACAAAAAAACCTAAAAAACAAAAACACAGTGAAAGACCCTAATGTCCATCAACTGACAAATGGGTAAACAAATGTGGTATATGTATACAATACAACATTGTTCACCCACTAAAGGGAATGATATACTGACACATGTTGTATCATAGACAGTCATTGAAACATTACACTCAGTGAAAGATTCTAGATACAAAAGAGTATATATTATAGGATTCCTTTTACATGAATTGTCCAGAATATATAAATCCATAGTAGCAGAAAATAGATTAGTGGGTACCAGAGTCTGGGGAATTGGGGATGGGGAATGACTGCTAATGGATAGAGGGTTATGAAAATGTTTTTGGAATTAGACGGTGGCTGTGATTGTACTATTTTGTAAATATACTAAATAAACATTTAATCATACACCTTGGAAGGATGAATTTTTTGGTATATAAATTATGTATCAGTCAAGATTATATGAGAAATAATGAAGGCAAAATAAAGATAATTTCAGAAAAACAAAAGAAAAAACAGGGAAAAATAACTTATTTCCCTAGCCTGGGAGACAGTTCTAGAAAAATATTGCAGGGCACCTGGGTGGCTCAGTCAGTTAAGCATCCAACTTCAGCTCAGGTCATGATCTCACAGCTTGTGAGTGTAAGCCCCACATCGGCCTCTGTGCTGACAGCTCAGAGCCTAGAGCTTGCTTTGGATTCTGTGTCTCCTTCTCTCTCTTCCTTTTCCCCACTCATGTTCTGTCTCGTTTCTCAAAAATGAATAAATGTTAAAGCAAAATTTAAAAAAATCCCTTTAGAAAAACACTGCAAAGGCTGATGTCAAAGAGATTACTGCCTATTTTGTCTTCTAGGAATTTTATAGGTTCAGATCTTATACCTAAGTCTTTAATTTTAAGTTTATTTTTATGTATGGCATAAGAAAGTTGTGTGCTTTCATTCTTTTTCATGTAGCTGTCCACTTTTCCCAGCATTAATTATTGAGAAGACCATCTTTCTCCATTGTATATTCTTGCTTCCTTTGTCATAGAGTTTTTTAAATATTTAAAAATTTATTTTGAGATAGAGAGTGCATGAGTAGGGGAGGGGTAGACAGAAGCGGAGGTTAAGAATCCCAAGCAGGCACTGCACTGTCAGTGGGGCTTGGACTCATGAACCTGGAGATCATGACCTAAGCCAAAGTCAGATGCTTAAGTGACTGAGCTACCCAGGTGCCCCCTTCATTGTAGATTAACTGACCACATAAGCTTGGATTTCGTCCTGGGCCCTCTATTCTGTTCTGTCGATCCATATGTCTACTTTTGTGCCAGTACCATACTGTTTTGATTACTACAGTTTTGTAGTATATCTTGAAATCTAGGATTGTGATATCTCCAGCTGTATTCTTCTTTCTTAAGATCAATTTGGCTATTTGGAGTTAACTATTGGCACTATACCAAAATAAAAAGGTTTTGCAAAGAAAAGGAAACCATCAATACAAAGAAAAGGAAACCTACTGATCAGAAGATATTTGCAAATGATATATCTGACAAGGGGTTAATATCCAAAATATATACAGAACCTCTGCACTCAACACAAAACACACACACACACACACACACACACACACACACACACACACACATACACACACACAGCTAAAAAACGGGCAGAGGATATGAATAGACATTTTTCCAAAGAAGACATACAGATGGCCAACAGACACATGAGAAGATGTTCAACATCACTAACCATTAGGAAAATGTAAATCATAATCACAATATCACATTAAACCTGTCAGAAACCTGTCAAATCAAAAAGAAAAGAAATAAAAATATTAGTAAGGGTGTGGAGAAAAGGGAACCATCATGTGTTGTAGGTGGGAAGGTAAATTGGTATGGCCGATGTGGAAAACAGTGAAGGCTCCTCAACATATTAAAAATATAAATATTATTTGATCCAGTGATCCCAACTACTAGAGATTTACCCAGAGAAAATAAAAACACTAATTTGAAAAGATTATGTATTTCTATGTTTATAGCAGCATTATTTACAATAGCCAAAATATGGAGGCAACCCAAGTGCCAATCAACAGATGAATGGATAAAGAAGTGGTAATATGTGCCTATATGTATTAGCCATAAAGAAGAGGAGATCTTGACATTTGTGACATCTATGGACCTAGAAGGTATTATGCAAAGTTAAATAAATCAGTGAAAGACAAATACCATATGATTTCACTTATATGTAGAACCAAAACAAAACAAATGAAGAAAAAAAAAAAAGAAACAAACCAAAAAACCAGACTCTTAAATACAGAAAACAAATGTGGTTGCCAGAGGTGGGTGGGAGAAGAGTAAAATAAAGGTAGTTACGAGAAACAAACTTATGGTTATGAAATAAGTAAGTTACAAAGATGAAAATTACAGCACAGGGAACATGGTGATTGATGTAATAACATTGTAGTTATATGGTGACTACACTTCTCACTAACTAATGAGCACTGAGTAATGTATAGAATTGTTGAATCAATGTTTTACACCTGAAGCTACCTTTATATTGTATGCTAATTATACTTCAATTTTTAAACAAAGCCTAATGGAAAAATCTTAACAGATAAGAAATTTAGTGAATATGCTTTAAACCATTTGCTTTTCACCTTAACCAATATATAAGAAATGCCTGGTTCTTCTATATATTTTCCATCCCCCCTCAGACACAATGACTGATTATGTATTATGAATATACAAGCCTAATAAGCCTGTTCAGATAAAAGCCAGATTTGTAACTCACTTTATATTTTAAAGTCCAAAGTAGATGTTTGTAGGGATAATTAAATGCAAGGGTAAAATCGTTAGTTGTAAGTATTATTACTTGTTACTGTAAAACTTTTCAAATAAGTTTAGGAACATATAATTCCTGAGATTGGCCATTGAGAATAAATTCACGTTTTTAGCATAGGGAAAGAATTTAAATCTCTGCATTTAGGTTTCTGCTCACAATTTGTCTCAAATTTTCCAGTAATCCCTGCCAATGTATTCAATGAGTAAAAATCTGAATTAAGTTACTGCTTGGTTTCTCACTGCACTGAGAAGGAAATAAATACTGATGTTGTTGCGTAAAGCCTCTATGCCCCAATTTCCTCTATCTTAGGTTCACCTTTCTTGTACCACTCTCCACTTCACTTGGTTTTCTTCAGCCACATGCTTCTTCATTCTTGCCTATAGGAGATTCATGATTGATTATTTCTTCATTGAGGTTCTGGCATTAGGCTGATTGGATTAATCTATGGAGCAAAGTAATCTGTGAACCAGTTACCCATGTATGTGATATTCTTTCCTTCAAGGAAAGTGATGACATCATTCAAATCCAGGAATATATTTGTCATCTTGGCTCTCTACCTCCCTACACCTCTCATAATCATATTCAGTCAGATTCCAAATGGAGGTACTGAGCATGTTAGGAGGTTTGAAGCTACTGATAGTCACATAGAACTACCTCTGTAGAGAAGATGATAAGGTATCCATCAATGACAAATGTGGCAAAGATGTTGAATTTTAGAGGAATATTTTCTCATATCCAGAAAATGCGCAAATTTGCATTTAACAGTATAGATTTTAACTTTTTGATTAAAACAGAGACAAAATACCCAGCTCAAACATTTGTTATGAGAAGAAAATGAGATCATATATTAAATGAGAGAAACAAATAAGCCTTAAAATGCAGATACTGAATAACTAGATGGACTGTTTGCTACAGCAAGCACACTAGCACTTTCATTTTTTAATAACCTTATTGTGTGGATGTTCACAATCACTCAAAATAGGATAAACCACATGTGCTGAAAACATGCACACATGGACACACAGGCTCTACTAAATATTTACTGCCATAAAATCTTTGAAGAGGTATAAATGAGCCCATTTCTGCTAGAATATCAGATAGAATATCAGAATATCTAATAGAATACGTAAAACAGTGTTACGTGTGGCTCCTAGCTAGTCTCCGAGGGGGAAAATTGTTCCCAGGGCTGCATCTGTTCCAGAGTCCCCTACATGTTCCATATGCATCCTCAGCTGTATCATCAGTTGGGAATGATGTCTTCACGATTCTCACTCCTTTCTCTACACTCTGGTTTATCAGTAAGGTAAGTGTTAAATAAGTAGCACAAGTAAACCAAGAACCAAATGTAAGCTTTTGCCAAATACAAACCAAAATGTTATTATATTGTATCTATAATTCATTAAATGCTAAGGAAACAACATGCCAGCTGTCACTGTAGGATCCTATATTTTTGAGAAACCAAAGGTAGTTCTTCATATGAAGAACAAAAATTTCTAACATAAAAGGAATGTAAAATTAATAAAGTTCTATTATCTTATTCTAAAGCCAAGTTCACCATTTGCTTTTCCTTTTTCATACCAAAACATAGAAAAATGGAGAGATATGCATTGTTAGGTACATGGGGTTTTGATTTTATAAATGTGTTTTACTCCAACCCATCTTTTGTAATTTTATACCTTTTCAAGGAACTAGAGAGAAATATTGTTTAGCAATGCAGACATAAAATGCAGTGTAAATGTGTGGTAAATTTTCATTTTTGGATCCAAGCAAAATTTTGCCAAGGTGCTTCTTTCTGGCATTGACTGCAAACAATACTCAAGACCTATTCTGAGAAATACTTTCTGTTCCTTGTAATTCCTTATACAACAAGACTAGTAGTTTTTCCATTTTATCTATTCATATTTTCATTTCATAAAGCTCACACTTAATAAATGGCTTGAATATATACATGTTTTGGAGTATTCAGCACTTAAATTTGTTAAATTTATCCATTACTTTACAGCCATCCACTCACCCACTCATCTATCCAACATTTACTGAGTATTTACTATGTGCCAGGCAGAGTAAGTTCCACATGCTTGGAGTATATGGAGAATGAACCAAAGATCTCTGTCCTGGTAGAGCTTATATTCTAGCTAATAAGAGAGAGACCATCAAAAGTAAGTTTAATAAATAACAATATTACAAATATGTTAGGATATGATAAATTCTATGGAAAAAAGTTTAAGTAGAGCAAGGCAAGTGGATTTACACGTTCTGGTGATAAAACAGATGGAACAATGTAATACTAAATGATGTGGGAAAGTAGGGTTCATTAAGATACAATTTGAGCAGATACCTGAAGTAGGTTTGTGAGTTGGCCAAATAGCTATTTGGGGCAAGAACATCTAGGCACAAAGGAGAGGTGGGGCACAGTCCTGAAAGTGAGCATTGGCTTGATATGTTTAAGGAAGTTCTTAGATGTCAGTATAGCTGCAGTGTTTAGGGCCAAGGAAAGAGAAGTAGAAGATGAAGGTGGAAGTAATGTGAGCCTAGTCACCTAAAGACTTAGAAGACATTTTAAGGACTTGGGATTCTTCTGTGAGGAAACGGCCAGCCATTGTAGTTTTTAGCAGAGGGGTAACATGAACTTACATTTTTGAAGGATTCTGTCAGTTTTGGGTTGCTAGAACAAAACAACAAAGACTGGTATCTTAAACACTTATTCCTCACATTTCTGGAGCATGGGAAATCTAACATCAAAGTGTCAGTAGATTGAATTTCTGTTGAGAACCTGCTTCCCGGCATATAAGCAACTACCTTCTTGCTATATACCCAAATGGCAGAAAGAGAAAGCTCTGGTGTCTCTTCCTCTTCTTATAAGGACACTAATTCCCTCATGGGGCCTCTACCTTCATGACCTTATATAAACCTAATGGCCTCCCAATGGCTCCATCTCCAAATATCATCACATTGGAGATTAGGGCTTCAACAAGTAAAGGGAGTGTGGAAATCACAAACATTCAGTCCATAACAGATTACTTTGGTTTCTCTGTTAATACTAGATTGTAGGAGTGGCAAGGATAGACCTATGGAGACAAATAATCAGGCTATTCCTTGTTTTTATTTTCAGCAAAATAAAATTCTGGTTTACTGTTCAACAACATTGTTTCACACATACATCAAACGGGCCAATGAATAAATAAACAAGCAGCAACTTCATAGAGAAAAAAAAGGGAAAAAAATAAACTTTTTATCTTTGGTCTTTTTAGCCATCTCATAGAAAGTAACTACTTACAGTACAACTAAAAACATATACAAAAAAAGTTACTGGAATTCTCAGAATAAGATTGTTTTATTGCTTTTGCTTTTTAGAACAAAGTTATTTTCCTCCTTTAAGATCACAATAAACATGATCACACCACAAGTAAAGTCAGAGATAGGACAGGGAACCTTCTGAAGGATGATTTGGTCATCCAAGATCATTAAAAATGACTGATCCCTAACAATATAGAAAAAATATAAAATGTAAATAAAAAACACAAATTTTCCTTTTTAAAGTGTTTTTAAGGAAAAAAAGAACAAGGCCTTGGATGTTTTGGTTCTTTTTTTCTCCCGTGTTGCAAATTCATGTCGTGGTTGTGTGTGACATCTGAGGGTGGCGCTGCCCAGGATGGGCGGTGAGACTGTCCATGGTGACCACGTTTGGATTCTGAGGTGGGACGTAGAGTGTGAATAGGTCGCGATGGTCTTTTTCTCGTTTGACTTTTCCTTTTTTGATGTCTAGTAATCTGTGTTGCTTTTCTGCTTCTTGTTGTGGATACTGTCATCCTCATCATCTTCAGCCGTCCACTTGCCAGTAGCTGCCTCAGCCTCCTCAGCCTCATCTTCATCCTCTTCCTCGCGTCGCCTTCCTCTCCTCCTCTTCATATTCCTCATCAGCCTACTGCTCCCCATTTGCCTCATTAGTGTTCCCATCAGCAGGAGCGTCCTTTTCATTCTCCACCTCGTCTACAACTTCCTTCTTCTCCTTTAAGTCCTTGCTGATCTCAGAGCTGGTGCCTGGAGACGTCTGGCTTGATGGGGTCATGCAGGTGATCCGATGCAGGCAGGGGATTAAAAGGAAAGCAAGAGTACGAGGACTCTGGAGATAAAACTGTCTGAGTCAGTCGTGGCGGAGGAGGTATACTGTGGCTGTGGTTGCAGGGAATCAGGGGCCGGACTGGGGAACAATCTATTCCTTACTTAAATTATGAGATTATATTGGTTCCACCAGGGTAATATAAGTAGAAGCTATGTAAACTGGTCAAACTCTGGATGTATTTGGTGATGAAACCAATAGGATTTCTTGGAAGTTCCTGATAGGTGAAGTAGGGTTCCAAGGTCATGTATTAAGAAACTGGAAGTATAGAGTTACGATTTATGAGATGGGAGAGGCTGCAGGAAAAAACAATTTGGGGGATGGAGGTGTGAGAATTAAAGTTGTAGCTTGCAGTTGAGGTTCCATTAAAAGGTGAGGTGGATATTCAGCTAGCTGGATGTATGTCTGGAGATCACAGGAACGATCAGGGATATGGATATAAACTTAGCAATGAATACACTCGATGGCATATGAAGATCCAAGCATAGATGCAGTCAAAACATGGATGAGTATAGATAAAAAATAGTAGATGGTCATGGATTGAATTACATATTAGAATATTCCATATTAGAATATTAAGAACAAGAGAAGAAACTACCAAAGCAGACTGAGAAGGAATAACCAATGAGTTAAGAGAAAATTTCATGTGACGTCTGAAGCTCAGTAAAGTCTACCAAAAAAGGAGTGATAATGATGTTGCTTATAGGTCAAGTATGATGAGAAATGTAAATGGACCATTGGACTTAGCATTGAGATTATAGGTGACTTCAATAAGAACATTTCTAACAAACAACTCTATGAATCTCTTCCTGACCTCTTTACCTCCTGCCTAGCCATCTTCAATTCTAACTTCTTCCTATTATGATTACCAGTTATTAATTTTTCCTTTTGTTTCTAATTAAAAAAGGAGTATATGCTAGTTGAATTAGTGAAATAATTTCACACCATTTTCCATATGAACCTAAATGGAAAAATGTACAATTCTATTTATTTAAGGGTCAGGTTTTTAGCTTGTGTTGACAAAAACTGGTCCTAATTGCTCTAATAGAGAAATATAAATTTGAATATCTTTAGTAGCTGCATTTACATTAATATGTGCAAATCAAAATTTAATCCATTTGTTCTGAACAAATAGTTATTTCCGGTTTTTGTCTCTATAGATGGTACTGTAACAGTATTTTCAAATATCCTGATATACCTGTATTTTTGTTTGAGTTGGGTAGTTTTTCAAAAGTTGAATTCATAGTCAAAACATATGTATATTTTACAGTATAATGGATATTGTTGCACCCTCACTAGTAATTAATGTTTACCATAACTTTACTAGCATTGGATTGTACTAATTTTGGTTTTTTATTTTTTATTGTTTTAGGATTTTCTAATCTGAAAGATAAATGAATTGTTGCTGTGGTTTGCATTTCTCTGAATAGTAATCAGGGCAAGCACCATATAATAATAGTATTTTGGTTTTGCTCTTGTGTGAATTACCCATTCTTTCCCTTTGTTCACTTATTTTTTTCTCCTTTTTAAAAAAGTTTATTTATTTTGAGAGAGTGTGTGCACGCATGAGACAGACAGAGAGAGAGGGAGAGACAGAGAATGTGGGGTAGGGGCAGAGAGAGACAATCCCAAGCAGGGTCTGCGATGTGAGCACAGAGCCCATTGTGGGGCTCGATCTCACAAACCCTGAAATCATGATCTGGACTTAAATCAAGAGTCAGATGCTTAACATTTTGAGCCACCCAGGCTCCCCCGTCCATTTAATTTTTAAGTAGTATCCCAGAAACTACTTTTTTTCCTATTATAATGTTTTTTAGAACTCCTTTTATTTC
Source organism: Acinonyx jubatus (assembly GCF_027475565.1). NCBI lineage: Eukaryota > Metazoa > Chordata > Mammalia > Carnivora > Felidae > Acinonyx > Acinonyx jubatus. The sequence continues at coordinate 126,690,574 of NC_069382.1, read as the reverse complement.
TTCCACATATGCAGTTACATCACTTTGGTCCATCCTAGAAAGGTATCTTTTTGCTGCTTCTTTTTTCCTTAAACTTCCTCAGGATTGATAAACTATGTTAATTGTTTCTAAGAAAGCTTTTTCTTTAATTTAGTATTTGTTTGGTTGTCACAACAGAATGGTACTATGCTAGGCACTAAAACCGATATAGTTAAGGAAGTAATGTTCCTTTAATGGTAAAAGAAATGGAAAGTTACAAAGATAATTACTTGAATAGGAGACAACACAGCATGCTCACACAGAGAGTTAAAAGCTTATCAGTTTTTTCAAAGTTCCTCTGTAGAGGCATACAACCGCTCATGAGTGAGGAAATATCCCAAAAGAAAGTCTCCATTTGCCACACTGAAGGAGGTTTTCATATCATATTAGTTCCCTGACCTTCACTAAACCATGTTGGAGATGGGAGGCTAGGTATCTGGCATCCTGATAATCAGGTACAACTCGTGTCAACACATTCTTGAGTCTCAATTACATAGCTGGGCTGAGAATTTCCCAGTTTTTCAGGTCTCATTTTATTATTTCTCTTTTTCAACATTCATTTCTACTTCTCTTCCCTTTCTTTGGGCAAATAAACAAAAGTATCGAATAGGTTTGTAGTAGTGACAGGTAACTTTCACCCTTATCTGTTTGCTCACTTTTTTTTTCTTATTAACTAATTAACAAGGCAGTGCTGCTCCTCAAGGTTTAAGATGGTCTGTACTTACCAGCCTTTTTTGTAGGTAGATATGGCTGTATGACTAAGTTCTTGCCAATGAAATAGGAGTGGAAGAAATGCATGCTACTTTCACATCATTTACTTAAAAGAAGCATGCTGACCCTGTTTACTCTCTTTCTGTCTTCCCCATGAGTTTTACTATGTAGTGGTCAGCCAGCTTCCATCGTGATAATAAAGGCAACTTAGTCTACACAAGATAACCAAACCTAAGAACCAGAAATTTCGGTGGCTGCAACAGCAATGATTTTGGCCCTGCGCTGCCTATCCACCTATATAGTAAAATGAAAACACAAACTAACCAAAAAAAAAATGGTCTTGTTTTGAGCCACGATATTTTGGAGTCTTTTCAAAATATCACAGTAGTCTAGCCAAGGAATTGGCAAACTCTTTGTGTGAAAGGCCAGACAGTAAACATGTTCAGCTTTGCAGGCCTTACAGTTTTTGTTGTGACTACACCATCTGCCCTAAACCTGTCCTTTCAGGGTAAAGGGAGACAGACATAGATAATACAGAAATGGATGAGCATAGCTGTGTTCCAATAAAACTTAAAAAAAAATAACTTTTTAGTCATTTGTTTCATGGATATAGTTTGATAGTTTGATGTCTGCTGATCCAGCCCACAATGTCATACAATCTTTTTGGTCATACATGTGTTTGAAAAAAATATTTTTGTGTGAATATACATTTGTTTTAAATTTATATAAATTGTATTGCATTAAAGACATAATTTAAAATTTTGTTAATACCGTAAATTTAAGATTATAATTTGCATTTGTTATTGATTATTTCTGATTATTGCCTGGATTTCCATAATAATTAGTTAGGAGACAACTGATATGTTAATATATTGAATCTTCTGATAGATGAAAATGATACAGTTCTCCATTTGTTTAGGTCCTCTTTAGTTTTACAGTTTTTGGTGAGCCAAACTTACACACATATGCTTAAATGTTTGGCTTAGTAGTTTGTATGTTTTGACACTATTGTTAGTAGGGCTTTTAAATTTCCATTTCTAGCCATTCAAGCCTATTTACAGAAATGTATTTGAATTTACATATTAACACTATATAACACAACCTTAATTCATCAGTAGTTATGGTATATTTTTCTGTGGATTCCTTAATATTCTCTATAGAGATAATTACTCTGATAGAAAAAATAAAATTTTACTTTTTTTCCCAAGTATTTGTGTTTGTATTTCTTCTTTCTCACTTCACTGCACATTCACAAATTTTCAGTAATGAATACAAGTAGTAAGTGTAGACATTCCTTTTTTGTCCCCGATTAAAATGGGAAAGCATTCAAATTTTCATCATTGCCCATTGTGTCCATTGAAAGTGGTTTTGAAGATTGCTCTTAAGCAGAATGAGGAAGTTCCCTTCTATCTTTAGTGTGCTGAGAATTTTATTATAAATAAGTATTGATTTTTGTCAAATGGTATTTCAGCAACCATGGCCCTATGCACATGGTTTTCCTCCTCTATTCTGCTAATATGGTGAATTACATTTTTATAACATCTTTTTTTGTGGGTGAATAATTTTCCACTGTATGGCTATATACATTTATTTGTCAGTTTATAGACATTTGAATTCATTTCACTTTTTGGCCATTGTGAGCATTTATGTACAAGTTTTTATATGAACATATGCTGTCATTTCTCTAGCAGAATCTAGAGCAATGATTGGGTTATAAATTAACTGGATGTTTAGCTTTAAGGCAGTGCCATGCTGTTTCACAAAGAGGTTTCACCATTTTACCATTCCCACGCGATATAAGAGTTCTGTCTCCTACCATCCCTGTCCTAAACACTTGTACTTACAGACTGCTGTCTGCTGGGTCACTTCATGCTTTTCTCAGTTAACTGCATTTTATCAAAACTCATTGGAACTGTCCAAAGGTCAGTTTTTGCCACTTATACTGTAATCACTATGTTTAACTAAATGTTATGTTAACAATTAAAAAAATGCAAATAAAGAATTTGTTTTCTTGAAATCTAAGATGAATTCTTTAGAAGGACTTCAAAAAAGCTAGTTAATAAAAGAACGCAGACAAGTTAAGCATGGACAAGATAATGTAAGAGATTAGATGGAACTTCACAAAATTGCAAGAGGATTCTACACTCAATTTACTTTGGAAGTTGCTGGATATTTCTCTACCACTTTTAAGAAAATAAATTGGAAATCATAATTGATATTTTATGGGAATAGTTACAAAAATGAAAGAAAAAAACTGAAGAAGAAGAAGAAGAAGTCCCTCTCCCCCCAAAAAACTCTATTCAGTGGATATGTTTATCAAAAAAGCATGCGCCTATATGAAGATTGATAAATGAATACATACAGGTGTTTATGTTAACCTAAAATGCTTAAGAGTTTATTTTGTATTTTGATGATTCTCTATGTTTAATTAACGGTTAGTCAATGAACTACAACTAAGAAAACTATCAAGCATTTTATATCATTACATTGTCCTTGATCTTAGAGAAGGCATGTATTTTGCTGTTCTCCTCTTAAAATTTTATTTTCTGGATGTCAATCTTCCATCAAAATGGTGAAACTCATAAAATAAAATAAAATAAAATAAAATAAAATAAAATAAAGGAAATAAAGAGGACTTGATCAAAAATGAGGTTGAGTATATTCAAGGCATATGTTGCTAAATTTGCTGGGCATATGTTGTTCAGTTTAAAAATCATTGGATGAATGAGTGAAACAAACAGAATAAAAACTAGATTTCAACTTCTTGTTTGAAGTTGAAATGATAAAATATTTATCATGGTAGAAATATCTTATATGAATAAAAATATATGTGGTAAAACAAATGTGCTGATATTTAAGTACTCATGTGTGTTCATAAATTAAGTCACTCATATACAAGGGATACTCCTCAGTAACAATTAACTGAACATATTCAAAGTCCTAAACATATAAAGGCAAAGAAAAACATAGTGGAAATTTTTAAAAAAATTTTTTAACGTTTATTCATTTTTGAGAGACAGAGAGAGACAGAGCATGAACGGCGAAGGGGCAGAGAGAGGGAGACAGAGAATCCGAGGCAGGCTCCAGGCTCTGAGCCATCAGCACAGAGCCAAAGCAGGGCTCAAGCTCACAGACTGCAAGATCATGACTTGAGCCAAAGTCAATCGCTCAACTGACTGAGCCACCCAGGTGCCCCTGTAGTGGAGTTTTTTAAAAGAGAAAGATAGGAGTAGGTCTCATATGGTAACATAAATTTCTAGGACTGTCTATAAATAGAACTTTTCAAATACACCATTTTTTAACATTTTATATTAAAACAGTGGAAAGGTACCACAGAGAGTTCCTATATACCTAGCAAACTCTTTATTATCTGCTAACATTAGTAAGGTACAGTTGTCACATTAATGGAGTGGTACTGATGCACTGTTATGAAGTAAAGTCCATACTTAAAGTAGATTTCCTTAGTTTTTCCCTAATGTTCTTTTCCATTTGAGGATACCACATTATATTTGGTCATTATGTCTCATTAGGTCATGGCAGGTTTTCAGGTTCTTCCTTTGCTTTTGTTTGTTTTATTTTGTTTTGATAATTTTGACAACTTTGGATAATAATGGCCTGATATATATATATATATATATATATATATATATATATATATATATATATGTATATGTGTGTGTGTTTATGTATGTATGTGTATATATATATATATATATATATATATATATATATATGTAATCAGGCCATTATTCTTCAAAGTACACACACATATATATACACACATATACATACACACACACATATATATTTTAGAATACCTCTCAATTAGCTTTTGTGAAGAAGACCTGAGGTAAGTACCATTCTCATCACAACATATCAAGGGTATTTACTATCAATATGACATTTCACTATTGCTATTAACCTGTAGGTAATATTTGGTTTTTCCACTGTAAAATACATACTGTACTCTTTCAAAGGAGGTTAGAATGTACAGCCTAGCTTAGAGTGTACACTTAATCTCCACTTCCTTCCAGGCAAAATATCTCTGTCAATTAGGTTTATTTTTCACAAGAGGTTTGGCACTCTACCTCTATTTATTAAATAATTTATGTCAGGATGAAAATTTATTTTATACATTAAGTTATAATCCAATACTACTTTACTGTTTTGCTTAAATTGTTTCAGCTTTAGATATTAGTGTTCTTTCAGTTGACTACTGTATCCCTTTGACATACCCCTATCAATGTTGATGGACTTTTTTTTTTTTTTTTTTTTTTTAGCACATCCTTACTTTCTGGTACTACAGGATGCTCTACACTTACTTTGTACACTTCTTGCCCCAGTTCTAAAATCCATTATCTCTCCAAATAGCCCAGTTTTTTTTTTTTTTTTTAACTAGAGGTCCATATTGGAAACCAAGATCTTAGTTCTAGGCTTGCTCTTTGCTCCTGGGGTATCATTGCTTCTAGGCAATCTCAGCTAATACAGCAAGGAAACATACAGATCTATGGCAACCAGTGTATGTACATGTATCCATAAGTATATCCATATGTATCCATCTGTATATATATTAAGGTAAACTTAGGTTTATGCTGATGTTTTCACCTCTAACCCATTACCACATGGATCATTCTACCCTTCTGCCCTCGTTTACCTATAACTACTCACTCCAACAGTGAGAAACTGTCATCATTTACTTAATCAATTATTTTTACAGTCTGCATTCCATTCTTGGATTCCACAACCTTCTAAATGACTTTCTAAAACTAACATACATTAAAATTCACTCAGTGCTGTGAAGTTCTTTGGGTCTTGGCAAATGCCTAGTGTCATTTATCCGCTATTATAGTATCATTCATAATAGATTTATTGCTCTAAAGTTTTCCATTTTCATTTATTAACTCCCCCAAAAAACTGGTAGCCATTGATCTTTACATAATTTTGCCTTTTTATAGGTCACATAAGCATACAGTATTCAGTCTTTTCAGAATGGCTTATTTTACTTTTGCAATATATATTTAAGGTACATCCACATCCTTGGATGAATCTCATACATAAATTTGTATACAAATAGTATAAAATTTTCTCCAACTTTTTTCAGCAGTTAAAAAATCTATACTCAAAACAATTCCATGTCAGTATACACAGACCACTTTATTTTTAAAAGTATGATATACTATACCAGAGAATGGATAATCTACTTTAAAATCTCACTATTGGTGAGTATTAGTGGTTTCTAATTTTTTTGCTATTACAAATACGACTTCACTGAATCTCCATAAAGCTTTGAATTTGTGGTATTTGCCCAATTGCTTTATAGGTAGAATGAAGCATTGATTTTGGGGGTACTCCATATTGTTAAATTTAAATTTTTATTTTGAAATGATTTTGGATTTACAAGGGGGTTGCTTCTTTAACATCTTCCATTCACCATGGTTTTATATCTAACATTTGATATATAATACATTTTTGCATTCCAAGGAAGCTGCACCAATTTATACTACCTCTAAAACTATGTAAAGAAAACTCTATTCTATAACCTTTTTGTAAATTTTTAAAATTATTATTTTTTTTTATTTGAGAGAGAGAGAGAGAGAGCAAGCAAGGGAGAGGGGCAAAGGGGGAGAAAAAGAATCCTAAGCAGGCTCCATGCTGACGGTGGAACCCAAGAGGGGCTTGATCCCAGGCCCCTGGGATCAGCTGAAATCAAGAGTCAGACACTCATCCAGCTGAGCTACCCAGGCACCCCTCTATAGTAGAGGTCACTCTTAATTTTTGTCGATTTGATGTGTATATATTTTTTGTGCTTAAATAGCATTTTCCTTATTTTAGTGAAGATATATTTCCACATGATTATTGTAATCTTTATAATACCTTGATGATTCTTTTGTTTATTTTCTTTGATCATTTTTTGTCATGTATCCCTCATGAGGTTCTCTCAGCCTCACTTGCCTCCAAAATATGCTCAAGTGTCATCCATCTCAATAGCTAACAAATCTGTGCAGCTCTCCCTGACTTTGCTGCTTTAAGGCACACCTGCCATGCATCCAGAGTTTCTGGTTCATCCCATCATTTTTTGGAATTGGATGGGGTAACACAGCACAAAAATTGGGATTGGCTTCCCAATCAGGCTACAACGTGCAACCTAGATTGGCAAGGGGCTAACTCTTTATGGAGGAACTTTGACAGATGGGAAAGAAGCAGGATGGTGTAGACAAATAAATTCCCTATCCATTCCTTGGTCAGATGGACATGGTTTTTGGATTGTCTGCCTTTGGTTTTCTTCTCTTCTCCCTGGCTCATTTATTTCCCTCAATCTTTCTGCCCTGAGATTGCATCTTACAATAAAGTATTGCACACTGCATCTGAGATCGACCTCAGGCTCCTTTTCAATTGGAGTCTGCGTTAAGGCACCATTTTTCTCTTGGGTAGGGCCTTTCTTTACCAACTTGCAAAATACCATCAGGCATTATGGTCATTATTTCCTTCCTATTGTACATGTACTAAGTATTTTTGCAGTGCGTACTGGCCTAAGAAATTGATTGTATATACTTCTTATTTGTGAGAGACAGATTTTTACGTTTGTTATATCACTCTTTCCCTTATGAGTTCTGGTGATTCCTATGTTGTTCTGGAAGGCTTTCTCCCTTCTAAGATTATTTTTGAAATTACTAATAGAGGGGCACCTGGGTGGCTCAGTTGGTTAAGCGTCCAATTTAGGCTCAGGTCATGATCTTGTGGCTTGTGGTTTTGAGCCCCACCTCAGGGTCTGTGCTAACAGCTCAGATCCTGGAGCTGCTTCGCATTCTGTGTCTCCCTCTCTCTGCCCCTTTCCTGCTCATAATTGGTCTCTCTCAAAAATAAGTTAACATTAAAATTTTTTTGATTACTAACTGCGTATAAGATCTTAACTTTTTCTCAATTCGTTTGAAATGTATTTCTATAATGATGGAAAACAGAAATTGATTTCAACTTCAAAAGTGATCTTCTAATTTACTTTATCCCCAATCCTTTTTGCTCAATACTAGAAAGTCTCTGGAAACATGTGGAAATAATTTTGAAGAATCTCCACTCAAATTACCAAAAAACAACCATTTTTCCTTTGGCTCCAACATGACAGACCTAACGACATAAATCAGCTATAGGCAAGACCAAAAGCCAGCCCTCATGTAGGCCAGTTCTCCTTGAACTTCCATTTCAGGGAATCCATTCTCCTCTTTAATTGCTAATAATAATATGAAGTAGTATCTTGCTGAGTTACATTTACACAGAACCATCAGCATACTTTTTTTTTTTCTTTTTCTGATCAGGTTGATACTTATAACACACTTCTATGCCAACTAGAAAAAATAAGTTGTTCCTTTCAGACGGGTAAAGCTCGGTAGGTATGCAGCTTGGCAAGCTCTCATCACCTCTGCACAAAGTAGAAAAGGGCTCCACCTCAGGATTAAAGCAGCCCCACCTCAGGCAAAGAACTTGGAGAGCAGAGCTCACCTGCATTTCTTTTCATACCAGCCTCCTCAGCCACATGTACCAGTGTAATGAACTTGCTTACATCTATGCTGGAGATCTGCTTAAGGCAAAGCTGTCCATGCCCTCTCCCTCAAATAAGTATGGCAGGACTGATTTACTCTTTGAAGAAATGTAGAAGGTAATTTGAACATATGAGAAAAACAAACGAGGAAGAAGAAAGGTATGTTATATATTCCAAGATCTTTCTTCTAAGATCCTCAACTCTCTGGAGACTCCTCAAAGGTAGAGGGTTTCCTTGAGGTAGACTCACCTTGTTATTTTGTGAAGATTAAATACAGCAACCCCATCCCTTCATTTCAATTTATGTGAGGATTTTTATCCTCTGTGGTTCCTTTAATTCTCCACAGTGGAGTGGCACAGAACGTTCCATTTTTTGTTAAATCTTTATTTTTTTCTTTTAATTTTCACTTAAATTTATGCATTTATATTTTAAGGACAGTGTCCTACCATATACTGAAATGTATCATTTCCCTGTACTTAAATAATTTATGATTTTTCTCACTTTATACTCCATTTTCTAATTCCATTCTTATCTTCCCTCAGTGTCCATGATTTTATTTAAATGTACGTATTCCTGAAAAATATATGTTGCTGTTTTTGTGCTGTAAATCTTTTCTTACTTTTATATTCAACCAACATGTTTTTGAGCTCAATTCATGTGAGTATATGTACATCTAGATCATTATTTTTAACCGATCCAGATTTTATATACATATAAATTTTTATATGTATATAAAATCTGGATCGGTTAAAAGTAATGATTAGATTATATATACATATATTATATATGTATATTATATATATGTATATTTAATACATATTATATACATATATTAATACACACATGTTATATACGTGTGTATTAATACACATGTATATTTAATACATATATATGTATTACATATATGCATATTTATGTATTACATGTATAATATTTTAACTTATCTATCCTTCTAGTATTGGATTTCTTGTGTTCCTACACTGCAGCCTTTGCTAATTCTCTGTGGTTTTTATCTGCTTATAGTACTTCGTCCCCAGGTATACATTCTTAGTATAGTTTTCTCACTCTAGAGATAAAACTGTCCAAACTGAAAAATCATATCTCAAAGATATCCTTTGGGGGATGTATGCATGAGAAACACAGAAGGCACAAACAGTCCATAATATACCTATCCCACCAAAGAACTCTGTTCTCAGAAGCCATGTTTGAATCTACTTTTAAAATGTTTAGGGCGCCTGGGTGGCTCAGTCCGTTAAGCGTCCAATTTCGGCTCAGGTCATGATCTCACAGTCCGTGAGTTCGAGCCCCGTGTCAGGCTCTGTGCTGACAACTCAGAGCCTGGAGCCTGCTTTGGGTTCTGTGTCTCCCTCTCTCTCTTCCCTTCCCCTGCTCATGCTCTGTCTCTCTCTGTCTCAAAAATAAATAAAAACATTTTAAAAAATTATAAAAAAATAAAATTTTTGTAACTGGACAATGAATCTTCAACATAGACTCTCAAAATCGGACCCTAGTATTATTCATCTTCAGCACTTTCAATGAAACTGACAGAATAATTTATGCTACTGAATCAGCTCCATTTTATCACATCATATTTTTTTTTCTTTAAGAGACTGGTTATCCTTTTGGTTTTCATCTGTAACCCTTCCTGATACTCCTTTGCTGTATTTAAACTGCTTGCCACTACAAACAATTCATAATACTTTTTTGTGCTTTTGTTAATGACTGCCATGCAGTCTGAGAAAAAAAAATCAGTTACACTTTCTTTAGCTTATTGTCCTTAGATCAGGTAGTGGGAATCATCCGTGGCTGCTATCCCATATCTGCCCACTCTGAGCATCTAGATTTGAATGCAGGTACACTACAATTTTATTATCACAGCCGCTGGCACATTTTGAGGAAAATGAGGCACTCAGCTCTACTCTGTGCTCCTCCAAATCTGACAACTGTGTGACAAAAAATGATATTATGGACACAGCCCACTGAAAAGAATGTGTTCTAGTGTAACATACATTTTTATTTTTAAAAAAATGCTTATTTTTAAGAGACAGAGACCAAGCACGAGTGGGGGAGGAGCAGAGAGACAGAGAGACATAGAATCTGAAGCAGACGTCAGGCTCTGAGCTGTCAGCACAGAGCCTGATGCGGGGCTCAAACTCATGAACCACAAGATCATGACCTGAGAGGAAGTTGGATGCTTAACCAACTGAGCCAGCCAGGTCCCCCAACATACATCTTTAAATAGTCAAAACAAAACAAAACCTGTACTTCTAACTTTAGACTCTAAGAGGAAATACTCTCCATTTAAAGGGAGATGAACATATAGAATCCTCCTTCAGTTTCTCACTTAAGTATCAGAATAAAACAACAGAAGATAAGGTATGTACAGAATCAACAAGTAATTTAGCTCCTTTACTAGTTTCTATGGCAACCTTTCTGCATGCAAGCTAAGAACAAAATGCACTAAAAAATTCAAGTTTGCCTTGGCCTTGGTCATTGACACTTTCAGCATTACCTTCTTCAACACAATGTTCAAAGCAATCAAAAACCTATACGAGTCAAAGTGCTAACTCTCTACAGAAAGACTTTTATAAACTTGAATGTAGGACAGTGTTTAGTCAATGGGGCAAAAATAAAGTTTTCTTTTTAAAAGTCAACTTAAAAAATTATGAACTCGGGGCGCCTGGGTGGCGCAGTCGGTTAAGCGTCCGACTTCAGCCAGGTCACGATCTCGCGGTCCATGAGTTCAAGCCCCGCGTCAGGCTCTGGGCTGATGGCTCAGAGCCTGGAGCCTGTTTCCGATTCTGTGTCTCCCTCTTTCTCTGCCCCTCCCCCGTTCATGCTCTGTCTCTCTCTGTCCCAAAAATAAATAAACGTTGGAAAAAAAATTAAAAAAAAATTATGAACTCTAGCCTGTTGACAATGACTGAAATAAACCAGTCTACAAATTGCCAGTCTGAAAGGGATTTATGCAGCTGGGTCAGTCCCATCAGCTCCTGAGATAAAGTGTCTTTCATGCTATTCCCCTGGAATTTCTCTGCTGACCCCGAGTCACTGCAGATGAATGACTTCTCCAGGTTGTCTCAATAGAGTCGATAGCAGCCTTAAAAGCCTTCAGAATAGGTCCTCTGAGACTCTGATCCTTGAAAACAAAGGTGCACATTGAATTGTGGAGTCTGTGTGTTTGTTTCTATGAGAGGAAAGGTAATGCTGTAACACTGGCACTTGATTCACGGACTGCAGAGCTCTAATATGCACAGACACATACATCTGATTCTATGGTCACGGCAATGCCTATAGTTCTACAGTACAATGACATCTGGGGTCAGTTTTTTCACATGTTTTCCTGCAATGTGTATTCGAGCAGATGGTATTCTGAAGTGGTATCTTAGTCCAGACCCCTGACAAAACTAGAAATTTTTAAATGGGCATTTTCTTTCTAGGCTCATATGGCTTAAGACTTTATTTTTTTTCCTTCATATTTTTACTATTCACTGTAGATTTGCTTTTGCCTTTCCATTTGAATTTATTCTTAATATTTACTTCACCATTCTAAGTAAAACTTGGTTAAGCACATATTTATTGCCAGGCTCCAGGGAAGGAGTTGTGGATAACAACGTGTCCTTGCCATTAATAGATATATGTGTATGGTTCCAGAGAAAAACACAATTTACACCAGGGATGTCAAGAAAGTCTTCTAGGAACTGTTATTTTTGAGGAAAAAAAATATCTTGGGGAGGAGAAATTATCTACTTAAAGAAATGAAGAAAATATTTTTGGCAGAAGGAATCTCAGGTGTGAGAGAATGCATGTGAAAGAGATTGGCAGATGCAAGGAACTGGAAAGATTACCAATTAAATATGCCATACATGTGACAGCAAAGGAAAATGAAGCTAAAAAATGTGGTAGGTAATGAAACCTATGGGACACTGTAAAACCCTATGCAAATATTTTGTGATTATCTTTGCATGGGATAAAGCTCATTTGTGTTGGGAGGATGTAATAGAAAGTAGTAAAGCACAAGGTAACAGACATGGAAACCATTTGAGTCAATTTTAATAATTTATATAAGAATTGATAAGGACTTCAATACATGTAGTGGAAGTAGAAATAAGAGACCAGGAGATCTCTAAGGTGTGGTAAGTAGATTGTTTTGATAGGGTATTTGTACCTTCTTATTTTCGAGTAATTTTAGACTTCAAGGGCAATTGCAAGGTTAGTACAGTTCCTGAACACCTTTCTTTTTTTTATTTAAAAAAAAATTTTAATGTTTATTTTTGAGAAAGACAGAGACAGAGCTTGAGCGGGGGAGGGGCAGAGAGAGAGGGAGACACAGAATCCAAAGTAGGCTCCAGGCTCTGACCTGTCAGCACAGAGCCTGACGCGGGGCTCAAATCCACAGACGGTGAGATCATGACCTGAGCCTAAGTCAGGCGCTTAACTGACTGAGCCACCCAGGTGCCCCCTGAACACCTTTCAACCAACTTACTCCCAGTGACAATATTATATGTAACATTTTACATAACTGATTACATGAAATTAAGAAATTAGCTTTGGCATAACATTATTAACTGAACTACTAGCTTTATTCTAATTTCTTCCATTTTTCCACTAACATCATTTCTTTTCCAGGATCTAAACCAGACTACCTGTTATTACCTTTTATTTTTCTTATGTCTTAGTCACTTGCAGTCTGTGACAGTATTTTAGTCTTGGTCTTGGTGACATGGATACTTTTGAAGACCACTGATCATATATTTTGAAGAAAGTTACTCAATAGGAGTTTGTCTGATATCGTCTCATTAGACTGATGCTGTGGATTTAGAGGAAGAATATTGAAGACATAAAGGGTCTTTTATAGTATCATTTCAAGGGATACACAATGCCAATAGGTCTTATTACTGATGCTGATCTTGATCACGTGGTAAAGGTGGTGTTTGCAAGATTTCTCAATTGGAAAGTTTTTTTCTTGACATTGTATTCATTAGAAAGGAGTCTTAGGTACAGCCTTTATTCAAAATGAAAGAAATTAAGCTTCACTTCTTAAAATTTGTGGGCATATATTAAAACCACGAGAGTATAGCCAAAGAGTACTAATTTGAGGCTCTGCAAGTTTTACCTACTAATTCTATTATTAGAATTACTATTTTTGCCTGTAGTCATTATCACGCTTATGTTCTAATAGTGATGGTCTGTTTCCCTTATTTCTAAAGTAATTGCTATTTTAAGAAAGCCATCCCTCTCCATTTATATATTATTCAATTATTTATTTATACCAGAAATGACTCACACATATTTATATTTTATTATTGAGGTTATAAACACATACTATCTTACGTATTTCACAAATTCTTCTAGTTTTGACTACTGGAGTTCTTTCAAAATGGCTCCTGTGTCCTTTTGGCAAGCCCCCCGATTTTTTTTGAAGCATTGTATTACTTTTGGCACAAAAGGTGTCCAAGAATTATTTATTTTTTCCTGCTCCTATTTTTTTTTAATTTTAACGTTTATTAATTTTTTGAGAGACAGAGCACAAGTAGGGGAGGGGCGGAGAGAAAGGGAGACAGAATCCGAAGCAGATTCCAGGCTCTGAGCTGTCAGCTCATAACCCAACATGGGCCTCAAACCCAGGAACTGTGAGATCATGACCTGAGCCAAAGTCAGATGCTTAACTGGCTGAGCCACTCCGTTGCCCCTCCCTGCTCCTATTTTAAGATCAGCCAAGGAGATCTTTTATTTCAAAATGGTATTGAGAACCCCGGATCTGAGTGTGGGGTATACTTGTTGCTACTTTGATGTCCCTTCAAAGCCATCCCCTCTGGACAGAGGTAAGAAATGTACATTTATATGCCAAGATGTAAAACAATTATATTTGTATCTATCTGGCTATTGGTAGGTATGTGCATGTATATGGTTTATATTTGTATAGTATATATACTCATATTGACATCTCAGACTCCAGTTTGGTACCAAATAGTTCATTCCAGAATTCTCTTTGTAACTATTTCTCTGAAAGTGAGAAAATGGACCCTCATAATCTATAATATAGGTGTTCAAACCTAGGTATGCAGTTTCATAATTTCTAATGTGTATCCCTATAAGAAAAAAATTTACCAGTGAGAATATGGGGTTTGTATTCTATAAAATTTTGACTGTATGTGAGGAATAGATAAAAAAAATAATTGTACGTCCCTAATTTGAATGGCTGGGTGCATGGTGAGGCCACTGATAGAATGGAGAATTCACCATAGGAAAAAAAACAATGATATAAGATGGAATTAACGTTAGATATATTTGGTCTGAACTGGCTACAGTTCATCCAAAAGGCATTTGGGAGGGTAGGTTTAAGGGCCAGAAAGAAGTCTCAATTAGAAATAAATATTTGAGTTGTGTCAAAGATATCCAAACACAGTATATAAAGTGAGAAAATAAAAGTATTAATAATTTAACACAATGAAAACATATGTATGCTCTGTGAAAATTTACTAGCTGTAGAATGGGGATAATAACTGCATCTCCTGAAATACACATTAAAAATTTATGGCATAATCCATATGAAAACTATTTGAAAAGTACCCAATAAATATTTTCTACTATATACATTTAATAAGCAACACTTGGATTCATTGTCCATGAATATGGCTTGTGTATAAACTGCTTATGTTTTCTTATATTTAAATATTCAGAGGTTATGTTTGTATTGGTGCTGTAACAAATCACCACAAACTTAGTGATTTAAAGCAACACAACTCTACTATATTTGAGTCCTGGAGGCCAAAGATCTGAAATGGATTGGCAGGGATCTATAATTTCTGTAAGATCTAGGGAATACTCATTTTCTTGTCTTTTTCCAACTTCTAGAATCAGCCCATGTTTCTTGACTTGTGGCCCTGCAGCTCTCCGATCTTTTCTTCCATGGTCACGTCTCTTTCTGATTATGGTACTCCTGCTTACCCCTTACAGTGACCCTTATGATGACATCAGGCCCATTTGTATAATAGAAGAAGCTATTTTAACACCTTCAGTTTATCCATATCTGCAAAATCCCTTTTGCTATATAAGATTATAGAGATTTCTGGGATTAGGATGTGGACAGCTTTGGGTGGGTGGAAGCATTATTTTACCTACCACAAGGGCATTAGAATTTGTAATATACCTAGGAGAAGGACCATGTGGGGAATACTGACACCCTGGGAAAGTTTTGCATGGGCCAGACAGTCATGTAGTGCCTAGCACTTCTGCCCACATTCCAAAGACCAGCACTCAGTCACATGTCTACATTTGACTGTAAGGCTAGGGAATTTAGACTAGCTATGTATTAAGCAGCAACAACTATTGAGTTTGGTGAGCAGATATCTGATTTCTACCACTCAACATGTTTATAAATAAAAGAACTCTTCAGCATCTTTTAAATTAATACTAATCTAGTAAAAAATAGACTAATTGTAAATTGTATAGTTATGAGCTGAAGCAGTTAGCTGAAGGATAAATAGCTCTAAAGTCTCCATAAGATATAGGATATTTTTCCATTTACTATTATTTTCCAACTGGCATAAGCTTACCTGACAATTCAGACAGACTCTAATAAAGGAAATAATCACCTTTTGGATGTGGGGGGATTTTATAGAATCAGATTTTAAAGAATATTTTCAAAAATATTCTATTAGATTTACATATTGGAGGACAATCTATGTGCTTGTTTAATACAGAAAAAACACTACCTATTTAATTCAACTACACATTTAGTGAGAACCTTGTATTATAATTGTTGTTTCAGGAGAATTTTTTTCTGTTCGTAGTCACGAAATGGACTAAAATTAATATCCATTTATAACCTAACCTGGGAGGTTTTTCTGTCATCCTAATGATGACATGATGATTAGGTATCTTAACGTTCTCCAAATCTAAGACTATTTCTATAGAGCATTTCATAACAGCAATGGATCAAGGAGGCATCCTAGAACTCATTAAACAATGGTCATCCTATCCCTAATAATTTTATAGGGCCCTTTGTAAATGATTTCCAGGGAAGAAAGCACGTGGCTCCATTTTTTAGAGCTGTGGAACTGAACCTAAACAACTATCATGACACATTGTATTTGCTGTCAGTGTTGTGAATACGTTCTTCGAATCAACATTTTCAGAGGTTTAAATTCAAGAGAAGAACAGTCTGTTATCAGGCAGAATTAGGATACCATAGTCATATTTAAAAACGTATGTAACAAATGTTTGTGACACCAATCTTTTCCCTGCTAATATAGCAACATCTGACAGTTTATTAAGAAGAAAACCAAGAAATCAACCCCAGTAGCATGGAGTGAATTAATTTGATATTTAAATGCATTACAGAATGATACTAATCCAATTATATGGAACAAAGTGTAAAAGAGAAAAATGACTGCCAGGATTGCCACAATGTGTGGAAGATAAGAGAAAATAGTCTTTAAAGAGCATTTCTCTTTGCAATGAATAGTCAAAGAAAAGAAAAAAAAATCCTGAAATGATCACATGAAAGCATAAGGTTTCCACTTTCCTCTGGTTTTGTAAAAGAATCTTAAAGAACTTGTGAAAATTGTGATAATTTAGTAAGGTTATTTCAAGAATTGCTCCATGTTTTTCCTTCCATATCTTTTATTTGCTTCTTCTCACTTACCATTTATATGCATAATTCTCCTCATATAGAATTTGTTTTCATTATACATGATACTGTAACAGTAAATATTTTCTCTCCTAATGTGTTACTGTGTGCCATTTTAAGATCACTATAATCGCAAGAAAATTTATGGGGCATTGTCTTTCATTCTAAAATTGTGAAGTGTTCCATGGTATGTGTCAAATTCATATTGTCAAATTCATATTCATAAGAAAAAGAGGCCAAAAAGGCAATTCTGCTATTAGATTTCAAAACTGGGTTTAAAGTGTTTCATCAGCAGTGATAAACAATCTAGCAGTACTCTGAGCTTTGTATTTCACTATGAGATAAGAAATATAGATAAAACATCCTTTTCAAATTCTTGATGTTTTAGAAATCATTTAGAAAGAGTGCATTGTTTTGCTTATTTATGGATACATACCCAAGCAACATTTTAGGTAATTAAACAGATTTTTCACCAACAAAGTCACAGCCTCAGTAAATTCAAAATTTAACACCCCATACTGTGTGGAAATGAGAGGACCAACTTAGATAGATGTCTACATATGGTCAAAATCTATTTTCTGATGTTTTGCACTATTCTTCATTTGCACTGTTAGCAACATCCCAAGCAGGAAATTCTGATGTGGGTGTTAAGTAATTGATACTAAATGGAAAGGGTTGTCTGGGCTATAAGAACTCTAAATTAGAAGATGCAGATGATGTGATAGAATATGTGGTCAACATCAGTAATGGGGAATATTCATGAAATTCCAAGCAAAAATTTGGCAGATACGCCTGTTCTGGCATTAGAATATGAATGCCGCTTGTCAGATAGGTAGTTCAGCAAACCATCTTGTCTCTATGGAATAAATCCACCTGAGTGGGGGAAAAATGGTTCTACTCACACTGTGACCTTCAGCAAATTGCTTAACTTCTTCAGTTCCTCTAATAATCCACACAAAGTTCCTACTACTGTCCTTGGTTCATAGTAGTTATTTAGAACATGTATTATTTTTATGCTTATACTTCTCTGTTGGATATACCATGCTTGTTTCATTCACTACCAAAATTGGTTGCTGGAGGGAGTACCATGAGGCACCCAAACCTAAGACTTGATTGACAAACACATTCTACACTAGTGCTATTGTGTAATAGCAGCCCTACCTTCTCCCCATGCTTAGGATCAGTTATATCTAATATAGCAATTTCTCTTCCTGCCTGCTTGCCTTTTGACACAAGGATCCCAAGGTAAGCTAAGATCACACATACCTTAAAATGTAATCACACTCTTTCTGTAACCTCTAGCAGAATTACTCCCACTCCGGGAAACAGGTCTCTAGCCCCACAGAGTTCTAAACTGTTGGAATAGAAAGTACAAATTCCCCAAGTAAATCACTAGGAGTGAGAACAAAGGGACCCCTTGTACTTCTGCCCCTTGCTTCCTACATGTATGTATTCTCCTTACTTGGAGCATAGTGCCATACAAATAACTCTTCATGGAGGATTCACTTCATCTTGGTCAAATATCATTTCTGAGATGACATTTCAGATGTGCCTTCAGCAGGGCATTCCTATACTAAACCATAATCATGGTACCTACTCTCCTATCTCTTTTCTGCTGAAAGCTGGTCTGACCTGAAGCTAAATGAATTCTGTGTCAGTGGATCAAGTAATAAGTTCTCAGATACCGGTGCTGGCTGGCTAAAACCCTGAAGGCAGAAAAGAAAGCTTATACCCAAAATATCTATCTACTTTCTTAGAATAAATTGTGGTCCTTCCAAGGAAGAAAAAGATCAATGTTCTTTATTTGCCACCAAAAGTTGCATTCTTTCCTTGAGAAATCATGCGGTATTAGAGACTCAGCAATGGTCTCTGTTACTGATAGCATGGTCATTCAGTACTGGCAGTAGACACATCATTTGTTGTCCATGTAGAGCTTCCATCCCTGCCACCATGGCCAATTCTTTCATGTGCCCATCTTGTCAACATTTAGGTGTCTGATTACAAAGACTGATGGAGTGATTGTGTGCTTGGTTGTTGAAGTCTCCTTTAAAGGTCTTTATAATGTAATATGAAGGTCTTCATACTTTGTACCTACTCCCAAATATTTATCAATATCTTTCTATTGTAGACCTTGATGACTATTTCCTCCTAGGCCTCTGACCATCATCAGCAAAGTGTGTCGGTGAAGGAGGGGGTGTCCGAGGGGTGTGTGTGTGTCGGTGCGGGGGGGGGTGTTGATGTGGGGGGGTGTCGGAGCGGGGGGGGTTGTCGGAGCTGGGGGGTGTGCACGTGGAGGTGCGCGTGGAGGTGCGGGCAGGGGTGGGTGTGCGTGTGTGTGTGTGTGTGTGTAGGTGCGTGGGGGGGGGTTGTGTGCATGCCGGTGCGGGGGGGTGTGCATGGAGGTGGGGGGGTGCGTGCGTGGTGTGTGGGCGGTGCGTGGGGGATTAGGTGACTGGTGGATGTAGGTTTGGGTTTCTGTATATGTGTGGGGGTATGTATATGGGGTGTATATGTGTGTGGGGGTGTATGTGTATATATGTATTATATGTGTGTATGTAGTATATGTGTGTATGTATTATATGTGTGTATATATCATGTGTTATGCGTGTGTGTGCATATATATATATATATATATTTATGTGTGTCTATGTATGTTTGTGTGTGTGTACTATATATAGGTTACGTCAGATTTCCTTTTCTAACACATGACAATAACCAAATAAATTGCATGAAGTTCTGTTCATTAGGGCTATCCTTTTTTATTATCTTTCCCGACCACCCCCGAGTTGAGCTAGACTTCAGCTGTCATCATATATTCATCTTGAACTCACATAACAAAGTCACCTTACAAGTCATAGCAAGAATGGTAAGATATAATGCTAAGAGATAAGCATCGGTGCAACAGTTGTGATGACTTAGTAGTTGGGGCTACCTACCCATGCATATTGTTTTTGCTATTTGGGTTTACTCATGCCAAATACTGGATATAGAACTTCCATTTTACAATTAACCATTTCTGGACCCCTCCAACCTTATGACTATGTATATTTGAGAGAGCCCATTTCATGAAGGGTAGTTGTGGAAGCATGGTCACTTACCCTAGAAGCACACGAAGGTAGAATGACCTTTTAAAACCCCAGATTCGGCAGCACATTTTCCCACTGAAGCTTGTCAAATTTTCAGAAAGCATCACTTTCTCACCATTGCTAGCTTGTATCTGCCACAGTGCTCTTTAACCCTGAGCTCCACTCACTGCTGGAAGCCTTTTGTATCATGAAGCATGATTTGGAGCAATTTCCCCAGTTTGGAATATACTGCTTCAAAACCCAAAGAGGTCTTTCTGGTATTGTGCTTCCTTCCTCACGGTGGGAAGTACAAGACTAAACATTTGTCTTTTACTTCATATGGAATATCCTGACAGACCAACCACCTGGACTCCTAAATATTTGACAGATGTATCAAACTAGAAACTTCATAGACTTTACCTCCCAGTGTTAGGAGTACATACATGTTAACAAGACTTCCAATGTGTTGGTCATCTATGTGTGAGCAATGTGCTTTTGCTCATCTGGACTAATTAGGATAATGTTCTCATAGATGCTGAAAGATGTGAAGAAAATCAGGTTTATTCATGCTATATTATGTTATTGGGCAGGGGAACAAAGATAGTCCTCAGAGAGGGGTCAAGTATCTGTAGTGACTTCCATGTCAATTTGTACTGGTTCTAATCCTGTATTCTTTAGGAAGTAGAAAACAATGCATTTCTCAAATCAGTGGCAGCATCAGTGTACCAGAGACTATGTTAACCTGCCGGTATTGCAGTCCCAATTAAAGCTGTGAGTTAATTGAGTTTGAGGTCATCTACTGCTATTCTCTACTATCCACTTTTGTACAGGGTCACACTTATGAAGGTGGGAGGGGGCAGTTTCAGAGACTCACACTTGTTTTTTCCCATTATGATGATTCTTTGTTCACACACTGAGAACCTAACGTAGAGTTTTACTAAATACCATACGTCTATTCCAATTATATATTCAGAGACCAGGGAGATAACCACTAGGTAGATCCACCAACCCACACCCATTTAATTATCTAGCCTCCATATGGCCCCAATCACAAAGGAAGCCATGAGAATGCTTTGAGTTTCTCGGAGTCCATGTCAAGTTTAACTGTGTTTCCAACAATCCTCACAATACCAATCATAAATGTACAGTTGTGAAAGCAAATGACCATAGTTTTTTTGGGGAAGGACTGAGACAGTCACCACCATGTATGGTAACCATGGTGTTGCAGAGTCCTTTCTCCTCAGAATCAAGTCTATCCAATAGTCAGTGAGCTCTAGTCTAATCTGACTCAGGTCTAGAAGCTGTAAGGAACAGTGACTTCACTGAAGCAAGTTCTAGTAACCTCTTGATTGCCTATCCTTGTTTATTTTGAGGGTATAAATTGAGCAGTACTCTTTTTGGCTGCTCATCTATCTTTGCTATTGTTTTGACTAATATTCTATTAAGTTGCTGATGCACTGCATCTTCTTGACTTCAGCAAGGAGATTTATATATATATATAAACTATATATTTATACATACATAAAATTTATACAGGTATATTTTAAACTTGTTTTCTTTCTACGGGGACTCTGATGAAAGCTCATGGCTAGGTGTTGACAAAACTTTTCTCTTTAATCTTATGGAAACTGTGTATAAAATGATTTACTTCCAGCTGCTATGTGCTCACCAATCTAGACTCATGCTTAGCACTGACCTTATATGATTATTTTTCTTAGTCCATCCTGTCAATTCTTACTACATTCTACAATCCAGTCTTCTATGATCAATGGAAATAATGAGTTGTTATCTATATACGTTGGAGACAATGTTGGTCATGTTTTCATTGCCTTGGAAGGATAGAAAATTTTAGTCACTTAAGCTATACTGTGTAAAGATAGCTCCACTTTGCATCTGCATTATATCAAAATTATTTTGTAGATAATATTTTGTAGATAATATTTTGTAGATAATATTCACAAACATTTTAAGTCACCAAGTATCTTGTTATCCCTTATAGTGTGTTTTGTAAGTTCATTAAATTACTTGACATCCATATATTTAGTTGCAATGTCTCTCAGACAATTCCATGATCCAAAAATGGACCATATTCCTGAACTATTCCCAACCACAACTATTAACCTATAAAAATTAATGAAGTATTCTATAAGCCCTCTGAAAATACTTCTTATAATTATATATAAACACATATGCATACACCTACATATGTATATACCCACGTATATATACATATAATATTTTACATATGTTTATATTTATTGTTTTCTACTAGAAAGTTTAATCCTGTCTTGTCTTACAAAAACTCTAGAAGCTTGATCTGGATCTTAAAACATTTAGATTATTCCTATTAGTAATCTTAATCACAACGTATTTGATCCTAAAAAGAAATTTACAAGGTGCTTTAATCTGACAGTTTAGCATTGGAAGATACTGAGAAAGTAGAGACAAAAACCATTTCACCAACCAAAAGAGACTTTTTGTTTGATCTAATTCATCATGGGTATTCAAGAGGAAAATGAATAAAAGCATTTTATTACATAAATTGGAATTACTTAAATTAGAAACTCCTCAAATACATTCCAACACAGATGGTAAGGCAGTTACCAATATTGTCCCACTAATTTCCACAGAATTTTCATTTACTTACAAATGCCTTTAATAAAAGCAACTGAAATTAAATCTGTAGTAATAATCTCTAGACTCCATATATTATAGTTGCACATTTCCTATGAGAACTTGATTAATTACCTATACTTCCTTTAAATTTCAAATTCTTTCTTTGTACTGGTTTCTTCACTTAACCTCTATTCTACCTCTTTGAAAAACCACCAAATTCCCCACCTTTTCACAGCAAACCTAGAACTAATTATATGCAGCATTTATTTCCTTTCATTTATTCACTGTTCAACCCTTGCAAATGTGGTTTTTATACCAGTACTAAAAGAGAAGCTTCATTATGACAACTCTGTAGTTTACCCATCTAAATATCATAGTTAGACTTCAAGTTTATTATAGTTCACAAAGTGCTTTCCCAAACAAACAAACCCCTGCAACTATTCCTTCCCAATATTTTTCACTTAAAAAAATAATGGTAGCATCAACATCTCCCAAATGTTTAGGTTCAACTATTAGATCCATCTTTGATTTATCCTCTTCTCCTTTTTCACTCTCATTATCAGTGTCATGATTATTCCTTATTCTAGATAATTTCAACAATCCTGTGTATTCACTTCCTATTACTATTGTAACAAGTTGCCACAAAACTGCAGGTATTTCTTACCTTACAGTTTGGAGGTTAGAAGTATGAAATGGATCCCCCTGGGTTAAAACAAGGTGTTGGCAGGACCACATACGTTTTTGGAGACTCTAAGGGAGACTCAGCATTCTTGTTTTTTTCCAGCTTTTAGAGACTGCCAACATTACTTGGCTCAGTCACACATTTAATCTTCAAAGCCAACAATGGAACGCTTCTCATACTGCAGCGCTTTCTTTTGCGCCCTCTCTCCCATTTTTTTTTTTTCTCTCTCCCATTTTTAAAGGACTTCGTGATTACATTGAAACCACCTGGATAATCCAGCATGCTGCTTCTATTTTAAGATCAGTTGATTAACAATCTTAATTCCATCTGCTACTTTAATTTCCTTTGCCATGCAAACTAATAACCCACAGGTTCTGGGGATTAGGATGTGGAGGTTCTATTCTACCTACCACATCCTGCAATAAACATTGACATATACTCTAATTAATAGACTGAAAACAACTATTTTCTAAACATTTGCTGTAGCGGATGTATTAGCGCTCTGCCCAGATTCCCTTTACTGGTTATACATCCTAATCTAGGAGTGGGGGCAGCCTACAACCAATAACTGGCCAAAGGACTCATAGTAGAGGACAGACTGTTGCAACTCGTGCTCTCAGCTGCTCATAGAGCTGCGCTGACGCTAGTCTCATTTTCTGCATTAACTGCATCCTCCCTTAGCTTTTTCTTAAGTCTCATCCTCATTCCTTCACTTCTAAATTCCTATGCCCTCTCCCAAGAAATCACTAGAATAGAAATCCCAGAATCTGAAGTTGTGGTCTTAAAGTAGCCTTCCTAAGACATTTACTAATGCTGAGATGATTGAACATTTTTGTGACAGATATGACTGGTGAAGTGTTCATTTAAGATTAAGGCTTAAGTGTTACTTGGCCATCTGTGTTTCTCCTTCAGCAAATTACTTAGCTCCTTTGATCAACCGATTTATTAAAGTTTTCCTTATTAACTAGTAACATATTTATGTTAAAGATACATGTTTTTTAGTAATAAAGAACTGCAAAAATATTGAATTCCCACTTGCTTTTTCATTTATGAATAACTTTTCAATGTTTACTTAGGTGATAGTCTTTTAACAAAAGTAATTAAAAGTAAGAATAAGACTGCATTGTATTATTTTAGCTAATGGTCATCTGTCTTAGTGATTTTTTTGGTAAATTTATTGTAGGAATATTTTTTGTATTCTTAAGGATATACATTATATAATCTGTGAAACAATTTTATTTTTATTTTTCCAATCTTAATGTGTTTGTTTAGTTTTCTTGCCTAATTGCCCTGGATAGAACTTGCTGTACAATCATGAGTGTAAATGGCAAGAGTGGATGTCCTTAACTTGTTCCTGATCTTAGAGTAAAAGCATTCATTGTTTCTAACTTAAATATGACATTAACTGTAGGTTTTTTATTTATGCCCTTTATCAGGTTGAGAAAGTTACCTACTATTCATTGTTTTGTTTTTACTATAAAAGAGTGTCAGATTTTGTCAAATACTTTTTCTGTATCTTTTGAAATGATCATATGATTTTGTCTTTTATTCTATAGATGTAGTGTATTACATGAATTTACTTTGAATGTTAATCCAACTCTCATTTTCTGGGATATATTTCACTTGGTCATGGTATAGTGCTTATTTTTTATTGTTGTTGTTGATGGGTTTGATTTGCTAGTATCTTGTCCATAAATTTTGTATCTATATTCATAAAAACAAATTAAATAGTAGTTTTATTTTCTTGTGACATCTTTGTCTGGTTTTGATATCAAGGTATCATGGCATTAGTTAGAAAATGTTCTCTCTTATCCTTTTAGAAGACCCTGTGAAAAATTGGTATGGTTTATTTTTTCTAACTATTTAGTAGGCTACACCAGTAAAGCTTTCTGAGCATTAGTTTGTGGAAAAAATATTTTTTAAATAACTAATTTAATTGCTTTACTTACTATTGGCCTATTGACATTTTATATTTATCCCAGAGTTGTTTTTGGTAGCTCATATCTTTCTAAGAATTTGTCTTTCAGTAGTTTTACTATGATGCATCTGTGTGTGAATATATTTTTGTTTATACTATTTGGACTTAGTTGAACTTTAGGATATATGGATCAATATTTATCATCAAATTTGTGAAGTATTCAGGTACTGTTTTTTCAAGAATTTTTTCTCCCTCTTTACCTCTTCTGTTATTCATGTTATTTTATTTTATTTTTTGTGTTTTATTTTATTTTTTTAATGTTTTTTTTAATTTTATTCTTGAGAGAGAGAGAAAGAGTGCGAGTGGGGGAGAGGCAGAGAGAGAGGGAGACACAGGATCCAAAGCAGGTTCCAGGCTCTGAGCTGTCCACATAGAGCCTGATGCGGGGCTCAAACTCATGGAATGTGAGATCATTACCTGAGCCAAAGTCGGACACTCAAACAGCTAAGCCACCCAGGGTCCCCTCATATTACATGTATTTTAAATTAGTTAATATTTTGCATACTTCTCTGCGAATCTGTTCATTTTTCTTTATTCTTACACTCGTTCTTTGGATTGCATAATTTCTATTGATCAGTCTTCACATTTGCTGATTTTTTTCTTCTGCTACTTCATATCTACTGTTGAGATCCTCTCATGAATTTTCATTGAGTTATTGTACTTTTAACTTGAGTTTTCACTTGGTTATTTTAACTTAAAAAATATTTATGTATTTATTTTGAGAGAGAGAGAGAGAGCACAAGTGGGGTAGGGGCAGAGAGAAAGAGGGAGACAGAGAATCCAAAGCAGGCTCCAGGCTCTGAGCAGTCAGCACAGAGCCCCAGGTGGGGGTCGTACCCATGAACAATGAGATCATGACCTGAATCGAAGTTGGACCTTAACTGACTGAGCCACCCAAGTGCCCCAAGTTTTCACTTGGTTATTTAAAAAAATGTGGATCTCTTTAAAGAGGAGTTAAGATGGTGGTGAAGTAGAGAAACCTGGGCTTTCCTAGTACTTCAAACACAGTTGTATTGAGGTCAGATCACTTGGAAATCAATTTGCAGACTGGCAGAAAGATCTCCACGGTTGGAGGGAGATAGTGGCAGATATAAGGTGCATGAGACTGAATTGGGGGACAGAAAAAAAAATGGCAGTCCTGTGAAGGGGTGAGTACCCTTTCTGTAGAGAGACAAAAGGAAAGAAAGACAGAGGGATTGACAGAGTGTAGCATCAGTTTGCACAAAAGGAAAACCTGTCTGGACCACAAACTGGGGGTGTTGCAAGTTTTTTGTTTTTGTTTTTCTTTTCTTTTTAAATTTTTTAACATAATATTTTTTTGAGAGACAGACAGAGCATGAGCAGGAATGGGGCAGAGAGAGAGGGAAACACAGAATCCCAAACAAGCTTCAGGCTCTGACCTGTCACCACAGAGTCTGATGTGGGGCTTTAACCCACAAATGCAAGATCATGACCTGAGCCAAAGTCAGATGCTCAACTGACTGAGCCACCCAGGTGCACCTGTTTTTGTTTGTTTGTTTGTTTGTTTGTTTGTTTGTTTGTTTCAAACAGCATTCAGGGCTCACACTCTGAGGTTTTGGGGGGGTGTGACTTTCCCTGGAGCAGAGCTGTGGCATATGCTCCTGGGGAGGAAGGAGCTGGCCTGGAGTGCATAGCATGGTGTAGAGACCCCAGGGCACATTGGGAGAAATCATTCTCCTTCCTGAAGTAGTTTTAGAAGAGGGTATTTTCCTTGCCTCCCCAAGGACAAAACACCATGCAGACACCAGCAAAAGGACTTTCATCAGCAGGGGACAGGGCACACCCAGAGGGAATATAGCCTTTTCTGCTTTTAACAGTGCTACACCATTGATTCCCCACACTGAGCAGGCATGGAACTGTTGTTCAGGAACAAAGGACTTCAGACACAGTGTGGAGAGGCTCTACTCCAGAGAATGGGGATGAGTGTGCAAGGTGCTGGGTCCTTTAGGACTTCGAATGTTGAGTCCCAGCCTGGTGCCAAATTAAAAAAATTCAAGAGAGTTGTGCCACAGGGCAAGCCAATTGTCCTCGCTATTCTGTGAACAGCAGAGGGTCTGAGATCCTCTGTCCTGGGACAAGAGATTGGGGTTGCGCCATTTTCCCCCAACACCAAGACAGTGAGATTTTAGAGAGCAACACAGTTGTTTCCCAGTGAAGGCAGGACCTGTTCACACCAAACCCTGCCCACCATGTGCCTGGAAACTGCTTATTTACCGGGGCAAGACTGACTCTGACCCAAAGCGGCAGGCTTCTCCTCCAGAAGACCAGGACAGCCAGCCTCCTCATGCACCAAGTGCACTAAAAATTGAATGCCTCAAAATGACACCTACAGCTCTGGTGGAACTGGACCAGGCTTACCTTTTTGGTTTTTGTTGTTGTTGTTGTTTTCTGTCTTTTGGAATCAGACTCATAGTTCAGTTTGTTTTCATTTCCTTTTCTCTCTCTCTCTAGGATCAGGCTTCTTTATTTTTTTTGTTTTTTCTTTCTTTTTTCTTTTCTTCTTTTTTTTTTCCTTTTTCTTTGTAATCAGCCTTACAGTTTTTTGATTGACTGTTTAGGTTTCTTTGTTCCCTTTCCTTTTATCTTTATTTGGAATCAGGTTTTTGTTCTTCCTTTTTCCCATGCTTGTTTTAACAACAACAACAACAACAACAACAACAACAACAAAATTGAAGTACACCTAATTAAAGTTCCAGGCACTTGCTAGCACACTCCACTGCAAGCAAGGAGGAGATCTGCAGAAGACTGACCAGTGGGAAAGAGCATCCAAAAGACAACATCAGAGTGCACACAGCATACACCAGAAACACTTTCTGAAGTTCCAAGCTCTGGACAGTGCATGACTCCTTCTTAATAGAGTAGTAGTTTCAGGTCCAGGAAACATAACAAGCTTTTAAAATACATTAAAGACAGAAACTTAGCCAAAATGACAAGTTGGAGGAATTCTCCCCAAAGGAAATGTCAAGGAGAAATTACAGCCAGGGACTTGCTCAAACCAGATATAAACAATATATTTGAACAAATATTTAGAAAAATTCTCATAAGACTAGTAACTGGGCTTGAAAAAAAAGCATAGAAGACACTAGAGAAACTCTATCTGCAGAGACCAAAGACCTAAAAATTAAGCTGAAATTAAAAAATGCCCTGAGATGCAAAACTGACTGGATACGGTCACAATGAGGATTAAAAAGGTAATAGTAGATAAAATTGTGGAAGATAATGAAGCTAAAAAGAAGAGTAAAAGAAAACTATTAAATCATGAGGGGAGACTTAGAGAACTTAGTGATTCCATAAAATGAAAGAACATCCATATCAAAGGAATCCCAGAAGAAGTAAAGTGGGAAAAGGGGGCAGAAGGTTTATTTGAACAAATTATAGCTGAGAACTTGACTAATCTTGAGAAGGAAACATGCACTCAAGTCCAAAGGGCACAGAGAACTGCTCTCAAAATCAATAAACATAGGTGAACACAACATATCATAGTGAAACTGAAAAGTCAGAGTAGCCATACTTAGACAAACTAGATCAAAGACTGTAACAAGAGGTGAAGATGGGCATTGTATCATAATTAAGGGGTCTATGCATCAGGAAGATCTAATAATTGTAAATATTTATGCCCCCAACCTTAAGGAAACCAAATATATAAATCATTTAGTAACAAACATACAAAACTCATTAACAATAATACTATAATAATAGAGGTCTTTAATAATCCACTAACAGTAATGGGCAGGTCATCTAAGCAGATCAACAAGGCTTTGGATGATGCACTGGACTGGTTGGGCTTTTAAAAAAAATATTTATTCATTTTTGAGAGACAGAGAGAGAAAGAAAGAGAGCACACGACAGGGGAAGGGCAGACAGAAAGGGAGACAGAGGATCTGAAGTGTGCTCTGTGCTGACAGCCAAGAGCCCAATGTGGGGTTTGATCTCATGAACTGTGAGATGATGACCTAAGCTGAAGTTGGATGCTTAACAGACTGAGAAACCCAGGCACCACTGGACTGGTTGGACTTAACAGATAT
This sequence comes from Acinonyx jubatus, assembly GCF_027475565.1. Taxonomy (NCBI): domain Eukaryota; kingdom Metazoa; phylum Chordata; class Mammalia; order Carnivora; family Felidae; genus Acinonyx; species Acinonyx jubatus. The sequence goes on along the minus strand of NC_069382.1, from coordinate 126,661,289 downwards.
ATTCAGAACATTTCATCCTAAAACAGCAGAATACACATTCTTCTTGAGTGTACATGGAATATTCTCCAGAATAGATCACATATTCGCCCTCAACATGTACAAAAACATTGAGATCAAAAATCAGCCCTCAACAGGTACAAAAACACTGAGATCATACCATGCATAGTTTCAGATCACAACACTATGAAACTTGAAATTAACCATATTAAAAATTTGGAAAGCCCTCAGCTACATGGAGGTTAAAGACATCCTACTAAATTTTGAATGGGCTAACAAGGAAATTAAAGAAGAAATAAAAAAAAATACATGGAAGCCAATAAAATGAAAACATTACAGTGTAAACCCTTGGGGGTCAGCAAAGACAGTGCTAAGAGGAAAGCATATTGCAGACCTACCTTAAGAAGCAAGAAAGTTACTAATAAACAATCTAACCTTAGACCTAAAAATAAAGCCTAAAGCCAGCAGAAGAAGGGAAACAATGAAGATTAGAGCAGAAATAAATGATAGAGAAACAAATAAGCAAACAAAAAAGAGCAGAACAGATCAATGAAACTAAGAGCTGGTTCTTTGAAAGAATAAACAAAATTGATAAAGTCTCTAGCCAGGCTTATCAAAAAGAAAAGAGAAAGAACGCAAATAGATCAAATTGCAAGTGAAAGAGGAGAGATCAAACCAACACCACTGAAATATAAACAATTACAAGAGAATATTATGAAAAATTATATGCCAACAAACTGGGCAATCTGGAAGAAACAGACAAATTCCTAGAAACTCACACACTAAGAAAACTGAAACAGGTAAAAATAGAAAATTTGAACTGGACCATAACCAGCAAAGAAATTGCATCAGCTATTAAAAATCTACCAACAAATAAGAGTCCTGGCCCATATGGCTTCCCAGGGAAATTCTACCAGATATTTAAAGGTGTAAATACTTATTCTTCTCAAGCTGTTCCAAAAAAATAAAAATGCAAGGAAAGCTTCCAAACTTATTCTATAAAGCCAGGATTACCTTGATTCCAAAACGAGACAAAGACCCACTAAAAAGAAGAACTACAGGACAATATCTTTGATGAAACTAGATGCAAAAATTCTCAAAAACATAGTTGCAAATCGAATCCAAAATTACATTAAAAGAATTATTCAACAGACCAATTTCCCTGATGAACATGATGCAAAAATTCTCAACAAGATACTAGCCAACGAGTACTTGAAGAAATAATAGCTGAGAACTTCCTGGATCTGGGGAAGGAAAAAGACATTGAAATCCAAGAGGCACAGAGAACTCCCTTCAGACGTAACTTGAATCGATCTTCTGCACAACATATCATAGTGAAACTGGCAAAATACAAGGATAAAGAGAAAATTATGAAAGCAGCTAGAGATAAACGTGCTCTAACATATAAAGGGAGACCTATAAGACTCGTGACCGATTTCTCTACTGAAACTTGGCAGGCCAGAAAGGAATGGCAGGAGATCTTTAATGGGATGAACAGAAAAAATATGCAGCCGAGAATCCTTTATCCAGCAAGTCTGTCATTTAGAATAGAAGGAGAGATAAAGGTCTTCCCAAACAAAAACTGAAGGAACTCATCACCACTAAACCAGCCCTACAAGAGATCCTAAGGGGGATCCTGTGAGACAAAGTACCAGAGACATCGCTACAAGCATGAAACCTACGGACATCACAATGACTCTAAACCCATATCTTTCTATAATAAAACTGAATGTAAATGGACTAAATGCACCAAACAAAAGACATAGGGTATCAGAATGGATTAAAAAAAACAAGACCCATCTATTTGCTGTCTACAAGAGACTCATTTTAGACCTGAGGACACCTTCAGATTGAGAGTGAGATGGAGAACTATTTATCATGCCACCTGAAGTAAAAAGAAAGCTGGGGTAGCCATACTTATATCAGACAAACTAGAGTTTAAATTAAAGGCTGTAACAAGAGATGAAGAAGGGCATTATATAATAATCATAGGTTCTATCCATCAGGAAGAGCTAACAATTATAAATGTCTATGTGCCAAATACAGGAGCCCTCAAATATATAAAGCAATTACTCACAAACATAAGCAACCTTATTGATAAGAATGTGGTAATTGCAGGGGACTTTAACCCTCCACTTACAGAAATGGATAGATCATCTAGACACACGGTCAATAAAGAAACAAGGGCCCTGAATGATAAATTGGATCAGATGGACTTGACAGATATATTTAGAACTCTGCATCCCAAAGCAACAGATATACTTTCTTCTCGAGTGCACATGGAACATTCTCTAAGATAGGTCACATACTGGGTCAGAAAACAGCCCTTCATAACTATACAAGAATTAAAATCATACCATGCATACTGTCAGACCACAATGCTATGAAGCTTGAAATCAACCACAGGAAAAAGTCTGGAAAACCTCCAAAAGCATGGAGGTTAAAGAACACCCTACTAAACAATGAATGGGTCAACCAGGCAATTAGATAAAAATTAAAAAATATATGGAAACAAACGAAAATGAAAATACAACAATCCAAATGCTTTGGGACGCAGCGAAGGCAGTCCTGAGAGGAAAATCCATTGCAATCCAGGCCTATCTCAAGAAACAAGAAAAATCCCAAATACAAAATCTAACAGCACACCTAAAGGAAATAGAAGCAGAACAGCAAAGACAGCCTAAATCCAGCAGAAGAGAAATAATAAAGATCGGAGCAGAAATCAACAATATAGAATCTAAAAAAACTGTAGAGCAGATCAATGAAACCAAGAGTTGGTTTTTTGAAAAAATAAACAAAATTGATAAACCTCTCGCCAGGCTTCTCAAAAAAGAAAAGGGAGATGACCCAAATAGATAAAATCATGAATAAAAATGGAATTATTACAACCAATCCCTCAGAGATACAAGCAATTATCAGGGAATACTATGAAAAATTATATGCCAACAAACTGGAAAACCTGGAAGAAATGGACAAATTCCTAAACACCCACACGCTTCCAAAACTCAATCAGGAGGAAATAGAAAGCTTGAACAGACCCATAACCAGCGAAGAAATTGAATCAGTCATCAAAAATTTCCCAACAAATAAGAGTCCAGGACCAGATGGCTTCCCAGAGGAGTTCTACCAGACGTTTAAAGCAGAGATAATACCTATCCTTCTCAAGCTATTCCATGAAATAAAAAGGGAAGGAAAACTTCCAGACTCATTCTATGAAGCCAGTATTACTTTGATTCCTAAACCAGACAGAGACCCAGTAAAAAAAGAGAACTACAGGCCAATATCCCTGATGAATATCGATGCAAAAGTTCTCAATAAGATACTAGCAAATCGAATTCAACAGCACATAAAAGGAATTATTCACCATGATCAAGTGGGATTCATTCCTGGGATGCAGGGCTGGTTCAACATTCACAAATCAATCAACGTGATACATCACATTAATAAAAGAAAAGATAAGAACCATGTGATCCTGTCAATCGATGCAGAAAAGGCCTTTGACAAAATTCAGCATCCTTTCTTAATAAAAACCCTTGAGAAAGTCAGGATAGAAGGAACATACTTAAAGATCATAAAAGCCATTTATGAAAAGCCCACAGCTAACATCATCCTCAATGGGGAAAAACTGAGAGCTTTTTCCCTGAGATCAGGAACACGACAGGGATGCCCACTCTCACAGCTGTTGTTTAACATAGTGCTGGAAGTTCTAGCATCAGCAATCAGACAACAAAAGGAAATCAAAGGCATCAAAATCGTCAAAGATGAAGTCAAGCTTTCACTTTTTGCAGATGACATGATACTATACGTGGAAAATATGATAGACTCCACCAAAAGTCTGCTAGAACTGATACATGAATTCAGCAAAGTTGCAGGATACAAAATCAATGTACAGAAATCAGTTGCATTCTTATACACTAACAATGAAGCAACAGAAAGACAAATAAAGAAACTGATCCCATTCACAATTGCACCAAGAAGCATAAAATACCTAGGAATAAATCTAACCAAAGATGTAAAAGATCTGTATGCTGAAAACTGTAGAAAGCTTATGAAGGTAATTGAAGAAGATATAAAGAAATGGAAAAACATTCCATGCTCATGGATTGGAAGAATAAATATTGTCAAAATGTCAATACTACCCAAAGCTATCTACACATTCAATACAATCCCAATCAAAATTGCACCAGCACTCTTCTCGAAGCTAGAACAAGCAATCCTAAAATTCATATGGAACCACAAAAGGCCCCGAATAGCCAAAGTATTTTTGAAGAAGACCAAAGCAGGAGGCATCACAATCCCAGACTTTAGCCTCTACTACAAAGCTGTCATCATCAAGACAGCATGGTATTGGCACAAAAACAGACCCATAGACCAATGGAATAGAATAGAAACCCCAGAACGAGACCCACAAAAGTATGGCCAACTCATCTTTGACAAAGCATGAAAGAATATCCAATGGAAAAAAGACAGTCTCTTTAACAAATGGTGCTGGGAGTACTGGACAGCAACATGCAGAAGGTTGAAACTAGACCACTTTCTGACACCATTCACAAAAATAAACTCAAAATGGATAAAGGACCTGAATGTGAGACAGGTCACCATCAAAACCCTAGAGGAGAAAGCAGGAAAAGACTTCTCTACCTCAGCTGTAGTAATCTCTTACTCGACACATCCCCAAAGGCAAGGGAATTAAAAGCAAAAATGAACTACTGGGACCTTATAAAGATTAAAAGCTTGTGCACAGCAAAGGAAACAGCCAACAAAACTAAAAGGCAACCAATGGAATGGGAAAAGATATTTGCAAATGACATATCGGACAAAGGGCTAGTATCCAAAATCTATAAAGAGCTCACCAAACTCCACACCCAAAAAACAAATAACCCAGTGAAGAAACGGACAGAAAACATGAATAGACACTTCTCTAAAGAAGACATCCGGATGGCCAACAGGCACATGAAAAGATGCTCAACGTTGCTCCTTATCAGGGAAATACAAATCAAAACCACACTCAGGTATCACCTCACGCCAGTCAGAGTGGCCAAAATGAACAAATCAGGAGACTATAGATGCTGGAGAGGATGTGGAGAAACAGGAACCCTCTTGCACTGTTGGTGGGAATGCAAATTGGTGCTGCCACTCTGGAAAACAGTGTGGAGGTTCCTCAGAAAATTAAAAATAGACCTACGCCCTACCTATGACCCAGCAATAGCACTGCTAGGAATTTACCCAAGGGATACAGGAGTACTGATGCATAGGGGCACTTGTACCCCAATGTTTATAGAAGCACTCTCAACAATAGCCAAATTATGGAAAGAGCCTAATTGTCCATCAACTGATGAATGGATAAAGAAATTGTGGTTTATATACACAATGGAGTACTACAGAGCAATGAGAAAGAACGAAATATGGCCCTTTGTAGCAACGTGGATGGAACTGGAGAGTGTGATGCTAAGTGAAATAAGCCATACAGAGAAAGACAGATACCCTATGTTTTCACTCTTATGTGGATCATGAGAAATTTAACAGAAACCCATGCGGGAGCGGAAGGGAAAAAAAATAGAAGTTAGAGTGGAAGAGAGCTAAGCATAAGAGACTCTTAAAAACTGAGAACAAACTGAGGGTTGATGGGGGGTGGGAGGGAGGGGAGGGTGGGTGATGGGTATTGAGAGGGCACCTTTTGGGATGAGCACTGGGTGTTGTATGGAAACCAATTAGACAATAAACTTCATATATTGAAAAAAAAACAGGAAAAAAAAAAGGAGAAGGGCCAATAGACAGACATGGAGGGATTGAGGGAACAGGGGCAAGCAAACATCTCCTATGCAATATTATCAGACATTGAGCTGGGGATTTTATAGACAAGATCACAATATTCAAAAGGATATCAAGCAGGTTCTATCTGCATTTTGCACATGAGGAAATTGAGATTCAGAGAAAGCAAGTAACTTTTGTTTTTGAGGGAAAAAGAGAGTGAGAGGAGGGGAGAGGGGAAGAGGGAAAGAGAGAGAGAATCCCAAGGAGGCTGCATGCTCAGTGCAACCCAACAGCAGGCTCGATCCCATGAACTTGGGTTCATGACTACAACTGAAGAGTCAGACACTCAACCCACTGAGCCACTCAGGCACCCTGCAAGTAACTTTTCATACAGATAGAACGTGAGTGAAGTTCTAGCCTGAGGCTTTCTTATGTCAATGTCTTTGTTTATCCCTCTGAAACTATCATGAAAAAAATGAGACCAGGATGCAGACATTTTTAACCTGCATTCCAAACTCAAGAGGCCTGGAAAACAACCAGATTGGAAGAGCATGTTGATTGTTGACCTAAAATGTCTCCCAGGCATTCTGACTGGCCATCAACATGTCACCACAAATGTCTAGGCTCCGGAAACTAATTTAAAGTTCAAAAGAAAAAATTGCCTTAAAAATATGCTAGTGATACAAAGGCAAATTAAAACTAAGTCTTTTTTTGAAAAAAAAAAAAAGGGGGCGCCTGGGTGGCTCAGTCGGTTAAGCGTCCATTTTCGGCGCAGGTCATGATCTCGTGGTTCGTGAGTTCAAGCCCCGCGTCGGGCTCTGTGCTAACAGCTCAGAGCCTGGAGCCTGTTTCAGATTCCGTGTCTCCCTCTCTCTCTCTGACCCTCCCACATTGATGCTCTGTCTCTCTCTGTCTCAAAAATAAATAAAAAGGTTCAAAAAAATTTTTTTAAAAAAGATACTAGCCAACCAAATCTAACAATACAGTATAAGAAATATTCACCACAATCAAGTGGGATTCATTCCTGGACTGCAGGGATAGTTCAGTATTTAAAAATCAACCGACGTGATACATTACATTAATAAAAGGATAAGAACCATATGATCCTCTCAATAGATACAGAAAAAAAAAAACACTTGACAAAATACAACAGCCTTTCGTGACAAAACCTTTTAAGAAAGTAAGGATAGAAGGAGCATACCTCAATATTATAAAGGCCACATAAAAAAGGCCCACAACTAATATCACCCTCAATGGGGAAAAACTGAGAGCTTTCCCCTTAGAGTCAGAATTGCAACAGGGGTGTCCACTCCCACCACTGTCTTTCAGCATAGTACTGGATGTTTTAGCCCCAGCAATAAGACAACAAAAAGAAATAAAAGGCATGCAAACTGGCCAGGAAGAAGTGAAACATTCAATCTACACAGATGACATAATACTCTATGTGGAAAACCCAAAAACTACACCAAAAAAGAATGACCTTTGTATACACTAATAATGAAGCAGCAGAAAGAGAAATCAAGGAATCAACCCCATTTACAATTGCACCACAAACCACACAATAACTAGGAATAAACTTAACCAAAGAGGTAAAAGATCTATATGCTGAAAACTATAGAAAGCTTAGGAAAGAAATTGAAGAAGACAAAAAGAAATGGAAAAACATTCCATGCTCATGGACTGGAAGAACAAAAATTGTTACAATGTCAATACCACCCCAAGCAATCTACACATTCAATGCAATCCCTGTCAAAATAACACTAGCATTCTTCAAAGAGCTAGAACAAACAATTCTAAAATTTGTATGGAATGAGAAAGGATCCCGAACAGCCAAGGTAATGTTAAAAAAGAAAACCAAAGCTGAGGCATCACAATTCCAGACTTCAAGCTTTATTACAAAGTTGTAATCATCAAGACAGTATGGTACTGGCACAAAAATAGACCCTCAGATCAATGGAACAGAGAACCCAGAAATGGACCCACAAATGTATGTCCAAGTAATCTTTGACTAAGCAGAATATCCAATGGAAAAAAGACAGTCTCTTCAGCAAATGGTGTTGAGAAAACTGGACAGCCACATGCAGAAAAATGAACCTGGACGACTTCCTTACACTATACACAAAAATAAACTCAAAATGGATGAAAGACCTAAATGTAAGACAGGAAGCCATCAAAATCCTAGAGGAGAAAACAGGCAACAATCTCTTTGATCTCAGCCACAACTTCTTACTTGACACGTCTCTGAAGACAAGGGAAATAAAAGCAAAAAATGAACTATTGGGACCTCATTAAGATGAAAACCTTCTGCACAGGGAAGGGAACAATAAACAGAACTAAAAGGCAACCAATGGAATGGGAGAAGATATTTGCACATGACATATCAGATAAAAGGTTAGTATCCAAAATCTATAAAGAATTTATCAAACTCAACACCCCCCCCCACAAAAAAAACAATCACATGAAGATATGGGTAAAAGACACAAATAGACAATTTTCCAAAGAAGATGTCCAGATGGCTAAGAGACACATAAAAAGATGCTCAACATCACTCATCATCGGGGAAATACAAATCAACACCGAGATACCACCTCACACTTCTCAGAATGGCTAAAATTAACAACGCAGGAAACAACCAATGTTGGTGAGGATGTGGAGAAAGGGGAACACTTTAGCTCTGTTGGTGGAAATGCTAATTGGTGCAGCCACTCTGGAAAACAGTATGGAGGTTCCAAAAAAATTAAACATAGAACTACCCTATTACCCAGTAATTGCACTAGTAGGTATTTATCCAAAGGATACAGAAATGCTGATTTGAAAAGGCACATCGACCCCAATATTTATAGTAGTGCTATCAACAATAGCCAAATTATGGAAAGAGCCTAAATATCCATTGGCTGACAAATGGAAAAAGAAGATGTGGGATGTGTATACAATGGAATATTACTCAGCAATCAAAAAGAATAAAATCTTGCCATTTGCAATGACATGGATGGAACGAGAGTGTATAATGCTAAACAAAATAAGTCAGTCATAGAAAGACAAATATCATATGATTGCATCCATACGTGGAATTTAAGAAACAAAACAAATGAACATATGGGTAGGGAAGGAAAAATAAGATAAAAGCAGAGGGAGGTACACCATCAGAGACTCTTAAATACAGAATAAACTGAGGGTCACTGGAGGAGTTGTTGGAGGGAGGATGGGCTAAATGGGTGATGGGCATTAGGGAGAGCACTTGGGATGAGCACTGGGTGTTATATGTAAGTGATGAATCACTGGGTTCTACTCCTGAAACCAATTTTACATGGTATGTTAAATAACTTACATTTAAATACAATTAAACATGTATATCTCTGTATTAATAGTTTATATTTGATGGTTGGTTACCATCATATATTTATTTACTTCTTTAAGCATAAGGTCTTTTAATTCTTTGAACATATATATGGCTGCTTTGAAGACTTTTTGTTAAAGCTGATATCTGAGCCCTCTCACAGCCAGTTTCTGTTATATGTTTCTTTCCCTACTATGGGTCACACTTTTCTATTTCTTTTCATGTCTAGTAATTTCATATCAAAACTGGAAATTTCAGATAATATATTGAAGCCATTCTGAATGCTAAATCCCCATACCCCACATTGGGCTGTTGCTTTCCCATTTATCTGTTTAGTGACTTAGTTGGACACTTTTAGTAAAATCTATTTCATCCACAATATGAATCTTGCCCCTTTCCGATAAATGCCTTTGACTGAGAGCTAGGGGATGAGAAGCCCCATTTTTTTGGCCACACCTGCCCAGAGTCGAGCATCTGTCAGGATGAAGTTAGATGTATAGAGGGAGGAAGTGGGTTGTGGTTAATTACCAAAGACTATTGATGATCTTACTGATATTTAGTAGAATTTTTGAATAAATGCTACTTCATCTGTATAATTCTAGGACAATTTCTGGGAGCATAAATACATGTTTGGTTCTTACAGTAACTTTCACCAGTTATATATGGTTGCTTCCCTCATAGGCAAGTCCATGATACTTTTCACACATCGTTCCAGAGGTGAATCTGTCCACAATCAGTCTTGCCTACTTTGCTTCTCTAATTTCAGCATTATGACCCTCAGTATACCTTGAAATTATATCTTAGTCTACTAGTCAGGAAAAAATACCTATTATTCTTGAATCACTTACCCTACCAAGGATTTAAATTGCCTCGAAATGATATCAATTAAGATTCTATTTTGACCAATTATAAGTGGAAATTTAATCATCTTGAGATGAACGTTTTGTTGTAATTATCCTATTAAACCCTTTCACTGTGATTTCCAGATATTCTTAGTTTTAAACAGTTCCCTTTTCCTGAATCAGTACTTCTCATCCAAGGGTAATTTTGCCCCTTTGGATACAGTATCAATAACTGTAGACATTGTTGATTGTCATGAGTGGGTCAGGAAAAGAATGTGCTTCTGGCATCACGTGAGTAGGGGCACAGGCGCTCCTCAATATGCTACAATGCACAAGACAGCATTCTGCAAGAAAGAATTATGTGGGCAAATCTCAATAGTGCCAACTTTAAGAAACCCTGTGCTAATCCATTCATATGCCTTGTGCATGATAGTACTTTAGTCATATAACACTTTGATAGTATATATATTTCATCTTCCTCATAACCTTTATTAAATAGATTGTGTCTAACTTTTGATCCAGTAGAATTAACATAAAAATATAAGTTCTCTCCTGTAAGCAAATACAAAACAATTTAAAATAACATATAGAAAATTTAATGTAAAATTTTTCTCATATCTTCTTTGAAAAGAGGATAAAATTAAACCATTTACATATATAATAATGGAGTTATTATAATGTTACTGGAGTAAAATATTCTTTATCTGATGGAAGAACAGAGAGCCTTCTTTTCTCCTGTTAATTGCTTAGCTAAAGATTAAACAAAATTAACCCCCTTTTATTTAGTTTTCTAGCATTAAGTGATAAACTATCTTATGGTCACTTTCCTTTAAGCCTTGCAAAAGGTGCAGCGTTGACCTTCTACACCCATTTTAAGAAGCGAAAATGGTACACACACACACAAGTGGAAAGTTATTATTGTGTGTAATAATAAGAAATTCAAATGTAAACTAAACCGTTTCACCTTAATTACAGACTTATTTTTCCCTGGATTTAGAAACTCACTGAAGAGATTGTGTTATCATCATCACAAGGTTTTTTAATTCCACACTATGTGACCTCTGTAGATATTAGGAACTGAGAGAAATAGTTTTTTAGAAAAGTGAATCTTTGCCATTGAGTAGATATACAATGGTTAAGAGATTCAGCCTCATTTTTATATGCATTGGGTTTGGCTATGCTATTTTCATAGTAAATTAGCCTATTCTTTTGCCTGCCTTTCTGAAATTCATCACTCTTTGTTTTCAGAAATCAGCAGTGTGAGAGAACTTTTGCTTCTCTTGTATTGTAGTCATTTCCTTTAGTTTACCATGTAGAAGTAGGATTCTGAAATAAATTCATATTGCATAAAGAGTCGAACACCTACATCCTCAGTTCATATTTGATGTCATCGTTCTCCCAAATTTAAGGGCTTATTTTGACATGAGAAATAAAGGTGTTGGAAGAATGATGGGCTAGGAGTCCGGAGAACTGGGTAGTACTTTCAGCTCTGCCTCTAACCAGCTGTGGGTCTCAGACAAATTGCACCATTTGAGACACGTAGTTCCCTTACGGTACGGTGAATGTTGTAAACTAGAGTAGTGCTTCTTGCAATTTAATGTTCCTTTGAATCACCTAGGGAATCTTGTTAAAATTCACATTTTCATTAAATAAGTCTGAAATGAGGCCCTAGATTTTGCATTTTTAACAACTTCCCAGGTGATGTTCTTGGCATCAGTACTGGCCCCATTATACCTTGTGAACCTATTCTGAAAATCAAAGGCAGATTAATATCAAAATACTGGTCTGCCAAGAGGACACATTGGCTCTCTTCATATGAATTTCTAATTCCAGTTTATTGATACACCATTTGGAATCACAGCATAGCATAATTTTGTGACAGCTTTTACCTTTGAGCTAACAATGTATTTAAGAATTGCTTGCCATGGTAAGTTCAAAAATGTGCTCTATTGTAAATAAATTGTTAATCTGTAGGTCTGTGGTAATTCTACAAAATGATTCTATAATTTATCATGAAGTCTTTTGTATGTTGTTTCAGGGGCACAATAATTAGATACAAAATATTCTTGCAAGACAATCATTAAGATTTCTTACAGTTTCACCTTGATGATGTGATAGTATGGATAAAGCAGAGTCATTTCTCTATAGAAGAGAAAGATTATCCAAACACAGGATTCTAGATTCTAGTTAATTTTATGTAAAGTCTCTTATAAAAAATTTGAAGTCCTGATAGATTTTCAGTACTGAGCATATCCTCCACACTTTTATCTCTGGCCCATCTAAAATGACCACTAAAATTTTAGGAACTTGTCAGCAAATGATGTGTATGTGAGTGTATGTAATATAACACACCATATATACATTCATTTTTTCAATAAATAATATTTTAATCCTTTTTTCCCAATAAATAATATAGATAGTGGAAGGCAAGAGTCTAAGGTGGTGCTACAGATTCCTACCTGCCACTGTACACACTCCATAAAATCCCCACACTTTAAATGTTGTAGATATGATGGTATATCACTCTTGTAACTGTTAAATTACATGGAAGAGATATTTTGCAGATGAAATTAAGATGCATGATTGCTAGGGGCACCTGGGTGGCTCAGTCGGTTAAGCATCTGACTTCAGCTCAGGTCATGATCTCGCGGTTCGTGAGTTCGAGCCCTGTGTCGGGCTCTGTGCTGATAGCTCAGAGTCTGGAGCCTGTTTCAGGTTCTGTGTCTCCCTCTCCCTCTCTCTGCACCTCTCCCACTCATACTCTGTCTCTCTCTCTCTCTCTCTCAAAAATAAACATTAAAAAAAAAAAAGATGCATGATTGCTTAACTCTGAGTTCATTCAAAGGGAGATTGTCCTGGGTGAGTCAGACCTAAGCAGAGAACCCTTAAAAAGATCAGAAAGATTTGAAGTAAGAGAAGTTCTCCTGCTAACATTGAAGAAGAAAATAACCATGTTGTGAGCTGCCTGTAGTGGGTTCATGAGGCAAGGATTTTCTTATGGCTTCTAGGAGCCGAGAGCATTATGTTGTTGATAGGAAGAACCCTGGGTCATCAGTCCTACATATGCAAGACACTAAATTTTGTCAACAACTGGTAATTTTGAAAGAGGATCCCAAACCTCAGATTAGATTGTAACCCCACCCAACATTTTGATATTAGCCTTATGAGACCCTGAGTAGATGACGCAAATAAGCCATGTCTAGATTCCTGCCCCACATAAACTGTGAGATAATAAATTGATATTATTTTAAGATATTAAGTTTATAGTATTTAAACATTTTTTCATGTTTATTTTTGAGAGAAAGAGACAAAGAAAAAGAATGAGAGAGGAAAGGGCAGAGAGAGAGGGAGACAGAGAATCTGAAGCACGCTTCAGGCTCTGAGCTGTCAGCACAGAGCCTGATGTGGGGCTCAACCTTGTAAACTAAGAGATCATGACCTGAGCTGAAGCTGAATGCGGCGCTCAAACCCACAAGCTGTGAGGTCCTGACCTGAGCAGAAGTCATCCACTTAACTGACTGAGCCACTCATGTGCCCCTATAGTATTTTTTTAGGAAAAAAATATATCCATTAGAGGGACAATGTTGTTGGGAGAGGGAATAGCAGTGCATGAGAAATGTCAACAACTTTTTGAAAGACTAAAATAATCCAAATAATTATAACTAAGGACCAAATAAAATGAATTCTGCATGCCAATAGAAGTAGGTAATGATTAAAAATAAAGAGCTTATTCAACCTCACAGAGTACTGGAACTTGTAATTGAAAGGCAAAGGAGGTGGAGTTAATCAGTACCAAAGAGGATGGATTTAAAGGTCCCACTTTCTCCCTTCACCATCACTACTGAAGAACTGAGATTTATTTTTTGGAGAAATTTAACCAGAGCATCCCTATACATAGACTACTGACCACCATATGGGGCGCCTGGGTGGCTCAGTTGGTTAAGCATCCGACTTCGGCTCAAGTCATGATCTGACAGTCCGTGAGCTCGAGCCCCGCGACAGGCTCTGTGCTGACAGCTCAGAGACTGGAGCCTGCTTCAGATTCTGTGTCTCCCTCTCTCTGACCCTCCCCCATTCATGCTCTTTCACTGTCTCAAAAATAAATAAACATTAAAAAGAATATTGATAACTGTAGAAGGTGGGATGAATTTCAAGACTTAGAATTGGGATGGCAGAAACACTTCTCTCAGAGGTACACACAAAGCCAGAGATTGTAGGACTATTTTTTTTTTTTTTATAGAAACTGCTCAGTTCCAAAGAAAGAAACTTGATGGACTGGGATTTGGGTGTCTTCCCCCAAAAAGGCAACTTTCTTATTTCTCTGTCAATGTAGCCATCTATCAATAGATGTGAAGTCAATAATAACCAGACATTGAAGCAATTTCAAGGGAAACAGGACCCCAAAATAAATAGGAAAAATAAAAAAAGAACTCATAGTGAACTAGATTAGAAGACTGTAATGACTTCAAAATTGTGAAAAAGAAAAGAATTTTAAACTAGAATTCTATAACCATATTAAGCTTAAATTAAGTGTAAGGGAAGAATAAGAACATTTTCTGATACTCAAGTTTCAAACTACACTTCCAGTGCACCCTTTAATAAACTTCCTAGAGAATAAATTTCAAAAATAAAGAAGAAAATAAAATTTTACTGTCAGAATTTTACAGTGAAGATTCGGGGAAAGTCTGTGATATACATATTGAAAGTTAAGGACACAAAAATATGGGAAAATTGTAAAATAAATAATATATAATTGAAGTAAATTATTTGATTCAACAATTTACATAGTCAAAAAAGTGCAAATACTACGATATCTAATTTTATATGTCTATTTGTCTGCAATTCCCAAATAGCTGGTAAAACATTATTTCTGAGTGTGTCTTTAAGTATGTTCCAGAAGGGATTATCATTTGAATCAGTAGCCTGAGTAAAGATAGCTCTCACTCATTCAAGTGGGAATCATTCAATGTGTTGAGGACCTGAATAGAACAAAAAGGTGGAGGAAAGGGTGAATTTGCTCTCTGAGCTAGCACATCTGTCTTCTCCTGTCCTCAGATACCAGCACTACTGACTCTTAGGCCTTCAGACTTGACTGGACTTACACCATAAACTTCCCTGGTTCTTGAGCCTTCAGATTCAGACTGAATTATACCACTGGCTTTCCTAGCTTGCCAGTTGGCAGACAGATCTTGCAATTTCTCAGCTTCCATAATCTCTTGAACCAATTCTTATAATCTATCATCTATGTATCTATCTTCTATCTATCATCTATCTATCTATAAATCTTTTTTTTTTCTTTTTCTGTTTCTCTGAATAACCTGGCTAATACAAATACTCAGGCTACTGATTCAACCAAAGTGTGATAAAATTACAATTAATGGGGAATAGAAAGTGGAAGGTGAAGAGAATAAATATGCCAAATCATGAACTAGTATAACAGAAAGCAAGTATGTATCTGAAATTGATACATAAAAAGTTAACAATGTAGTCATATTATCTACCATTATAGAGTTAACACATGAACAGCTTTAAAAAGCAAGGGAAGAAGGAATAATAGGAAATAAGACTAAGGATACAGGGAAAGAGAGGGGATAGAGCAGAAAATTGCTTCACTCTGTAATAAATCTTATAGTGTTGGTTCATTTTATTTAAATGTGTAATTATATAATTTTATAAATAAAATAATTAAAAACTAAGTTTTAGGAAAATAAGAACATGTACCCTTCACCATATATATTGTAATAAATATTATTATCCCATGCTTTTGATGAAATATTAAGGATATAAATTATTGACAAAGCTTATAAAAGGCAAAGTTGGGGCTCAAGTTTAAATTTGTTGATATGGTTTCAAAGTCAGTCCCTGATTTCCTACCCCACACTCCAACCAAAGTAAGGGATTATGAACAATAATATATATTATTATGCAGTATTGTTAGTTTAAAACAGTATATATGAGAGCTTCCTAGGACTGCCACAAAAAAAGAATGGAAATTGGATGTTTTAAAATAACAGAAATTAATTTTCTCATATTTCCACAGGTCAGAAAGCCAGGGTTGATTTTTTCCAGAAACTCTGAGGAAGAATACATTCCATGCCTTTATCCTGGCTTCTAGTGGCTGCCAGCATTGACATACTTAGTTTGTAAACACATCAGTCTAATCTCTGCCTCAGTCTTCTCATCACTTCCCTCTTTATATGTCATTCTGTTGTCTTCTCTTCTAACTCATAGAAGGATTTAGGACCCGCCTGATTAAGCCAGGATGATCTCATCCTGAGATCATTAATGCAATTACATCTAAAAGACATTTTTCTCTAGGGGTGCCTGGGTTGCTTGATTGGTTAAATCCTGGTTTAAGAACAGCTTGCTATTGGAGCACTCAGGTGGCTCAGTTGGTTAAGCGTCCACCTTCTGCTCAGGTTATGATTTCACAGTTTGTTATTTTGAGCCTACACCGGACTCTGCTGTCAGATCAGAGCCTACTTTGGATCTTCTCTCTGCTGCTCTCTCTTTCAAAAAATAAAAGACATTTTTCTCAAGTAAGGTCACATTCACAAATCTCAGTGGACACATATTTTGGGTGGACACCACTCGATCCACTAGAATGTTTAGAGTTTATTTTTATACTCTTGCCTTTATAGAAGTGTCCATTTTGATGACTCAGTGCAACTGAGCTGAGTTTTCTGTAGGCATATTTATTATTTAAGAATGGCAGTACATGGGGCACCTGGGTGGCTCAGTCGGTTAAGTGTCTGACTTCAGCTCAGGTCATGATCTCACGGTTCATGAGTTCGAGCTCCGTATCAGGCTCTGTGCTGTCAGTTCAGAGCCTGGAGCTTGCTTTGGATTGTGTCTCCCTCTCTCTCTGCCCCTCCCCCACTCACATTCTGTCTTTCTCTATCGAAAAATGAATAAATTAGAGGGGGAGGGAGCCAAACCATAAGAGACTCTTAAAAACTGAGAATAAACTGAGGGTTGATGGGGGGTGGGAGGGAGGGGAAAGTGGGTGATGGGCATTGAGGAGGGCATCTGTTGGGATGAGCACTAGGTGTTGTATGGAAACCAATTTGACAATAAATTTCATATTAAAAAAATGAATACACATTAAAAAAATTAAGAATGGCAGTATGTTTATTTTTCCCCAAAATATCAGAGCCAGTACTATCTTTGAAAACCGGTAAAGTTGAAGTCAATATAATGTCATTTCCGAGTACCAGAAGGCCATGTGACTTGATTGTCAAAAGGACAGTCTCTTTGAATGGCATGATGCTGATTGAGAAGAAAGTGATATTTATAATTCTCTACTCATTTCTAAGGTGGGTGGACCCCAGAAATCTAGAGGGTTCTTTACTTGATAGAAGAGCAAAATGTCTGAATATGTGAATTTGGGAGAAATATAACAGTAAAATTAATGTATTTTAAGAAGAAGAAAGAGAGGCACAGGAAAATGCTCAGAGAAAATAAAGAGCAGAGAAGGGTAGAAGTAACACTGACTCTTGAATGTACAAAGGCAGGTGAAGAACGCCATGTTTGTGGGCAGTTAGAGAGACACTTGAAGTGGAGTCCTGTTAAGAGAGGATTAAAAAAATTTTATTCCATGGAAGAAGTATTGCAAGCCCACACACTCTTCCCCTTTGAAATCTCTGTTAGTCATTACCGCCTTTGTATGGTGAGTTATTTTAAAAAGATGCTATGAAGTGCTGAGTACTACTTCAAAGGTGGCTTGGAAGAAAACAGAGGCTGCCCATGGGACACAGGTTACATTTAATATTATAGCCTACATCTCCTATACATGGAAGGATGGATGCAATCAGTTGTTTTACCTTTAAGTTCTGGTTTTGCTAGCAGTTGGAGAAAAGACATCATGCTCTTGACAGATATAAAATAGAGAGAAGAGTAATGAAGAATAAGTCACTTCATAGCATAACTGGATTTTTTGTGCAGAGATATTCTTAGAAAATACCTCTTGTTACAAATATAAAACCAATATATTGTATTTTGCATCATTCACCCTCCATTGCCAAATCCCTTTCAACCATCAAGATCAGAGTATAATTAATGATTAAATAATGGACATAAGGGTAACTTCTCTCTCTCTCTTGAAATTGCAATATTATCTGTGTGTGATTCTTCATGGAGTACTGAAACTATATCTTTTGATTAAAATAAACCATAAGGGAAATATATAAGTTCTATGAAATGTATGTTGGGGATATTACAAGACTCTTGAAAATTCTTTAACAAAGCACTTTCTTGTATACTCTGGCTCTAAACTAATATAAAAGAAAATATCTTAAATTTGGCATGTAGGAATATACAAGAAGAAATTGTGGAGTTTATTAGGGGAAAATGTTGGATAGGGCACATGGGAGCTCATTTGGTTGAGTGTCTGACTTCAGCTCAGCTCATGATCTCACAGTTTGTGAGTCAAGCCCCACATGGGGCTCTCTGCTGTCAGCACAGAGCCAGCTTCAGAGTCTCTGTTTCTTTCTCTCTGCCCCTCCCCTGTCCACGCATGCTCTCTCTCTCTCTCTCAGTAATAAATATATATTTTTTTAAGAATCTGGATATCTTGAAAGAAAAGCACAATTACAAATAATGGTTTCTAAGTTATTATTCCTTGATTATTTATTTCTGAAAGCCTTTTCTTTCAAAGTAGTTAGTCATCAGGGTGCCTGGGGGGCTCAGTCAGTTAAGTATCTGACTTTGGCTCAAGTCACTATCTCACGGTTTGTGAATTAGAGCCCCACGTTGGGCACTGTGCTGACAGTTCAGAGCCTGGCGCCTGCCTAGGAATCTGTGTCTCCCTCTCTCTCTGCCCCTCCCCCCCTCACACTCTGTCTCTCTCAAAAACAAATAAATATTTAAAAAAAAAGTAGTCAGTCATGATTTTGTTGAGGGTGACTTATTTGTGATTACTCACAATAGCCAACCTTCATTTACTTGGGTTTAATCCTGACTCTACTACTCACTAAATTTCATTATCTTGACAAATATATAATCCCTCTGAATCTCCATTTGCTCATGTATATAATGGGAGTGAATATACCAATAACATATAGCTTTTGTGAGAAACAGATTATAGTTAAGGTGAAAATAATAGAATATGGCCTAGTAGGAATTACAAATATGCAAACAGACAATAATAATAGACTATGCGAATTGCTCTGATATGGGATTTAAGGTACTATAAAGCCCAGCAAAATTTTCTAATCTAGACTTGAGAGATTTTTGTTTGTATTTCTCTTTTTATTTGTGTATTTTTTTAACATTTATTTATTTTTGAGACAGAGAGAGAGCATGAACAGGGGAGGGTCAGAGAAAGAGGGAGACACAGAATCCAAAACAGGCTCCAGGCTCTGAGCCGTCAGCACAGAGCCTGACGCGGGGCTCGAACCCACAGACTGCGAGATCATGACCTGAGCCGAAGTCTGACACTCAACCGACTGAGCCACCCAGGCGCCCCGAGAGATTTTTGTTTTTAAAAAAAAGATAAACCAGAGAAAATTTCCTTTAAAATATGGTAATTAAACTGACATCAGAAAATTGACTAACTATATTAAGGAGGTACAAAGGAGGAATAACTCCACATGGAGTGAACAGATAGGGGTAGTTCTGAGATAGGAGAAGACAGACTATAGATCATGATAATGATTCCCTGTATCTGTCCTTGGAACTCACTACTCTGTGATTTTGCTGTTTAAAGTTTGTTTTCCCTGTTAAATTGAGTTCCATGAGAAAAGTGACCCATCAGTTTTATCCACTACTCAAACATGTAACTCAAAAAATATTTATGAACTACTGGACAACGAAACACAATTTTTGAAGATATTTCAGGAGATGGCAGAGTAGGAGGAGCCTTAGCTCTTCTGCTCCCACTGACACACTGAGGCAACAACTACCTGTGATGTAACTCACTCTCAAAATGACCCAAAGACTGGTAGAAAAGATCTTCCACAGTTATAGTAATCCAAACAGTATGGTATTAACATGCAAATGGACAGGAAGCAATAGAACAGAATGGACATCTCAGACATATACCCACACATACAAGGTTAAATAATCCATGGAAAAAGAGGCAAGAATATATAATGGGGAAAGGATATTCTCTTCAATAAATGATGCTGGGTAAACTGGACAGCTGCATGCAAAAGAAAGTAACCAGACCTCTATCTTACATAATGTACAAAAATTAACTCAACATGGATTAAAAACTGGAATGTAAGACCTGAAACCATAAACCTCCTCAAAGAGAACAAGGTTGGTCAAATACTTGACATGAGTCTTAGCAATGTTTTTTTTTGTTTGTTTTATTTTGTTTTGTTTTGTTTTGTTTTTTTCCTGAATCTGACTCAAAAGGCAAGGGAAACAAAAGCAAAAATGAATACATAGGACTATGTCAAAGTAGAAAGCTTCAGTACAGTAAAGGAAATCATCAGCAAAATGAAAAGACAATCTACTGAATAGAATAAGATATTTACAAGTGGTAAATCTGATAAGGGATCAATACAGTAAATATATAAAGAACTCATAAAATGTAATAACAAAAAACAATCTAATTAAGAAAAAGGACAGAGTATCTGAATAGACATTTTTTTTTCCCAAGAAGATACACAGTTGGGCAAAAGTCACATGAAAAGATGCTCAAAATCACTAATCATTGGGGATACAGTAATTAAAACCACGATGTGATTACCACTTTACACTTGTCAGAATGGCCAAAATCAAAAACATAAGAAACAAGTGTTGACAGGGATGTGGAGAAAAGGGAACACTTGTGCAATTTTGGTAATGTAAATTGGTGCAGTCACTATGGAAAACACTATGGATGTTCCTCAAAAAACTTAAAATTAAAATTAAGAGCTACCATATATCCAGCAATTCCACTACTGTATATCTATCCAAAGAAAACAAAAACACTAATTCAAAAAGATATATACACCCCTGTGTTCATTGCAACATTATTTACAATAGCCCAGATATGAAAACAACCTGGCATTTCACTGATGGATAAATGGATAAAGAAGATATGAGATACTACCCCCCCCACACACACACACACTGGAACATTATTCAGCCATTAAGAATGAAATCTTGCCATTTGTGACAACATGGATGAACTTTGAGGGTCCTAAGTGAAATAAGTCAGAGAAAGACAAATACTGCATTGTTTCACTTATATGTGGAATGAATGAATGAATGAATGAATGAATGAATGAAATAAAACCTAAACTCATAAATACAGAGAACAGATTGGTGGTTGCCAGAGTTGGGGAGTCAGAGGGAATGGGTGAAGGGATTAGGAAGTTCAAACTGCCAGCTATAAAATAAATAAGTCATGGAGATATAATATATACCATATGAATATTCAATAATATTTTATTAACTTTCTAATGTGATAGATGGTAACTAGACTTACTGTGGTGACCATTTTGCAATGTATAGAAATGACAAATCACTATGTTGTATACCTGAAACTAACATAATATTATATGTCAATTATATCTCAATAAATTAAAAAAAACAATTTGAAAGAGAAAATCTTTAAATGTCAATATATGCAGATAAATTTAATTCATGCTTTAAAATGTATAATCCATTTATATGAAGATCAAGAAGTCGAAATAATGATATTAAAAATCAGAGAAATGGGAATTGACTGGAGGGCACAAAATGAGCCTTTTTGGTGTGATGGAAATATGCCGTATTTTGACTGATGTAGTAGTTTCATGAGTGTATTCATTCATTTAAATTAATCAAATTATACACTTAGGTTGTACATTTTTCCAGATATAAACCTCATCTCTACTAAAAAGATATAATAAATGAATAAAAAATTACAAAAAAACTCTACATTTTGGTTTACTCTTTTTCAAAATCAAAGCTGATTTAATGGATTTTTAAAAAATGCAATTATGTTAATAAAAGTTCATTGTAAGTTATAATTAATTAAAAGTTGTTTAGCATTTTACCTTTTGCCATGTTTTATCAAGGCAATCAAATTGGTGAAGGATTTCAGCCTGTTAAAATATTTGCATTACTCATTTGGCACATAATTTCAGACTTCTCTCCATCTATAATTTATATCATGAAATGTTTATTTCATGTTCTTCAGCATGTAACTACTTTTATTTATTTAAAAAATTTGTAATGTTTATTTTTGAGAAAGAGAGCATGAGTGGGGGAGGGGCAGAAAGAGAGTGAGAGAGAGACACACACACACGCAGAATCCAAAGCAGGCTCCAGGCTCTGAGCTGTCAGCACAGAGCCTGACGTGGGGCTCAACCTCATGAACTTGCGAGATCATGACCTGAGCTGAAGTTGGACACTTAGCCAACTGAACAACCCAGGCACGCCAGCATATAGCTACTTTTAGAGTATAATTTCAAGAGATTTATATTCTAATTTTAGCACATACATTTATAAACATTCCATAAATCTTTAATTCCTTCGTAGACAAAATTAATATTTTTTATAAAGTGGTAACTATTTTGAAACTTCATTATTATGCTGCTGTCTAAAAATACTTTTAGGAATTTTCTAATGTGGATTTTTAGTAATAATAACCATGAATTATCAGGATAAATGGAATTTTACATACTTTTAGTATCAATTTGTAGCAAAATTTATGAGAACCAAAAAAGAATTGGATGTCTGGCCTATTTTGAAGTAAATAATTAGAAACATTTATCCTTTGAACAATTCTTGCTATGAATAATATTTCGAAAATTGTTTTCTTTCTTTTTTGTTTCATTGAAAATTGTTTCCTAATTCTACTTAAGTTACTTAAGGACATAGTAAAATACAAAAAAGAGAAGTTTATCAGAGGATAAACCATGTTTCAAACTTCTCATAATTCATTTATAGTAAAATATAATGCGATTCAAGGAAACACCTAATACTCTCATAATGTTTGTTGCAAACATGATATTTTTCACTAGATTTTAAAAAGTTTTATTTACTTATTGTATTTTTATTTTTTTGGGTCAGCAATAACATGAAATATTTGCCCGAAGAGTTAAATTAATCTTCTTTCAGTGTCTTCTGTTGGCAACATGTAAATGTTTACTGAAATACATCTAAACAGAAGCTTAAATGTATTTGCCTAAATTATACATTTGTATATGTTTTTAAAAGCATATATTACCAAACATCCCTTAAAACATAGGTTTGTGATTGATCTGTATTTCACGTGGTATAACCAGAATAAATTTGATAGTTTGTAACCAGACACATAATATGGTTCTCATTAAATTCCACAAAAGCAAGATGGAAATTGAAGGGAGAAAGTGTGATGATCCAGTGAAGTTTTTTAGGTGAGAAGTTTACTTTGTTTCCTTTTAATATATTATTAGTGCATATCAATGATAGAAAAAAATTACATTACTACCTACTATTGGAAAGATAAAAGATGTTTTCTAAGAAATATCTCTACTATTATACTTACTTCTAATTAAAAGGAATTAAATAAAGAAGAGAAAATTGTACTCTCTGAAGTTATATTGATTACAAAAGTGGAAGAAAATTCTGTACCCTTCTCTGAATCTACCTTCTTGGACATTTCTACGTTTCTGCTCCACACATCATGAGGTAGAGTCTAGTTTCCTACTCCTCGAATCATATCTGTCTTTGTGACTGGTTTTGACTGATGCAGTGTGGAGGAAATAACACTGTGTTGGTTATAATAATAGACCTCAAAAGACTTTGGAACCTACCTCCATGAATATAAGTTTATGTGAGTCTATGGAAGGATGAGAAACCACATGCGGCAGAGCCCAATCATTTCCACCAAGGCCATTCCGAACCAGTGAAACACCAGCAGGGCCACTAGTTTATAACAGATGCTGAACAAGCCCAAACAAAATCCACCAAACCTGCCCAGATTAATTTCCCGGCCTTCTGTATTTCATGCACAAAAATAAATGGTTGTTATTTTAAGTCATTAATTTCATGGTGGTTTGTTATACATTAATAGCTAACTTATATATCATCATTTAATTAAAGGTATCGAAGTAATTGTACCATTTGATGCAAATACTGAGTCACCATACATCTCTACATTGAAGTTATATGAAAATTTAATATTATTCTTAAAGTTTAGATATATTTTCCATTTGCAGCTGAGATTTTGTATGTGTGTCTGTAGTCTAAAGTAAGAATCGATCTCTTAATGTAAGTATAATAAGCTTTCCTAGTATTACTTATTTTAGACTGTATTATTTTCCCCACTCATATGCAATTCCTCTGTTACCCCAATCCATTATCATAAACCAAGCTATTAGATATGTACTAATATTGAGGGAGGGATTCTAATAATGTCTTCCATTGTTGGTTTATTTCTTCCTGTGCCAACACCTTACTACCTTAAATGCAGTAGGTCTCTACAGATATTGATATCTGATAGGAGGATTTTCTCATAATTAGTCCCCCCCCTTTCTTGTTTAGAATTATTTCAGTTATACTTAGTCTTTTGCTCTTCCCTATAGATTTTGGGATTATATTAGCAAGTTTTTTTGAAGGACCTTGTTGCAACTTTAAATAGAAAAGTGCATTGAAAATATAAATTAATTTTGTAAGAATGACATTTCTGTAGGGTTAAATATTTCCATCCAGGAAACTTCCCTTTCCATTTATTGAAATTGTATGTCATATATTTGAAAATGTTAAAATTTATGCCTAAAAAGTAATGCATGTTTTTAATTGGAATTATTCTAATTATATATTTTTACTGCTGAACAGTATTTTGTATTACATTTTTTTTTTTACATTTTAAATGATTATTATTCGTATTAAGCATCACAATTGAAATTTTAAAATTTACAATCAGGAAAATTATTACACTTTTTAAAATTTCCAATAATTCTGCTATAGATTCTGTTTAGCTATTTGTTTATTTATTTATTTACTTATTTATTTTTATTAAAAAAAACACTTTTTTTTAACATTTATTTATTTTTGAGACAGGGAGAGACAGAGCATGAATGGGGGAGGGTCAGAGAGAGAGGGAGACACAGAATCTGAAACAGGCTCCAGGCTCTGAGCAGTCAGCACAGAGCCCGATGCGGGGCTCAAACTCACAGACCGTGAGATCGTGACCATTTAAAACATACAGTGGTAATATTTTATTAATAGAAATTCAGGAGTATCATAATAAACTGATTATTCCCTTCTTATAGTGATAAAGATGCAAATATCTAATATGTAGCTGAGTCATCCTTTGTTGTTTTAATTTTGGTCTGTTTAATTTACTTCACAACTTAATGAGGGTTGCATCTTTTCATTTTCTTAAAATATCTAGTGACAATAATGCTGAACTCTATTTAACAATCCTTTTCACTTTCTGTCCTTAAAAATAGAAGATCAAGATGTTTTTTTTTTAATTTTTTTTAACGTTTATTTATTTTTGAGACAGGGAGAGACAGCATGAACGGGGGAGGGTCAGAGAGAGGGAGACACAGAATCCGAAACAGGCTCCAGGCTCTGAGCTGTCAGCACAGAGCCCGACGCGGGGCTCGAACTCACGGACCATGAGATCGTGACCTGAGCTGAAGCCGGACACTTAACCGACTGAGCCACCCAGGCGCCCTAGCTATTTATTTAGATAATTATACAATTCAAATAATAAAAGCTATGTTTTTTTTTTCTTTTTCATGCATATATATATATATATGTATTTTTTTTTTCCATAGCACTAGTTAGGACTTTCAGTAGTATGCTGGACAAGCATAATATTAATAGATACCCTTCTTTTTTCATTATGAAGTATATCTTCTGTAGGGCTATAAAAGATAAAGATATCCTTAATCAGGTTAGGATAATTTCCTCCCATCCTAACTTGTTAACAGTTTTTATCAAAAATGTTTTTGAACTTTTTTGGATACTAATTCTGTAAATAGTAAAATGATCATATGCTTAATTTGGTTTAGTAACATTTTATTTAGGATTTTTGCACCCATGTTCATGAGATAGATTGTATTTTTTTTTTTCTTTTGGTAGGGGCCTTTCTGATTGTGTGACCCTGATTAGGTTGGTATCATAAAATGCATAAGATCTGTTTTCCCTTTTTGGTTTTTCTCAGGAAGAATGTTTATAATATTGAAATTTTTTCCACTTAAATATTTGGTATCAATCTCCTAAAAATCTAGGACTGTTTTCTTTGGTGAATAGATTTTTAATTATTGTCTAAACTTCTCTGGTGATTAAAGATGCTTCTTATTTTCTATTTCCTCTTGAGTAATGTTTTTTAATTAGTATCTTTCTAGAAAATTGTCCATTTTTGGTATTCAACTATTTAGGTATAGTTTTTCATTTTTATTTTTGTAATTTTTATATTTCAGTATTGGTATTACCTCTTCTATATTGCTAATAGTTTTAATTTTCGATTTCCTTTTTTTTTCTCAGTTTGTCATGAGTAATTGCCAATATTACTAGTTTTTTTCAAAGATTTTGCTTTTTTATTATTTTTATTTTACATTTTATCTATACACATATTATATTTATTATTTTATTTCTTCTTTTTTGAGATTGTTTTATTGTTTTCATGTAATCATTAAAGGAGCATTTTAGGTTTTTAAAAATTATTTTTTGTTTGTTTTCTAATAGCATTTAAATAATATTCTAAGAACCACTTACACTGTTTTGTATAAGTTTTGGCATATTTTTTGTCATTTCTAAATAATTTTAAATTTCCAAAATGAACTTTTCTTTTTGAGTTCTAAATCTATTGGTCTGTTATTGTTTCTATCAATTTCTAATTTAATTACATGACAGATAATGTAGCCTATACCTGACTCTTTAAATTAAAATCCATCGAAACTAACTTTATTATATGGTTAGTGTTCATAAAGTTCCATGTATTTTTGAAGAAATTGAGTATTTTCTTAAATGTGAAAATAATGGACCTACACTCTCATTGCACTCTTTGAGAATTTCATATTTTTAATTTTCCTTTTTGTTTGCTTCAGTCCAACAAAGTAAAGTGATCTGAAATCTCATTGAAATGATGGATGGTAGCTTGTTTCTTCTGGCAATTTATCTATTTTTAGGTAGCATTAATGTAACATTATTAATAGAATTATTTTGTATATTGTATGTTATATTTTGTATAATTTATGCTGCAAATATGTATACATATATTTACACATATATGGATACATAGTTATATATATACACACACATGTGTGTGTATATATATATATATATGTGTGTGTGTGTACGTGTATATATGTGTATATACGTGTGTGTGTATATATATATATATACGTACACACACACACACACACATATATATATATATATATACACACATATATACAGAGTGGTTTGTGTGAGTGTCTTGCTAAAATTTATTTCTAACCTTTAAATCAATACTTGTGGCACTTATTCAGTCATTCACGAATATATACAGAGCAGTGAAAAATTTGAGTAGCCCAATACACATTACCACTTTAGGTTGAACAAAGTGATGCTGTCCCTTCTTGTTTCAATTCTCATACTTTAAACGAATGTCCTTTTCATAATCTATATAGTTCCACATTTCTCACATTATTTTTTGTTTTTTTGTTAGTGATTTCA